>NC_057916.1:72947064-73567107 GCF_018873765.1 Telopea speciosissima | reverse complement strand
TATTTTTTAAGGAACATACAGGTGCAATCCTAATCAATTCTGGAATTTAACACAGACACATCAGACTCAATTAAATTGTACATTAATTGCTAGCAAAGAGGAAATGATCATAGTTTACGGTATATTAACACATGCAAAAAATGAGATGCACAAGTCATATATTACACACATTGCTTGAACTTCCTACAAACCAGCTAATGTACAATGTCCCCACCACAATGAGATGAAGAAATGAAAATGCACAAGCACGCTGGAGAATGGTTTCAATGTCCAGACCATATTGTTGCTTATCCACAACCGTGTGAGGAAGCTAGAAGTGTTAAATATTTATGATTCGGGATGCAAAGGTTCGTCTTTGAGGACCTGGTCATGCAAATCATGAGAACTTTCACCATCAGAAGCTGGAAGTAAATGATCTTCTATGGTAATGTTCAAATTACCTCCCTCAACATCCTCAGGCAGGTCATCCACATCTTCTCTTTCATCATTCTTGCTAGGGCTCTCACCTCCGCCATCCTTAGGCAGGTCATCCACATCTTCTCTTTCATCATTCTTGCTAGGACTCTCAGCTCCGCCATCCATAGGTGGGTCATCCACATTTTCTCTTTCATCATTCTTGCTAGGATTCTCGCCTCCGCCATCCTTTGGAGTGCCTGGAACCAATTCCGGTCTAGCTTCAACTCCTACCCTCCGCAGATGCAGCTGCAACATTCCACTTGCCAGTTGAGGAATACAGGAGCTAGTGTCAAATATGAACCAGGGACCAAATAGTTGTAGCATAATTCTAGATACCTGAAGATGTAGATTAACTTCATCTGGGCGGGAAAGAAATGGGAAATCACCTCCAGTCTTGAGGGATGCTCGCCTAGCCCCCGGGTACCTTTCACCCAGTTGTTCTTTCAGTTGTTGAGGTGTAGCACAGTAGTCATTCGTCTACAATGACCAACGAATATGTATCCATGATTGAAACAATCAATAGGAATATAATCACAACATTTGCTCTTTTGTATTCTAAAATGCTTCCAAATAGAACAACCCAAGGAAAGAGTTCTAAAATAAAACAAAAAAGATACTTGAAAGATTTAGAACTATTAGAAGAAAGGCAAAAGGTTTTGTGCACAGTCATGCACAGGACATCAGATGGGGTCAAATGTGGGTTGAAATGACCAAACCCCCCATTTGACGCATTGTTGTCTGTGCACAAAAACCTTCTCCTAAAAGAAATTAACTATAAAGTAGCATCTTGCCATCTTTATTGCACTTTGACACTTCTAAACAGTACAAAAGAACAAGGGCTTTTACCAACAAATTACTGTCCCTGTGAAGAAAATCTAACTAAAGTTTCTTAATCAATGAAGAAGCAAAAGAAGATCTATTTAATTTGTTGAGGATCACTGGTCACATTACAATTCAATACTGTATCTAGGAATAATTGATGCATCTGATATCCAACCTCTTCACTGCTCTCAGAAAGTCCATAAATCACTGTGGGAAGAGAACTGTAAGAGATTATGAACCTAGCCATGATGAAGACCAAACTAGTCGATTTCCACCACAATGACTTGCCAATTTTTTTTCTCCTCAAAAGAGAGGATATTAATTGACTGTACAACACTGCAATTCTCAAACTCTCGACTCAATTACCATCCAATGACTCACCAATTGAGATATCCGGAAATAATATTTTATAATTTCTTCACTCGAGAAAGAGATCTTTATGCTATTTCTATATTATTTCTAGATCCAAGGACTAACCAATTAATTAGAAATAGAAAAAGAGAGGATAGATCCATAGGTTCGATACCTTGTTATAGAACTTATGCTTGATAGAAATATCAGATCTCATAGAGTCGACAAATGAAGTGAATTCATTAATGATTCACAGATTAAAAATCCCCAAAAAGAAAGCATTCACTCCCCCCCATATCTTGCATTTATAGTCTTTTTACCCTGGTGGATCTCTCTCATACATTGAAATGTAGCTGGATGACACAGAACAGTCCAGCAATATTAGTCTAGATGTTTTGCTGCTATGCTTCACAAAAGAGTCATGAACCATCTCAATATCCGGCAAGGATTACTACAATATTCCATTGATGAATTTCAGAAAATTTCTGTTGTATCATCGTAACTTTCAATTTCATACAAAGCATAGTTGTCAAGTCGACCTATGGCGGTGGAGGGGTGCCTAAGCGCTTACGTGACAAAGTGCCCGCCTAGGTGTTACCTAGGCGCCAAGTGTTATTTTTATTTTCCCTCTTTTCTAACATTATTTAGTATGCTACAATATGTACCTTGTATCATAAAAAATCAACATTAAGCCACATCAAGTCATAAAAATCAATATTAAACAACATCAAGTCATAAAAAATCAATATTAAGCAACATCAAGTCATAAAAATTCAACAATAAGTCATATTAAATAATAAAAAATCAATATTAAGCCACATAAAGTCATCAAAAATCAACATAGAACTAGAAGATAGCAAAACTGAAGAAGCAAGCTATTGAAAGTTTGAAACAATCAAAACATACATTTGGTTTTTACTGTTCTTAGAAAATATGATCTTATCAGTAAGTAATTAAACTGCTCTCGATTTAGAAAAATGTTCTTGTTCTTTAAGAAGTTTGACTGATCAAATGATTTTATTTTTACAGGAGACTTTTTGTATTAGGTAGAACACAAAACCAGTTTTCCAACAAATCCAAGATTGCTTAAATCTGATTCATATTGAAGGAGTTACGTTCTGGTTAAACCTTATTTGGTGTGCACGAATATTGTCAAAATCGCTCTGAATGAAAATATGTTTTTAAATATCAAAACAAATGAATATTTTACTGCACCTTAGGTTTTTAGCAATGTTTTACCATATTAAGATTTATGGAATTTTTAGATTTGAGAAAAAACTGAGCATTAGAAAGTTGAAAATTTCACCTACTGCAAAAAATCCAGTTTTGGTTCTTGAATTGGGGGGTTGACTTTTTATCCTTTTGGAATTTTATTTTTTAACTATTTTTATTGGATTCAAATAGGGGGTATTTGCTTATTTATGAATAATATCTTAAGTAAATGAATGATATTTGGCATAAATAAGTGCCAAAATCTGGTTTGATACCAATTAAACCAGTACAAGGCGCCCTGCACTATGGCGACAGTCGCCTAGGCCCCTAGAGATCCGCCTGGACGCCTAGGCGACACCTTGACAACTATGATACAAAGCATATTTATTTGTTCTCCAAAGAGATGTTATTGATGAAACTAAATATAATATCAGAGTGGGTTTGAGGTTACATACATCCATTATGGTGATAAATGAGTCTGAAAGCAACAGAGGTCCAACTGATGCAGCATCTGCAGTCAAAGATAATCTTGAAGCTAGGTCTTCTCTTGATATTGTCTCAACCTGTTGAGATATTCAAGAGCAGAAAAGAAAATTAAAGGGCTTAGCAAATAAACAAGGATACAACTTAATTTTTCAGGCCAAAGAAGGCAGACTTTCCAATATTACGAGAAAAGCAATGGCTAGTGCACAAGAATACAATTAAGAAAAATAATAATACTTTTTGAAAAAGAGCTGTTAATGTAGAGACTAATCCAAAGCCAGGAGAAATCCAACGGAAGATTAGCTTGCAACAGGATCGCAGGAAGAGAACACAACCAAATTAGGAGGAAGGTTTAAACTTAATCAAAACAACTCAGATAATTATGAAACTCTAGTCAAGTAAACTATTTATCAGGGGAAATAATTCTGCAAAGTATGATTTGAATCTGATGGTTGGATTTCCACTGATCAAAGAATCCTTCTGTAGGTAGGATGGAGCCATACTGCAGAATCGATAGCCAGAATTCTGGGGACTATAACAGTAGTTAACCCATGGTTTAAATTGAAGAATGATGAGTAAACAGAAACCAGGATTCAGAGAAGAACTGTAAGTTCAGAAACTATTTAAAGAAAGTGAATTCAACTAGAATTTCTCAAATCCAGTAGAATCTTAGGGTTCTAGAAACAAGAACTGAAATCACAAATTAATAATGAACTTATTGATTAAACATTAAATAGCACTCAGATTCAGAAATAGAAGGATTCTGTTCCAGAAAACCCAGATACTGAAGATGTAATAATAAGTACGAAGAAGAAGAATAGTTGAAGAAAAGATTACACTTGGGAAGAAAGATGAACAGAACTAGGAGGAGGAGGAAGATCAGTTCTGGAATACTAATCCCGTATGCACTGCTCAACAACACCAAAACTCTTAAGAAAATATTCTTTAATCAAAAAATGTCCAATTGATTTTTTTTTGTTTGTTTGGGGGGGGGGGGGGTGTTGTATACATATATTTAACCTTTTAAATTTCCCAAAATTGACTCATAAAAAGACTCCTAATCACTCTCTTATGCCGACTTAAAGTAAATAGACTCAAAATAGAATTCTTAAAATCTATTAAGTATCATAATCAAACTCAAAACACTTAACTAATAATTCAGTGTACTAACTTCACCCCCCCCCATTTTATGGGCTTATAAATTAGGCTCATTGCAATGAAACCTAAGGAAATAAATGACCCAACCTATAATATAACTACCTAAAACTCAATTTCAGCCCATTGGACTGCCACAAACACCTTGTGGGCCTCCCACGCTTATGTCTAAGCCTCCATACGGGATCACAGATTGATACAACTGCATCAGTTGTATAATACATTTAAGATAACAGTACAACCGAGTAATATAGTTACATTGTAAGTATAAGATGCACAGAAATTTACTTCACGAAGTTGTTGAGGATTATTAACAATACACAACTAACTTGAAGATTAGCTTTAAATATAATTTACCTGGCTGACAACAAAGTCAACAGAGTCTGCAATAAATGGTTCATGTGGACCATCCCGAATTCCTATTAAGACATATCGCTTCAGCAAAAAAGAAGGTGTCCAGCGAACACTGCAAAGAAGATAAAACACAGATTAGAAAGATTATGTATAATTGAAGAAAAAAAAAATGGAGACATGATTCTTTACAATAATTTGGTGGCAAAGACATAAATTTTCTATATAATAGATTCAAAGAGAAAGTTCTAGGACACCACAGGAGAAAGACAGAGAGAGTAATGCCAGGATGAATATTTAGTTCACTCCAGATCATATAGAGCATATATTTCTAGCAGATGTCATCAAGACCCTCACAGGGGGAGAAACTATGGACCACCCAGGTGGTTGATATTCCAAAATCACACCTGACAGTAAATGCCCCTACTTTCATAATGATGTTGGCAATTCCGACTGTTCGATAGAAAGGTCAAGGTCTGTATTGTTCACTTGTCAACTTTCAGCATCGAATTCAACAATTCATCCTCCCATGTAGTAGCATACCCCTCCATGTATGTCCATGCACCCTCCTCATGGTCCTCGATTTTTTAATGGTTTGTCCCATCGGAGCAGCCATGTGGAGGATATTTGATGCCAGGTGCGATTTTGAAGGGTCACCAAAGTGGGTATCCCATAGCAAGGCCCCTCTGTAAACTAAATACAGAAAATGGAATTGCACTCATAAGAAGGAAAAAAAAATCTAGCATTGACGTGATCTAGGGTAGATAAGGTAAGATTAAGAGGATACAATAACCACAGGACAGAAATACAGCAATCCAAGTAAACAAACAATAGGGCAGTTTATTTCAGAATCCAACAGTCAGATGGGGCTGAAATTAAAATCGATTAGGCCCCTAACTACGCTGGAGCTGATCCAATGGTTGGATCTGCTGTAACAATGTATGACAGAAACTACATTAACAGTATTTAGTAATTAGTAACTCACAAGAACATTTGATAACTCTCAATCTGTGGGTCAAATGACCCTCAAATTCTGGTCGAACGTAGGACAAAACAGGGAAGTAAACAATATCAAAAGATGAGGTCAATCCGATGCTGGATTGGCTAGAATGGTAGCTTGAATCCCTCCAGCCAGAATTAGTAACAACACAGAAAACAGAGAATTAATGATGAATACCTGCAAATCAGTGTGTAAAACAAGTGATAAACTAGCATTAGAATGGTAGGGAATGGAGGGACAGAAGGGAAGAGAAACAACACAAACCTAGGAGTCAATGGTGGTCAGACTACAACCCAAAACAGAAAAGAGAGTAACAGAAACAGACACCATGGTGATGATTCAATATTTGAAACCTGCAGAAAACTTTGTGGATGATAGATATGATAAAAGTAGAACAGAAAATAAGATTCGGCAAAAAAATGTGAGAAAATCCCTAGAGGGGCACGGTAAGAGAAGATATGCTGTCTGGAAAACTGACAGAAATTGGTAGAAGGAACAAAATAAAAAGAGGATGGGAGAGAGAGAAGAATATGATCTGGCTTCACCACCCAACATTCCAAGGATTCACCACCTTGGTTGCTGGTACTTCACCATAGGAGCTCTTGCTTCATTGAAGAAGACACAAATCTCTATCAAAATCATGGGAGGCTTACCCCCTTTCTCTTTTTTTATAACAGCTTCCAACCAAATACAAAAATAGCAACCCTTATGTGTGGCCAAGGGTTCCTTTGCTGCCACAACTAATTAGGATCTGTGTTACATAGAAATAAAAAGCAAACAAGAGAGAAATAAAAGAGAAACAACTATTTAGCTAGTATCATAAATTACTAAGTAGCTTATTACATATTTAGTAACTAAATAACTTAATCACTAAGCAACTTGTAGCAACACCCATGGTTCTAAATCTTGTTTTCACAAGAAACCAAGAAAAAACCTTAATGCAATACCATTTTGTACCTGGTTTCGACATGTTTCGGTAATTTCACAAGTTTCGACCTGAACCACCTATAGAAATTCACCTATCCCCATCGAAACTTGACGAAACTTGGGAGTTCCGACCTGAACCTGGTTGACCCAAGCTTATTTATGCCAAATATCTTAAGTACATATACTTAAGATATTATTCATAAATTGATAAAAAAAAAGAAGATATTATTCATAAATAAGAAAATACCCCCCCATTTGAATCCAATAAAAATAGTTAGAAATTCAAATTCCAAAAGGAAAAAAAGTTAAACCCCCCAGATCAAGAACAAAAACTGGATTTTCGACAGTAGGTGAAATTTTCAACTTTCAAATGAGTTTTTTCTCAAATTTAAAAATTCCATAAATCTTGTCATGATAGAACATGACTAAAAACTGTGAAAACTGGCATTAGAATGGTAGGGAATGGAGGGAAAAAAGAGATGAGAAACAACACAAACCTAGGAGTCGATGGTGGTTATTTTACAACACAACAGAAAAGAGAGTAACAGAAACAGAAACCATGGGAATGATTCTATATTGGAAACCTGCAGAAAACTTTAATGGATGATAATTATGATAGAACAGCAAATAAGATTCAAAAAGAAAGTGAGAAAATTCCTAGTAGAAGGCCATAGTAGGAGATATGCTTGCTGGAAAACTAACAGGAATCGGTAGAAGGAACAAAGAAAGAGAGAAGATGGGAGGCAGAAAAGGATATGATCATATGATTTGGCTTCACCACCCACCATTGTAAGGATTCACTACCTTGGTTGCTGCTACTTCACTATAGGAGTTATTGCTTCATTGAAGAAGACACAAATCTCTTTGTCAAAATTGTGGGAGGCTTGCCTCCTTTCTCTTTTATTTATAATAGCTTCCAACAAAATACTAAAGTAGAAACCCTTATTGTGCGGCAAAGAGTCCTTTGCTGTCACAATGATGCAGGACATTTGGGGGCTGCTCCTACTAGCCCTAACCCAGGCCCAATTAGATACTCCAAGGGATACCATCTCAGGCCCAAGCTCAAGCCCTACCAGCCCTGCATTTAATTTTTATTTCAGTTATTGCTGTAGAAGTAGTTATTAGAGGACAGTTATTGCTGTAGAAGTAGTTGTTAGGGAGTTATTTTCTGCAATTTTTTTGATTTTGAGTTTTTAAAAGACTGTATATTGAGAAGGAATGGGAACAAAATTGAATAACCAAAGAATGAATTAAATTTCTGTCTGTGTGCATGTGCACCCTCCTTCCCCCCCCCCCTCCTTCTTCTTCTTCTCTTTTCTGCCTGCAACTCTGATCCCCCCTCTTCTTCTTCTCACGGTTTCTTCTCTTTTCCCCTTACAATTCTGATTTCCTTCCTGAATTCTCTTTCTTCCTTACCCCTTCCCCCATTATTTGGTATCAAAGCCCAAACCTGGGTGAATCTCTCTTTTTCAGATTCTTCTCCTTTTCAGTCTTTCTTCCCCTCTTATCTTTCTTCTCCTATCTAAGTTCTCTTATCTTGTTCCCTTCCCTGTTCTGGAAACCCCAAGCCAGAACTACAAAAGACTCATAAACAACTATCTTATCCTCTTTACCATAACATCCGTTGAACCCCTTTAACCACACGATTGCAACAACCAATGTTCTATATTATTCCATCTTATCCCAAGTTGGAATGATGAACAACACCGGAGATACTGCAATAGTAATGGCGTATGACTTCGACATTCCACTCAACAATATTGAGAGGACGTGTTGTTTCAAGATTTCATCTCCTCTTCTCGTGAATTACTGGAGCTTTTGAATGGCATGGATGTGCATCACATGGACTGGTTTCCTGGGTTTATCCAAACTCGAGGTCGAGTTTTTTTAAAGCAGGGAGAGTTGATGCAGGACATTTGGGGGCTACTCCTACTAGCCCTAGCCCAGGCCCAATTAGATACTCTAAGGGATACCATCTCAGGCCCAAGCCCAAGCCCTACCAGCCCTGCATTTAGTTTTTATTTCAGTTATTGCTGTAGAAGTAGTTATTAGAGGACAGTTATTGCTGTAGAAGTAGTTGTTAGGGAGTTATTTTCAGCAATTTTTTTGATTTTGAGTTTTTAAAAGACTGTATATTGAGAAGGAATGGGAACAGAATTGAATAACCAAAGAATGAATTGAATTTCTGGCTGTGTGCGTGTGCACCCTCCTTCCCCCCCTCCTTCTTCTTCTTCTCTTTTCTCCCTGCAACTCTGATCCCCCCTGATGTAGATCCAGGCCTCCTCGAGTTGAAGAAGCTACCCTAAGCATAGGGTCATAGTAGGAGCTGTAGTATAATCTTATACTTAGTTTATTTCAGCCTTAGATTAGTTCTATACTTAGTTTTATTTTTGTGTTTTTAATTGAACCGGTTCAAATTGGTTGCATCCAATTGGTTCAATTTAAGTTGGTCTAATTAAAGTGAAGTGTTCCTATTGCCTAGTAGGATCTTATATCCTATTGGTTAATTAGGAATCTAATGTAGTCCTAGGTAGGAGTAGTCCCACTAGGAACCAGGGTAATAGGATCACCAAACAAGGCTGGCCAATTGGGACAGCTTAGGCTAATTAGGGCAGAATTAGGGTTAGGGTTAGGGTTAAGGTTTCGAGCTAGGGTTTTATTTGGTAATGATGTGCAGGTTTTTATGAGTCTATTGGTGTAAGTTTGGATTGATTTGGATGAAGTTGGAAATCTAGGGTTTCGGGTTAGAGGCCTTGTAAAAATGGAGTGTTTTCAGGAACTAGGGTTTAGGGGTGGATTTTGGGAAAGGGGTTTATAGGGTATTAATGGGCAGGTCTAGGGGGTTATTTTGGTATAAAGAAGTTAGGGTTTGGATGAGTTACGAAATTCTGTAATTTAGGGCAGAATTGGATTTAGGGTTTTAATGGACAGATTGGGCTGCAACTGAGATCGAGTGGAGGGATAAGGCTGGACAGATTTTTAGAGTGAGGCTAGGGTTATGGGAATCGATTAGGGTTAAGTGGAGGATTAAGAAGAGGAATGAAATTGCAGAATTATAAAACTACTTACTTGAATTAACACTGATCTCCAACAGTAGCAGATTGAAGAAAAGCTAAGAGAGGACCTCCCAATCTACAAGATGCAAGTAGTCACTGGGGATTCCAGTCCTTCAAACTTGATATTACTCACAAGGGGGGGTCTTGATATGACACACAAGACAATCTCTGAAGAGAGAAGCAACAGCAGCAAAGACAGCAGCAAAACAATATTTTTTATTAACCAAATTCGTATGTAATGCTGGCCTCCCTTACAAACTTATATAGAAGACTCAAAAATAGACTTAGACACTAAAGAGGAATGGCCTAACCCTATCCCTAACCTATTAGGTAACTTAAACTGACTAGGAAACTAGAATACTAAAGGAAATAGACTCAAAACATGGTTGAACTTATAGAGTCCTAATCCAGCCCAACTTACATCATATGAGCACTTAAGTTGTCACATGATCACTTAACCAAGTCACATGATCACTTAAATTGAACCAATTGGATGCAACCAATTTGAACCGGTTCAATTAAAAAACATAAAAATAAACCAAATATTGGGCTAATCCCGTATGCAACCTATATACCCCTAGTTTAGGCTCATTAAAGTGACCTAATACATAGAAAACCTTTGGGAACAAAGGCCCAACATGTATATAACCCAACCCTAGGCCTATTTCTAAAGAAATAAGCCAATAAGCCAATTTCTATGATGAACCTGCATCAGAATCTCAGTTATTTAAAGTGTTTTAAGTTGTTAGGGTAAATAGGTCTTTTTGTTTTAAGTTGTTTATTAGTCTCACACTCCTTCCACGATTTTGGAATAGAGAAGGATTTTAAATTGTATTAGGATTTGGCCCTTAGGCCTTTATTAATAACAGAATCGTGGGAGGCTCCCCCACAGTTTAGTTTTTTTAAAAATATTTCGTTTGATGCTGCTGATTATCTCCGTTGAGAGTGAGTCTTGTGAGTCATATCAAGACAACCTTGTGAGTCGTATCAAGGTGGAAGGGTGGGTGGATCTCCTAGACTCCTACGACTCCTTGCATCTTGTAGATCGGGAGGTCATTCTTTAAAGTGTTTTCTACAAGCTGCCATTGAAGATCTGCTTAATCCAGTAAGTTGATTACTAGTTTCAGTCATCCCCTTCTTCTCCTAACCTTCTACAGCCAACCCTAACACCCCTTTTTATTTTATTTTAGTTCCTTAACCCTAAACCACCTACAGCTTCATTCCCCCATTAATCCCCATCGATCCCTATAAACCCTAAATATTCACTAAGCTGTCCAGCCCAATTTTACCATCAGTTTTCCTCCAAAATTCAACCACAGCAGCCTTACCTAATTCTCTTCACTAGACCTTAGCCCCAAGGCCATCTCAGCTCTTAAACCCTAATTCCCCCTTCTACCTCCATTAATCCAAAACCCTAGAATAACTGATCTATCACTTTTAGCCATCAAAATCTATCCATATCACAACCGAATCACCTCCTCACTGTTTCTAACACTCGACCAACAGTCCTAACCCAAACTCCAACTCAAAACCCTAATGTCATCCCTTTTTCCTAATTTCCAAAACCCGAAACCCTAACTTCTGAAATTTGAATTTTTATTCAAACCTTGTTCAAACCTACACTATTAGCTTCTCCTAGACCTGCCTATTAAAACCATATAAGATTTAACCCATTCTCATAAACCTAACCCTAGAATTGCCCTAATTTACATCAATTCTGCCCCATCGAGTTAGCCATTCAGCAGGTCCTGGTTATCTGGCTCCTAGTAGGTCTCCTACCTATCTAGGACTACATTACCCCCTCTTCTTCTTCTCACGGTTTCTTCTCTTTTCCCCCTGCAATTCTGATTTCCTTCCTGAATTCGCTTTCTTCCTTACCCCTTCCCCCCATTACACAACTAATTAGGATCTCTATTACATAGAAATTGAGAGTAAATAAGAGAGAAATAAAAGACAAACAAATACTTAGCTACTATCTTAAATTACCTAGTAGATGATTACATATTTAATAACTAAATAAGTTAATTACTAAGCAACTTGCAGCAACACCACATGGGCCCACGAAACCTTCAAACAAAATTTTCCTCACAAGGCTGGCCGCTGGATGGTCTTAATGGCTTAATGGGCTTAAGTTATCTTTAACATAAGAGCCTGATATGGGCCTGAATTAGAACACTTAAAATAAGGTCTATCATGGGCTAATAAGACACTTAACTTCCTTGAATAGACACTTGAGTCTGCATCAAGCAGCCTTGACTTAGTCACCTGAAAGGCAACTCCATTGTCAACTTTCTTTTTCATTTGAAAGGAGGACAAAAAGAGCAGCAAAGAAACCTTTAATCTACATTTTTCCCAAGGTTTTGGAGAGGCACTAACCAACACATTTCTTAGGATCACTAGCCATAAGAAGGTTTTGTTGGCTACAATGACAATTTCCTTCCCAAGCATCAAGATTGAGCACATTCATAACGTAAGATCTGCTCAATCTTGGGGGGGGGGGGGATCAAACCAAATGCATTTAGCATTATTAGAATGCTAAATGCCATAGAATTTCGCAATTCTGATAATGAGATGTGAAGGTTCAAATAATTAGCAAAGTGTAGATGATCATGCTTGCAGTGAGAACTAAATGTATGCAATGCTGTGCATGAGAATGAGCTATGAGAAGAATACACGGGAGCCCATGGCATAGCAGCAGCAAAACTGCGTGTCTCCAAAAATGAGTTTGAGAGTATCAATGATTTAACACGTCTTGGACGGTGCTGAGCAAATAGTTGAGCAAGGAAACCTCCCAATGATGTTCCATAAAGATGTACCTGTTAAATAAGATTAGTGAGATCATCTAAGAAGAACTTGAATGGTTGGGAAGTAATGCCATGGTGAATGAGCACAACTATGCAACAAAGTACAACAAATATCATTTATTACTACTCCAAACTCTGTACATTCACTAGCTGCAAAGTCTAATTTCCTGACCTCCAGATAACAAATCCTATCCTGGTTCCAGCTCAAAGATATTTATTTTTCATAATCCACGTTTCAAGTAGCACATATGAGCATCAGGAAAAAGTCAAGAAGCTTGAAGGTTAAAAAAAGTGAACGCTCTCATAGGTCCCAATGTAATGGTTCCACTATCCATGGTTTTTGAACTGTTTTTTAAGGAAGCGTGTTTAACAAGCTAAACACCATGGACTGCAGGATTTACAATGTTGGAAGATCCTTAACAATTATTTGAAGCCAGGGTTTTACAAAAGAAAAAATTTAGTGATTGATTAAGTAATTCTCTTTCCAGATGGAATTTCTTCTAGAGATTTTTATTATGTGTTAAATTAAACAAGCAACCAATCTACTCAAAGTCTACCAGTTCAGGTGAACAGAACTAAGGTACAACATGACCTTCTGACATCCAAACAAACCCTTGAACCCATATTCAACCTTTTTTCGGCTATTCCTTTAAGAATAAAACTGTTTTACACATATTTACGAGGTTCATAGAAACACTCTAAGTCTCTAACAGAGCAACTTACTAACAAACACAATGCAATGCATATTAGCAGGACTTCTGAGGTCTACTGCCAGTGTCACTAAAGAGCTCTGATACCTAATTGTGCACAAGGTTGAATTGTTGAAATTTTCAAATCAATGAAAACATTGTCTCAGAAAAGAGAACATAACTAGGATAAATTTCCATCCGAAAACTTTTGAACTAGAAAAAATTTGGGGAAGATATATAAGCTACAATTGAAAGCCTAGGGAATTAAAATACACATCATTACACAGTTAAGGAGTCGAAAGCTAAACACCACCTCCCAAAGATAAAAAAATAAAAAGAAGAAATCAAAGGGAAGTCGTAACAACAACTAGAAGATTATAAAACTAACATAGGCACTGCCAAACTGGTGAGAAAATATAAGCAGTATGCCAGTATCATCTCAATTAATTTAGCCACATTCAACAGTTATATAATGCCAATAAATAAATATGATATACTAAAACAAATCAAACATGAAACAACACACATTTCCAACATGCCATTTCTTTCACAATTATCTATATAGTTGAAAAAAACGTCATGCAATAAGTATATATATATTTCGTAAATGACACATCTATGCCTGGTCTGTGTTTGGTGGCATATGCTTTTGTTGCATGATCTTCTTAAAATTATCATTAACAATAGCTAAAAATAAGTAACAGTTTCAACAAAGAACACTAGATGATGGGACAGCAAAAGGAAATACACATTATATACTTTCTACAAGTTAAAAAGGGCGTACCCACTGCACAGGGCTCCGGCCACTGCGGGGTCTGGGGAGGGCCATAATGTACTCAGTTTTACCCTTGCTTTCGCAGAGAGGCTGTTTCCAAACTTGAACCCGTAACCACTTGGTCACAATGGAGCAACCTTACCTTTGCACCAAGGCCCGCCCTCAAGTTACTGTATGATATTTTTATTATTAAGATAATTTTTGTAAAACCTCATACTATCAAAGGCTCAACTAAGGGTCATGCTATTTTCTCACAATGTAAAGTCTCTTTGAATTAGTTCTATATTTTGATACACAAAATTAAAATTTATCAATTATTTCAAACACCACATGCTGCCAAAGGATAAAAAGGACAATAATCTATGGACCATATAAACTAATCTATGGTTTCAGAGGAAAATGCAATAGTTCAAAATCTATCGGAATTAACAAGAGACAGCATACCACAACAACAACAAACTCAGCCTTATCCCAACTTAATGGGGTTGGCTACATGGATCCAAACAAAACAAAGTAGGGAAAACTGAGGTCTAAACAGAAAAGGGGAATGAAGAGGGATGGGAAATGAGATGAGAAATGAAAACTGGAAAATGACAAATGAATGATGGAAGTAAGAGGGTTGGGAATAGTTGGTGGTCCAGTCTTACATTATTTGGTTAATGTAAGACCAAGTCACAGTGACCTAGTCCCAAGCAGGATATAAATAATTATACTCAACAGGTTCTAAGTTCAGAGTTACAGTTAATAATAGAAACCAAAACCAGATCAGCTAGCAAAAGAGGACTAAATTAGGATCGAAGGTAGCTCTTATGGTGTAAGGATAATCCTCCAAATATGAGCCTCAATGGATGGATTGCTGCTGAGGTATGATGAGATGAAGTTCCAGCAGAATTGCTTAATGAATAAGACAACCGCAGAACTGATCTGGAAATTTCTGAAATCCCAAACATCAGGCCTCAGATCAAGCCTTTCTTGCAATCGAATGGAGGTCTTTGACAAGGGAATATATACCCAGAATTTCAGCTCTATTGGTTCTCAGGTTGCAGAGATGAGTAGGTTAACATCAACAGCAGGGAATTAGAAACAAACACAGCCGCAGGGTTGAGTTAGTCTCACAATCAATAACCAATCTCCAGGAACAGTGAGGACTATTAGAGAATCTCAGAAGATGCTCAACAGCTCCACATATAGGTCTCAGACGGCCTGGAATAGTTGCAGGAAAATAAAACAGAAAATAGGGAAAGTAGGGAGATCGAGTAGGGAAGGAAGATAGGAGAAAGGTGGCTCTCTCAACCCTGGTCTCTCACCAGTTAGACTCTCTCAGGACAATCAATTTGCCAAAAGCAAGTTTTTCATTCAACTAAATCGTGGGGGTCTCTAAAGGCCATTACATTGTATAGATCCTTGCTGCTGAGAATAAAAAAGTGAATTGCTTCCTATCATAGCAATTGTTACATCAACTTAGGAAACTTTAAAAATAGAAACAACTTAAAAAGGAAACTAAATACTTGCTGCCTAAGGCAAATCTCAAATTTAGAAATAAAAAAAAATAGAAGTAAATCTCCTAGGAGACTCAAAATAGAAAGTAGATCTTTTAGAAGGCTTCCAATCAACTCTTGCTTGTGTTGCAGGCAAACTCAACTTGATATCTCCAATGGGCCCACAAGATCTTCTGAAAATATTCACAAACAAGGCAAATATTGTTTGTGACACTGTTCACATGAACAATAGCATGTGAATAGTAACTCGGGTACTGTTCACATGAACAGTAACTTTGTTTTGAATTTGATTTTTGGTCCTTCTCTTCTTCATGCTTCAATCTACATCAGGGCTTGGCTCTATGGCCCTGTGGGCTGGTCCTCTAAGTGGTTGGATGGACCAGTCCTTTGATTCTTACGGCTAGTGTGATGCTTGCTATAGAAACTATCTGCATCACCTATTATGCTAACAGATTAGAGCGATCGACCAGAATTTTATGCATATCAGAGTTGTTTAGGTTGAGTTACTCAAATTTCTCTTCTGGTTCTTATTCCTTACCTGCAATGCTGTCGCAAGCTAATCTCGCACTGGGATTCTCTGGTTTAGGATTAGTTTGCATTACCGACATGCTGGAATTTCAATTTCTCATTTCTCACATCTGAGATTTCAAATCAGGCTGCAGATTTGGTAATCGTATTATATTTTAGACACACCCACAGTTTCAAAATTCGATCTTGTTGCTGTTTTCTTAGAGTCCTACTTCAAGTTGGATACTTAGTTCTACACTATAACTCTATAGGGAATTCGTGCTCACTCAAAACCCTTAAAATTCAATTTTTCCCCGCTGGAGACTTATTTTCCGTATTTTATTGAACCACAAGGCACTGATCCACAATAACTCATCCAGGTATTACCAATTCATCCATAATAGTTTAGCTGTTATAACCAACTTAGCAGGGATCAACACCAGAGAAACAACAATTCGATAAAGTTAACTGGAAGGGGATTGCCTCAAGTGGCTTTGTCCTCCCCTTGTACCCTCTGATAAGTGAAACACGCCTACTTATTTTTTTTTCTTTTGTGCCCCTTTCTTCTATATAATTCTTAAAGTACCAACAAAAAAAAAGATCATCTGAACAATGAACCAACTATTATTTCTTCTTTCCCTTTTCCCTCTTTTCCCGTACTCTAAGGGTTAAGGTTTGTTGGTGCTTCTGCTCCTTTGTAAGGAATCAAACCTGACCCACATAGTCATATCATCATTTGGCCTTCCCTTATATCCACTTCTACTAACTGCATTCCAATTTCCAGTTTAAAAGTTTCTTCATCATGATGAATACTTTTGCCATCGCATTCTATCAGAATGTCCATGGCAAGGTAGAATCCTGAGTGCTGTTGCCACTAACTGGAATTATTAGATAATCCTCAGTATTTATTGGAGTAAGGAGATGGTATCTCCTTGGCTTGTTGGTGACATCCACCTCCAAGAATCTCAATGCTATAAGTTGTTGAACCATATATGCAAGTGCAAGTGCATGGAGTACTGTTCTCAACATAAGATCCAAGGGACCAAGACACCAACTAGAACAAAAATATTTCTTGATTTCCATGAACAAACTTTTTGGGTTTTCTTCCCTGTCGCTATACCTAGTGATGTATAACGCTCCTAATGCAAAATCGACCTCGAACAAGGGAAACCAGCGGAAATCGATTGCAGCAGGATACAATAAAAGAACAAAATTGAATAACTGAAAGAAGAAGAAAGGGATATAGAAGGGGGGTAGAATCAGCTATCTCAGCCCATCATCCTCTCACCCAGGGCTTCTCACCCACGGTATCTCACCGTTGTCGCATCTCACAGCTTCAGCAATAGCTCTTTTCTGTTCAATCTGTGTCTCTTTTCTATTCAGCTGCCTACTTATTTATAATAACCAAATTACAAAGCAACCAATCCTAATCTAAGTAAGTAACTGATTAATAAAACCTATAAAATAGAAACTAGAGTCTAACTGGGATTCCTAACAGAACTAGGATTCCCAATTAGGATTACAACTCAAATAGGAAACTTAACAAATGTCTAATAATAAAAATAACACCAAAAATCAACTCCCTAAGCCAGCAGTCTATATCAGCCCCCAAATCACTGTTCATGTGAACGGTGCCGCATGAACAGTATCATGAGTACTGTTCACGTGAACAGTAACTTTTTTTTTGGGGGGGGGTCTTCTTCATGCTTCGATCTACATC
Organism: Telopea speciosissima; assembly: GCF_018873765.1. Taxonomy (NCBI): domain Eukaryota; kingdom Viridiplantae; phylum Streptophyta; class Magnoliopsida; order Proteales; family Proteaceae; genus Telopea; species Telopea speciosissima. The sequence goes on along the minus strand of NC_057916.1, from coordinate 73,549,300 downwards.
AGATTCACTATTTGCCACATGGGCTAGTCCATGTGATAGAGGACCAGACAAGCATCTCATTGGTACAATTTCATCTTGAAATGAGTAGAAGTAGCTAAAATTACAAAAGATGCCATTTTGTATTCCATTTGATGGCATTTTGGTAATTACAAAAATTTTGAATTAGCGTTTGAGCAACTTTCCTTGCTTACTTTAGACTAAATTTGGCCATTGAGAAGTATGTGGGGTCCTCTATCACATGGACTAACCCATGTACTGCCAAGTGGTAAATAGTGAAATGTTATACTTCACTAGGCATAGTGATTCCGAGAAGAACCCTAATTTTTTCTATAAACCAAGAAGCAGCTCAGCCATTATAACCACAGGTGCACATTGTATTGAATGAGAACCAACTCTGAATAACAAGAGCACTACGAGAAGAAAAAATAAAAAACAAATTGTTACTTACATGGTGAACATCAATAGCATCCAAAAACTTTTCCAATGCTAGAACCCACTCATTGTGATTCCATATACGTGGTATATCAATAGAAATCACACGATAACCCTGAAACAAATTAACAAGCACCTCGTTAATAAGTTAGAAAAAAAGGTACATGATAGACCAGAAACCACCAAAAAACAGTACAATTTAGTGACAGTTCTTAAATAATTACCAGCAACAATGAGAAATACACTTGAGGACCTGCCTCTTTTTAGCTCTGTTCTTTCCCTGATAAGTTATAATATTTTCTTTTAATTTTTTCAAAAAAGGAAAAAAGGGGCAGGGAAACAGTCCAAATGACCAACAAAAACCTATGTTTGTAGAGCCACAATCCACAGTGCCCAACAAACTAAAAGGCTCTGTTATCTGGACACTTCAAAAGAGGAGCATAACCCTTAGTCATACACATGTAGATATCAACACCAACAAGGCTCCAACATGGTGGCAAAACCAACAACAGTAACACCTAACATGGCATCGACTTGGGCTTCTAGGTGTACCCATAATAATATTGTCAGGAAGAATAGGATAGAGGAGTAAATAAATGGGATGTAATCTGGTACAAGTCCCATTTTTGCAGGTCCCAATAGCGCTGCACTAGAGATGGTCCTAGTCTTTGACAGCTATTGCATGAAGTGGTGGCTCTCAAATGCAAACGCCATCTTCATGGTGGCGGCTCAAGCTTTTACCATCACACCAAGCGATGGCTCCTAAGAGATAAGTAAATAGGAAAGATAAAATTTGCTAAAGAATTTAGAAAATTTGGTTCAACAAATCATAACATGCTATAACTGCTGAAACATATTTATAGGCAATACAAATAGTTTAGCTGCGCAGACACAAAACGCATGCACTTTATCAACCACTCCAATAACACTACCAGAATTATTTATATAAAATATAAGAATTAAAATTATCCAAACAGAAATCCAGTGCCTTCCCCCCAACCTGGGCAAACATTAAAGTCAATGCCACCACAAACTATATGTAAGACCATCAATTGGCTGCAAATCTTCCTTCCGCAACATCCTTTGTCACAACTCCAACAAATCTTCGCCTAACTAAAACCACTAACCATAGTTGTCAAGGCGTCCAGGCGCCTTGGCTGCCTTGTTGGTGTCGCCATGTTTTGGGACCCTCTCCAACGCCTTAGGTCGCCTAGACGCCGTGACAACTATGCCACTAACAGAGCTCTGATTTAGTTTTTCTCACCCCTCTATCACAGGAATCATAAATATCACTTGTCCTGTTCAGCTTCAATAATCTCAATACTTCTAAGAGGTGAAAGATAATATTCTCCCTTCAATAATCATTTGTCCTGTTCAGCTTCAATAATCTAAATACTTCAGAAAGTTCAATTATTTGTCTCACTCCTCCAGTCTGTGGAGAGGAAAAAGACCAAGGCAGTAGCACCCTCCGGTTAAAAAGGTAAATGCAATGCATACTTCAAGCATAAAAGGGCATACCCAGTGCATGAGGCTTTCATCACCATAGTTGTCAAGGCGTCGCCTTGGCCGCTTAGGCGGGCATTTTGGTCGCCTAGTTGGTGTTGCCTTGGCGGCCTTATACCCGCTTCGCGGAGAGTTTATTTTCCGACTCTTGTCACAATGGAGCAACCTTACCATTGCACCGAGGTCGCAATGCATACTTCAAGTATGTGACATACATCAATTTGTATTCATTTAAGATAGGATATATTATCCTTGAAAGTAAGTACAACCAGTCAACCAGTACAATGTATCACATGCGACAGCTATATATTTGTAGATAGTAAGTTCAGAATTATGCTTTAACCCAAAAGGCTTCCATAAGAGAATGAGAAGCTCTCGACACAAGAAAACGTGAACCATGTGGAGGCCAAAACAACCATGAGATCCCTCTCATATCATTTGAATCAGGATGTTGAACTACTTAGACAAGTTGTTTCACTATTCAGATGGGTTCTTAAAAATGAGAAATTTTTCTTGGGAAATCATTCTGAGATTCTTGCAGTGTACTGAAAGGGTATTAACAGCATGCGATTGAAATATGAGAAGGTTACAACCTCAGATTCACTACCTTCATGGACAATAACATTATCTGTTTGTAGTAGACATCTGCAGTTCCCGCTGTCCCAGGGATACAGATAACCGGAGGCACCAACTTTGGCCCAAAGTCATAATACCGCCACTGTTTTGACCCAATCTACAAGAAACAAGAATTTGTGGACAAGAGATATATCAGGCATCAGAACAGTACCAGCATAAGCTCTCTTTCAGATTCAAGTTAGGATGATGGCTGTGTTTCTCAAAAAACCAAAACTATGCTGGTTCCCAGTTGCAAGAGAAGAAAAATCAGCCAACAGCATTACAACAACAAAGTTAGAAACCACTTTTTCATTTTTCTTTACAGTAAGCACATAATTCAACAACTCAATCAACTGAGGTGCTGAAAACCTGAAAGTATGAGATTGAATTAGATTTAAAAGATAGTCAACTAAACGACTTGAAACATGAAAGTAATCCCATTAGAAATCCGTGGACTTGAAAAGGCACTAGCTTGAAGAGAAAAAAACTGGTTATAAAGACGACCAATAACGATATGAAACTTAAACGAGAATCCCAGAATAGATAATTGCAGAAAGAATAATAAGAATCAAAAGAGAGATTCTGGAGAAGGAAAAACGTACTGTGATCTTGTGGAGAGGTACTTTGGACTTGAAGTGGATGTAATCTCCAGGCGCCGAAAAGACGCCCTTCATTGCTGCTGTTCAAAATCGCCCATCACAAGACGAGATTTAATCGATTTCAGATCTCAAACCCAATTCAGATGTCGGGGGTTTCAATTATTAATGTAATTTAATCCATTGGAAGCGAAGACGAGGCCCGCGTGGCCCCCCCTCTCCTCTCCTCACCTCACCTCTCCCTCTTGCTCTCCCAATACGAATTGTTCTTCAACAGCTTGTCAAAACTGAATCAAACACGAACGAATTATCAAATTGTGAAAAAAAGAATCCATTAAGGCACCCTTTAGTTTGATGCCTTTCCCTGGTACTGGTAGTTAGGACCGTAGGTTACAATAATTAGTATGGCCCATTTAAGGGCCTGGTCTGTTTAAACATTCTCTTGGGCTGGGCCCTAACGAGTATCCAATTACACTTCTCGCATGGGACGCAGGGGCCACGCTCACACACATTGGGGGCCAGAAATGACCGTCCTACCCCCATGAATGGTGGAATTTCTGCCCCCAATGTACCAGCATATGTTCTCATTGGCTGCCACGCACGTTTGGCCCCTGCGCTCCCATGCAGAGAACGGTTCCTTGAAAATGAGAAAAGCCTACCCATAGTGATGAGTCAACCGAGCTCATTAGGTACCTTGAATTACGATTTGATGAAGCATACAAATTAAACCAAACATAATAAATGCACGAAAAACCCTAGAGATCCACTATAGAACGAATACATTTATTTTTCAAGTGATTCATATCATCAAGTGTATCCATTCCAAATTTCATTCCAATCAAATGATCTGCAGTTGCCAATACATCTGGCAGTAACAAAAGTGTATTGTTTTGAGGTATATCAAGATTCAATCTCCGATTATATTTCGGCGACCAATCCTTCTTTGAAAAAATTTCTTTTATAATTTCTATCTAGAAATAATATAATATAGAAATAGAATAAAGATCTCTTTCTTGAATGAACAAATAATAAAGTATTGTTTCTGGATATCCAATTGGTCAAAATTCAAGCAATTGTATCTTTTCGAGAAATGCCAGGAAAAATAATGAATATTATTTAGATTTCAAGACGAAAGAACTCCCCTTAAATCAAATGTTTCGAAAAGTTTCACTGGCTACCTAAAGCACAGGAATAAGTGAGGGAATTTCTAAAAAATATTGATGTGATGATGAAATCACACATGGGTGGCAAGGGAAAGCAAGAAATGGATCGGCGATTTTTGTTTAGGTATCTGATTGGTCTCTCTACTTTTTTTTTGGGGTTGACAAGAAAGATTATTTATTAAAGCAAGGAGTCAACCACACTGTTAATCTCCCGGGAATATAAAAGATTAAACAATTCCTGAAGTATCTAATTGGTCTTATATCATGTAAAGCATGAAGCCTAGGCCTCTCAAGCTGGTCTTGGGTTGACTTCTTAGTTATATTAACTAGTAAGAGCCAAGCTCTTATGCAAGGGATATATATACAAGCAAGATTATATTAGCATTCCATAAGAAAAAACATTATATTAGCACCATTGTAGTCGTGAGGAAGATTGACAGACAAATAAGTTGCACACAAACCCATCGGGGTCGACACTACACAAGGGCCCATACGCCAACTAGAGGGGTGAGATCTCGAACATGAGACATGCAAGCGGTTGCTTAACCATGACCAATTTCACTCAGCAGTTTTTGGCTAGTTCGGTTCCTCTGTATGTATGTGCAGGTGCACGTACATGTGAGAGGTAACCACTTGTCCTATTTTTACCGTTTGCAAGGGGAAGATGGGTATTTATGAAAACAAAATAAGCATGTGATTGACTTTGAGATGTATGTTCACCTATACATACGAGCAGATCTTCCATTCTTGTTTTTGGCACCCCACCGGCCTTCACCTTGATATGATAGTCTGTGATATTCATTTTGTAAGGCACTTGCGTCATGTTTATGGGAAAAAAGGTACATTTTTCTTTGATTACCAATAAGTGAGATGGCATTTTCCTTCTTTTATAATTATATTACCTATTAAAGGAAAAGACAGTGTGGGGATGCTTTCACACATCATGACTATATAAGTCTTGCATTAACACTCTTTCCTCCTTGACCATGTGAATCCTCTATTGGACGAATTCATTTCCCTTTTGGTGATTGATGTAGGTAAGAGATCCAACCCCCCCCCCCACTAATACGGTTTTTTACACAGCTATGCTCCCACACATAAACATTTATTTATTTATTTTTTCTCTTTAAAGAAATAAACAAAATATTTCATTTGACAAGGCAGAAATTATTCCAATGGCTCAAAGACTCCTTACCTAGTTGCACTATTTTTTATTAGAGAAAAATTTCTTACACCAGTAGAGGACGGTTCAACAACTTCAACCACCTCTTAAGCAAGGGTGTCAATTTCGGATCAGAACTTGTAATCGGACCAGAAGCTAGGAATTGGAATTAACCCACCCAATGGCTTATTGGTATGGTTTTGGATCTATTGATAAGTTATCGGTCCGGTTCCGGATCTACCAATTAGGATCCGATGGAATCGGAACAAATTTACATCTTAAGATTCAAGGTCATGAGAGCTAAGGTCAAACCTTTTATTCGTTTAGTCTTTCAAATTTTGGCTAGTACCATTTGTTTCATGTACTATTTTACCAAAGATTTGATTGTAAATTTAAAGGTCCATTTGGGAATGCTAACTTAAGAACATATCTTAAAATAATCTCAACTTATAAGAGTGGTGGTGTTGTTACTTATTAATTAATACAAAACAAGAGGTAATATAGACTAGTGTTGTGATTTGAAAAAATAGAAACAAAAACGAATCATATCTCATGTGATTGAAATTGATGTCTTATTTTTTTTACAATTAATATAGAACATATGTATTATTATAATGTTATTAAATACATGTAGCATGTGTTGGAGTTTTTTTTTTTTATTTTTTTTTTTATAAATTTGGATTGCTTGGAACTGTTTAGGAACCAGAACCGGCCCACCCATTAATTAATGGTTAGAGATCTCAAGTTTGGAACCGATTAGATTATTGGTCTGGTTCTGGTCCTGATCCCTTAGTCCCTTAAGGCTAGAACCATTAAGGAACCGGACTGATAGCCCAAAACTGGACCAATTGACACGCTTAATATTCTCAAGTCTTAAAACTAGGGCTGTAACAAAGTCGGGCCTTTTAAAACCCCAGCCCAACCCTGAGTCCCCTTAGTTGGGGCCAGATTTGACCCGGCCCTAACTCAGGGCCAGAAAATCTAACCCTAACCCGCCCTCAGGGTCGGGCAGGGCTGACCCTGATTGCCCTGACCATGGGGAGGAAGGGAGATGCATGGGCCAATCAAGCTGGGAAGGGGAGATGCATGGGCTGGCCCAAAGAAGAAAGAAGAAAGAAGAAAGAAAAGGCAAAAGAAGAACAAAAAAACAAAAGAAAGAACCAAAAAAGGAAGACAGGCTCAGCCCGAGGCCTCAACCCTGACCCAGCCTGGCCCTGACTTAGGGCCGAAATTTCTCAACCCTAACCCACCCTCAGGGCCAAGGAATCTCAACCCAGGCCCGGACTCAGGGCGGGCCAGGGCGGGTTCAGGCCAAACTTGAACCCCTAAGTTAAAACATGTCGTATTAGACGAAATTTAAAATACCCTGCCTAACGTCCGTCAGGGGCCTTGAACGTGGATGTGGGAAAACTCGATCCTTCTTTATTTCTTTTTATTTTCCAAGTGCAATGGATCTAACTATCTACGCTAAGACCATAGAAAGGTTATCTTCTGCTATTTTAAGAATCAGAACCAAATCAAGTCCAACGCAAAGACACGCAGTTCGCTTGATCCAGACAAAGTTGAATAATATATTAACTGGAGATGAAACTGGGTTAATCAGTCTGGCCCTCTTACCAGTTTATGGTTTAGCCCCACCTGGCCATTAGGGTGGAGCCATCCGTCTTACAATTTACAAGATGCCATGTCTCCCTTTACATAATAAGATGTTGAACAACATAATTGATCCAGCAAAATTTGATCAGTTCATTTCAAGCAAAAAGGCCCCCCATTATACAATATTACCTTTACTCACTTTCACTTCTAGGCAAAACTTGGAATCGGCTACAGGATCTGTCTCCATCAATTCCGAGTCGAATCATCCCGGAAACAGCCGGGAATAGGTCACAAACTCACAATTGGCCTAACTTGATCGGACTCTGTATATGCATCGATCTGGGTGTTGATTCCAAGTTGACACAGCTGATTCAGATCCAAGTTTTAAAACCATGGCTGATAATCTTAATGGACTAGTTTCACAAACCGCGTTTATGAGAACAAGAACCAGATCTCATTACTGCCATGAAAACTATCCAATATATCACCTAATCTAATGATCTGCTTACCCTTAATTTACAATTCATTATCTATCTAAAAAGAATAAAAAAATAAAAAATTACAATTCTATTGTAGGGTGGACAAGTATGTAAGACCATAGGAAATGATGAAGGTTGAATAAGTAAAAGAGAATTAAGACAAACTACACACTCTTCTATTGGATGGATCATACTACAGAACTTACTAGTTTTCGAGGACCATGACCATACCACAATACAGTTCTCAAATCCCCCCCCCTTCCCCCTCTGCCGAAGACATGGTAAACAACCACAATTCCTCCATCATATGGTCAAACAGAAGCTCAAAAGTTCTCTCAGAAAGGAATACTGGTTGTCCATTCAGCCCCAAAGAATTCCTTTAAATACTCACTATCTTGAACTTCTTCTAAGTAATCCAACCTCTACAGATGTGGAACGAGGTTGCAGATTCCAATGCTACATCTGCAATCTTGGTTCCCTAGAATTATTGTTTTCTCAATTCCTTGAACTGTTGGCAATTATGGAAACTACATCAAAAGAATGTATAAGAAACTTCTGAGACTCCCTTCAGGAAGATCATACTAGACACAAAATGGTTATTGGGATTTCAATTCTAACTGCCCTTGATACCACCATTTTTCAGTTTGGCATACCTTCTCTGCCATCATGCCTCCTTATTCTTGTCTTATGTTATGGACAAACCTCAAGCTCATAGCCCCTTCCTAAAATAATGATAAGGAAAAAAGCAATAATACTTTATTTTCTTTTGTATAACAATTCATGCAGTATCAATTAATTCAATTCAATAGTGAAGGGAAAGCAAAAGTTTAGATTTCTATTTCTGCCCCCCTGAAAGCAAGCAAAACAACTAAATAATAGTATCAAGGTTTTCATGTACAGAAAGGAATGTAACAGAAGAATCATTCGCTTCTATGACACAAAGCATGACTAAGTAACAACCATTCAAAGTCTATGTCACTTAAAACCATGAAATCAGAACCTCATTACATTGAGGCATGAGGTGTCCTGTTCGAAAGACCAGACCATTTTCATGATAAGCAATAGCCATCTGATTCTGCAAATTCTTAGAAATTAAAACTTGATTTTATTTGGGTGTATAGCTAAATAGCATGAATTGGTGAAGGACTCTTGCCAACAAAATGTTGTAAACAGAGAGAAAAAAAAACCCCCACTGACTTTGACATTTTATCCTAGTAATATGCATCTTCAATTTAACAATTCATCAATCAGAGTTAGATAACACTACCCAAAACAGAAAAAATCCATGGAAATTGTTCAGAGCAACAGATAAGCACCACTAATTCCATGAAAACAAGAATCCAGAGCTTACAAATTATGCAAACAAGGCAAACCCTAATAGAACGAAAGGGAGAAAAGTAAAACTGCTAAAAAATTTCAGTTAATTGTGAACAGTTCCATTGCCAATTCAATAGCCCTCAAAAGAACTACCAACCACAGTGCGAACGGGAGGAGGGAGGGTAGGGGGGACATCCGTACATATCGCCACAACAAGAAGTAAAAATCACAAAACAAAAAAGAGAGAAGGAAACCCTAAAACCCAAACATCGAAAAATAAAGCAGCACGTACAGACTCCTCACAGAAATTAATCGATTAGGGAGAAGATGGGTATATATCAACAGAAACAGTATGTATTACATCACTTGGCGATCATGCGAACGATGAAGTCCTCGTATTTGATCCTACCATCGGATCCAACATCAACCTCACGGATCCACTCGTCGAATTCAGCAGCGTCGAGCTTCTCTCCAATACTGGTAAGGATATGACGGAGTTCAGAAACAGAGACATAACCAGTGGATTCCTTGTCGATGACCTTGAAAGCGTCACGGAGCTGACAATCGAAGGGCTCGAGCTTCATGTGCTTCTTCATAAGTTCCAGGAAACGAGGGAAATCGAAGGGTGAGGTGAGTTTCTCCTGGGTAACGATCTCTTTAAGCTGAGCTTGTGTAGGGTTTCCACCCAGAGATCGCATCAGGATCCCTAATTCTGATGCAGCGATACGACCATCATTATCTGTGTCGAAGAGAATGAAAGCCTCCTTCATCGATGCCACTTGATCGTCGCTCAAATCCTTCCCCATGACTGCTACTGCTTATGCTCTCCTGCTCAGCTGATTATCAGATCTCCTTTCTCTGCTCGCTCTCTTGCTCTCTTGCTCTCTCGAAACCTCTGTCGTTGAGAAATGGGAGAAAGACGTTTGTGTTTTCTTGTTGGTTAGTTAGCGTTTGTTTAGGGTCTTAAGACAGTTCCTCCTCATCTATTACTTTTCCTCTTTCAAATTTTGAATTAAATTTTGGAGGAACATGGCGACCATGACTGGTAGTCATACCTGGCCCACCTTAGGTGAAGAGAGAATTTCTTTATCCAAAGGGTTGTGACCCTACTATGATTGAAATCGGATACGGAATCGGTCAGAATCAGCCTTCAAAAACCTTAGAATCGATGCACAGTTCCAAAAATAGGGAAATTTCTAAGGTTTTGAATGTGATTTGACCCTGTCAAATTGATTGAAATCGGGATCGATCACGACTTAGTAACAAATAGAGTTTGACTTTGAACAACACAATGTGCAAAATATAAGGATCGACACTGGGCTGACAAACCAAGAAGTTCTTGACTCATATGCTAATGGAACCTAACATATTAGAGAGTGAGAAATGCCAATTCGTCAGGTTCTAGCCGGGTTCATGATAGTCCAATTCCACTGGTTGGGCCGCTAAAGGAATGTTTGATGATGCTCCGGACAAGTATTGAACGAGTTCATGATAGTCCAATTCCACTAGTAGGTCCTCATCAATACACTCAGAAATTGTTTCCAACAAATCTCTTACGACTGCCATTGCTTCTCCCACCAAAATGGAACCAAATGTTGTCTTCTCATACTTTGCAAAATGAGCTTGACCCCGAGAGTCTCAAATAATAATTCCTAGACCCTCACTATAATGTTCATTTCTGCAAGAGGCATCATGCTGAGCTTACAAAATGAGGGAAGTTCGTAGACGCCCTCCATGCATAGGGGTTCCTTTTCCCACATCCGATTGAGGGGGTTGGAAGTTCTCTTGGAGGCTGGTGGACATGGAGGAGCTCAAAGTGTGCTGCTTGAATGACTTCCATCAGAGTCCATATCTTGGTACCAAAAACTAGATCATTGTGAGCTCGCCAAAAGTAGCACATAAAAGAGCTACTGAGGCCGGCACATCCGATTATCTCTCTTCCCATGGCGATTGAACTAACGCCATTCTTGAATCAAAGTTTGAATTGTAATACTCTCTGGATCCACAATTCAAAGAGAAAGAATACTACCCAAACAAACTGTGGACAATGGTTTGTTGTTTTTGTGGATTTATCCTAATGGGCTGTATAAGATTTTAATGAAGCCCAGCAAAAATAGCCTAAATTGTATATAAATGGGATGGGCTTGGAATCTTGGGCATCCACTCTCTACCAATTATTATAGGGGCGAATGGGTTGTGCAAATAATTTAAAAATGTTTGCTAGATCCGCTGAAACCCACCTGATTGATTCTGACCCTACGAATAATTATCACCTCAAATTCACTGCCCGCTCCAATTTCCTCCAATTCCTCACATAGGAATGGAAATGACCACCATATCTCACCTTGGACAATGTGTTCGGGCAGGGGGTAGGATGGTCATTTCTACTCCTATGTGAGGAATTGGAGGAATTAGAGCGGGCAGCGAATTGGTGGGGATAACGATTCCTCACCCTACACATCGTTTGTGCAACTAGCACCAAATGCTCTCCAAATTTTTAGTGAATTGCGAAATTGAAATTTCATGGGAGCTTAGTTCTGTTGGAAGCTGTCCTACATGCTCACTTTAAAAATCAAGAATTGTCATATGGCCGATCAAATGGGACTTAAATTTTGCAAGTCTTCTACTCACATATCAAGATGTAGTCCCATCGGAGTTTGTTACATGGAAAAATATAATTTTGAAAATCCAGAGCCATGAAAGAGTGCACAATAGTTGTCGCAAGATCATAAGTATCAATGGACATACATGGAATGTATGCTAATATATAAGAGGGTAAATGATTGAATTTAGACTTTTAAATTTGAAAAAAATTTGTATTCTCATTTTGTTGGTATCTTGCCGATAGAGCTTATGCAATCAAGAGGTCACGGTTTCAACTCTCTTGAAATTTGACACATGATTAATCTAGACAATGACCTCTCTATCTAAAAATTAGAATAGAATAAACAAATGGAATTTGCTTGACTGTGTTATTATGTAAGAATCACGTCAAACACACTGCCCCTGTGCCTTGACACAAGGGTACACAAAATGACCGTCACATCCCTGATCATTTCTTGGGTTTCAAGGGGATATGACGATCATTTCGTATGCCCTCGTGTCAAAACTCAGGACGCAGAGGCGGTGTGTGCTGCACAATCGGGTGGAGGTCTCTTTCCCCTATATTATATAGGGCACTAGAAAGGAGAAGTTTCACGTGAATTACTTGAAAAATGTGATCATGTCCCACATAGATTGAAACATATGGCAAAGTGTCAAACATCAACTCTCTTGTTATGGGAGAACTAAATAATGGAAAGCTTAAAATACGAACAGTATTTCATTTTATATTCCTTTTTAGAAACAACACCCCAACAACTTCTATAACTTTGGCAGCCCCATATATATGACCGGCTGACAGGTCATGTAGTTGTGGGAACCTTTGGATCCAACACGAACTAATATTATGAAATTAATTAGTTTTCTTGAATGGAAAGTAGGTTCCAAAGGACATGAAAAACCATTTGCATGAAGGTGCACAGAAAAGGGAATGGAAAGAGCATTCATGAGCTTTGCATTGCTTGAGAGGGACTGTCAAAATTAAAAAGTTCAATTTTTTTTTTTTGTTAAAGGGAAATTTTATTCATAAATGGGGCAGGAGCACAAGACATTCTGATTACAAAGATCGATCAAGAAGTCAAGAAGTCAAGAAGTGGATTTGAGTCATACTGTCTTATTTGCCATAGACAAGACCTTCCTGACTAGAGAGTGAGCAACCTTGTTACATCTCTAGAAATATACAAAAATAGGCAAATTGAGAAGTGCGCAGTTAATGCGTGAATATCTTCCACTTCTTATATTATCAATAGGGTGTGAAAGGGAGAAAATTTCTCTTCACTAAAAAGCTCAAGTGATCACTTAAGGGATCCTTCACTCAACTTTATGGCCACCATTCTTCAGTGTTGGAAGTTCCAAATCTCATACTCTATGAAAGTTATTGGAAATTTGATGGTTAAGGGTTAGTTTGATTCGAAGGCATCTTCTTGTTTTATAATTAGGGTGTGAAAAGGAGAAAGTTTCTCTTCACCATGTTGGGGATCATAATTCAATTCTTTCTTTCTATATTGGTGATGTTCGACGACATTGCCCTTAGAGTCCCATCCAATCGAAATAAAGACATGGAATCTCTTAACCGCGAGTGAAGAGAAACTTAGTCCGTTGTAATAATAAAGGAAAATTCACATAGTATCACTTGCAAGTGTGAATTTGGCCAAGTGATTTTCATACTGAGCTCTCTCTTAAAAGCTTTCTTCCTTAGGTTTCACTGATATTTCAACACATTAATTCCATCATTGGCCTTTTGAAATGCAACATGATTTACCCATATTGTGTCAGATCCGCAAATATTATTGTTTTGGGTTTTTTTTCCCATCACCATGCCTAATGAAGTATAATGATTTACTATTTGTCAGACGGCATTACATGGTTATTCTATGTGATAGAGGATTGGATAAGCATCTATTTGGTATAATTTCAGCTTAAAATGAGTAGAAGGAAGTAGCTAAAATTACAAAAGATGTTATTTTATATTTTATATTCACCTCCATTTGATGGCATCTTGGTAATTTTACTAAAACTTTGTATCAGAGTTTGAGGAACTTTCCTCACTTATTTTGGACAAAATGTGACCATTGAGATGTATGTGGGGTCCTTTATCACATGAACCAACCCATGTACTACCAAGTGACAAATAAGAAAACGTTATACTTCACTAGGCATAGTGACACCTAGAAGGACATGGTTTGGGCTGGGTTTTCTACCTCCCATGACCCATATGGATACTAGTATCATGAGAACTGTAAAACTCAAGAGGAAAGTTTTGTTGTAAAGGAAGACTATTTCAGATACACTTATTTAGAACCATGGGTAAGTGTACTCAACCACATTCCAAGTCTCTTTCTTTCCCCAATAATTTCTGTTTCCAACATTAAATAATGTTTTTTAACCCTCCATTTATGTCTTATTATATTGAATTTCATGTTCATTTGCATGTCCTGTAACCTGTGAGTCAAAGGACAACTTAATTAATGATTGATTAACATAGGGATTATGGTGCAAACCTCGGATTCTCCCTATAATTACATGTTAATTAAGTTTATAAAAAATTGAGGAGATGCCTTGTACCTTTGCAAAAGAGAATGAGAAAGTGTGAAAAGGGATTACTCTTTAATAAAGAAAGCATATAGGAGAGGTTAAAGAGTAGAGAGATCCTCCTACCACCTTATGGATGGGAAGTGGGAACCTTATTCCTACTTTTTAATGGCACATATGATGGACCAAAGAGAAGAATGATGAGTACTAGAAGAGTGTAAGGTGAGAACTCATACTTCTGGCAGGACATAGTGAGATGGCAGTGGAAGAGAATACTGTTAGTTCATGACCTAAAAGCTTAACAGTGAGAGACAACTATGGAAAGTGGTGATGTTTATGCTTTTTATGTAAAAGAAAAGAAAATGCACTAGGGTTAAGTTAATTTAATGGCTAAAGAAAAGTGAAGATGGAGATTAGTATTCACTCTTACCTACATTATATATTCACATACAGGTAGGGATGTAAATGCATAACCAAAATCCAAATCCGAATAGGAACATCCGTATTTGTTTAGGAACATCCGTATTTGTTTAGAGATATCTGAAAAATAATCCGAATACTTCGATTAAAACCCGTCCGGAAAAAAAAAATTCGAATATTTAATAATGAAAAAATAAGTAAATAATGATTTTGAGGGTTTTTGAAGATTCAACACATTCTAGAATATGATGAAAAGAAAATCATGATCTAAGAGATATGGATTGAGAATGAATTGTATCCGCTAGGGGGAAGAAGGTCCGGGTTACACAAGGCAGAGATTTAAACGGATGGTGAAAAATTCGATTCCGATCCGTATCCGAATCCATTTAGAAGTATCCGCATTCAGCCAGGGAATATCTGGCTCTGATCACATCTGATCTGTATCCGATCCGTTTACATCCCTACATGCAGGTAGGTAGTTACATAACCCCAAATATTCCAATTGAAAAGTTAAAACACCATGTCTCACTGGGATTAAAATCTTCTGCAGTGCGGCCCTAAGAACTTGATACGTGAAAGAAGTTTTATTCAATGGTGTGAGCTCGATGCAAGGTAGTTTTTTTCTTACTTTCTTCTCGAGCTCGGCACCATTGAATGTCGCATCTTCCACGTGTCTAGTTTTCAGGCCCGCACGGCAATGCATTGCCAGATTAGGGCACTGCTTAGGAATTTTTTGTGTCTCACTTAGATGGCTTATTTATGGAGAAGAATCAATAGAGAGAGAGAGAGAGAGAGAGGAGTATAGGTCCTACACTATTCTGGAGGAACTTAAGAGATCAGAGTTCCATGAAGATGTGTGTAAGGTATGGAATAGTAGCTAGTACCCTTACCAACGAAGGAGAGACTTGGATGGATGGATACCCATCACCCATCAGTCGGCAACAAAGACATTTGAAATTTAAAAGGAAGGAAGGAAGGAAGGAAAAATAGTTAAGAGTTTTTGCTCTCCGTTCAATTTACAAAATTCAATAATAAGTCATGAGTAGTCATGACTCTTGTGATTGTTCATCAAAAGCACTTTTTGTGGTAGGTCAGGTTGAGGTCCCCCAATTGTCTTTTATCTACCTATGTCTCCAATAAGTAATTTCCATGGTTCCATCATCCAATGTTTGAATTTTACAATTGATTGATATCTTTCTCAATCTGATTGTGTCTGTGCCTTGACTATGTAGGTTGTGGACCTACCCCTTTTCTGTCTCTGTCTATGTCTCTGTCTCCGTCTCCGTCTCCGTCTCCTATATGTAATCATTTTCACTATCAACTAGTCCTTATTAATCTCTCCCTTCACGAGGGTAAATGCTAAAGGGTATATGGTAACTCCTCACTGGCCCTCAGTGTGTACTGAGAAAGGCATGCATGCATGGAGTAGTTCAAAAAACCCACTAACACATTGAAGATGGGTACTATGGTAGGGTCATAAGATCTTCATCAAGTGAGTGACCCATAACAATTATCAAACACTTTAATGACTTCCAGAATTTGCCCACAATGGGGACAAATTCTCATCCATTATGAAGCAGAATTTAGTTCGTCTCCAGGGAGGCATGCGCCCAGGGTGCTGTCAGGGGGCATCGAGCAATTGAGTTATACTGTACATATCTTGGCGTATGTTTAGAGATGTGTACGGCACAACTCAACGGTTGACAATACCCTGAGCGCGTTCCCTGCTCCCTGGAGACGATCCTATAAAGCAACACTTACTGCATAGGGATGACCCATGAGTAGAGTTTGATCACTTATTGGAAACAGTAATAAATGTCCATAATTTTGAACCATAAAAAAATTGGTTTGTTAAGTAGAAAAATGGGGATTCTAATCAGATCCAACATTCCCCCCGTAGGTAAGTCAAAACCACGGTAAACGTGGACAGCGGCAGGGAATGTCGAACGATATCATGTTAAATTTTTATCTCAAAAGATAGATGTATCAAATGGAAATACTATGAAATAAGAATTACACTCAACAGTAAATAATGTGGAATCCAACAAAAACATCCAAATGGCCATGAGCCCAGACACAGGATGGGGCAGAGTGATGAGGTATTGTCGCCCTCACTCCTTGGTCCTAAGTTCTAACTAATGACTTCCAACACCGGCGGACTTCCTCCATCAGTCCATTGTTTGTCTCCTATTAATTAAATTACGACCTTATTTATGGAAAACCACGTTTTTACGTAATGAGCTTTTAGCTAGCTTATTGGGCTTCCCTTTCTCCCACATGCATTGAACTTGGCTGAGTCACTCTTGACTGATGAGAGAAGAATGTCAAAACCCAACTCCACCACTGTCGTCTCCGTCAATCACCATAATAAAATGCACAAAAAAAGTGACTTGATACAATCCATTCTATTCTGTAGAATAAGAAGGGAGGACTGAGTTTCCCTCCACCCACGGTGAATTCGATCTCATTAACTGAGGGACAATAGAGATTGAAAAAGGGTATCAAAAGGTATTTTGGAACATACTAAAACCCTAAGAGGGTTCTGTGAACCTTAGGATGGTGGGTCAACCGTCCTCTATGGCCTATGGGTAGAGGAAAACTCTGTCCTAAAATATAAGGGTTTTTTTTTTTTTTTTTTTTTTTTTAAAATTTAACAAATCCTAAAATATAAGTCATAAATGACATTAACAGTAAATTAACATGCATATATACATATATTTGGGAGAAAGTTCAATTAACAGGGAGGATACTCTTCATCCCCTCACACAAACATTATTTATTTATTTATTGAAGAAAAGAGAAAACACAAGATTAAAGAATGAGAAAGCACAATGTACCCCCTAGGGTTTATTAATTTTATTGTTTTTTAATTATTTTTTTATAATAGAAATAAAGATATATTAAATAAACGAAAAGAAGGTCTCTATAACATTATCTTTAATTACAAAATCATGTTTTTTATCTAAGGCATATATAGTTTTGAGGTTAGTGAGTTCCAAGATATTGTCATTCTGAGTGGAGCAGATGGGAATGCTTGAGATGGACTCCATTACTTTCATCAAAAGGGGAATAATGTTCCACGACCAAATAGCTATAGTGGGTGAAACAATGATACCAAGAAGATCCTTCTTGTAGCACCAACTACCTTGATCTGATATCCTAATTGGGAAGCTTGATCGAGCCCTAATGCAAGACTAAATACCTCTGACTCTAAAAAATGATTAGTTTTCAGGTATCGTGCAGCTATCAAAATAAGATATCATTCCAACAAAATGCTATATATCCTTCCTGATATGTAAAAGGAAAAGTTAAAAGTCCATGTGCAAATCATAATAGGATAGTGTAATATAGGTAATGAATCCAAATAAGATAGTAAAAAATTACCACACATATTAGACATATGTACATCACAAGGAGAAGACAGGGATGGAGGGGAAATATTCAAATCCCTCAACCACTTGAGAGCATTCTTAAGGATCCAATCAGGATTGGGTTCCATGGAGCACCTTAGGAATATTTCTAAGGTGCCAAATAAATACAGAGAAAACCATCATTTTTTAAAATAAATGACCCCCCCCCCCAAAAAAAAAAGAAGTCATAGTAGATTTAAGAGTCTATTATGGATTAAGGGCAAAAACACTTTTTTGTCATTTATGCGGATACTTTAATGAGTATGTGCTCATAAGACCCAAAATTGAAGGGTAAAACAGTTATTTGCTTTTATTAGTAGAAAGACATGCTCCCGCCTCCTCCTTTATCTTCTCCTACCTGCAAAACCCTATGACCTCCCTCTCTCATCTTCACTGTTCTCCATCTCCTACTTTCCTGAGTGGCCGGTCCCCATCTACAAAACATATTCCTCTATCTCATTTTCTATTCTCCTCGAAAATCCCAATCCATTGCCGCTTCATCAATCCTCCATTTTCACTGCAATATCCTATTCTCCATGGCCATGTTCCAACTCCCAATCTCACAGAGACCTTTGTGCATACCCTCTTTCCCTCCTCCCAATCCATCAACGACCGTTGCCTCTCTCAATTAGCTCCATCCCTCTCAAATCTCTTCAACCACTTCCACAAGCTCAACATCCATTTCTAAAACTTCTCCCTCCTCTGTAGATTCTCGACTCCTTCAACCCACTCTATCTCTCTGCAAGGGATTCATCAACTCATTCTCTTATTTAATGGCTCATTTCAGAAGAAATATGGAAATATCTCATTGGATTGAAATGAATCCTTCAACCCCCTATATCTCTCTACAATGATTCCCTATCCTTTACGTTTAGAGATGATTTGGGATAGAAGATGGGTGATGAGAGAATTTCTTCATCTACCACTAAATATATATATGGGCTTTGAGCCAATTTCTCTAAAAATAGTCGAGTTTTAAAGTTGAATTTCCTTAACTTGGGCTTATTTATTCAAAAATTTTATAAAAATTATTTACACAGGTCATTTTACAATCTATTGTGTTTAGTAGTTAGCAAATAGTTTTTATTTTTTGATCAAAATAATTTTTAGTAATAATTTTTTTTTAAAAATATACCAAAAACAAAATGAAAAATAATACCAAAAAAAACTATAAATCCTTGGTCTTGGATCAAGTATGGAAAAAATTAATCCCGAGGTAGCTGGAATTGTATGTAAGCCCTAGGTTCGGGGTTCACTCAGTCTTTTTGCTATATTTTTTCTACCAAGGATGAGTGGATAACCGGTGCTTGGTCACATGAGTAAAATCCAAAATAATCTTCTCTCTAATTTGTTGAATCAAAATCTAACCTTGATTCATACGTAGAGAAGAATAAATTTTTTTTTTCAAAGCAGCCGTACGTACATTTGACTTCCCGAGATAAATAGGAAAAATCTTGTACCGTGAGAATTTAAAAAAAAATTGTCCTCTTTGTCAAATCGTGAAAAATGCAAAGGGGCCCAAAAAAGATTAAAAAGAGAAAAAAAAAAAGATTTTTCCCTGACAGACGCAGAAATCAAACAGTAGAGGGTACTTTTGTAATAAACATGACAAGTCAAGGAATAAGTTGCCGTGTTGGACGGAGGCAGAGGTTGGAATCGTCTTTTACTAAATAGTGTCAGAAGTCAAGAGTGGACATATCGATGGAAGAAAAAGTAAACAAAAGCCCAAAGCTTTATTGTAAGGAACTTCGAATTCGAATTTCACCCTCCAAAGGAATCTATACTTTCAGTTCCGCACATTATAATGCGACGCGCGAGTTGTATCACGCGCACTTGGATCCATTTGTTACAGTGCGCACCCGTGCCATTGGAACTCAGAACTAACTATCAGGTATCTATGGTAGACCATATGGACTGTCTACTACAGCTCTCAAAATAGATCAGATGGCCATACTTGTCCAATCATGTTAGACATTAATAAGGGATGTCAAATCCTAGACCGAATGTACCGAATTAACCCGAATCTAAACCGAAATGAAACCTATTGGATCGATTTTGAATTGGATTTGTACAACACCGAATTCAAATCGGATCGTATTAAAACCAGTAAGAAACCAAATTGATTTTAGAAAATTGAACCTGAAATTAAACCCAAATCAATATGATTCGATAAGAACCCTTTCGTCAGCCTATTTAATTAATAGATTGCCACTACGTCTGATTCGAGTGTCTCCGTCATCCGTTCCGCTGATGAGGTTGCTACTTTATTGATATGATATTAAACGTTGCTTAGAAGCGGTCACAAGGTTTGTTTTGGCAGCGTAACGATCACCCTATTACAAGAGGAAACTGATTTGACAACAACAAATTCAGCCTTATTCCAATTTAATGGGATCCTCTATATGGATCTGACAAAACAAAGTAGAGAACACCAAAGTTTAAACAAGAAAAGGAGATGAAGGATGGGAAAAGAGGTATGGGGGATTAAAAAAACATAAAATAAAATACAGCAAAATGAAAGATGAAGGGTGAAAGTAAGAGGACGGAGGCATAGCCCAACAAATAAGGAGAATCTCAGTTAAATGGGGTCTAGAACATGGATCCTTGCCCTCCAACAAACATACTTAGTACAAGATTAGACACATTCCTCATAAATTTTCCTATGGTCATTTTAGGCCTACTCCTAACTCTTATAAATCCATTAATCGAAATCATATCACTCCTCTCCTTTGAACATGATCATACAATCTCAAATCACTCGCTCAGAGGTTGTCATTGATCAAGGCAACTCTCATTTTAGTTCTAATACGATCATTTCGTACTCGATAAGAAATTGATATCACCTCAAAATTAATAATATTTATTGATGTATTTACATGGTAGACCGAACTCAAACTGAACCAAATCAATACCAAACCGATAAGAAAAATCTTAAAATCGATATGAAACCAAAACCAAATCAAAATCAATGAAATCAAACCAAAACCGGTCCAAACTAACAGATTGACACTCCTACTCCCAATCCAGATTCCAGTGTAGAAAAGATGATGGATCGTTGTTTCCATTTACAGTGGCTCTTTTATGAATATTTTTTTTTTCTCATTATCAACTCTTTGGTGATTGGGGCTTGATCGGTAACTTTCTAGTTCTCTGCAGAGCTTGGAGGGCTTCGCTTCGTACACAGATTCGAACTCTCGATGCTCTGCATTTCAAGAAGAAAAACAAAGAGATTAGAGGAACTAGAGGGAGAGGGCTTCTGAGGGAGTTTGTTGGCGAAAGAACAAAGATGGGTGGCTGTGCTTCTCTCTTCTCTCTTGTTCTTCTTTTTGCATTTGCTGGTCCGCAACTTGTTTACGGAAATGTGGAGCTGAGAGCGCTTATGGAGATGAAAGCTTCTCTAGACCCTGAAAACAGATTTCTTTCCTCTTGGAATAGCAACGGTGACCCATGTAGCGGCTCGTTTGAAGGTATCGCTTGTAATGAGCATGGTAAAGTAGCTAACATCTCGTTGCAGGGGAAGGGTCTCTCTGGACGGGTTCCTCCGGCAGTCGCTGGTCTTCAACGTTTGTCTGGCCTTTACCTACACTACAACTCTTTATCTGGAGAGATCCCCAGAGAAATTTCCAATCTTACTGAGCTGTATGACCTGTATCTCAACGACAATAATCTCTCCGGGAACATTCCACCTGAAATAGGAGATATGGCTAGTCTCCAAGGTTAGTTGCAAACCATAACTTCTTGTAGTGAATTTTTTTTTCTTCTTGCCTACTAGTTTCCTCTTCCCTCAAACTTGAACTCCCATTTTGGAAGAAGGCTTAACTCAGCTGGGTTTTATTTCTTCTGGGTAAACGATTAGTCTCCAGACTTCCTAATCAGAAAAAAGAAAAGTTGAGGAGGAAAAAAAAAGATTTGTCTTCCGAGTTCGTTGCAGAGCTCAATGTGATGTTTACGAAACTTCTGTCCTACTAAAATGCCGCTTAAAATGAAATAATTCTGATTTGTGTACAGATTTTCATTTTTCTGTTTAAGTGTGGGAGCTATGGTAGTGATTGAAGTTCTGATCTTGCTTGGGAGTGTTCGCCCACTTTCGTTTTATTTCCTGGTATTCTAAGCTCCGATCATTGGGATTTTATCTGTTTTGTAGTTCTACAACTTTGTAGTAACCATCTGACGGGGGAAATACCGACACAGTTGGGTTCTCTGAAGAAGCTTAGCGTTCTCGCTCTTCAATCTAATCGAATATCCGGTGCTATTCCTGCCAATTTAGGAGAGTTGCAGACGCTGACGAGGTTGGATGTAAGCTTTAATCAATTATTTGGTTCAATTCCAGCAAAACTAGCTGATGTTCCTCAACTGAAAGTTCTAGACGTCCGTAACAATACTCTCTCGGGCAACGTCCCACCTGGTAATGGGTTCCACTCCTTGTTTTTGGTTCCTCTGCTCTCTCTGTTTTGATCTGATGGGCTCAAAGAACCTCCTTTTAACTTTCGATTTCGTCCTTGTGTTAATGCAGCTCTGAAGAAATTGAATGATGGATTCCAATACGGGAACAACTCGGGCTTATGTGGAGTTGCGTTTCCTTCTTTGAGAACTTGCACTGCTACGGATCAGCAGAACCCTGATAGACTCGAACCTCTTGGAGCTGTCACAAATGGCACTTCTACGAAATTCCCAGAAACTGCAAATTTCCAGGTGCATTGCAACCAGACCAATTGCTCAAATCCATCAAAACCCCCTCGAGTTGCAGTTGTCATTGGAGTTATTGCAATTACTGTTGCATTGATGGTTACCGGGCTACTCACCTTCTCGTGCTACCGTCGCCGGAAACAGAAGATTGGAAGTGCTTTTGATACCTCAGATAGTCGTCTTAGCACTGACCAGGCCAAAGAGGTCTACAGGAAGAGTGCCTCTCCGCTCATCAGCCTTGAGTACTCTAACGGGTGGGATCCATTGGCTGATGGGAGGAATGTGAATGGGTTCTCACAGGACGTTCTTCAAAGTTTCAGGTTCAATCTGGAAGAGGTGGAGTCAGCTACTCAGCATTTCTCAGAGGTGAATCTATTGGGAAAGAGCAACTTCTCGGCCATCTATAAGGGAATTTTAAGAGATGGGTCTGTTGTTGCTATCAAGAGCATCAACAAATCTAGCTGTAAGACGGAAGAGGGTGATTTCTTAAAGGGTTTGAACATACTAACTTTGTTGAGACATGAAAACCTTGTTGGGTTAAGAGGTTTTTGCTGTTCCAGAGACAGGGGTGAGTGCTTCCTCATCTACGAATTTGTCCCGAATGGGAACTTGTTGCAGTATCTTGATCAGAAGGAAGGTAATGGCCGGTTTCTTGAATGGTCCAATAGGGTTTCCATCATCCATGGCATTGCTAAAGGTTAGTTTTCAGCTTCTTGTTATTGAAATCTTCATAAGCTAGACAAAAAATTGAAAAAAAAAGGGTCCTGCTCCTTCTCCTACGTGATTTTACTTCTCCATCCCAGATTAGGGATTGACTTTACCTATTGGAAAGAACAATTGGGTCCTTCAAATTTCTTGTTCCTCATGCTCTTACTGAAGTTTTGTTTCTGTTGAACAGGTATTGAGTACTTACACAGCAACAAACCTACCAAACCTGCTCTTGTTCATCAAAACATATCAGCGGATAAGGTGCTCATCGACCAGGGATTCAAGCCATTGCTCTCGGACTCTGGCCTGCACAAGCTCCTGGCAGATGACATTGTGTTCTCAGTACTCAAGGCCAGTGCTGCAATGGGATACCTAGCCCCAGAGTATACCACCACTGGCCGATTCACAGAGAAGAGTGATGTATATGCATTTGGGGTAATTGTACTTCAGATACTCTCTGGAAGACGAATGATCAGCCAATCAATGCGAGTGGGAGCTGAAACATGCAGGTTTGAAGAATTCATGGACAAGAATCTTGATGGGAAGTTCTTAGAAGCTGAGGCAGAAAAAATGACGAGAATAGCTTTGGATTGCACCCATGAGTCACCTAACCATAGACCCAACATGGAAACGGTGATTCAAGAACTGAGCAAATGAGGTAGCAATTCCCCTTCGTCCATTGTTCTGATGACTTATTAATTGGGGGCCTTGCTTGTGCAAAATTTTCCAACAGGGTGGGTGTAAGGTGCAGAGATGGGGGCCATATCTCACTAACTCACTGATTCTGAACCTTCTAGCTCTTGATTCTTCTGTGCTGTGCTGTGTCCTT
The DNA here is from genome assembly GCF_018873765.1 of Telopea speciosissima. Lineage (NCBI taxonomy): Eukaryota > Viridiplantae > Streptophyta > Magnoliopsida > Proteales > Proteaceae > Telopea > Telopea speciosissima. The sequence goes on along the minus strand of NC_057916.1, from coordinate 73,525,251 downwards.
TCCTGAGGACAGAGGGTTGGCTATTTTAAATTGTGTTTTCTTCTGGTCCTCGCAGCTCGGAAGCTTTCTGTGTTTGCATTAATTGATCTTCAGCTGTGTAATGTAGCTTGGTACCCCCATTACTAATGCTAAAGAAGAAAATAGCTTCTCAATCTTCTGCTTTTCTTCTTTAACCTCTAAAGGGTTGCGTTGTGTACGAACCTCTTGAAGCGATGATTAACCATTGAAATGCATGAGAGGGATCTCCCATTGAAGTCCATGGAAGTCACATAGGCCTGTTTTGGTTGCAAAGGTAATAATGGGAAGAAAACTGAAATTAAATCAAAACTAAAATGAGAGTTCTATATAACCTAATATGATTGAGTAACTAACTCAAAAATTTCTTAATTTAAGGAGGAAAGAAAAAGATTTTAGGATCGAGTTTTCCTCTTGTGAATGAGATCCCATTCATGATTCACCGCCGGGTGGGAAAGGGTATCGGGAGGGTATTTTGGGCAATACCAAAAGCTTAGGAGGGGTTTGTAAGCCATAATTCACAAACCCTAGGATGGTGTGTGAACAGTCCTCTATGGTTGGAGGAGAACTTGGTTGTTTTGAAAGTTTCGAAACCATTTTATTAAGAATTTAAGATAGTTACACAATCATATTTGAATGTTTTTATGAGGATTTTTTCTAATGCTTTTTCACAGTCCTAGATATTCTCTCTCTTTCCTGATCGTTCGTCTGGGCCTCCTATCAATGAAATCTATTCCCACGCCTTGATTGGAATGCCGTCCTTAGGAGATTTCCCCCCCACACTGCGGGCATAAAAAACTTTGCATCAGAAACTGAGGGGGTGAATGTTCATGTACGTGTAACGACTCACTGCTGTTCAGATGGAACATTCCCACAGAGTGGATTCCATCTGAACGACTGTGAATCGTTCATTCACATACATTCACATATGCGAACATTCCCTGCACTCAGAAATTCTCTCCTTTCTTTTTTAAACTGATTTCACTTTCCTTCCAAGCATATCCATATAGAAACCTTGATATAGCCATAAGAAACAAGTTTATAATTCTTACATCCTTGAGAGCACCAATAAAATTGAAAATGTAAATGGAATAAGAAACAAGTTCATTAATTATTCTTGCACGGCAACAAACCTACCAATCCTATTCTACACCCCTGTTCAGCCCTGTGAGATGGTGGAGGCAGTCCATCCAAAACAAACACCAGACTAGATACCAGAGGCATATTACCCAAAAAACCCAACAGAGCTGGTATCACTAGAAATTTTGGAAACACTGACTGAAGTGGGGAATTGACTCTTAAAGATTGGCTTCTGCAAAGGGAAAGGAACCGAGAACCCACATCTGACTGTCTCTCTCTCTCTCCTTAGACTTGACTGCTAGTGTTTGGACACGGAATTCTACTTAATATTTAAAACATCCACTTCTCATAGAATTGAATAAATAGTAAATCCAAGAATGGACCTGTTCTTTTTTTCTTAGGTTTGTTCTTCGTCCCACACACACACACACACACACACACAAAGAGAGAGAGAGAGAGAGCGAGTTGGAAACAATCTTCCAAAACATACATATCAATATATATATGTAACAAAGGAGTTAGATTACTTATCTTAATGTAGACAAACCAAGATCAATGATGACAATCTTAAGTACCATATAACACGTCATAAGCCTGAAAAATATGAAGAAAATAAAAGAAATGGTGGGGCTGAGTCGTGACAAAAGTCACTCTCCTTAAGACTGTAGACGCCCCCTATGGTGCAGTCGGGTCCTTGCGAATCAGCCTCCAAGATAAAACAGCGCTTCGGTTAAAGCTATCTAGTAATGATGCACTTCAAATACTAGGCTACTAAGGGCACGGAGAGTTGCACTCAATTGGATATAAACAACAGAAAAACAAAGCCGAGAGGAAAAACAAAAGAATTTTTCTCAAAAATTATTAGAGAAATGGACAAGACTCCTCTCTTTATATAGGAGAAGAAAAGGCACCCCCAAGGGTGTCTCCAAAGGATATGCCCATAAAACATGCCTTTTCCCATAAGATTTGTTTGTTGACCATTTAAACAAGTCTTCCAATAGGTACACCCATTGGTCATTTAGGCGTCTATTAGGAAACGGCAAAATTCTCTAATAAACCTTTTAATAAAGAATAAAAATATTTTGAATCAAATATTTTAAATGAATTTAAAATTCCAACAATCCCCCACAGATTCAAAATATCTAAAACAATCGACAAATCCAATTGAGTGAATTAGATATAGTAGGACGTATCGTTGCAGGTGTCTTTCAGACTTGAACCTACACTAGGTCTGATAGACTACGCTATAGTGTACGGGTGAAGTCAGACTTATTGAACCTTTCCTCATTGGTGTAGCCGACTAACCTACCATCCACCTCCTACCAATCGACCCTCGCGAAGCTCCCTTTTAATTATATGGACATTTTTATTTTTAATAATACTGGCCATGTCCCCATCTCAGCTTCATGGATGTTTAGAGAATTCACCTATAAAATTCTCATCGGTAGGCGGCCTAACCTCCTACATCCACTTAGGTCAGCCAGTGTGCACCACAGTTAACACACCCCCACATTTCGTAGGATTCGACTAATTAAGAGTCTAAAACTCATCCTCCTTTCATTGTGGTGGTACTACTTTCCCATCTAACCAGAATGAGCGAGTTTTAGTAGTACTAAACAGATCATCCGGTGACTTCGTTTTTACCCTTTGAACCTAATTGAGGATTAAACCTCTTCACATAGGTTGGGTGTCCATCACATGATCTATGACACAGGCTTTAAACTCATTCCTTTAGATGTATATCACAACAGTGGTCAGAGGCTATATAATCGTATTAGTCTTTTGTCTTGACTATACTGTATCGACACCGCTACCTTCCTTAGCCTCACCAAATATATAACTAAGACATATAAGTCTTTTTTCTCCACTGACCATATCATTTCCCTTCCGGATAAGTGCTTACATTGATTTGGTTTCGGCCATCACCATACATCTGTTATATTACTGATCATTAGCCTAGTGGCTCCTAATCCAACCTTTTTACAAGCCATAAACTTGTAAAATTAAATCACCCCACCAACACATGTTTGTACATGCCACATTTGAACTAAGGTATTGTTCCAAATATTTACACAACCGAATCTAAACATATCTATTAGATTTAATTTCCAAATAGAGATTAATCATTCTACTTGGTTTTATTTATCTCTTAAGAAGAGACTCAATATGTAAATATACGCATTCTCAAAATAAACCCCCATATTTTGGATTTATCACGTTCAGAGATGTAAGCCAAAATAATATGAGATTGCCCTTGTGAGAAAATCGCAACCCCCATACTTCCATACTAATTTACCCATGCAACATTACTTGCATATCACATATAGTATGACTTTCAAATTCATGTTCCATGCAATTTTAGGTTTCTCATCAAGGGTTTCTTCCCCAAGGGGTTTGAGGGTAAGGAGGCTTCAAGAAAGCTTCCCCCTAAGTTCAGTAGGGTCATATGACCTCATTAGGTCCATGTAATCCCAAGAACTCAAGAGGGAAGGCAACAAGAATCCTATTTTAGGACATAATAGGATAGAAATCCTAAGCCTTTCAATTGGAGAGGGATTGCGAGCTTTAGGACTAGCCATGGAGTGAAATAGCTCCACAATAATTACAACCAAGGGTTTCAATCGACCTTTGGGTTCAAAGACAAACCCTGGATCGATTCTCTCCCATTTCTCCAAATCCCAAATCAAAATAAAATAAGGGAGACAGCTTTAATGGCTTACCTACCTTAAGGGAGAAGCTCCACGTTAAGGCTCCAAGAGGTGGGGTCTCTAACCTCCCACTAAGCTGCTGCACTCTTCTCCCTCCTTCTCTCCTTCCTCTTTACTCCTCCACGTTTAGGGTAGATAAGAATGATGAATGAGAAGTAAATGTTCTCTCTCTCCCTCTTGGACTTATTTATAATAAGTGGGTATTTGGGCACCTCAAGTCAAATGGGTCATGAGGGCTTAATGGGTTGACCCATTAGTTCTATGTGGGTAAATGAATGGAATAACCCATCCTTAGGTCAATAGGGTTAAATGGGCCTTTAGTGAAATGGACCATACTAAGCTTTAACTAGGGAAAAACCCACTTTAAGATGGGTTCACATGAGATGGGTATAAGTCCTCAATGTACTTCCCAAAGGTAAGTGGGACCCGAAATTAAAATATTTCCTTCTCACATGAAATAGCTCGAGCGGTTCAGGTCTTGACCCGCACTTCGAGGTCACCAAGGAAAGAATAAATAATAAAACTTGAGGGCTAGAACTTACTTTTTCCCTATCATGGTTTATCACCCATGACCCCGAATAGCTTCGCCACCGCAATGCCAAGCTCATCACTGAACAAAGTATCCAACTGAGGCGACGGTCTAGGATGCTCTCTCCTAAACTCCTCGCTTCCCGGGCTGGTACTTGGAGGATAGTCAACAAAGTCGCCGTCAATGAACTTTCCCCACTAGCGGTTGAGGAATCTTTCCTCTACAGGTAAGCCCGTACTGTGGTCAATGATTTTGTAACTAGGTTTGACCATCATGGATAACAGATCACCAGCATACATGGCAGCGGTATCTACACGTCACGAGAAGGAATAATATTTAATTATATCTCGGGGTGCGGGTATAACACATAAACACCAATAGAATAAGCATTCGACCAATATGTATACAATGTCACTTATCTCTATCAACAACTGATTTGATCAACAAATACAATCACTTGGCTTTACTTGATTTACCGACCGATAAATCTATTGGACAAACCAACACTCAAATTATCTAATTTGATAACCGGGCCTCCAACCTATTCTCAAAATATAGATCAGTCAATATGGTCACACAGCTTTTATTAGCCATTAATTTCAGCCAAAAACATATGATGACCATCAAATACAACAAGTAGGCATTTAATGCAATCGTGACATGATGCAATATATATATATTTTAAACTTTGCATCATAACACGTTGTGATATATATGTAGCACCATGAAACACAACAACATAGATTGGCTAACCCATACCAAAAAGAAGTAGTTAGATTCCTTTCAATACATTAAAATAAGAGTATAAATTATCATATACTCAACCTAATAGTCACAAAGTGGTTTCCTTCACCTATAGTGAGATAATATCATTCATCAAATAAAATAATCTAATCAAACCTGATGATATAACCATGATCAATTCACTTTGATACACAACATAGGAATGATATTACACCAATCCATGTAACAAATAGGATAGCTAACAACCTAGGCAGATTGTGATTACCCCAACAATCACAAGCATTCGGTCAAAACCAATGTGATGGTTCAACATGAGAGTTCACTCATCAAATGCATGGATGTAAATATGTCAAAATAAAATACTTCTGGTTGGAAAAAGACATGCATATGATAGCCACAGAAGCAAAGCTGAATATTAAGAATGAGAGTCTCAAACCAAACCATATCAGCATTTTATAATACTACAGACATCGTACATCAGAATTCTCCAATCCTCAAACCAAACCATATGCTAATATTCACTGAAATCCAGATAATGAAAGCTACGGTTCTATAGACTCAAAAACTTATTACTCCAGTCCACATACAGATGGAGAGACATTGAACAGGTCAATTCGGACGGAATTCACCGCTTCGAACCTTTGAGAAAATATGGGCTCTACCGTTTCAAATCTTTGAAACCGTTGTGTTCCTTCTAATTCTCTATGGCCACCAGAGAAGGATCAACTTGGGAATTAATACTGCTCACATGGTTGCGGGCTAGCAAGGTGGGGTTTAACAGTACTGTTTCAGATCATTATACAGTGTTCTTGGACAAAGTGACCAGCAGGTTTCCACTTCTCCCAACGTCTCTTTGTTTGTTACAAAGAGATACAAACTTTCAAGTATAAAAACACAACAAACCATATTCCCATTCTCATATCCGCTCAAATAGGTAGACCATCCCGAAGAGGAAAACAGTTCACCAAATATAAATTTATCAATTACCCAACAAGATGGCACAGAGTATAATATGATCGATCGACCCACTATCTCATTATCTCAAAAGCAAGACAAAACAAACGAACTGTTTCTTTAAACAACACAACATACAATGTATTCATATCATTAATTATTAAAACTCAATCGGCCGTACAACTCATCACAACAGGATTTCAGTCATTGTAATGGCTTTAAATGCTTTGCTGAGATGAACCAATAAATAATCCAATGATGATAATCTGGTTGTCATGCCATGGAACGGTACAACAAATGACGACAGGTATTTCATCGTTCCTGACTATACGCCCTTCACCATTTCAAATTATAAAGCAAAAATACACTCTAGATGGACTGAGTCTCTTGCGAGAAGCACATTCATTAACCAAACGTGTACAACCCTCCAATAGAATTGCCAAATAAGTAATCAGAATTGCAAATAAAAGCAACTCTACAGTCTTAAGATTGTTGGAAACAATCTTCTAAAACATACATATCAATATATATATGTAACAAAGGAGTTAGATTACTTATCTTAATGTAGACAAACCAAGATCAATGACGACAATCTCAAGTACCATATAACACGTCATAAGCCTGAAAAACATGAAGAAAATAAAAGAAATGGTGGGGCTGAGTCGTGACAAAAGTCACTCTCCTTAAGACTATAGACGCCCCTTATGGTGCAGCCAGGTCCTTGCGAATCAGCCTCCAAGATAAAACAACGTTCCGGTTAAAGCTATCTAGTAATGATGCACTTCAAATACTATGCTACTAAGGGCACGGAGAGTTGCACTCAATTGGATATAAACAATAGAGAAACAAAGCCGAGAGGAAAAACAAAAGAAGTTTTCTAAAAAATTATTAGAGAAATGGACAAGACTCCTCTCTTTATATAGGAGAAGAAAAGGCACCCCCAAGGGTGTCTCCAAAGGATATGCCCATAAAACATGCATTTTCCCATAAGACTTGTTTGTTGACCATTCAAACAAGTTTTCCAATAGGTACACCCATTGGTCATTTAGGTGTCTATTAGGAAACGGCAAAACCGTCTAATAAACCTTTTAATAAAGAATAAAAATATTTTGAATCAAATATTTTAAATGAATTTAAAATTCCAACAGAGAGCTTTGCCTGCTTTGGATTTTCATTTTTCTTGGCTCCATTTGTTTCGGTGTAGAGTTTTTCGCCTACCTTGGATTTTCATTTTTCTTGGCTCCATTTGTTTCAGTGTAGAATTTTACCTGGGAAATTTTCTATAAAGCTTTGCCTACCTTGGATTTTCATTTTTCTTGGTTCCGTTTGTTTCGGTGTAGAATTTTACCTGGGAAATTTTCTATAGTAAACTTTACTTTGTAAATGTAAAATTGTACATGTTGACGAGTTTGGAAAACTTTTAAACATAGTAAAATTTTATAAATCAAATTTTTTGGAGTGAAAAGAAAATTTTCTAAGTAAGATTTTACGCCTAAACAAACAGAGGGATACAATACCTACACCTTTGGTTGGTTAAATTTACAAGCATGGGAAGCTTTTCTGCAATGGTTTAAAAAAAAAAAAACAAAAACAAAAAACATGATAGAAGCTGTGATTACACTAATCGATTAGGATTGCAATGTAAACGCCATAAATCAATCATAATGTGTTTGGACGCAGGTGATTCTTAACACCTAAAACACACTATCATGAGATTCATGGGTAGTACTATTTTTTTTAATTGTTCTTTGTCTTATTCTTAAATATTATTTAAGGTAAATCTTCATATAACCAATGGTACTGAAAATAAGTTGTTACCACCCATATGACACACTAGAGACAAACCCGTTCTCTAATAAGACAAAACTCATTATTGATGATAACATTTTTGACATCCAAAATGCCTCCTATTGTATAGTCTACAACTTTATCCAAATCTTGGTGCCAAGTTCGGTGTATACCAAGCAAGACCCAATACTAGAGGTGAAGGTAGACCGTAGACCTCCATGTTCAGCTGACAACTAGATTAAAAAGCATAGAATTGGGATTTTGATAGATCTTGGTTGATTCTGATTCAGATGGAATTGGTATAAGTTGAACCATTATAGATCAGTCATAGAATTGGTGTTTTCATACTCTAATCCTACTTTTTGTACAAGGATTGGATGAGTCGAATCAGCCGAGATTAGACTGTGAAATGTCACAATTCGATCCAATCATCCCAAAAAAAGATGCATCTATTAGCGGAAGGAAACTTTCCCACTTATAAACCTATGATCCTTTCCAGAGCTTAGGAAGAGAGGAGTTTGAGTATGTGATAGAGAGCACCAAAACAAATCTATGCATCCACAATCCACATGCATGTCAGTATTAATGGATTCTAAGTTGAGGGGGGAGCATTTTAGGAGCCCAGGGGCCATGTGTGCATAGAAGTACATTGGGGGGGGGGGGGGATTTCCACCTTTCATGGGTCAGGGCGATCATTTCACCCCCACTGGGCATGGTCTACACTCCCCCATAGAGAGCTTTTCTCCTCAAGTTAACGTATAACACTGTATGAAGACTATTTTATCTTTTTTTTCTGGAGTGGGGCAGGTTTAGGAGGGGGAAGGATTTCTTTAAATTCTTTTTTTTTTTTTTTTTAAATAAAAAATACAGGTATCAAGAACAAGGAAAGTACATTCGATGTTAGCCTAGCCTGGATTTTGAGCTTAGATTCATTATGGGAAATTTTCATTTTCAAAACAGGTCCACTATTTTGAGGCACATGGCAAAATGATATGGCGATTTCGAATGTTAGAAAGACATGTCTACATTCGGATTAAACACATGTTAAGAATATAATTCAATCAAATACCATTCGATGTATTGACATGCATTCTTGTATTTTCCAACTATCCATGTATGATCATATACTTTCTTGTAGTCCCCAGATTTTTAATACTTTATTGGGAAAAAGAACTTTGTCCAAGAGTGTGACCTACGCTAGCACTCACATGAGTCTCTCTCTCTCTCCTACCCATATGAAAAGACACCTCTACCCCCATGTTTTGAGGATAAAAAGACACCTCTACCCCCTTGTTTTGAGGAGGAGATAGATAGACACATGGGAGTGCTGGTGTACACTCCTAGATAGAAAACTACTTCTCTACTTTATTTTACCACTTGGCAATATCCATTTAGGTTGAAAACTTGAAACTTCAAAGTACATAATGGGAGGAACTTGGGATTTACTTGTCCACAAAATTTAGACCCTATCCAACATCCCACGTGACAAATATTTGACCAATTCAAGAAACTTTTGTCCAAGATCAAATTTAGTCGACATCAAAAAATAAATAAATAAATAAAAAAAATCAAACATATTCCTTGTTGATTTGTTTTCTTCAAAGCTGAAACACCTCAATCAAGGATTCTTACAATGGCAGTTGGGTTTGAAAGAAGGGCTGGATGAGAAAAATTTGAAGACTTCCATCCTCGTAGATGGAGCTTCCAGGTTTTGGATAGATCCGTAGAATGCGGGCATGAAGCGTATTGGTGGGCTCCCTGACGTTACTATAGTTCACCATCACCAGAGTTCTCAGCTAGAGGGAGATTTTCCTAAAAAATCTTCCAAGAAAAGTGGTTTGGGCTAAAAGCCATGTCTTCCTCCACTAATGGTGATTCCCAAACTTATAACCCTGGTGATCATTCCATTGAGTGGGGAGGAGGGTTTGGAGGGAAAACTCGAGTCTAATCTACAAACTTAGCTAAGGCTGTAGAGTTGAAAGTGGTAAAACAAACACCAAAGAAACACGAAGAAAAAAAAAAACAGAGCAAAGATGGTTAACAGATTTAACTTGGTTCACACACCAATGTGCTGTGCTATGTCTATGGGCAAAGCTGAAGATGATTAACTATGTAATAAAAGAAGATACAATGGAGATCACTCAAAAGCACCCAAACGGTGCAACTTGCTTTCTCTCCTCAAAACCTTAACACGAAAACCCCAAAAAAATCTGACTTCTCTCTTGCTTATACAAGAAGACACGAAAATAGAATAATACTCTTCCAAGTCGGGTCAATTCATTGGATCGGCCCAATCCCTCCCTCCGCTACCATCACAAACCTCAGAAAAAATCTCATTTGAGTCGCCATAAAAAATGTCGGAGCAGATCAATCTTTGCAATGTGTACAAGAATTCGAGACACATAGAACAAGAAGCTTTTAGATGCTTCTCAAAAGATTTATATTTATGATCTAAATCTCCCAATAACCTCTATGCATGTTCATATGAATGCCTCGGTGTGTGAGATGACTACAAAAAACAAGCTCTATAAAACTTCACTCAAAAGGTAGACCGCCAAGACTAGTGAAGGTGATGGTATTGGGTTAGTGCAGAAAGGAAATCATGCCTCTTTGTCTCGGGTAATCTCTTCCCTTTTGGATTTTCATGGTTTCGTACCTTTCCTTGTGTTCTTATGATTTATAGACTCTGTTTTTTAGTTATATTTTCTTAATTTATGTGCTTTGGAGTATGAATCTAAAATGTGTTCAGGAGGCAGAAGCAAGATGATTATACCAATTAATGACTTTAAAGAGCAACGTCATTGAGATAATAGCCGTAAATGTTTGGACTAATTGTCAGAAATTGGTTGGTTCGATCAGTGTAGGGCTTTTCAATGGTCATGAGAATTGTTTTCTATTCTAATGGACACCAACACTCTTACTAAACATTTTGTTTCTGTAAATATTATGATGAACGCTATTCGTCTTCCCCTGTGCTCAGTGCTCACACACAATTTATGGCAAAATGAGTATCTCCCCTCAGATTTATATCGTCTACGGTTTCTTGATCGGTGCGTTTCTCTAGTGCCTCTTACAACAAGGGGTGGGATCCACCCAAGATACCTGACCAAACACTCTACCCGGATGGGATCCACCCTCCTCTTGTGAGAGGCACTAGGGAACCGCACTGGTCAAGGAACCATACACAATAAAAATTCATCTCCCCCCAGCCCTCCTGTTAGATTTTTGTTGTTTATGGTACACCGGCCTCTAATGCACATCTTCATGATGATAAACTTGGTCTCGTGCCCATAAATGCATTTTCGTAGGCTATCCTGAAGACACCATTCCCCCACTAATTATGGGGACATTAAATGAGTTTTTAAACCCTTGCTTGTCTTTGAAAAACAAAGTCCTTTAAACATCATTAAACATGAAGCATAATAAGTCAACAAAACAAGGCTCCTATAACCAATTTTCATGTTTTTTCCGCTCCGCATCTTCAAATGTTTCAGTCGTCCTATCTGGGCCATTATAAAGGTATGACACTCGATATGAAGTTTATAGCACATTAGGACAGCATGCTTTCATTAGCTTATGAATTTTATTAGGAGAAAAGTTTTCTCTGGGGGAGTGTGTGCCCTGCGCTTAGACATAGAGGGAGGGGGTGAAATGACCGTCCCACTCCCTTGAATGGTGATAATGACCATCCTGTTGTCTGTTGATGCTGCTGAGGTCTACCATTGGCCCACAGAGAACTCTTGCCCATTTTTATTATTACCTTAAAAAATATAGGGAAATTTATAAAACACCCCCTAAAAATGGGTCGAAACTCGGATCACCCCCTGAAATTTAAAAATACTTAGATCACCCCCTCTACACTAACGGTGTTGGTCTGCTGTTAGTTATTGGTGTAAAAAGACTATTTTACCCTTGTACTAAATCATTAGAATCAAATTTACAATACTATCCTTTCCTTCATCTTCAACCTAAAATACCCCAACCCTCTTTCTCACATAACCTGCAACACTAAAACCAAATCTAATGGGTTTTGGGTTATGGGAATAACAGAAATGAAGGTGGTTTGGTGAGCTTTGTTTGGGTTTTCGGTTAGTGGAAATGGAGAATGGGAGTAGGGAAGGGTATAGATTAAGGGGAAAAGTGAATGGAATTCTCGGCATGTCATTTCCGACCGGCCTGCAACTTCCTCAACGTCAACGATACTCTACAGATCTACAGAGTATAGATATCCCTTTTGTTATTCCTCTGGAAAACGACACCTGGGAAGACACAATTGAAAGAAAGTCTAATAAGAGATTGTGCATCTTTTTCTTTGTCCGTTTTTGTTGATCCATACCTCTCTCTTCTCTCCAATCCTTACGCCTCTTCTCCACCTCTCTCTCTCTCCCTTACCTCTTCTTCCCTGTTCTAAAATAAAAGCCTCACTTGTAGTTTTAAAATTACTTTCCCATTAATTTTTTCCTTTTTGTTTTTAAATTTGTTCCAAATCTCCGATGTGTTCATGTGCCAGTTCCACCTCTCCACGTTTTCTCTTCTCTCACTTGAGTGAAAATGAGTGAAATGAGAGTGGAGATCTTCGTCGTTGGCCATGAGAGTTGAAAGGGAAGAAATTGATGAGGGGGAATTGCTGTATTGGTATGATGATGGTGCAATCCATCGTCCCACCTCCACTCCCAACCCCTGTTCTTCATCCCTTTCATCCCAATTCACCTCCGATTCCATGATTCGCAGCATAATCAATAGAGAAGTGTTGGGCGGTCCTTTTATCTCTCAATCAATCTCTAATAATAGGAAGCATCTGATCGGTTTAATTCCAGATTTAAGGCTTCATTGTATACTCTGTTTTCTGTTTTTTTTTTCAGCATAATAAACCTTCAATTAAACCCAGCCCTCTGATTTGTTTGCTGTGAAACTTTTGGAGCATAAAGCCCTTCCTAGGGCCTCCACTCGACCTGCTTTTGGGGGCATTCTGATTTCTGGTTAGTGTGCTACTTGGATGAAGATCAGATTGAAATGGAGGAGAGAGGTGAAGGTCAAGGGGATAAAATAAAGGCTAAATTATCAAGCGAAACAGGAGATCAAGGGGAGAGCGGGGAAGATTCATAGGCCGGTGCCAGTGCGAGTGCCAGTGCCGGAGGAGAGAGAGGTGGAGTGGTCTGAGTGGAAGGTGTAGGAACAGGGTACAAACCCTAACTCCATTCGGTTTAGCCATTTGGGGAAGGAGAGGGGATATTCCCTCTCCGATTCCTTATTTTAATTAAGAAAAAAAAAAAAGAGTACATATTGGGTTTTTAGATCTAAGGGTAAAATAGAAATTATACTCTTCTAAGGGTAGTTTAGGATTTTCAAAAATTTTAATTAGCTGACTTCATAAGTTGACTAACGGTAGGGTTGAATCTGAGTATTGGGCTCTATTCCAGGGGGTGATCTGAGTATTTTCAAATTTCAGGGGATGATCCGAGTTTCGACCCATTTTCAGGGGGTGTTCCGTAAATTTCCCAAAAATATATAATGATACATCAATAGCATAAATTCTTCAGAAACCACTTCTATTTGGAAAAAAAAATCCTTTGCAGTGCCTTAATCTTGCGGTGCCTTGCAGTTCGGGCCTGAGAGCTTGACACGTGGAAGATGCGACATCCAACAGTGCCAAGCTTGAGAAGAAAGACCCAAAAAAAAAAAAAAAACTGGATCAATCGAGCTCGTACCGTTGGATGAAGCATCTTCCACATGTCGAGCTCTCAGGCCCGAACTGCTGGGCACCACAAGATGAAGGAATTGCAGAGCATTTTAATCCCTTCTATTTTTACTCATGGGTGGAGGGGGAGGGGGTCAGACAGTCCATCTTCAAGCTGCATCAGCATGATCCAGATGAGGCCGCTGGTTCAATTAGAATTTTGACTAATTAATTTACTGGTGACCAAGACAAATAAAAAACAATGTATCTAAGAGATCATCACCTGAGTTTCCTTTTTTTGGGTAACGATCATCACCTGAATTTCAACTATGCTTTGCGCAGAAATATCAGCTACAGAAAGGTCCTGTTGCAGAATACAACCCTAGGTGTTCTGTTAAAGGTCCTGAAGACATTCAGCAGGCCACCACACTGGTTGAATGACCTTCACATGCACGTCGTCCTGAGTTTCAACAATTAGTGTGCTTGATCCTTTGAAGGCTTCCTCCAGCCTCAATAGTCCTAACCCATGCCACCCAAGTGCTGCTGTCAGTCCCAAACTTCTTATTAGATTAAGAAATAACTATATTTGATCCTGGAACTGGATTGATCTCCAATATTCTGAACAAAACAAAGAAAGGGATTACTTAGAACATACCAATGTGCTGAACAGCTTAAAATTAGTCAAAAGTATATCGAAGTTTCTTCAGATAATACCCAAAGTACCTTCACTGGTGTGTCCAAACAGTAAATTCTTGGCCTATGTAGCACCCTTTACTGAAGCTTGCATTTAGGGCAGCAAGATTGTATTCAAGTAGAATAGCCTCACCTAAACAATAAAACGTAGAAGTTCAGAATAACAAGGGTGGTATGAAGTTGTTAACGGTGTTCCGAATTCAAAAAGAGGAATGCACAATTGTGAAAGCTTCATACATTAGCAAGGGAAATACTGAAGCAAAACGTAAAGAAAGGATAATGGAATCAATATATCAGCAGTATCAAGGTAACTGGTTCTACTATACCAATGGTATGCTGGAAACAAATATTCCAAATCCATGCACTAAACTGGTAAAATCTAAACAGTTCCATTCAGATAGGATTAATGACATTCGAAGCAACACATGCTAAATATTTCCAGTACCACATGACTATTTTCAACAGAATCAAATGATCAATGACAAACCACACTGGCAATTGTAAAGGTACAAATACACACCTTTTGGAATCTCAGTTGAGCTTTCTGCAACTCCTTTCTCATACCTCCATTGAAGGTAATTTTGCTCATTAGTTTCTTTGTCAGACTCAGCCAGTGGTGCTGCAATAGACAGAAATGTTCACAGCTAAACCAACTAAAATCTTCTCTAGGTGATTCCGTTCTATGGAAAAACCTACTACAATGTTGTCGGATGGACATATGATAGAAAGATGCAAAAGGTTACTGAGCTTACGTGTCGTATTGGATGGAAAGATAAACTTGAAACCAAGAAACATTACAATCTGGGATCCTTGAAACATTGCCATCCAATATTATCTCCCCGAGAAGCTGACATCCCAGCCTGATCAACTCCACTGGTCCATCCAACAAATGCAGCATCTGGCTATTCCACGCCTAAGGATTTATCAATAACAGTTCCACCAAAACGTTGCCAGCAAGAGAGTTCTTCAGTCACATGCTCAGTCTCAACCTTAGACCTCAATCAGTATCTGTGCAATTGAAATGAAAACATAACCAGTGGATAATCTTTCGGGTTGAATGGCCAGACTATTGTTGGTACCAATAGAGCAAGACTATTTCTAAGAAATGCACACATCAATAACAGATAATTAGTGGGAAGTCTTAGTGATGCAATCTATTGCATGGATTACAATTTTTCATGAGTACTGTATACTGCTAATTCCATTTGTGCAAGATATTTAGCTATCACATGTTTCAACAAATGTAGGAACATATAGAGACTCCTCCATTGGTTCTTGGCTACATGAACTATCTATGCCATGATATGGGGAAAACATTAACCAATAAAATTAGTAATTAAAAATCTTCTTTGGCATTTTTAAATGTATATTTCAAAGGGCTTTTGCATGGATAAAGGTGGTCAAAGATAACAATCATAACATAAGGTACCCTGCCTTTATTAGTTTAGATAATTACTAGCAACACAGCATGGGAGTTTTGGCTTGAGAGAGAGGGAGAGGTGCTTGAATAGGAAGGCATATCTAAACAAATTGCCTGTTGGATTAAAAATATAATTTTGTTTTGGTTAATACACAAGAAAAAAGGGAGAGGGACATGCTGTAGTGTAATTGAAATGCATATCTGAAAGAATTAACTATTAAATTGAAATATATGGAAAAAGAGTGAAAATTTAGCCATCTGGGTACAGTTGTAAGGTTTTAGATTACAGAATTGTAACTCCTAACTAACATGCCAACTAAGTATTACTGAATTTTAATTCCTAACTCACATGCCAACTAAGTATTACTGAATTTTAACTCCCAACTGAAATGCCACCTAAGTGAGGAATGAGAGACTTACTACTAGTCGTAACTTGGATCTCTGTTTGAAAGCCTGCTCTTAACTAGGTCTACTCACACCAGTCTGTCGAGTTGTGGGTATAAATCACTGTCTTACAAATTTATTTGATATCTTCAGCAATGCAAGAAGATATCAATACTCGTAGTTCAAAATTTCCTTCAAGACTTCAGTCGTTGGAAGTTTCTACAGATCAAGGAAATACAACACTGGCTAATCATTACAACTACATGTCTTTTTCATAAAGTTCTGATCAAGCATGGCTCAGTTTCTATTTCTCATCATTTTAAAAGCTATTGTGATACATCATAAACCTCGAAGGTTCTGTATACCTATAATTGTTCAAACAGTTATGGTGCATTTTTTGCAGGTAGATAAATGGGCCCAAGTCAAATACCCCTGGTCAAGATACAACATTTTTACCAGCAAGCCAATATCATGCTGGCCATTTAACAAATCTGGGAGCGCTCTCTCACTCCCCTCATTGTGATAATATCAGAAACAGAGAACCAGCACTAACAATGAAGGAGAAGAGAGAAGAAGAAGAAGAAGAAAAAATGGAAGAAGGGAAAGAATGGAGACTATCGCAGGTTAGTGAGAAAGCCCACACAATAAACTCCTCCCCCCACCCCCCCGGCCAAATATTGGCTTTATAGATAAAATCCACCACTAGATACAATGCCACAAGGACTAGAAGACTCTTCAGTCCTTGCAGTACTAGAAAACTAATAAAAGACTAACTAGACTAACTAACAACTAGAAACCCAAAAGGACTAAAATAAATGACTACCGCAGGGGACTGAACAATAATACCCCTGCGGTATTACAAACACAACTTAGCACTCATGAACTCGGTATCCTTTACACACCTACTCATGATATAACTGAGGTTGCTAGATCCTGAAATATTTATTACATATATTAAAAATACCACTATATTAAAAACAATTAAAAAATAAGCCCATAGAAATCAAAAGGAGCTGAAAAATGCTAAGATCCTATTCCTCAAGTGCTACAGCCAACAAACTAATATGTATGAAGTAAAGTTGCTTCAAATTAATTAGCACCTCAAACTGCATTTGGTAAAAAGATCAAACTCCTTTAGCTGTCAACCTCTAGATAGCTAAGGTAAACCCCCATTGACGATAGGTTCAAAGTTAGACCTCAAAAATAAGATATCAACAAATAACACACTTTCCAAAACCACCAACATTTTATACCCCAAGAACCTACATTAGATTGTGTTGAAGTATTGTTTATGTGACACTGTTCACGTGAACAGTGATTTGGTTGATATGTGTATCTTCTATTTTCCTAGTCCTAGTTGGAGTCCTAGTTTCTAATTATGTCAAGTCCTAATTCTACTGTGAGTTGTTAGTCTTCGTTTCAGTTTGAGTAGTTAGTTCTAGTTCTTTTCCTATTGTAACTTGCAATCCTATCATGATTAGGAATTCCTAATCTGATTAGGAGTTCTACTTTCTATTGTAATTTGAGATTATAAATACAAGCATTACAATCAATTCTTCTTCCATCTTCTCTTCTCTCTCAAGTTACTAGTTACAGGTCCTAGGTTTTCTACATGGTATTAGAGCTAGGCAACCAGTGACTGATTCTCTCCAAGATTGCCGTTTTGAGAGTCGGTTTGGGTTTCTGGTTTGAAGAAGAAACCCCTAGTTCAAAGAAGAAGAAGAACTAGGGTTACATGTACTGAGTTCGTATGACTTTTCTATACTGCTGGTGCTGAATTATTTGATTTTACTCTGGTTTGCTACTGCTGGTTCCATCATTGATTTACTACTGCTGGTTCCATCATTGATGTTTGAATATCTCTGTTGAAGATTTATTCGATTCTGAAAACTCTACATCAGATTTCGAATCTGATTTCTGCTCTTCTGCTGAGATGCGTTGCAAACTACATACTGATTTGTTGATCGATTAATGAGGAACCTGGTTCTGGGCTGTAGTTGCTTTTGAAGAACCTGCATTCGTTGAAGGTACAAACCCTTTTGTTTTTTCTCTCGATTTGACGGTGATCGAGGGGCTGAAGTTCACGACCTGCCCAATTTTTGCTCAGTTTCTGTTTGCTTGTCGTGAGGAACACAAAATCTTCTTCACTATTCTCATTCGCTGGTTGTTAGAGGTTTCTGATCTCCGCCGGTCTCGAATCTGGTCTCTAACGCCTCCTTTCCCAGGTTTCTCGGTTGCAAGGTTGAAGACACAACCTTCTTTGTTTTTTTTTTTTTAATCTTGGGATTATATGCTGATCGAACTCGTCATTGTCGTTGCTGCTGTGTGGTTCGATTGGCTCAATTGATGGACTTGAAGGTGTCTTCTTGGAATCATGGTATTTCTGTGGGAATAGTAAAAGAATTCTTCATTGCTTCCTCTGATGTGATCGATTTCTTCGCTACTTTCTCTGATGCGATCGAGTCATGAGGTTGAAGACGGTACTGTTGGTTAATTCCTTATCTCCAGTTCTGCTGCTTCTTTCATTCACTTTGGTCCTTATATTTCCCCTTTCAAGTCTATCCCTAGTTAATAATTGGTAATTCCTTTTGTATCCTTTTCTTTAATCTATCAAGAGACCCTCCTCTGGTTGGTTAATTACAGCTATGCCGTCCCTTTTTCAACTCTGGTTTATTTACAGAACTGCTATTACCTTTTTAATACATTCTCCTATTTGACTACCCAATTGACCCTTGCAAAATTCTAGTTATTGACGGAACTGCCATTACCTTTTTAATACATTCTCCTATTTGACTACCCAATTGACCCTTGAAAATTCTGGTTTATTACCAGTTTTCCCTTTGGCTTGGATTATATTTAAAAGTGGATTTCCACCAAATTACAGTCATGCCATCCTTTTTTCCAACACCGTTCCCTTTCAATAATTCTAATTCATATCCCAAAACATACCTTTGGCATATACCCATAACCCCTTTGGAAGTTCATGGTATTTTCTAATTTGCCATTTCTTCCTTTTCCATTACCCTTAGCACCTCTTGGAAAAATCTGGAATATTATGTTTTTGCCCTATCTCTTACATCATCTCTGTTATGTCCACGTGTACTACACGTGAGGGGGGGATTATGTACAGTACACCTGCAGACATTGCAAAACGCAGAACTTGCAGGAACATTGGTGCAAAACATAGAAGATCAGGGTTTTCCACCATTGCTATTGGGTATCCTTGTTATTGGGTTGAGTTTGCTGTAAGGGGGAGATTGAAGTATTGAAGAGTATTGAAGAAATTTGGTTGTTGCCTATTTGAGGACTTTCAGTTGGGTTGATACAGTGTTTTTCCGCTGCCTAATTCAGCTCGTTTCCGCTACTTGCTGCTCTAGTTATTTAACTTCAAGATTTTATGTCATTATGACAATCTGAGATTCATCACTGGTTAGCTATTGAACATCGTTAAAAGCTGCCTTTTTTTGGAAGAAATTCTAGTCCCGGTTTGCTGATCATGTCTGTCCAGGTTTTGAAGATCAATTATTTCAAGTTCTTGAAGGTTTATTTGGGAGCTACATTCATCTGTCAAGCTGGATTCTGCTGTAACTTAGTTTCTTCTCATTTTGTTCAAGTTGGGCATTAATACCTTGTATGCACCAACTTGAGGGGGAGTGTTTGCATTATTATGGAGTTCTTTTTTTTCCTTTTAGTTCAAGCTGGATCTTCTTTCTTTACTTATTTGTATAATCCAGCTTGAGGGGGAGTGTTGAAGTATTGTTTATGTGACACTGTTCACGTGAACAGTGATTTGGTTGATATGTGTATCTTCTATTTTCCTAGTCCTAGTTGGAGTCCTAGTTTCTAATTATGTCAAGTCCTAATTCTACTATCAGTTGTTAGTCTTAGTTTCAGTTTGAGTAGTTAGTTCTAGTTCTTTTCCTATTGTAACTTGGAATCCTATCATGATTAGGAATTCCTAATCTAATTAGGAGTTCTCCTTTCTATTGTAATTTGAGATTATAAATACAAGCATTACAATCAATTCTTCTTCCATCTTCTCTTCTCTCTCAAGTTACTGGTTACAGGTCTTAGGTTTTCTACAGATTGCAACATGGATCCCATAAAAAAGAACCCACATCTAATACCTAATTTTTTTGTGTTCATTTTTGAATTTCTATTTATCATATTAATTTCTACTTGGCGCAACGGTAAGATTGCTCCATTGCGACCTAGTGGTCACGGGTTCGAGTCAGGAAACAGCCTCTCTGCGAAGCAGGGGTAAAGCTGCCTACATCACGACCCTCCCCAGACCTGCAGTGGCAGGAGCCTTGTGCACTGGGTATGCCCCTTTTTTTTTTTTAATTAATTTCTACTCAATATTTCAAACATCGAGACTTAACCACAAAGCTGATAACACTTTCACATTAACAGGAAAACTCAACTATAAATGCAAAATCTAAGAACAAACTTTGACAATACTAACCAAGAAGCACATTGCTGAGAATCATCTTGAAGCAGCCTGACTTGTGGCATTTGTTGTAGAGCTACACGGTTTTCTCACCAACTTTGAGTAACAATTTACATAGTAAGAAGGGTAAAAAGCATACAGAGTGGAAGATTGGCGATAAACAGTTGAAGCAAAAAGCAGGCAATAAAATCTTGTTATTCGAGAAATATAATGCAACAATATCTAATACTATTGAACCTACACCAGTCAACTCGGAAAGAATTTCACTCCTAGCAACCGATATGTATATCTCATAGATGTTACAATAATTAACCATAATCAAAAAAAGAAGTACAAGGAACGTTCTACTAATTTTTTTTTGGTAAGAAGTTCTACTAATTTTTTTTAGTAGAAGGGAAAAAAAAAAGATAAAGAAGAAGACACAAATGATGAAGTTCAAGATGATTGTATATTACTTGCAATTGCGGAGTGTGGAGTCTCTACTTCCTTTTAAGAAGAAAATATGAGCTGACAGGACAAGTAATCAGTTGAGAATTAATTGTAATAAACAGACTATTTTTGTCCAATTAAAAAAAAAAAAATGGAAAATATTTTACACTTGAGAATTTGAGGCTGGGTTATGATCTTTCAACCTAGCTTCACTATAAAAGCAAATTTAAAATAAATGGGAGTTACAAAATCCTAGTTTATCAGTTACTTGCTTATCCTTGTATGTCAATGAAATTTAAACCAAACTCCTACTGCAATGGGTACGCCTTTTTTTCCCTGATGCAATGTTGGCCTCAACTTTTAAATTTATTCTTTACAACAGGCAAATTCTGTATTGAATTTACACAAATTCTCCAATAAGAAATAAATCTCTGTAACTTGAGGATGAGATTTATCTCCAACAACAAACTCATGTACAATTCCATTAAGTTCAATCCAGCTGCACCCAGGAACTTTGCGTATATCCTTTTCTTTCATTATTGTTCTAATTCTACTAACATCACTCCACATCCCAAAACCAGCATATAGATTGGAAAGAAGTATATATGAACTAGAATTAAACGAATCCAATTGAATTAGATGTTTGGCTACCCATTCTCCCATGTCAAAGTTGTAATGATTCATACAAGCACTAAGCAAAGCTCTCAAAACCACTTCATTTGGCTGAATTGGCATATCCTCTATCAATTTCCTTGCCTCTCTTAGGTGCCCTGCTCGGCCAAGGAGATCAACCATGCATCCATAGTGTTGGAGTTTGGGCTTTACATTGTATACTCTCCTCATAAGCTCAAAACACATCAAACCTTCCTTCAACAAGCCTGCATGGCCACACGCATTTAGAACTCCAATGAATGTGATATCATCAGGCTTGACAGAAAGCTTCTCCATCTCCATGAAAAGGTCAAGAGCCAACTCACCTAGGCCATGAATTGCCAGCCCATTGATCATTGCATTCCAGTGATCCACACCTTTCTCTTCCAGATTTTCAAACACCCACATAGCATCTTTAATGCTCCCGCACTTCGAGTACATGTCTATAAGGGCAACCCCAAGTTTTCCATCTACAGGCAACCTGTTCTTCTCTATGTAATTATGTATGGATATCCCTTCGTTGATCCGTCCTAATGCAGCCGCTGCAGAAAGAGCAATTACTAGAGTAGCATGATCAGGAGTTAAATTACTTTCAGTTTGCATCACACGAAAGAGCTTTAAAGCTTCCGCACTGAACCCATTTTGAACATACCCTCCCATCATGGAATTCCAAGCAATAACATCTCTTTCTGGCATATCTTCAAACAAACTCCGAGCCGTGTCGACTCTACCAAACTTGGCAAATCCGTCTATCATGATTACCCAACTGACTTCGTCCCTCGTGGGCATCCGATCAAATAATTCTCGGGCAGCTTCCAGCTTCTCACACTTGACTAAGCCATCAATGATCGAATTC
Source organism: Telopea speciosissima (assembly GCF_018873765.1). Classification (NCBI taxonomy): domain Eukaryota; kingdom Viridiplantae; phylum Streptophyta; class Magnoliopsida; order Proteales; family Proteaceae; genus Telopea; species Telopea speciosissima. The sequence goes on along the minus strand of NC_057916.1, from coordinate 73,502,873 downwards.
CAGGAAATCAAGTCTCTTTTAGGCATTTGATTAAACAAATCCCAAGCCATTTCAAGCCCATCTCTGGATTGTGCATACCCACGAATCATAGAATTCCACGATATCACATTCCTGTCCTCCGTAGGCATCTTATCGAACAGTTCCGCTGCAAAGTCCGTCAACCCATTCTTAACATACCCGTCAATCATTGAGTTCCAGGACACTGAGTCCCGCTCTGTCATTCTATCGAATAAATGACGAGCAACTTCAACCAATCCACACCGCACGTAGAAACTAATCAAGGAATTTTGCAAGAAAACATCCCACCGAAGTTCGGTCTTTCTTATCAAAGAATGAATTTGCAGTCCTTCCTTAATCAAAGATAGGCGAGAGCATGCTTTCAGGACTAAAGAATATGAAAATCTATCAACGCGAATTCCAAGCTGGAGCATGAGAGAGAAGATAACAATGGCTTGTTTGGGATCAACACCATGTGAGAAGGATCTGATGATGGCATTCCAGAGGAAAGGGTCATCTTGCTTTCGTTGCAATTCGCAAGCATGGTGACAGAAGAAAACGTAACGACCGAATTCAATGAGTGGTGGGTGGGGAGAGGAAGCAAAATAGAGTACCATTTTGGTAGTCAAGGCAGCATTTCTAATGAGTCCAGTCGTAATGATTCGGGCGTGGATTTGGTTCACGTCGCTTGAGGTTCTGCACTTCCCCAAAAGAGGAAAAGTTGGAAGTGTGGAGTTCCATGGCTGACTTGAGTGCGTGCAGAGAACCATTCAAGCTTTCTACTTTTTATCGTTTGCCTTTAACCTTTTTGACCGATTAAAGAACAGAGCAACCCGTTTAATGATTTTTAAACATTGGAAGGTACGAAAACGAAGATAGTGTCTGATCCAGTTTTTTTTTTGATAAGGTATGGTGTCTGATCCAGTCGTCCAGCATAATTGGGGATAAAGCAACGTTCGCTCGATCGTCAACAGGTAAGGCCGTAACAAGGTGTCAAAACCTAACCGAACCGGTTGGACCGGCCCGATTGAACCCAATCCAAACTGATCTGAGGCCTTATCGATTCGACTTCAGTTTGCGGGTTAGATCACCATTCGGTTCTTCTCGGTTTGGTTAAACCGATTGGCCCAATTGATAGGACTGGACACAAACCTAACAGTGAAACCGATCCTTAACTTTAACAACACTACCTAATCCCTATCCAAAACCCAGATATACCCGGTTTTCAAACCGAACTGAATTGAAACAGATAGCACAAAATGAACCGAACCGAACCAAAACTTAAAAGTCCTTATTGGTCGGATTTCCTTGAAATTCACATTGAAATAGAAAAAACTGAACCGCCCGATTGACACCCTTACCGTAAGACGATTGATTCGGTCCGATTTTGCTTGGTCGAAATCGATCCACTCATTCTCCTGGATTCCATTTGTGTGGCATCTGGTGTACGAGAACCTGAACCATTCTCTAAGGTGAGATTTAGTCTGGTCAATTTCAGAATTTATAGGATTGCCTCTCAGGATTTTTTTTTTTTTTTGGTGGAATTTTCTAGGTTCTTTTGGTTTTTCCGGTTCTAATCGATTTCAATTTTGTACCGATTCCTAAAAATCCCAAAACCGAGCACACCTGATAAGGGAATCACCGTAGTTTGGTTCAATTCGGGTTTTGCATCGATTTTGTTCAATCGAACTGGTTCGGGTTGAATTTTGACATCCATACTCAATACAATAGGTGATGCAAATAAGGGTTTAATTCGACTTCATCAATAGGGGGTGGGAATGTAATGATCACCAAATAAATCCAATTATGATTTGTGAGGTTACTTCACTCATGGCGAAGGAATTCAAATTCCTTTTCTCTACGGGTGAAAGAAAACTTTAGCCAAATAAAAATCAAGAATATAATGATTGAAAAAAAAAAAAGCTGATATGTGGATAATCTAATTTAGTTATTCCTTTCGGATGTGCTAATCCTTTGGGCTTATTGTGGCCCTTTTTTCAGCTACAATAGAATTGGGATCCTTTTTGTAAGGAATTAGAGGTGATACATCCAAGATTCACCGAACCAGTCAGCGACTGCCACGTGTCACAAAGCGATCCGCTCTACAACCAAGGAAAACCAACCAGGGGTCCCACCCGGGCGCGGCCAAGCACCCAGGCGTAGCCTCACCCAGGCGCGGCCACACCCAGGCGCGGCCTCACCCAGGCGTGGCCTCTCACCCAGGCGCCGCCTACACCTAGGCGCGGCCTCACCCAGGAGTGGCCTCTCACCCAGGCGCGGCCCCTCACCCAGGCGTAGCCTGCACCCAGGCGCGGCATCGTGAACGCAGATGTGATGTACATGGACACCGAGGCCACTCATCTATGACCCAATCGTGTCACTACAGACTTATGCCACCACCAGGATTCTAGGCCACCGCTTAGAAGTCCAATGACGTTATCACCACACGCGAGTATCTATCCGCCAAGGATCTTGATACCACCAGGACACTCCCTCCCGTGGGGAGATGGCCAATCAGGATAGAGCCCTGTTACCCAGGGCCTCTATCCACTCAACGGCACACTCGCCATCAAACTGGGACTCTCCACACCGCCATACACTACTATAAAAGGCAAGGTGCACAACCCCATCAGGGGACATCAAAACTCATATTGAATAATCACTATTCATCTGCTTGCTCAGGAGATCTAACTTTGGCATCGGAGAGCCCTAGGCCGGAACCACACCGGTTCTCTCTGTTGACCCCTTGGTCCACTTGCAGGTGACGGCACTCGCAGGACCGCTTGACGATTTCTTGACCCAACAAGAGATCATCTTGGGTAAGGATCTAAAGGCTTTTATTGGAGACCAGATTAGTGGCTGTCAATTTTAATCGAAACCATGATTTGGGGGGTTTTATAAAGATTGTCACGTTTTATTGTTATTTTTTATATATTGTTCTGCACTGCATTATAATATCACATAGGGGATAGATTTTTTTTTTGGTTAAGAAGCAGTAATTTTATTTGAAACATGCAACAACTCAAGGATTGGAGAGCAACCATAACTCGAGCAACCAAGGAATGGAAACTAGCCAAATTGTCGAGCATGTAATAGACAGGGCCTTCCGAGCTAGGAAGTCAGCCACAGTGTTTATCTCCCTTGGAACATAGCAGAAATTATAAGTAGTAAACAAAGATCATAAATGTAGAATATCATCAACAATCGAACGTATCAGTAACGGTGAAGGATGGTTCCCATCAGTAAGGAATCTGATAAGATTTATATTATCAGATTCTATGATAACTCTCATATGTCCATATGCTTGAAGATCCATCAAACTTTGGCCAATAGCCATCGCCTCATCCACCATAATATTCGTGAATTGTCGTGGAGATGACACTGCCATATATAATCGGAGAACCAGTAGAATTCCGCCAGACATATCCAAGACCACCAGAGGAAGTGTCCATCGGCAGACTCGCATCACAGTTACATTTAACGAAACCTGAATCTGGTAAAAGCCATTGGTCCATCGACAGACTCGCATTAATTAATGATAGGATAGGGTTACAACTAATATTACTACCAAACAAGACCAACCGTGAAAATGTATAGCCAAAAAGGATATACATAGGAGTCTGTAGATCACCACATCTAACACAAACTGCATCCACCTGAATATTTCATCGCTGGAGTGCATCACTTGTGGCAAGTCCAGAAGCATATGCCCTCCACAGAAAACGATGGATCTTAGATGTAGTATGACACTTCCAAATGGCCTTCTAAACAGATGAAGGAATAGTTTCCCATGAGTGGATTCTGGAAGAAGACGTTGTACGATGTACCATCATAACATTAAGATTCGATAACATATGATATGCATTTCGAACAAAATAAACACCATATTTATTTGTTGCCCATTCTAGAATATCTGGTTGAGGAAACAAAGGTAAGTTTATCTTTAAGATCTCACAAACATAGGAGATATATAGATTACAATAGAGGAGAGGGAGAGTTCGAAGCATTTTTTGTGCAAAGTGAAAAGCAGGAGAATCAATCCCTTAACCTTCTAAGACTCACACCGATTAACTACTAATAATCACTTAAGTACTAATGTATGACAATGCATCATTTAGAAACCATTAGTGAAAGGCAATAGTATAAATGTGACAAACCATTATGATATGCAATGTGCTGGTAAAAGATATTGATTTGATGATTATTTAATTAATTGAGAAAAAGAACACTGTCTAGCAACGTAGCTTCCACACCCAGACACACCTCAGGGCGAAATGATTGCTACTCTCCTAGTGAAATGCGAAAAATTTGCACCTGTTGATGTTCTCGTGTGTGTTGTGATTGATTCTCACGTTAGAGCAGGGGCCACATTGTCAGACAGAGAACATCTTCCCTAATTCATAACTATATATCATCCATGATATGGATCATGATCTTTTACCGGTATGTTTCATCCTTCTCTTTCGAGAATTAGGATTGTAGAGAGTGAAGAACAAAATTCTTTATTGTAGTTTGACCTTGGATAAATTCCATCTTAGCATCCCGAAAATAAAAAGAGGCACAATTAATTCAATTTTAAAGGATGAGGAAAAGCGTTGTCACAACCACGGTGAGTGGATTTTTGAGGCATTTTGAATACAAGGTTGCAAGTTTAAGAGCATTTCGAGAGGATGAGAATAATGATTCCAACTACATGATCTATTATGCTGGCGCTCACAAAAACCCTTAGCACTGCCGAGTAACAAACTTATCTTTTTTCTTTTATTATTATTATTTTGAGAGAGGGGTGAAGAGGGAGGCAGTTTTCTAATTGTGACGCTATTGGTTTTTGAAATTTTGTTTTATCAAAGAAGTCATAGTGGGTTTGGTTTGTGAAAATATATCTTTATATATACCAAAAATTATATGAGTTTAATTCCGATAAGAGTGATGAAAGGGATTGATTTTTACCACAAAAAAAAAAAGGTGATGAAAGGGATTGATTATTAATTGCTCATCTGCTTCCATTTACCATCACATAGACAAAATAAAGGAAAAAGATCCATGCCAGCTTGCAAAATTATCACCCCGCGTCTCGTCTCCCATGAAATAAAAAATCTCCCATGTTAATGCTCTTACACACATTTTCATTGACCTCGCATTGGTGGAAGGGCCTCGTAATTTGGCAAATCTTCTAATCAATAATTTAAGAAAAAGAAAAGGATCTTTGAACCGACTAGAGAGGTGTACATTCTCGATCACATTCTCACATTCTCTCTGTAGCTCTCTCCTTCTCACAAGAAATGACCTCTCTCTACATACAAAGCCGTTTTTAAGACTTTTGATTGGTGCACTTCCTATACACCTCATTGCTTCTTCAACTTCTTCATCAACTTTTCCCTTTCGTCTTTTCTACTCAACATTCTTCAGTTACTAAAAGCTATTGATTCTAGAGAAGAGCAGACAAACAATTGGGTGGGAGAGAGGGTTTGACTTAGAAGATTAGAAAAACTCATAATCATGATTAGTCTCATTGAAATTAATTTTAAGCAACTTGTTCATAGTTAAAAATACTTAGGTTAAAATAAGATCATATCTACGGTTGAAGCCTGAAGAATGTCAACCTTCAACTTCATGGTCATCAAAAGGTTTTAGAAGATTAAAATTTACCATACACGTTTTTCAATGACAAATAATTTATAGGTTTTCTCATAGAGCAGGAGTTCTATTTTATATGCTGTTACAATATTAAGATTGGGAAAAAGAATGCTATCTCACAGGCGGCGCAGTCCCTGTGTCCAAACACAAGGCTGTGCAAAATGATCGCTACATTTTTAGGGATTTCCATAATTCTATGGTGGCACAGTGATTATTTCAAGCAATCTATATCTAGGCTTAGAGGCCACGCATCGCACACGACCATGTAGCATTTTTTCTCACATTAAGATTATATGCTTATATAGGACTAGTACTTTTGAGAGAGAGATGGTCAAATGAATTTGAAAAAATGAAATTCGAAAATGGTTTTCATGAGCCTCATGCGGAAAATACTCTCTCTCTCTCTCTCTCTCTCTCTCTCTCTCTCTCTCTCTCTCTCTGTATTCCTTTCCAAAACAAATCTAAGAATGTTTCTTAAAGATTACTCATGATTTTAGTGCACGGTATCGGAACGGGTATCAGTAACCTGTAAAATTGATACAATATCGATGCGGTATCAGCTTGTATCGGCTGTATCAGACAACTTTGCCCTTGATTCTCCTCTAAAAATGAGTTTTTTGACCCTTTTACCCCTTATCCGTACTGTGCTACCGATACGATATCAACACGGTATTGGTATCATTGACTAGCAAAACCGGTACATATCACCCGATACGGGCGATACGATACCGATACCTCAAGCCATGAGATTACTAAATCATTTACTTAAGAGGAGTAACTCAATGACACGTCTATAGGATTATTTATGACTCGACAAATTCTTTTAATTGTTCCTTGTTTTATCTCTAAAAGTTTTTTACGAAAATGATATAAAAGACTTTTCAAAAATAATTTGAAGTGACATATAATTATGTCATTAGCAAAAGTTGTCATTGTCATACATAATTTTCAAGTACACATAGAAAATGTTTCTATTACCCTAATTGAAAATTTTATATGCCATACAAAAAAGGTACAAAAGTAAATTACACCTTAAGGGGTCCTAGACTTAGACTCTCATTAGGAAAATCGCTTACTAAAATATGAATTAATTACAAAAAATCCTAATTATTTATTGACATTAATTGAAAATTGTTTTAATTTAAACTTTTATTTTTAACATTTTTCGATGATGGACTTGAATCCTTTATGTGCATGAGACATGATCAAATCAATGATAGGTTGGGAAGTAATTTTCTGACTGAGAGTGTGGCCTACACCAACACCACCATATGTCTATCTCTCTCTTCCTCAAAACAAGGGGATGTGCAAAAGTATCTTTTCATATGGGAAGGAGAGAGATAGGCATATGGGAAGGGACGCTTATGACATATCATCGTCTCACATGAACATATTTCATTTTTGACCTGATGTTGTACAAAACTTTTCCCCTTAATTTAATAAATATTTGTAAATAAATTATGATACTTATAATCCATGATCCTTATCTTGTGTAATAAATAAGACAAGGCTAGGCTCAACCCAAGCCGGTCTGGCTCAATGCCAGGCCTAAAAATCTCAACACTAGCCACCTATGATCCAACCAATCAGGTAAGCATCAATTGATTCTTTTTCTAGAATGATTCATCTTTTATCTTCTGGTTATAGAAAAAAATGGGATACATTTACAAGAAATCTAATTCAATTAGATGGTGTAGATTAAGATTTCGAATAAGAGTGAAGAGAAGATCTTATGGAAAAGAAAAACCTTGGTCTAAAAAGTCAAAAAGATAGTGAGCATTTTAGAAGAAAAAAACGCATCTTTTATTAAATAAATATATTAAAGGGAAAGGCTCTTTGAGCCCAAGGCGTATATTATGCCTCCTCATATGGATTATTATATATATATTTTTTTAGCAAGAGAAAGAATAATTAAATAATTAATGTGAGAGGGTTTAGAGTACCCTGCTTGCTCAAAGAACCCTCTCCCATATATTAATAAGGAAAAAGATTCTATGAAGCAATGACAAAAGGTACATTAGCATCTTCTATATTTATCTCTCTTTTTCAAACGAAATGACTTCTTGACCCCCCCTCCCCTTTCTATACAAAACCATTTTGTCACTCTTCATTGGTCCACTCCCTCCGCCACTTGCACAGAGAGCCATTATAATTATGAAGGTAAGAAAATGGTGTTTTTTTTAATTTTTTATGGGGAGAGGGTGTAAACAGGTAAGAACCTAAGGGTGTCAATTTGGAACTGAAATCGAATATCAAATGTCCGAAACTAAAACCGACCATATAAAATCATATCGAAAAAGATTCAATATGGAAAAATAAAATCTTTCACGATTTAGTACAATATCAATTTTTAAGCCAAAACCATCTGGTATGAATGAAACCATACCAGATTATCTACTTTTGTCCCAAAAAGAGGCTATATGTTTTATTGACTTATTAAGTATATATATATATATATATATATATATATATATATATATATACTAACAGGAAAAAAGATAACTGCTTGATTGTGTGGTTTCTACGCTCAGACATAACAGTTCGTGAAATGACTGTTCAACTCAAATGAATAAAAAATTTCATCCATATTGATGTTCTTATCTATATTATCATTGGCTCCCGGCTCCCGGCTCCCGTGTTGGTGCATGAGCTATATGACCGCACCGATCTCTTGCCCATAATAATACAACGTTAAGCTGCAAGGAGTAAAGACAACTTACCAAAAAAGTATAAAGAAAAGTGAATTAATTTATTTCACACTGAATAAGAAACTGGAACTGATTATATGTGTTGAAACCGTTTTCTGACAAAACTGATAAGACCACATACGACTGACAACTGATGAAGTTAATTTACCAAAAAAAAATGTAAAGACAAAGTGATGTTCAAATAAGAAACTGAAACTAATTATATGTGTCGAAACCGTTTTCTAACAAGACTGACAAGACCACATACGATTGACAACCGATGAAGTTAACTTCCAAAAAAAATTGTAAAGACAAAGTGAAGTTGGGTGGTAGCGGTGCGACGATGAAATTCCTTAAACTCACCACTAAACGCGACGGTTAAATCTGAGTCGTTTATTTTTTTATCTTTTAATCGTCACCATTGAATAAAAAAAGGCATTAACCTGTTCACCGTCACCTGAGTCGTTTATTTTTTTTATCTTTTAATCGTCACCATTGAATAAAAAAAGGCATTAACCTGTTCACCGTCAGAGCAGGTTTCTTCTTTTTCCTATTGTTTTTCAGGGGAGTGTTTCAGGTGCGCGGTGGAGGCAAGTTGCAGACCGCCGATGGTGGCCGCGCATACATCATTTCTTCGAACCGTTCGTCCCGTTGGAGCTTTGCTGGTTCATCTAAAGGATTGTTCCCTCCACTGCCATTCCCATTATTGTCACTCTTCTTCCATCGCTTCCGCTATTCCAACAAAAAAAAAAGGGCAAAAACAGAGCTTTCGTGAGAGATAGGGTCGCAGGTGATTGCAGAGATCTATCATAGAGATGCCCATTGCAAGCAGATATCAATGGAGGGTCGTTCAGATGAAGTCCTATTAGATTTTTTTTTTTTACACAAATTAAGTCCTTTTCCTTCATCAATTTCTTCTTCTCTTTCTCTGAATCAATTCGAACTTCAAACTGAGGCAAGCAGTAGATGATCTTCAATTTTCCGGGTTTCATTCAATGTTAATTAAATTTGATGGACTTGTACCATTTTTGTCTTCGGTTTTCTCTGATATACGGGTTCTGAAAGGCTGTTCTTTGCCAAATAGAAGGAGAGGGCGACGTTGCAGGGGGTTTGGGCGTGCGAGGAAGACGAAGAAGAAAATGAGATAAATGAAAAAAAAGAAAAAAAAATTAAATGGTACCCCTTTCCCGAACTTCTTCTTTCCCTTCCGTCGTCTTCTCATCTTTGTCGTTTTTTCCCCTCTCTCATCAAAGAATCGAGATTCGAAACTCGAGAACATAAAAAAAATCAAAGAACGCCTGAGAACTGAGAAGACATAACCCCCAAGAAACGGTGGGGAAAAAACCAGAATCCGAAGCTCGTCTGAGCCGCTGCTGGGCTGTGATGAGACTGATTAGCCCCCAGGGCTTCGAAACTTGGTGAATTCCTCCAGATTTCGACTTTCTAATGATACTTAAGAGATCAAAGACTCCATAACACAAGCCCAATGCTTCATTAATGAATCCAAAACCCTAGAAACTTCCCTCAGCTCCCTTGAAATTGACTAGAAACGCAATGTTTTCCAAAAAATTATAAGAAATCAAATGAAAAAGTGAGTTGGATGAGCAGGTTGCAGGTTGAATGGTTTGAGATGAAGAGACAGAAAACGCAGAGATGGGTTTTGAGTTGCAGGAGTGGTTTTTTCTTTTTTTCTTTTTTATTGATTCTCTCTGGGTTTGCAGAGAATTGGCTTACAGGAGGAGAGAGATTTACAGGGGATTGCTCCAACATGGGTTTTGGGTTGCAAGTGGTTGCTCCTTGGTTGTCTTTGGGGTTGCAGGTGGTGGTTCATTGGTTGGCTCTGAAGATGGGTTTTGGGTTGCAGGTCGGTGGCTGAAGAAGACGGGAGAACCGGTTGCAGGTTAAAAAATGAACGGTTAAGATAGATAGATGAAATCTCAACGGTTGAGATTCATCCGTCGCATCTATGGTGCGCTTAAGGTACTTTACCAGTCGCGCCACAACTTTTTTCCCTACTAATATATAAAAAAAAATTGATTATATGTGATTTTTTTTTTCCTTTCTGGGACCGGGTTGACCCTAGAATTTTATTAAAATTTTAATAGAATCAATGAAAGAAGAAACAAGGGGAGGACATACCCTTCTTACCCCAATCCGAGTACATAAAGACTCACAAACGCTCATTGATCAGGCTCACTCCCTTACAAAATCCCACCAAATAATTACTTTCTCAGACTCGGTATCCCAATCAAATCCTCACGTATGATCCGATTGAGCCCAAGAGGAAGAACATTTTTTGAACTAAATAGGGTGTTGGTTGCCGAAGTGCAAGCATAATTCGCCAACCAATCCACCGCCCTATTGCTCTCTCTGAAAGTGAATTCAGTTCCAGGCTGAAGAGAACTAATTATATGTGTTGAAATAGATAAAAATCCTTTGCAGTGCCTTGCAGTTCGGGCTTGAGAGCTCGACTCGTAGAAGATGTTTCATTCAACGGTGTGAGCTCGAGAATTAAGGGGGGGGGGAAATTGGGTCAATCAAACTCGCACCATTGGATGAAGCATCTTCCACAGCTCGAGCTCTCAAACCCGAATTGCAAGGCACTACAAGATTAAGGAACTACATAGGATTTTTATCCATGTTGAAACCGTATTTCAGACAAGACTAACAAGACCACACACAACTGCAGATTTGAATAAGAAATCGTATTCCATATTGAATAAAAACCGTACCAAACTGGTGTGGTATCGGTATCAAAAATGAAGTTTGATTTGGTACGATACGATTTTGATATTTACTTTCTACTTTTGTAATAAACCGAAACCATACCAAATTCTCAATACCGTACCGATTGACACCCTATAAGAACCTGACCTACCCCGCAAGAGTCCACACCATGTAGAAGGATTAGATCCTCTGACCCATTCAAATACTCTAGACACTTCTCATTGAATCCTGATTCATATGTATATATTATAGGAGAAAGTTCTCTATTCGAGCGTGTGACCTACACCAACATTCCCATAAGTCTATCTCTCTCCTCCTCATATGAAAAGACACTTCTATCCCCTTATTTCGAGAAAGAGAGAGATAGACACATAAGAGTGTTGACGTAGACCGTGCTCCCAGATAGAAAACTATTTCCCATATATTATATATGCCGATTGCAATCTAAAAGTTCTGTGCAATGCATATCCTTGTTTCATCTTAAAATAGTCAAACAAGAAAGATGCCCAAACCCTAAAATCCATTAAAATATCTCAGTTTCAACCAGAGTCTTTAGTTGTTGCATTAGGCAACCGCCCATTACAAATATAGAGGTACCACATCTATGACTACAGTACCATTTGCTACGTTTGGATTCCAAGTTGACATTGCCTTGTCCTGTGCCGGTCATGCAGTCATGCACTCCCCCATAAACCCAAAGTCCCAGCTGCGATGTTTTTCCCCCCTCGTTCCTAATCTCACTCTGTGTAGTGATTATCCAAAAAAGATTATAAAATTGTAAAACAACAAAAATCTCTCTAACATTTTTTACTTTTATTCTAAACACACGTTTGCTCTCTGTGGAGTATTGCACAATGTCAACGCTTCTACGAAACCTATTTGTTCTTTGCGTCACTTTTGTTTGCTTTTTCCAATTTAATAACGCCTTAGATGCTCTTGTTACTACGGAAAAAATCCTCTGCGATGTACTGTTGTGCGAGTCTTATAAGAAATCAACACGTGGAAGATGCGATATCCAATAATAATTTTACATTGAATTCAAATCATTGGATGAAACTTCTTATAACGTGTCGGATTCTCTGTATTATAATGCACCGCAAGATACCTGCACTGCAGAGGATTTTAATCCTCAATAGTACCGACCCACCACAAGCCACACGCCTCTCTCTCTCTCTGGGAGTAGTGACTCCATCTACATATGTAAACAATAACGCAAACAAACAGATTTCCCAAGTAAAACTATATTTGGGCTTCGGCTGAAAACAGATGAGAAAACAGTCAAAACGAATAGGAATTTCAAGAAGAATCGGCAGAGATCGATGAAACTGGTTTGGTGTCCCGATACAGCCTCAAAGGCTTACATCGATACCGTTAAATCAGTAAGCAATTCTTCACGGAATTACAACTTTTCTTGAATTGGGTAGCGTTTCTTGAATGGTTTTAATTTGAAATTTCCGATTAATTTTTCAGTGTGAGCTTTTTGAAGAATCGAGTGTGGCGGAGCTGGTGTCTGCCATGGCGGCGGGATGGAAAGCGAAGCTAATCGTGGAAGCGTGGTCACGAGGTGGAGTAGTATCTACCAGTATCGGTCTCGCCGTCGCTAGCCGCCACACGGGTGCACGACACGTGTGCGTGGTGGAAGATGAACTGTCGAGATCGGAGTACGTGGAGACGATGTTGCGTGAGGTAGGGATGTCGCCGGAAGTTGTTGTGGGAGAGACGAAGGAAGTGATGGTGGGGATTTCCGAAGTGGATTTCTTGGTGGTTGATTGTCGCCGGAAAGACTTCGCCGGAATTTTGAGGATGGCGAGATTCAGCCACCGGGGTGCGGTGGTGGTGTGCAAACATGCTAACCCTGCAGGGCCCAGTATCAAGTGGCGTGGGGTTTTGCCGTCAACGACACGTGTCGCACGGTCGGTGTTTCTTCCAATAGGGAAGGGTTTGGATATTGTACATGTGGGGAGCAGTAACAGCGGTGGAGGTGACTCGGGCTCCATCATGAAAGGCACCGGTCGTTGGATCAGACACATCGATAAGGAATCTGGGGAAGAGCATTTGTTCCGGAAATGAGTAAGAAGGAATGGATGACGTAGTAGTTAGAACCGAGAAAAGTTCAAGGGTGGTGGTGGTATATATATATATATTGATATTTGTAGTTGTTTTGAATCTCAAGTTTCTTAAATAAGTGATGGAAAACTTTGAAGAATTTACTATAAAAGGGAAACCATTCTCTGCAAAATAAGAACTTCTAATTGCTTAGTTCATAGTTTGATTAGATTTGCCGTCGAGTTCTAAGATCTTGGTTGCGTTTCAAATGGAAGAATAGGATTTTTTTTTATTTCTTTTACTAGTTGTTTAATTGCACTTGCGAAAGAAAGTAAAAAATTCATAATTTCTGTTTGGGAAATTATCAGCGCCACCCTTGAGAGGTTTGCCAATATTTTAAGGCACCCACATGAAGTATGGTATCCAAATTTTCTAGGGCGCATTGTCTGTAGCAGTCTGAGCGGTGCACAAATAGGGCGTGGTTCAATGACCGCCTTACCCCTGTCTGAACGCCTTGTCCGAACGGGGTAAGGCGATCATTGCACCACGCCATATTTGTGCATCGCTCAAGCCGCTAGGGACAGCGCACCGTAGAAAATCATGACCCCAAAGTATGGAAATATCAACTATTACCCAAATTTTGAGGGGGTTAACCTTTGCAAAATTGGTCAAATGTCATAATCTGCTGACATAACTACTTAACAGTCCTGATAAGTTAGTCAAGGGCTTAAACCACCATTACGCCTTCTCAGCCATCCAAATACCCTAGCATCAACTGTTTCCAATTTTTGTACGCTTGCACCTTTGAATCAATGTCATTTGGAAAATTGGTCAAATTTGGTAATATGAAGCTTGAAGAACAATTTGACATGTATTTTGCCAACCTTTCAGATTCTCCAATATTCAACCAAATCGACAAATGAACAGAAATCTCAAAGTTTGAATAAACAAAGCTAAGCCTATAATAATCAGTAAATAAATACCTGAAAAAGAGAAATACAAAAAAGAGGGTTTGGAGTTGGAATTTGTCTCAAGAGAAAAAAGAAAAGTTACAGGGAGTTACCTCTCAGATAGTATGCTCTCTATTTTCAAATCATTTTCTAAAAATAGAACCAGAAGAAGAACATATGTAGTTGTAGGGAAGAGTATTCACAAATCTTCTACCTTCTTCCTCTTTTGCTCTATTGGCATCTCATGGTTCCTCTATAATCTAGAATTTTCAGCTTAGGTCCATTCCTCCTTCAAAAATCGTGAGAGCCACAAAGATTTTGCTGAGATCTCAGGTCTCAGTTTCTTTTTCAAAAACAAATCTCCCTTAAAGTGCCCTCCATTTGCACTACGTTAAAGAAATCTTCCTTTTTTCCTCTTTAAAGGATCTCTTTTTTGTTTTTTTTTTACCAAATCTATTCGGGTTGGTTCTTTTGCAAAGGACGAAACAATAGCTCAACTATCTTCCCTGTTAGTGTGGGCATTGGTCGCTGGGGAAGAAAGGGGTGGGAGGGCATGGTGGAGGTGGAGTTGGGGGAGGGTAAGGTACAGAAGAGGGGCGGGTGTTGGGGAGAGGGGTGGGAGGAAGAAGAAGGATGTGTTTGGTTCTTTTATTTGAAAGGGTAGAATACGTAGTTCATACACTAATAAGGGCAGAATTTTCTTTTAAAAAAAATTAACCTGCTGGCATCACTACTTAACAGCCCTTGACTAAACGTAGGGGGTATATGTGTAATTTTTTTCTAAATTAGGGGAGCCGATGATAAGTTCCATACTTCGTATTGGTGACTTAAAATATTGGCAAACCACAAGGGGTGGCGCTGATAATTTCATTTTTTGTTTACATATTTTAAAAGAGATCATTTAAATGATGCCATTTAGAACTTGATCTTGTCTTATTCTTAGAAGTTTTTTAGAGATAAAGGTAAAAATATAATTTAAAAATGAGTTATCATTATATTATGTATTGAGTTTTCCCTTCACCCACAACGAAGGAAGAATCCTTCGCCGATGGGTCTCGGTGTCTTAGAATGGGCATCAAGAACAATGGGGAGGGCATTATCAATTTTGTATAGTAGGAGACAGATATAATTATGGCCTACAATGATGGGTAAACCCTCTTCCACGTATAACAGAAAACTTTTGCCTTATGTCAGTATCAAAAGTTGTTATTGACTTACATATTTTTTGAATACACATGTAAACTGACAGTATCTACCATCATTGAAAAAAAATGTGTTATATTAAAAGGGTAAAAAAAAATGGTTACAAATTATTTGACACCTTAAAGGATATCAATAAGAAAATCTTGCTAAAATTTTAAGTTCTTTTTTTCCTTCTATTATGAGGGAGGGAGATAAGTAAAATTTAATTTTCTTTTTCCCTGTGCTTTTGATATAATAAATGACACCTGAAATCTTCTTCCTAATTTTTGCAATAATGCATCCAAACCAAATGCAATCTTAATAAGTTTGTGGGATATATGAGAGACTTTTTTTTATCAATTATACTCTAAAGAATATTTTCTTTCCTATAAACCTGGTATCTACAATTTTTATAGGGTGCAAGGTTAGAAGTGAAGCGAGTGAGAATGAATTAGAATCAATAATTCTTTTTTCACTTTAATTCCAACCAAACACCTATCGATCACATGGGGTGCATTCCACCATCTCCCAACTAAAAGCAGGCAATGAGAGAAACAAGTGAGATGTGCCCCCCAATCAGTCTCCTTCATTCTTTCTATTGTTTATATTTCTTTGGGATAAAGTTCTCTGCACTGGGGACGTAGGGTACACCCAGACACATGGGGGTGGGCGAAATGACCACCCCCAATAACACAAACCCCGCTCCTATTCCACCCCATGTGTCTGATGCACTCCTGGACAGAGAATATGCACCCATTTTTTTAACTATTAATTTCATGATATGAATATTAAATTTGCAACCATAACAAGTAGCATTTATAATGAATCCAAACTATAAAATTTTTTTGGTGTATTTTTCATTTGGAATCAAGAACAACATGCCCAGAGTGGAGGCTTATCAAATTGAGCCTTAGGAGAGAGAAAAAAAAATCCATGCCTAGATTTTATGGTAGAAAAATCCATGCCTAGATGATGAAGTAGACAAAATGTCTATGAAATTTGAGCTCTAATTGAATTGTACCACGTTATTGTTGTAGTTTATGTGTCAAAATCAATATGTTGTGGGCCACTTAGTTAGGTGCATTTTGTTCAATCACGGGAAGAATAATTATTTAAACACCCCTGAGAACCCTAACTCCATTTGTCTTATCTCCCCAACAGTTCTCCTTAAACTCTTTCTACACACAAAACATTGGGAAAAAATGATAAAAAATATAAAAAGAAATAGAAAAAATAATCATTATCAAGTAAAGGTACAACGATATCATTGGAAACATGAGAAAGGAAGGAGCCATATCTTTATTTGAGTTTTTTTTTTCCATTTTTTGAGAGGAAAATAGTATGATTGGTTAACAAATAATTAAAAAAACAAGTCTGTTTTGTTCCTCTTGAATACCAAAAAATAAAAATAAAAATCTAGTTTAGCAAAATTAGAGAGTTTTGTTGGGATATTCATGCATAAGACAAAAAGAATAGTCTCACATCGGATATAAAAGAGGATATGGGTGGATTAATAGGTATTTGGACACCCTCTCCTTAACAATTAGCTTTTGAGGATGAGACTCAAGTTCCTAACAACTGGTATCAGAGCAGTTTTGTTGGGATATCTACGCATAAGGCAAAAAGAATAGTCTCACATCGGATATAAAAGGAGATGTGGATGGGTTAATAGGTACTTGGACACCTTCTCCTTAACAGTTAGCTTTTGAGGATGAAACTCAAGTTCCTAGCAACTGGTATCAGAATCGGGTTTTGATCTCGGGCTCCACGTGTTTATCATTCACATGGAGGGGGAGATTGTTGGGATATCCACGCAAAGAATAGTCCCACATCGGAGATGAAAGAGGATGTGGATAGATTAATAGGTACTTAAGCATCCTCTCCTAAACAGCTAGCTTTTTTGAGGATGAGAGCCAAGTTCCTAACAAGTTTTTTAGTTTAGCAACAGGTTTTGACATATAGAAAGATGATATGACAATATTTATGACTATAGATATTTAGGAAATGATCTAGATTGGCCATCTGTCAATTTTCAAGCTATCATATAATATAATCTTGTATGGATTAGTATATTTCCTTATATTTTCTAGCAGTCCTTTTATTTAAGAAAAGCTTCATTTTCCACTGGATTTTTCAGAGTTTTATTTTTCAAAAATAGGTAGTGACGAGGAAGACGCCTTTGAAGCTATGGAGATAGCCAAACGTGTGTGAACTATGAAGGTTAAAAGATATAGGTACATGGTTTCAGAGGCCACTGCATCTGTTCTTCAAATAAACAATCGAATTCTAACATTCTGCGAGACTCTCATGCATGAGAAAGACCCATGTATCGAGTGTTTGAGTTGGTTGGGTCCATCTTATATCCTGTCGGTCCACATAATTATTATTGGGTCTGTTAATTCTGAATCTATAATTGGTTGGGTTTTCTGTAGTAAAAACCTAACCACAGGCAATGTAAGATCACATGATGGTGATGATCATTCTCCTCGATCGTAGAAGAAACTGAAGACTCCCAACTGGTCAAATATAAGCACAGGATTCGTGATGGGTTTTTTCTAAGTTTTGATGCTTGACGAATCCTCATAGCCCATGGTCACAAACAGTATATTTTGAAGAGAAACTTCGGCAATTAGAAAAAATGGCGAATGGTGCGGGAAAACTGAGGGAGCGAGACTGGATGAGCTTCAATGTCTCTCTGAATGTGCACGACTGTGTTAAGCTGAGGTTGAGAAGCTGGAGGGCAATGATAGTGATAGAGAAGCCAAAATTTGAGAGAGCCAATCAAGAATTTCACATTTAGAATTTGAGATTGTGAAGTAAAGCTGCAATGGAAACACTTCATTTGCAGGCCCTGAAAAATTGCGGGGAAGCTACGGAAGATTCACAGATGACTATTAGAAGTTGAATCTAAAGCAAAGAGGCCCATGTGGTAGAATAGTGTGTTATTTTCTTCTTTGAATCTTTCGCCCTAATGTGTAGGTTCTCTTTTTTAGTGAATTTGATATTCTGAAGCTGTTCTTATAGCCAAATATTTTGCAGTGTCAAACTGTTAAGTGATGGTGCTCACCACCTCCTAATCATTTTTCCCTCTACTTACTCCTATGTTTGTTGGTTTATTTAGCTCACAGGGTTTTACTTGAATTGTCCAATGCTGGAATGGTGCTTAGCTTCTAAATTTTCAGAGATGGCTCAGTGCTGTAATGGAAATCTCTATTTATGACAATAGTATGATATTACTCCAGTTGGAAAAATCTGATCATTATCCAAGAACAATTGCGAGGAGGGTGGTGGCGGGGTTGGGGAGGAAAAAAATTGAAAATAATAAACAGAAGCTGTTGTACTATACAAAGGTTGATACCAATGCTATCTAATACTGGATGATTGTGATCTCTGGGAGGATGAATGTTCCTTTGCAGTATTATGGTATTCTTGTTGATATTGATGATTCACTTGTTTAAGCTCGTCATCTCATAACAATCTTCTCTGTATTTGATCTATGCAACAGTTCAACACTTCATGATGTATGTTAATTGCTCTTGAATTCGACCTGAACATGAGAAAGCCGGAAACGAATTTGAAAATTCTTACAAAACAGCAAAAATGACTTTGCTGATGAGTAATCGTTAATACCTCATAATATTTCAAACCCCAAATGCATGCAGATCCTATGTTTACTATGTCAATCCCAACTATCTCTGCTTCTCCTAAAAGCCTTCTTTTGTGAGAGGACTTTCTTGTTTTGCAGCCTCTTGTGCTCCCCTATCGCAGCCCTTCAATCACAAACAAAATCTCTTGGTAGCCTCTCCAATTCAACAAATACGATAAATGATTCATGTGAGGAATACATGGTAAAGAGTGAAAGGCAACAAAAAGAAAAGCAATCCTCCTCCTCCCCTCCCCCGCCCCCCCAAAAAAAAAAAAATAAATAAATAAAAGACATTGACAAGATAATAAAGATGGTAACATTGACAGAGGAAAGCACTTACAACTTAGCAATCTTCTTCTTTTGCTCTTCTGAAGGAGGTGGTGGGACATAAGAAGCAGCATTAATAATTTCCTGTCAAATTAATTTAGTTAAAGAGGAAATTATATCCGAAACCAAGAGCTCACTGGTATGTTAAACAAGAAACAAGAAAAGGCAGGCTATATAGAAGGGTGAAGTGGCTGGAAGTTGAATCTACTTCCAAAAAATCTTTTTTTTTTTTGGGTGGTGGGGGGGGGGGGGGGATGCAGTTCCAAACTTCCAATTATCCTCTTTTCTCGAAATCTCTCCTCCCCTCCTTTTTGCCCTTTTGTAACAACCAATAGGAGTCCATAGTCCATGCTCTGGTTCTTTGTCCATTTGCTGCTGCATCTTGGTGTGCTTCCCCTTTGCGCTTAGATACTTAACAGTTTCAGGGAACCCAATTTAAAGAGTGATTAGCCTATCTGTTTAATAGCTATAAAGGCATTCCTAATCGCCTGGAACTATTCAGTGGTCTGCTCTATTGTGGCAAAATTGGAAAACTTGGAATAGAGCTATTTTTAACTATGTTCCTCCGGACTTACTATCTACTATTTCTTCTTTCTACATATTTGTTGATGACAGCTATGCTGGTCTTACTCGATTTCCGCAGCAGGTGGCACCACCTCCGAGTTTCCTTTGCCTCAAGTGGTTTTTTCCTCGGATTATATCTTTGCTTGTACTGGTAGCTCCTGGAATGCTTCCACACAAAAAGGTGGGAGAGGTGTTATTTTTACGAATGGCATCGGGTCATTTATTCCTGTCAAACGTAAGGCGAGTGTCGGATTTTCTGCATCTTCTATGGAAGCCGAAGCGATTCAGGATGTGATGCTTTTGGCTCGTAGCCTCCAGCTCAGCTCTATGATTATATCTTCTGATTGCCTACCTGTGATCAAGGCTCTTAACAGGCTTGAGTCGTCTCTTGATTGGGCTACGAAGTCTATAGTCGATGATATGGTCTCCCTTTCAGTTGATTTTTCTAATTTGTAATTCTTTCATGTATCTCGTGATGCTGTTAGGGAAGCCCATCTTTTGGCGAAGGATGCCTCTAGGGTTTGTCTCATGTTTGGTGGCTTCATCCTCCACCTCTTTTTGTACATTTCCCTTCTCACGGCCAGAATTTCTCTAGAGCTGATTCTTTTAATAAGATTTTTCATATCTTGACCAGAAAAAAAAAAAAAGAAGAAAGAAATGACTGGAAGTTGGAATAAGAGCATTTTAATCTGTTAGAATACCCCACAAAATGTCCAGTGTGTTTGTTTCACTCATGCTCCCTTTACTGTTAAATCTAAGAAGCATGCAGCTTCACAGTAGAATCCGATCCGATTGCATAAAAATCAGGAAACAATAAATTAAAAAAAATTTCTTACCTGAAGTTTTTCCAGAGCATCTTCAATGTTACCCCTGAAGAAAAACACAGAATGAGACTAACTCTGGAACCAAAACAGAAAATAAGTAGTACTGAATTCAATTGGCAAGGACCAACACCTAACAATTAAGAGGTCATGAGTTCAAGGGGCCTAACCTATCCCTCCCCTCCCCGCCCCCCTCCCCACCCAAAAAAAAAAAAAGTAGTGAGCAGAAGCTAACTTCTGTGTTCTAGTCTTTGTAGAAGAAATCACAAGCTCCCAGTCTTTGTTGATCCGATTCTTTTCCTGTTAATAAACAAGGAAGTATGTTGAAATTTGCACAAAGTACAATAATAACAGTGAGTAGAATCTGGCAAACCATTTGATAAATAAATGAACAAAGATTCTAGCAGTGTTCGAAAACAGACAAAACATTGGATTAATCAGTCCAGAAGTAGACAGTCAGAATCATAGTGATGAAGATCGAACAGTCCAGGACAACTGAGATCTTCCGGTCTGCATGCGTGGGAGCAGCTCAAACAAAGAAAAGTCTGGTCCGGTCTGAATTCAGGCCCGGCCCGCCGTCTGCTGCTGGGTCCGGGAATGGTGCCAGGCGAGGGAGCCGCTATGCCCCGTTGCTCTGCTGCAGCCGGCCCCCGGACTATGCAAAAGAATATGAAGAAAACAAGACCAAAACACTGTTCACGGTACTGTTCACACGAATAATGTCACAGCCCATATTTGCCTTGTGTAGGAATGCTTTTTAGAAGATCTTGTGGGCCCATCAAGTGGAGAAAGACTCTATCTCTAATGCTGTCATAGTTTAGTTTATATTTTCAGTTTTAGAAAGATATTTTATTTCATTTAGGTAGCTTCTAATTTCATTTTTGTTACTCTTTTTGTTTTTAGGAGTTTCTATTCTGACGTATGGCAGTTAGATTTATAGGAAGTTTCTATTTTAGTTCTAAGCTACTTGTAAGCAAACACTTTCTATTTTTGTAACCCATTTTTCTATATAAATAAGGAGCAAGGCTGAATACAGGGGACGATTGAAGATTGAAAAAAATAGAGAGCTATGACTTGAAGCTGTGAGAGGCAGTGGCCGTGGGATGCAGCAACAGTGAGAGGCCATGGGTGAGAGACCCTGGACTGAGAGAGTCCCCTATCCCCTTAATCTTCTTCTTCTTCCATACCTTTTTATGTTCTTTCATATGTAAACAGAAAAAGAAAAATTAAAAAAAAAATCAGTTATTCAATTTTTTTCTCCCTTATTTTATTGATCCTGCTGCAATCGATCTCCCACTGGTTTTTCCCTGGTTCGAAGTCGAGTTTGCATTACATAGGACCACCCAGTCTGATGGTCCAATCAGGGACTTTTATCCAATACAACTATCAACCATTCTCAACTGTCAGGCCGACTGCTGAACAGTCTGTTGGTGGCGGATCATCGAGTATGACCGTAGAACACAGGGAACACAGGATTCTGGCAAACATGTGAATGCTAGCATGGTAATGACAACAACCTTTGTCTCTCATCGATTATTACACAAAAGAGGCAATAAAATTAAGGATATTTATGTCAGGAAGACAGGATGTTGAATGCCGTCTTCACCGCACAGGTTTTCATGTGGTACAAATTCAGAGCATTAATGAGCACCATTATATGGGACATTCCAAAGTTCCAAATTTATATTGACCAAGTCTAATGAATTGGCTATCAGATCCTTGGACCCTTCCCACAAGCATTTGCTAGACCCCCTCCAGTGTAATTATGCATTCAGTTATTCAATCAATGGGGGACTGCACGAAGAAGTTCAGTAAGATACCATTTGCAAAATCCTCTCCCTGACTCTGTCGCTGAGCCAATATGCATTCTTGACATTGAACCGCATGTCCACCTTGGTGTTGACTGCAAACATGATATCCACAAGGAGCTTCAGAAAGGAGTAAAGAAACAAATACAGAAGAATGAGAATGAATAGAGTAAGGGGAACTTGATGAGGATCTACAGTGAAAGATAAAGAAGTTAACAGACCTTTGTTGACATTCTGACCTCCAGGTCCACCACTTCTTGCAAAACTAACAGTAACATGGTCTGAAGAAAAACAATAAAGAACAGATTCAGATTCACACCAGAGTAATATGACCAATCACTGAGCTCATTGCCGTAAACCTAGAGCAACCAACTCAAGCATCAGAGCAGTAAGTAGATGACAGCATTCAAATCTCCAATCCTTTAACTTTTATATAGCTAAGTAGTTACTTTGTCTTATGAGATATGCACAGAGTTTGAAAGTTCTCTAAAGTAGCACCACATAGCACACAGAAAAAAAAATTTGTAACAATAGGAGTGGCCAAAAGAAGTTATTCAAACCTATTGTTTAATCAATAGGTAAGTAGGTTCTTCAATAAATAAATCGGATAGGATTGTAAGCAAAAACAAATGACCACTTGGATTCACTTGTTCAGTCTATGAAGCACAGCTTTACATTGTATCCATGTCCTCTTCTTCCATTTACTCTCCAAACATAGTCATAGGATAAGTAGGAACCCAAGATATGGACATTGAATTCATCATGAAAAAATAACTTATTAGGTAATGAACCAGTCGTCAAAATCAGAGGATCTTAAGGAGGTCCTGAACTACAGATGTTAAACTAGCCACTGTCCTCTTTTGTTTTAATGTTTTTTTTTCCCTAAATTGTTTGAGCAACAAGGAATATTTAGTATAAGTAAAGGACACCAGCAGAGAAATTCTCCAGTATATAGCATGCCTACTTACAACCCTTCATCACCCTTGAGCCCGGAAGGATCTTCTTTTCAAAAGGGAATGGCAAGTGGGTATAGAATCAGAATAGAAGCAGAGGAGGGGCTGAGATTGAAATGCCACCAAGAGCTAGGATGGATTTAGAAAGAAAGCAATAAGTCATTTTCAAGGCACTAGAAGAATAGGGGATGCATGCCTTGTCAATGTCAAGTCCATTACAAAGGCAAAAGATATGATCCAAAATGCCTGCAAAGCTCAAAAGGTCTCCAAGCTTCTTAAAGCCCATGCGATCCACAATAAATGCCCTTCACAACCACAAATAATAGAATTGATGCAGAACTACTAGACATACTGGAGATAGAAAACCAAAAATCAACAAAAGCCATGATCAAATGTGTGATAAAAGATGTAATGAGTCTTCAATTGTCACATGGGTATCAAAAAAGAACTTTGAAGACTACATATTTTTCACAGTATCTTCAGGAAGATCTGTCAAGAATGGTGTATAGACGTTGACACCTGGATAGATCACAACATCGTTCTTTTATTTTTATAGGTCTCCAAGTGATGCAGGATGCTTAACTATAGTATTTTCAATTATCCAGATATTCAAGTTTATCTATATGGATGGAGTTGATTAGTACTCTGTTAGTCCATCCACAAGTTTCCCTTCCAGAGTTTATTTTCTTATTCTGCAAGTTTGATAAGGAAGATAAATATATTAATTTTCCTTAATGCCTCCCTTTTGCAGAAATTATTATGAGTTCCCCACCTTGAAAACCTCTGAAAATTTTCCTTTGGTGTGGTTACGTAGCAAGTTGCTCGCATCTTGGTTTCAACAACTTGTTAACTACTTAACTCATCACTTCTTTTAACTTCTTTTAGTATGTTGCCATGTGGACACCAAGAATTTAGGACACATTCCATGTCTTTCATTCCAAAGTATTTTGCAACACCTAAGGTTACATAAGTGAACTGATGCCTCTAAAAGGTGTAGAAAATCCCCTGGAATAAAATATTTTATTATTTTAATAACCACCCATTTTTCTGGCTCTTATTTTAATAACCACCCATTTTTCTGGCTCAGAATTTCTGAATTGTATGCCTTCTACATAGATAACACCATGAGCCTTGATTTTTTTTTCCCACTCCAAAGAACCAAAAACTTACAAGAAAGTCAAATACTTTAAGTCGTAGTCTTGAATGCCATACAAGGAACTTTAACATGTTGATCTCTTCTCATTTTAATCAGTTTTAAGAGTAACTGAGGCCACAGCCAAGAGTTAGTTATGAAAGCAATAAGACATGGTGATAAATTCTTCAGAATGAAAAGAGACAACAATAATACAACGGCTTTATGCAAAACATCTGCATACACTGATGTGTCTACTGTTCTGCCTCTTCCTTTAGAGACAAAGTGTGGAAACAGTCCGTCATGTCTTATCCAAACTCTGTATGAAGAAGCAAAAGCCTTCATTTTTTGCCCCAGATAACTATGACAACATATCACTAAGGTTTCAATCAATAATCACCTACTTCCCCCAAACAATGAACTGAGAATGGTTTGATCAATTGTGCAGTGAAATGTGGCAAATAGAATTCTTCCATCAAAATGAAAAAACATGTTTTAGGTAACTATAGTTCGATTCTTATGTTCATGGCTCCGTTCCTCTGTCTAAACACTGACAATTCAACAAACATATGATGTCCTTTCAATCATAGCTGAGACAGTAATATCGTTATTCTATATGGAAGCAACAGAAGACTGGCTAAAGTTCTTCAATCTACCATATTGGATGGGTAACAAGTTTTGTCTATACCATGCCTCAAACTACCAGTCTCCTGTTAAAGCAATGTCCTCATAGCAAGTTGTATTGAAGCGAAAGTGTAAAGGAAAAGAGCAGAAGAGCTGAAAAAAAATGGGTTTCCTTCGAGGGGAAAAAAAGAAAGAAAAGCGCCATGGAAGAATGTACCAAGCGTAATTTTGGGGGTAGGCTCGTTGCCGGCAGAAAGAGCTCTCTCTTCGGCTTCTTGCAGAAGTTGCTGAACTTGTGACAGACGGGCCGACGCCTTCTTGCCTCCGTCGCCAGAATCTGAAGCCATGCAACGGATCCCACCGGGACGAATTGCACGGCATGAGAGGCGAAAGGTATTGTCGAACATCAGGGATGTTTTCATCGGAAGCAATGTAAACGTCCTCGATCTTGAGAGTGGTGAGCTCTGGAATATTTCTCTCATTATCATATTAGCGGTGGTTCTCAAGGCTGCCATGTCGTGAGAAGCGAACCCCAGAGAAAGAGAAACTGCGAGTCTCTGTAAAGTTGAATTCCCCTATTCCTTAACCCAGTCTCACACAGTACTACAGCAGAGAGAGAGAGAGAGAGAGAGAGAGAGAGAAGGGGCGCGTAAGAAGTTCCAACTTCCAAATCTTTTTTCTGTTTTCCTCTGCTCTCCTTTCTCTTCTCATCCACAATAAGCTGGGAAATTTATGGGCTTCTTAAAATTGAGAGTTTCCCACCTTCGCATTGGAATTGGTCTGAATCGGCCCGATTCATTCCTGTACATAGAAATAGAAAGAACCCAAGATTTTTTTCTTTTGGGTCAAGAGAACCCAAGATTTCCACATATCTGTAATCTCTTAGATTTTTTATTTACAAAACTTGTAATTCTTGCTAAAAACATCATTCAATTTTCTGTTGTTACCCAAAAAAAATTGGGAAAATTTCATAGATCTACTAAATAAGAAAAGGGGTAAGAGATCTCTACTACTTGGTCGCATGGTCTCTACACAAACGTTTGGCCCAATAGGTGAGCATGCCTAGGAATTTACTCAAGGGGCAGGGGTGTAGGAAACACCAAATAGAGATTTTTTTCCCAAAAGAAAATAAATTACAAGATAAATAGGTATTGCATACTTGATAAAAGATATGAACCTAATCTTTTTTCCCTGTTGCTATTTAAAACAGTTTTTTACTTTTATAATGGCAATTGGCACGAACTCAATTCTCTACGAGATTTTCTAGTTCAGCAATCTTACTCGGTAAGTCAATTTGGGGCATTTTTGGAAGTTTGTGTCTATTTTTTTTTGCTTGTGTAGCATGAGGTTTTATTTTTTTTAGGTAATCTTTGTTGCATGAGTACTAACCAACTTTAGGGATTAAGTAAATCTTCTCAAAATGTAAACTAGTGGATGTAAAATTATCCTGCAATTTATTTTCTTATCTAGTGGATCTAAGAAATTTTCTTCAAAAAAAATGAAGATTAGAATTCATAGCCGATACCATCTCGAGTTGCTCGGAATCAGCCCTTGCACACCAATTAAGCCCCAAAAAACCAGATTCTCCAGCTTCAGATGTGCATGAGATGTTTATCTATGGACGCCTCCACTTTTTTCTTATGAAGTGACTCCAAGTTTTTTCCTTATAATTCACAACAAAATTCAGATAACAATACAAAGCTCCTAAGCCCTCAAAAACTAAAGAGCTTTAGATGGGTACTACATGACTTTGGCTATTTACAATTTAGACTCTCTTCTCAACATAGTACTCTTGTTTCAACAAAGCCCCCAAAATAGTAGAAACAGAGCACATAGAAGAAGCAAAGACATAGACTAGACCTCAACCTCTTTCCTCTAAGGAGATGTGATCCTATAAACATGCTCTTCACCTGTGCACTTGTCTACTCTAACAACCCATCGACTCCTTTTGGCACCATTGACACCACCACCACCAGCATTGTTGCCTCCAACCTTGGCCATTGCAGGTATCCGAGCCACCAGCAATCCCCCTCCAATAGGCAGCAATTGGGTCTTTGACCCACTTCTTGGCCACCATGATCCTTTGCCTAATGCATTGTAGCCCACCACAACAGCTTCTCCATGCTTCACTCCTGCTTGCACTGCTCGAAATACACCTTCATGATCTTCCAAGTTACAATCAATGAGAGTGAAATCTGCACCTTTATAGCAGTTCATTAGAAGTCTCCGAGCATCACCAATAACAAACTCAACATAATCAGCATTGGAACCTAGAGCATCTTCAGATGCATGAAGCTCATCTAGCCCACGAAGGATACACACAACGCGACCACCGGTCTGATGTGCTGCTGCAACAAGAGCCAATGTGGTTGTGCCTGCAGTTCCTGCACAAACCTCTACCATGAGCTGTGCACTGTTACCCGCAGCAAGTGCTGATACAAACTCAGCTACATCTGGTTCCTTGACTCTGTTTCCCTAAACCAAAGATCAATAAGAAAAACCCAAATGAGAAAAATTGCAAAATCAATGAAAAGTATGTGGTTGGACTAATGGTGAAATTGATTTGAGTTGCTGCTTTGTAACTTACCATTTTCAAGGTTCTGATGTAAGCTTGAGTAGCATTCTCTGCAGACCAACAAGCCATTTTTCTCTTTCTTTCTCTTCTGGTTCTTCTCTAATAGGTTGTGATGTGCTCCTCAACTTCTGGGTCGGTAGAGGTCTTCACCCTTGTACTTAAAGGATAGAAGACCATAGGCCTCGTGCAATGGAATTATATAGAAGCAACTGAGGGAGGTTGTTATGAAGAAATTAAGTCATTCCAACTGGCAAATAATAATCTAATAACTTGAAAAAGAAGATTGACGAGTCTATAATCACTAGACTAATTATTGTCCACAACTCAGAAAAAAAAGAGATCAAGATCAACCCAATTGGGCCAACCACTTGCCATGTGGTCTCCATGTCATCACAGCAAAGCTTAACTACTTGATCCAGTGTGTTAATGAAGCTATTATTAATGGTAATAAGAACTAAGAATCTTTTTATAGGGTTTACTTAGCTATTCAATCAAACAATTGGAGGGCATTTGCAAATGTGTAAAACTAACCGGAAACATCGTCGAGCATGCCAGAACAAGAAGCAAGACCGCTCCGCCGATGGTGCCAAGCCTAGCTAGCCTAGTGATTGAGCAGGGCATTATTAATCTGTATTAAACTTCCTATACACTAAGTCAATTGATATAATTAATATAATTTTTATTACTAAACCAAATCTGAATCAACTTAATATCTTCTGTCGCCACACCATTCCCGAAATATTCATGTAGTAGCTGTATTGTCCTAGACTGGACAGACCATGACATAGTTTAAGAAATGAAGAACAGGAAATGGTCAGTTTGGTAGCATTTTTCCATGACAGGCCAAACAAGCCCCACGTTCATTTGTTCAGTGAAGGCAACAAGCTTCAGTAAATAATTTCTAGTTTTTCAAGATAATATCAGATGGAATTGAACTAAACCTTTACCCAAAAAAAAAAATTTGAACTAAACCAACCCAAACCGGTTGGCCCATGAAAAATATTGTGTCCTATGTAGTACCCATGATTGATGCCTACGCTTCACATATGGTTAGGTGATGGCATATGTCTTTTTGTTTTCAAGGGTGTCTAATCCTAGGCAAGGGTGTCTAATCCTAAATCGAACCGGTCATACCAGCCCAACCCGAGCCGGATGAGCCTACCGAACCGAGTCCTTATTGAGCCTGGCTCAATTTATGGTTAAGGGTACCATTTGGTTCGGGCTATACCGACGGGCCACTGATAGGCCTGAACTTGACGCCCGAGCCTTAGGAATTCTGCCTAATCCCTACCGAAAACTAGTACCCAGTTTTCAAACTGACCCGGACCGAAGCCGAAACCAAAAAGTCCTTAACAATTCGGGTCGATTTCCCTAAACGTCACACCGAAACCGAAAAGCGTGATTGACACCTTTATGTCTAGGTGATCCGGCCTCTCCTTGCCTTTGGATGAGTAGGATTACCGGTCCAAGACAAGGTTGGACCAGGCCGGTTTGGTTTGAAGTTTGAAACAAATTCCTTGATATCAACCATGACCATCAACAAATAAAAAACTTGGAAATGGACAGAGGCCGAGTCTTATGGTACAAGGAGGCCAGCAAAACACAAGGAGATCTAAAGAAGGATCACGTTGCTTCACAAGCAAAAATATTAATTTTGTTGTCTTCTGGTCTACTTCTGCATCTTGACCGGGTTCCATTTGTTATATCCATGGGAGAGAAGTGGTGGTGGTGATGATGGATTAGTGGTATTGCCGACTTGATAATTTTTAAAGATGTGAAGGTCATGAGAATGTGAGATCAACTATTCTTCGGGTTGGACAGAGAGTAGTGGAGAATAAGAAGAAGGGTAGACAACGTGTTGGAGATAAGTTGTGGAGGAAGTGAAGAAGGGAGAGATGTACTCATGTACATGTACATGGACATGGACAAGTTATGGGGTCTGGGATTCTTGTTGGAACTTCAACTACAGTAATACAACCCCAAAAGGGAGACATGCCTGGAATGGATCATGGGTCAACACAACACACCACAAGTGCTCTTACACGTGTTGGCAATTATGTGTTTGGTTGCGTAAATCTGTGGGTGTTACATCTGTAGACGCATGAATCTCAATTTTTTTAACCGTTTGGTTGAAAAAACGGATTTACATCTTGAGACTCATCAAATCTTAAGATTCAATATTTGAACCTAAAATGCTGAATCTCAAGATTTTACCTCATGAGGTAAAATCCAGAGATTCATGTTTTTTCGTTTCTTGAGACTCACATACTATCGAGAGAGGGAAAAACAAATCGCGGAGCTCCATCGAAAAACTGCCATTGTCGCTTCAAGTACCTACAGTGTTCTGCAAATCGCGAAGCTCCATCCTCACTGGATCTGCCTTAGCTCCTTGAACCCGGCACTCCTTTGCAATATCATCGGAAGAATCTCTCTCTCTCTCTTCTATTTTTTTTTTTGGAGCGAGAGAGAAAAAAAAGGGAGATGGAGAGAGAAATCAAGAAAACTAAGTGAGATTTGGGGTTTTGGTTCTGGATTTTTTGGAGACTTCTCAGGCGATTTTCAGAGCTCTCTTCGAGGATTCATCTCAGATCAGTGGTCTCCTCTTCACCGACGTTCAATGCTTCTGAATCAGGGATGATCATTGTAGGTGCATCAATCAAGGATAGCGATCAACGATCTTCAGAGATCCATCTTCTTGTCTTTTGGTTCTTGTAATTTTTGTTTGTAATTTTTTTTTTTGGAATTGATTTGCAATAAGTCCTCGCTTCCTCTGAGTCGATCCATTGCTGCAAGATCATCTACACCGTTCGAACATCCGGTTCAAGTAAGCACCTCTTCCTTTCATTTTTTTAGATTTAGTAATTTTTAGATGTAAAATGTGCTATCTCTGTGATCTTTGTCTCATATTTTCTATGATTGCATATCTTTAGTCCTCTGTTCCTATATTTTTACAGATGATAAACATGACCCGATCCCCATTTGATATTCCTATAATTCTTTTTTTTTATTATTATTATTTGCATTTTGTAGTAAACATGACCCAATCCCCATTGATATTTCTCCAACCTCACCGGATCTGCCTTAGCTCCTTGAATGTCACTCTTGCAAACCGTCATTGCCGCTTCAGTTTTTTAGGTAGATTCAGGTTTCAAAATCAAGGTAACCAAACAGTTATTCTGTCAGAATTTCAAATCCACAGATACTCTGATCTATGGATGTAACATCCAATCAATGTTGGCATCCAGAAATTTACGCAACCAAACGATGTAAGGGATTTGTGGTGGATCCTATATGTGTGTGTGCAATAAACCTTGAATATTTAGTTATTAGCAATTGAAGAGAAATTGTAACAGAAGTTGTAGGAGTGGAAAGTGGATAGTTGTGATAACCACTTATTCCAATGTCCAT
This sequence comes from Telopea speciosissima, assembly GCF_018873765.1. Lineage (NCBI taxonomy): Eukaryota > Viridiplantae > Streptophyta > Magnoliopsida > Proteales > Proteaceae > Telopea > Telopea speciosissima. Next base: position 73,471,789 of record NC_057916.1, on the reverse strand, counting down.
TTTTTATTTCACCATCCAAAAATAAATACACGTACAATAAGTGATTATGAATGGACACATGTCAAGATGCGTGTGGATAGACTGTGCCACACACATCTCTATGGCTAACTGGACACATGTCAAGATGCATGCGGCACAGCCCAGCCCAGCAGTCGGATGCCTCATTGAATACTCATTGGGCAATGCCTGTTTGAGTTAAAATAAAACCGTAAGCGTACGGGTCAATCGTAGCTACAGGTCGAACACGAGAAAATATACGCCATTCTATTTAACTAACTTAAAAGTAATGCAAAGTGAACCAAATTAAAGTGTTAAATTAAACTAATTAAATTAATAAAAATTAATGCATCCTAACTCATAAGCATCTAACAAAATTAAGGGATTAAATTGACGTCCTAACACATGAGCATCTAACCTATCAGACTAACACAAATTGAAAGGAATAAAAATGCAGTCACACATAATAACCACATAAAAAGGAATAAGGGAATAAAAGTGCATCCACAAACCACAACCATATAAAAAAATATAAAAAAAATAAAAGAAATAGAGGGAGAAGAAGAAGAAGATAGAGAGAGATAGAGGAGAGGGAGAATGAGATTAAGGGTTTAGAGAATGAGATACCTTGATGTGTTTGAATACTTGAATAAACTCTCCATGGCTTCCTCTTCTAAATCTTCATGTCTTATCATCAACATAGGAACTTAGACGAGGAAGCTTTAAACTAAAACTATTACAACCATTAAACTAGACTTATGAAATCAAAACTAAGAACTTAAGCAAAAAATAGAAAAAGAAGAGAAAATTTCACTAAATGAATGAAGTAAAAATTACACTAAAAAATTGAATTAAAATTGAACTAAAAACTGAACTAAAAAAAAAAACTTCTTACAACCCAGAGGGCAAGGGGTATTTATAAGGGGAAGAGAGGAGAAGAGATAAGAGGGAAGTGTAGGAGAAATATTCCCTAAGAAAAGAAAATATTCTCTTCTCCTTCATCTTTTACAGTGCCTTGAATCCTAAGAAAAAAGAAAAAAATAGAAAGAAGAAGAAGAGAATATTATTTACATAGACCTTCTATTTCTAGAAAAGTAAACTTCCAATTCTAACAAGTGCTTCCTTTTCTTTGTAGATATCTTCTCCAAGCAATAAAATCAAAGCATCTTTGATTTTTCAACTTTCCATAGATGAGAGAATATCTTTCAAAATAAATCTATCCCAAGTAGAATTTCAGAAGTGCCCTTGAGAAGTTGGAGGAGAGAGAGAGAGTAAGGGTGATGACTAGGATTCCTTCAAGAATAAATAAAATACCCATTCTATCCTTCAGAAAATTTGGAGCATGGGATACTTATATAGGCCTCACCATTGTGTTCCTTGCGAAAAATCACCCAAAATAGACCCAAATTTCATCCAATTTGGAGTTGGGGAGCCCAAGATATCTCAAGTTGAAGTTGGACTGTCCAGAGCCCTCCAAATGGAATCTTTCGGGTACAGGAAAGTAACTTCTAATAATTGCAATAAGGCCCCTGAAATCTGAACTTTTGCTTCACTTTGCCTGGCCGATTGTCAATAATTATAAATAAACCCCTACAAACCATTTTCGTGCTTCGTTACGGAAACGGCCGTAACTTCTTCGTTTCAACTCCGAATCAAGTGTCGTTTGAACCGTTGCGAAGCTGACTCGATAGGCTACGCATCTAAGCCATTAACACCTCTAAACAGCTTAAAAACATTTCCTTAGCAGCATCTCCTCCATTTTCACAAGAATTCACCTAAAACCTGAAAAACACAAGAAAGCACCGAGTAACTCTGTCCAATGTGGTAAAATGTATGCTTTATGCCCTAAGATTTCACACATAAATGTACTCATCAATGCCCTCCAAGGAGAGGAGCCGAATCCAAGGTTATGATAACCACTTATTCTAATGTCCATTTTTTATTTCACCATCCAAAAATAAATACACGTACAATAAGTGGTTATGAATGGACACATGTCAAGATGCGTGCGACTGGGCTGTGCCTCACACATCTCTATGGCTAACTAGACACATGTCAAGATGCGTGCGGCACAGCCCAGCCCAGCAGTCGGCTGCCTCATTGGGTACTCATTGGGCAATGCCCTCCAAGGAGAGGAGCCGAATCTAAGGTTCTTGGTTGGAAGGGGTAGGGTGGTAATTTCACTGATCGATAAGATTGTTCATGCTTCATTTTACAGATATTGGTAAGTAATTTATCTTCAATTGACAGTTTTGAGACCTAGCGTTCCCGTTGGACATGGCCCAATTTTATTTTTTTTATTTTTTTAATAATGAATTGTGAATTAAAGTTGCCCCTTACCATCTCGGTTGAGAACCAATGAGTCGTGGATTGTCCAAAACTTTTTTCTGTTGAAAGTCGAGAAGCACCATTATGATATTTTTTTCTATGTCGTCAGTTACAAGGTGTATGTGGATCTCTATTTTCTTGTTTTCTTCTGCAAATTAATGGATACTTAGTGTTTCTTTTGATCAATCTTCAACCTTTTTTTGTGCAGTAAATGAGGCTTTATATATTAAAGGGAATAAAAGAATAGGTAATTACAGGAGGTGAAAGGACTTCCCACATATCTCATCCCTTATTAGGCGGGATAGAGTCGAGGGAAGGCAGTTTACATTAAAGTGGACCTCTTGGCAGAATCATATAAAATCAGCTAAGAAGTCGGCACAATTGTTGATCTCGTGAACTTTATGGCTAAAGCTACAGCTCCAGACGGAGTCCCTCAGGTCATGAATCTCTTCGATCAGATCCCTAGTATACCAGGAAGAGTTCTTGTGAGCCCAGTCTTGATGGCCAAAAGTTCTAAGTGCAAAATACTATTAGCCCTTGTGTTATGATCATATTTATCCTACATCGGTTGTATGAGAAACTTAATGTGGGTTGATAAGTTCTTGGGTTTCCGCACCTTGTAAGCTAGTTTATAGGGTTGAATTCTTCCAAATTCGTATCAGTGGTATCAGAGCTAGCACCACGTCTTTCAGGTGCAATCATGCGGTTGGGGTAGTGACGTCGGTATGACAGTGTTCGACCGTGACTAATAGCTAGTGCAAAGTCAATCACGTGGGCGCCAGGACTGCAGAGCGTGGTGAAATGTTACAATCATATTTATCCCATATTAGTTGTATAGAAAACTTAATGTGGGTTGATAAGTTTTTGGGTTCCCTCACATTGTAAGTTGGTTTATAGGTTGAGTTCTTTCAAGTTCGTATTAGTGGTATCAGAGCTAGCACCAGTAATGGCGAAGAGTACACGCCCAGATTCATCGTGCCCCAATATCCCAAAACCACCAAGGTTGTCTCTCAAAGAGCCGTCACAGTTTATCATCACCCAATCGCGAGGTGGAAGAGCCCAATTGTTAATGTTTGAACTTCACATGGATCCTCCAACGATTAAAGAAAGTTTTGTAAGCAGTATAATCTAGGATGTTAGTCTCCTTGTCCGAGAACCTGGACATTTATGTTTTGGGCTAATTACATTGGGCCTGGGCTTTAGAGTAAAAAACCAAAAAAAAGAGCATTTGGATCGACGGTGGAAGGGGTAACACTAAAATTTCATAATTCTCCCCTCCACTCAAAAAAAAAAAAAGCAGCTCATTAGACAATAGTGGAAGAAGGGGTGATATCTATGGATGTTACCCAATATAAAACCCACTCAAAACCCTAACTACACGACTAACATTCAAAATCCTAACTACACGGTTAACTGTTCCTGCTTCACTGTAACTCGCTCTCTCTCTCTCTCTCTCTCTCTCTCTCTCGATCTCTCGATCTCTCTCGAGCTTATTTTATTTTAATTACAATACATTTTATTATCCTGCTAATTTTTTTTAGAACTTTTGGTTTATTAATCTTTCGATGTAATCTTTTTTATTCTAATCTGAGTCTCTCATTCAATTTTAAACCCGCCTAGAAAAAAAAATCAAGATGAAGAATTCTTGCCTTCGTAAGCTCAGTCTTGATGGCCAAAAGTTCAAAGTATAGAATACTATCAACCCTTGTGTTATGATCCTATTTATCCTACATCGGTTGTATCGAAAACTTAATGTGGGTTGATAAGTTCTTGGGTTCCTTCACCTTGTAAGCCGATTAATAGGGTTAAATTCTTCCAAGTTCGTATCAATGGTATCAGAGTTAACACCACGTCTCTCAGGTGCAATCGTGCGGCTCGGGTGGTGACGTCGGTATGATAGTGTTCGATCATGACTAATAGCTATTGCAAAGCCAGCACGCGTGGGCGCCAGGCCTGTAGAGCATGGTGGAATTTTACAATTATATTTATCCCATATCGGTTGTATGAGAAACTTAATGTGGGTTGATAAGTACGTTCTTAGGTTCCCTCACCTTGTATGCCGATTTATAGGGTTAAGTTCTTCCAAGTTCGTATCCGTGATATCAGAGCTAGCACTAATAATGACGAAGAATACATGCTCAGATTTATCGCGTCCCAATGTTCCATAGCCACCAAGGTTGTCTTTCATCGTTATGTATAGATTCGATAAACATATCGAAGTTCATAGACGATAATATTAATTACTGGTTGAAAAAACATAATGGAGTTAATATTTTTGCTTCAGAACTGCTCCAAAGGATGATTATAGAGGTTGCAGAGTCTCAATTGAAGTTGGAGCTGGTTACACGATCAAGAATATTTTAAATTTCGTTGTCGTCGTGAAAACAACAGTAGGCGTTTCTTTCAAACTGATTCAGATAAAAATGTTGTCCGTAGGTAAATTATATTAATCAATATTTTTTATATTATTTTGTTATGTATACTAGTGATATGCTTTGGAGATGATATTCCACTAGTATACTAATGTACACACGTTCATTGCCAGATTATTTTGAATAAAAAAAAAGGTTGATTCTTTTTTGTGTTTTTTTTTTTTTTTTAAGGTTTTTAGGAAGGAGATGGGTGAAGTGGGAATCCCTTCACCCACACCTTTTATTTTTTCCTAATTGGCATTATTTATGTATGTGGGCTATAGTTTTTGGGTTTTAATTGCCCTTATTTTGTTTTTTATTTCTGTTTTAATATGTTTTTGTAAATTTAAATTAGCAATTATAGAACCCATTGCGGTCCAAACCATTTTGACGCTACCATCAGGATAACGCTGTCAAACACCTCATCCCATGCGTACCATGTGTTTGTTATTATTTATTATTTTTCCATGGGATGGTATTGGTGCTTGCATAGTGATATGTTTTTTTTTAGATGTATGTGCGTTAGAGTTGGTACCTGGAAGTGATACAAAGTGCAGTGTTCGCCGATAATTTATAGTAGGAATCTTGAATGTAAAGAGTCGGTTGTAATTTTAATATTTTTTGAGAAGTCATGTAATGGGAGCTACTGCACTGCGTATCACAACCCCGTACCGACTCGGCATATCACTTCAAGTACCAATTTGGGTCTCTTATGTGAGTCCCTTGCGCACCGGATGTATGGTGCATTAAATTGTGGCTTGAAGATGCTTTTTCCTCCTATATTTGTTCGAAATCAATTAAAGTTATACATCTTTAGACCCACATAATATAAGATTTGACTACCAGCTTAGCGAAGTTTTTTGTCTCACCGTGCGGGAAAATGAACCATTAACTTTAATTAGGGTTTCTTGAACAAATTTAGTTTATGGATGTATACTAAATGTCCTCCCTTGCACATTGTAGTGATGGCTTCTAAAAGTGTTGTTGCTGACTTTAACCAAGGCAACAAGTTGGATGGCACCAACTATGACATGTGGCACCAAAAGACCAAGTTCTTGCTTAATGAGCAAGATTACCTTGAACTCTTGACCACTGAAATGACCCCACCCAAAGCGAGTACTACGGCCCGTCACCGTCAAGAAAAAGAGGCTTACGATAATTGGTTTAAAAGAGGCTTTCCTATATTAAACACGATGCTGCACGATGATCTAATCAGTCAATATGAGAAGTGCAAGATTGCCAAGTCCATGTGGGACCAGGTAAAGCTCGACTGTGGCGGTACATCCACTATCAGGCTTAGGTCCATGACCTTGAAGTTTGAGATGTACCGAAAGGACCCCAAGCACACTATGGTTGAACACCTCAGGGTCGTGAAAGATATGATCCAGAAATTAGATGATGTTGGGTACACCTTACCGATGATGAACAAGTACAAGTCGTCATCAGGTCGTTGCCTAATTCCTGGGGGCAAATGAAGATAGTTTTAACACATAACGTGACTGTTAAGACATTTAATGATATTACCGCTCATGTGGAACTAGAGGCAGAGCGCCTAGAGGCGACCCAATCACATGCCCTTATTGCCCAAGCGGAGCAGCGCAAGAGACAGAGGACCACTGAGAATCAGAACCAAGCTCAGAACGCTACACCAACTGGGCCTAAGAGCACCAAATGCCAACGTGGCAAGCAAGGTGGAAAGAAAGAGATCACCAAGGTCAAGTGCTATAACTACCAAAAGATGGGTCACTTCGCCCGTGACTGCACTGAAGCAAAGCAGGTACCATTTCTGCCCCTCTCTCCTTATACTTTTGTATGTACACACATTTTGGTTGTCCAAACTCAATTTGATTGGATTATGGATACAGGTGCAACAAGATACATAACGCGAGATCGAGGAGGGTTCGTAGATTATAGAAAGATTCTAAATGGCGCCTAAAGTATCTATATGGGGAATGGCACGAGTGAAGCAGTTCGAGGAGTTGGTACTTACGAGCTCACCTTGTGTACTTGACGCATCTTACTACTTCTTGATGTGCTATACGCACCAGAAATCCAGCATAATCTACTTTTTATTACTGCATTATTGACTTTAGGATATTCCTTTATTTTTTATGGTGACTCATTTGAGATACGATTAGATGGTAGTATTTTTGGATATTATAGATTTGAGAATGGTTTTGTTATATTAGATTTAATAATTCCTATTGTTTCCTCTTCATCTTTTGTAGTTGATTCTAATACTAGTCCTAATTTAATTACATGACATGCTAGACTAGGACACATAGGCCGAGATAGGATGGGACGGCTAGCTCGAGAAGGCCTTCTTGGCTCACTCGCTAAAGTCAACCTATTGTGAAGCCTGTTTAGCTGGTAAGGCCTACCAGAAGCCTTTTGGAAAGGCTAAACGGTCAACCCATACCCTACAACTTGTCCATTCGGACATCTGCGGACCAATGAACGTAAAGGCACGTCATGGTGCTTCCTATTTTCTCACCTTTATCGACAATTACTCGCGATTTAGTTATGTCTATCTGATCGCTCACCGCTATGAAGCGCTAGATTGCTTCAAACGCTTTGTAGTTGAGGTTGAGAATCGGCAAGGCAAGAGTTTAAAAACTCCACGTACTGACCGAGGACGTGAATATTTATCAGATCAATTCAAAGAGATGTATGAGGAAAAAGGAATCACCAGACAACTTACTATTCCCAACACCGTGCAACAAAATGGTGTAGCGGAGCGAAGGAATAGGACGCTTTTAGATATGGTTAGATCGATGATGGTGTAGGCTAACCTCCTAATATCTTTCTGGGGAGATGCTATGTTGACTGCTACCTACATCCTTAATCGCGTGCCATCATGTGCCATCACAGTCAGTTTCCTCTACCCTCTATGAATTATGGAACAAAGCCCACTTTGGGGCATATACGACCATAGGGATGTATAGGATATGTTCATAGTACCTCCCATAAGTTTGGGAAACTTGACCCTAAAGCTAAAAAGAGTTATACGATATTCCGATACCTCGAAAGACTATATAGTGTACGGTGAACATCAAGTTGGAGGAATGACAGAGAGTGAGTCTCATGATGTGGATTTTCTTGAGACCAATTTCCCTAGCATCAGTGACGTTAGCAGAGGTCTTGATCTCTTTGAGATAAAGATTGATGAAAACGTTTCACCTACTCTTGACGAGGGTGAGGAATTAAACACTCATCAAGAGATCGTCGGAGATGGGTGAGTGGCAGGGAAAAGGCAATTTGCTCGTGATGCCGCGCCACACTTACCAACTCATTTTGGGGTAAGAGAGTGATCATCAACCTAGTGGGAGTGCGCTACCTAATGAAAGGGCACAACCTGTGGGTCAAGAACCCTCGGCGCGTAAAAGCTCACGTGGACATGTTCCCCGACGTCGTTTTGAGATTGAAGGGGGCGCTACCCTCGTCTGTGTCCCAAGGGATGAGGATGGGCCAGCCTCAGTGAGTGAGACACTCTCTTCTCCAGCTAAGGAAATGTGACAAGCTGCTATGGAAAACGAGTTGAGTTCTAAGAGTAAGAACCAAGTCTGGGAGTTAGTTGAACTTCCACCTGGGCGCAAGGCCATCGGGAACAAGTGAGTCCTGAAGGTCAAGCAAAAGGCAGACGGATCAATTGACAAGTATAAGGCACGTCTTGTGGCAAAGGGATATACCCAAAAGGAGGGTATAGACTATGATGAGATGTTCTCCCCTATGGTGAGAATGCCCTTCATACGCCTCATTCTGTCATAAAGTTAGATTTGGAACTCTACCAAATGGACGTTAAAACTGCTTTTCTCAATGGAGAACTAGACGAGAAGATCTTTATGGCTCAGTCTGTGGACTTTAAGAAGAACGAACATGAGCGTAAAATATGTCGTCTCAAATGTTCCATATATGGCCTTAAGCAATCGTCCAGGCAATAGTACATTAGATTTCACCATGCCATTACCACCGTGGGTTTTGACATGATTGAAGAAGACCACTGTGTGTATGTTAAATGGTCTAAGGCAGGGTTTCTTATCCTATCCTTGTATGTTGACGACATTCTGTTGGCTGGGAATGACATTTAAATGATTGTCGCCACTAAAGAGTGAATGTTCTCTAATTTTGAGATGAAGGACATGGGTGAGGCCAAATTTGTGTTGGGCGTGAAGATTGTAAGGGATCGCACTAGGAGACTTCTTAGTTTGTCTCAAGAGACTTACATAAAGAAAGTCCTGGAGCGGTCCCATATGAGCAACTCAAAATCCATTGACACTCCAATGGACAAGGCATGTAATTTGAGCCTTGACCAATGCCCTAAGAGTGATGAAGAGAGAAACCAAATGTCCAAAATACCCTATGCAGCGGCAGTAGGCAGTCTGATGTATGTGATGATGTGCACTTGTCCAGAAATTTATTTGCTTTGCCATTGGCATAGTAAGCCGTTACCAGAGTAACCCAGGGTCAATGCATTGGCAAGCAATAAAGAGAATACTTTGATACCTACGTGGCACTACAGACCTCTCACTTACCTTCAGTGGTTCAGACTTAAGACTGAGAGGCTATAGTGATGCTAATTGGGCTAGTAATAGAGATGAGCGCAAGTCCATTTATGGGTATGCGTTTGTCCTTGGAGGCAGGGCTATCACTTGGAGTAGCAAGAAATAGACCTGCATCGCCCTATCTACAATGGAGTCAAGAGTACGCTGCATGTTCGGCAACTGTATAGGAGGTCGTTTGGCTCAAGAGGTTCTTGCAGAGACTTAGTGTTTCTGCTCACTCAGACGACGCTGTGCTTATACACTGTGACAGCACAGCAATGCTTGCATTTATGAAGGACCCCAAATTCCATGGTATAGCCAAGCACATTGACATACGATATCACTACATTTGAGACATGGTAGCGCGAAGTGAAGTTGTTCTGCTGCATATCTCCACTGGCAATATGTTGGCTGATCCATTGACTAAGCCTATTGCCAGAGATGTTTTCTTAGTTCACGTTAGGAACTTGAGACTCAGGCGGATTTTATATGTATTTTCTTTGGGAACACTTTGTTTGTGATGGATATTTATCTGTATTTCTCTTACATTTATTAATGAACATATATTTGTTTGAGTAATCTTGTGCGTATACATTCATTGTCTGTAAAGATGTCACCAGGAATTGAGTCGACCCACTCACACGGGTGATTCGCCTCGGCGTTAGGGCATAGCGAGCGAGATGAGCCCATGAGCATGTGTGCTCTATAGCATTAGAACTAAGATGAGACCTTTACTTGGTCCAACTTGGAAGACACCACACTTCCAAGTAGCCTGTTAGAAGCCAGATGTGAGGTTCTAGGCAAAAACCATGAGGGTGACTGCACTAAAGACTCAGGTTAGGCGCTTAGAGTAGCGACTAAACTAAGATCTATATAGAGTTTATTTATTGCAAGTGACATGCCCACCCTAGTGGGAGTTACGCCCTAGCATGCATATCATACTGCATGTGCTCATGACGATCGATAGTGAGAGTGACCAAATGGATCCCTGCTTCGTCACTGCGTGAGCTACGTGGATTATATTAATCCGACAACACCCTTATTACCTGAGACAATGTTATGAAAAAGACACCCAATGACGCTACTTTGACGTTGTCCTTAGGATCATGAATGATGCGGTCCAGCGGGAAGCGATTGGAAAAGCTGTTGGGGATATTTGAATTGACATGAGGGGCTCAGGGAACACCATTAGATGTTACACCTTTGTTATGTGACTCATTGCCAGGGCGACATGTCGTGTTTGTGATCGACGCAGTCATGAGTACATTACATACCAAGGATTGACACTACTCATCACGAGGGGTCAAGAGTGTTATATCAGGTGTAAGTAGATTGTTTGGGGTAATTCGAGACTTTTGAGAGTGATGTACTATGTTGGCTAGATGGAAGTTTGATATAGTACTCCTACCTTGTATCATCTCCACAGATCGCACGCCCCATTACCTGTATGGAGGATAACGTAGAATGAAAGAAACTTGAATGCATAATTAACTTATGCGCCCTGTGTGGGAGAGTGGGAGATGTAAAATGATAATGGGCTGGGCCCAATTAATGCGCCCACAAGGGGCTGGCCGCGCGAGACCCGAGCTTTGGAGGGAGCAGTTACTTAAGTGACCAACCCCTCCCCCTTTCTTATTCGGTCTAAACCTTTAGTAGAAGTCGACCAAGTGAGAGGGGCGCCCAAGCTTTTGCCTATAAATAAGTATTAGGCTTAAACCCTAATATATTGATTTTCAAGGTAGGGTCTAAACCTCTGGGATTAATGGATTGGAATGCTCGAATTATAACACTAACTTATTTAATTTTTATTATAAGTTCTATTTAATTCTTACTGCATATTTTTTTAGCTATTCTCTCTCTCGTCATTCATGCCAATTAGAAGTATAGAAGATTCAGTTCCTAATTGGTTAAAACATTATTGGACCTTATTCGATTCAAATGTTGTGAAATTGTGGATTGTTAAAATTTCGAGAAAGAATTGGAGAATTGTGTCGTATTAGGATAATAAATATCCCAATCCATAAACAGTTCAAAAGAAATGGTGAAGGTTCTGATTTTATTTTATTTTCAAAACATTTATAAAAGTCTTAAAATATAATTTTTACTCTTTCAACCCATAATTTTCATTTTTTTTAATTTTAATTTAGCTAATTTTTCTGCTGTTAAAATATCTCGGCGCATTTTAAGAAATCAATCTTCAATGGATACAAAATATTTAGGTTCTTTTAAATACTTTATTCTCGTGTCAGCTCAATCGTCATTTTGTCTTTTAAGCATGGAAAATCAATTGCTACAAACTACAAAGCTATCTACCACTGCTCCTTCAGTGTGTATTTATTAGTATTCATTTTTATTATACTGTCTCTCATTTTTCTATACCATAATATTTTATGTTAAGCATCAATTTTTATTGAAAAAAGGCAAGTACTTGATACTATTTTGCAAATTGAGAAAGTCTCATCTTACAAACCAAATTAGTTTGCTCTCCAAGACTAAATAAATGTTTATAGGTGCATTTTACCAGTATATATATAAAATAAGATCTAAGGCTGTTATTAAATCAGAAGCACATGCACACCATAAGAAAGATCCAATCTTTGATAGGATATAACAACCGCTGATTATTTTTTCACATTGATTAATAATTTAATATTCCCTTTTTATCAAAAAAAAAAAACTAATATTCCTCCTTTATCTCTTATATAATATAATATTATTTCCGAATATCTGGTGGGTATTTTATGGGCTTTTATTTAAGCCCACACCCCAAAACTTTTTCACCCCTTACGTCGGTGAATGGAGAAGCCCAAGAGAGAACCTCAATAAAATGATGACACGTGTCGGTCCTATTTAGAATTCTCCAGATAATCTTGTGTGTACTGGAACATTCGGTGCTTCCTTCTCTTGCTCTCCGTATAAATCGACGGGTTTATATCCGTTATCATTTATAGTTGCCCAACCACGGAGGCATAATTAGTCTTTAACCTGTTACCCCCCCCCCCCCCCCAAAAAAAAAAAAAAAAAGAGCCCTTTAATCAGCCACAAAGGACAGCGATTCGCGTCGAGAAGGGTTTCTCTGCAATTGAATCTGCCATTCAGGCGACGAGGTACGTTCGATCCGATCCGGACTCAAAGTTTGGAATTTGGAAGAGTTTTCTTGTTTATATTGATTTAGTTTCTAATAACGCGATTGAAATTGTCGTCGGTTGATATTTTGTTTCCGGTTCTTGATCGATGGATATCTCAGTTTCTTGTAGTTTATGAATAGTTGGGTATGCGTAATGTCTATGGGGATTTCGTAATCTGTTCTATGAGAGAGTTGATTGTTTTTTGAAAAAAAATCCTCTGGCAGGGCATTATTGATGATAATAGTTCATTTTTTGCACAGTTTTGGCACGATTGTTTATAGGTCGGTTTCTTTCTGGGTGTTATGTTTTGGGTGAATTTGTCTGAGAACGGAACCCTAATTTTGGGTGAATTGTTCGCGGTATGTTGCCAAACAATGACGCAGTTTGCTTAATAGGTCTTCTTGGTTTTTTAAATTTCAGGGTTTAGTTGTACCTGTAAAATGCAGAGAGGTAGAGGAGGAAATGATTTATTTGATTTCGGTGATCCTTTCGCTGGGTTTGGCGGTTTCGGTGGCCAAAGAAATTTAATACCTAACCTTTTCGGGGGAAGAGACCCATTCGATGACCCTTTCTTTAATCGCCCATTTGGTGGCATGTTTGGCCCCAGCATGTTCGGCCCCAGCATGTTCGGTCCCAGTATGTTCGGCCAAAGAGGGAGCTTCTTTGGAGATTCTCCTGCATCTGGGTTTATCGAGCATGAACCACCTCAGGCCAATAAATCAGAAGGGCTAGTTATCAAGGAGTTAAACTCTGATGATGAGGAGGTAGACGAAGAGGATGAAAAACTGAAAGCTTCCAAAGAGAAGATAGAAAATCCAAGGAAACATTCTAGGTCGAGTAAAGGGCCATATGTTGACGACCAAGATGATGAAGCCGAAGGTACGCTGCTTTTGATATAGTTGCTGGTTGTGTGTGTGATAATTTTCAGCTTTACAACAGTTGCAGTTTGCTCTGGAAAATCTTAACTGGGTTTATTTGCAGGGAGAAGGAGCAAACAAATGCAACATAGGAATGATTATAACAGGGCTGATGGAGCACAGCCTCAGGCTCGTAGTTTCAGCTTTCAGAGTTCAACTGTTACTTATGGTGGTGTCGATGGAGCATACTATACTTCCTCCACAACCAGGAGGGCTGGCAGTGATGGAGTAAGTGTATTTCTGGTTTAGGTTTCAGGTTTTTTTTTTTTTTTTTTTTTTTTTATTTTAAAATTGAGGGTCTCATGTTCTGTCTCTTTTGGGTCAGGTGACGTTAGAAGAGAGCAAAGAAGCAGATACAGCAACAGGTCGAGCGGCACACAGGGTGTCTAGAGGACTTCACGATAAGGTACTTGTGATCTGGTCTTATTCTCTCCCTTTCGTTTTTTGGTTGTCTTAATGGTTGTTGGTTTTTTCCTCATTTATGCTTTCCATCTCTTTGCTGAGCTTGTTAGTGCATCTGAGCTGTTTTTATGGATAGATAGGCACCAAGGAGATTTGAACTCATGATTTCCTAATTATGAGGTTTTGGTCTTTGCCAACTGAGCTTCCTCGTTGGGGTAGTGCATCTGAGTTTTTATACTTTTGGAAGCTCTCTCCATGCATGATGGTATTGTTTTCATTTGACTGAAATGTAATGGTCGTATTGTTTCTATAGGGTCATTCAGTTATGAGGAAGCTTGATTCAGATGGTAAGGTGGACACCATGCAGACCTTGCACAATTTGAATGAAGGTAATATCTCGTCGTCCACGTCAATGATTCTTAAAGGTGTACTAAAACATTTGCTCAAGTTAACTCAATGCTGAAATGTGTTATCTCAGATGAACTTGCGGGTTTTGAGGAATCTTGGAAAGGGAATGCTATAAAGCACTTGCCTGGATGGAGCGATGGGTTCAATATGCACGCAAATATAGGTGATTTTTGCTTTCCCATAAAGTCAGATCAGTTCCATTCTTACTTTTTTGTTTATAATGTACAATCTGGCTTTGATACCCTTGCATCCTTTAGACAATGTGGTCAGTCACTGTGTTCTATGTTTTGATATTTCCTGAACCAAGAAAAGTGATAGAACCAACAAAAGATTTTGTTCTTTGAATCCTGGTTCCTAAATTCTCTTCTCCAAGAAAGGAGCCTACAATTGACAACATGTGCTCCAGGGGCTTGTCTGTGATTTTATAGTATTTGTTCTTGCATGCTTCTGCTCTTCCTGCTTGGGATAGCCCCACATCATTTAGTTCTGTTTTATACCCCAAATATGAGATCCTATTCTGTTTCCATTGTAGTAGGACTGCAAAATGTATTTGGTCTTTATTGACTTGAAGAGAAGGCATTGTGGGATATTAGGAAAAATCATCTGGGGAGTAATAGATTAGATAGATGTGTTAGGAAGATACATTGAATTGGTAAGAATTATGTATACGTAAACATATTTTGTGTTGGAACATCTGGGGGAGCGACAATTAATTTTCTAGTCATATTGCAAACTTGTTGGTTGCGAGTTCAAATCTGGGAAACAGCCTATCTTGAGAAGCAGAGGGTAAGGCTGTCTACATTTACCCCTCCTAGACCCTGCAGTGGTGGGTGCCTCTTGCACTAGGATGCTCTATGATTATGCTTATTATGATGATTATTATTAGGGGAGATTTCTTAGACCCACTAGATAAGAAATTTAATTACAAGATAAGTAGGTTTAAATTTTGTTTTACACCTGCTAGTTTCAATTTTGTAAAAAGTTGCTTAATCCCCAAAGTTAGTTATTGGTCATGGGTTTCAGGGAAGAACAAGATTGAACTTCCTAAAATACCCCGACACTTTTCTCCATTTTTATTTTTTTAATTCTTTAATAATTTTTAATTACATATATATGGGACCGACCACCTCTTCGTCGTCTTCCTCTTTTCTTGGTACAAGGCAGCACCATCCGGCCATTGCAACCCGGCAACTCTTTCCCCACTTACAACACCCCTTCCTTTCTCAGGCTCCCCTCTTCCTGCAACCCCCGCCTCTTCCCCTACTTCCCTGTCCTCCCCATCACCATAAACGGGTCTGGAGGGTTAGTGTTTGTGGTTTCATGGCCTATCTGTAATATCCTCGACTTGACGAGAGAGGACTCAGTAGTCAAAGGTAATGGTTAATTAAGAACCTTAATTAATTAATATATCTATTTTAATCCAAAACCAACTGAATCGACTCTGCTCATATTCGTTTTTGGGATGGGTTTTACTACAGGTGTCGAAAGTCGAAACCCACCTCCATTTTTCATTATTTTGTATCAATTTCTGATCAGATCTCAAATGTTTTTCGATTTGGAGGTGTGAATTATCTGTCAGGCAAGTATTAGCACATCCCAATTAACTGGGTGCCCAAACTGAAAGATATCCTTTTGAAGGACATGATCAACTTCGATCGTCTTGGGGATACGAGAGCCTTCATGGTCAAATTCACTTACGAACATGCCAATAGATGTTTCAATGGATCCTCTATTGTTTTCAATAACTTCGAAGCCTTCGAACACAACAAACACCGAAGGTCTAGCTTCTACCTGTTTACACTATAGGCCCTTTGCATTTCCTCTGTCGAAACGTTATCAAAGATGGCTCGAGCTTGATCGATTTAAACCCATGGAAACAAGACGAAGCTTGCATTGAATACCGGAGGGCAGGGAAGTAGGAGATCGATGTGGTGGGGTTGTAGGGGCATAGGAGACTGAGAAGGGGAGGAGGGGTGTTGCAGGTGGGAGAGGAGTTGCGGGGTTGTAATGTCCAGATGGTCCGGCTTTGTGTGGAGGAAGAGGTGGTGGGTCCCACATATGTAATTAAAAAAGTAAGAATTAAATAAATAAAAAATGGAAAAAAATTTTGAAGTGTTGGGTATTTTAGGAAGTTTAATCTTGTTTTCCCTTGGAACCCATGAGCAATAACTAACTTTGGGGGTTAAGTAATTTTTTTTCAAAATTGAAACTAGTTGGTGTAAAACAAATTTTAAACTTATCTTGTAATTAATTTTCTTATATAGTGGATCTAGGCAATTTTCCCTTATTATTATTATTATTATGATTATTATTATTATTATGATTTTTATGATTATGATTATGATTATTATAATTATTCTTATTCTTCTTCTTGTTCTTCTTATTATTAATATTATTATTATGATCATCATCATCATTATTATCACTATTATTATCATTTACATGTCATGAGAAGATACACTATCATATAGAAACAAAGTTTAAATACATGTTCCACCAGTTTCCCCCAAGAATAACTGTATGTGACACCCATCAAATAATCCTCAAACTACCCAACTTTTGAACCCTGTGGTGTGTGTTGGTTCTGAGTTTGAACTCCGGAAGGATGTTCTGAGGTGCTAAGGTTTTGCGGTTAGCTGGATTGAAACTACATATATGGAGTAAAAATCTGATGGTGTAAATACATGCAGGAGTTTTAAGATTGATGTTATGGAAGCCTAAATTGGCCATTCATGTATTGGATGGGGAAGATAATAAGGCATGTCACCCATGGGATTAGAGTGAGGCAGTGGGAAAGCTTTTAAGAGTTGCTAGGGTGAAACAGCCTCTCTGCAAAAGCAGGGATAAGGCTGCGTACATTATGACCCTTCCCAGACCCCACATTTGTGGGAGCCTCATGCACTGAGTAACCCATCCCCCCCCCCCCCTCCCTTCTTCTTTTTTTTCTTCTAGGGTGAGTTTTCATGAGATAAATACAAGACCAGTGGGTCTTCGTTTGATGTAGCAGAATGTGTTCAATCAAGAAACAGCACATGCATAAAACTATAAAATAAAGGGTGGCGAGACTTGGAAAGATAGAATCAGAAAGTAATGCATCAGTGGGAATGTATTAGAGCTTTCCCGGCCCCCACTGTCTAGTGCTAAGCAAAATCTTTAGCAAATGAATGTATTCAAATTAACATACTGCGTTCTATGTTGCTCAAAGTTTTGAATATGGCATGTGAATATCGAAACACACCCAAACACCTTCCTTCTCCCCCGCTTTTGACTTTTGGTTTGATACCCTACTTTGTTGTTTCCTCTGTCATTTATCATTTTTGGTCGTCAGGCAAAAAGTTGGCCTACCAACAGGTTTTATGTTTCCCTTAAATTTGATATAGTGAACATGGAATTTTTAGCCATTGTACCGATTGCTTTCTTGATTTTGCCTCTTGTTGCTTGTGCAATGACAATATAGGGACTACCAGCAGTGGACCAAATGGTCAGGCAACTAATGGTGGATGGGCTCTTCCATCAACAGGGCAGCAGCAACCTCGAGGTTCTGAGAGGATGGAGTTTGATGATGGGTTCAGGCCAAGCACCTCCACCTCCAAGGGAAGAGCTAAGTCATCCAGGAGGATTAATATAGATTAAACGAGGATTCGAGAAGTGGGTAATTTCTCTGTGAGAAGTTTCCCATTGTAGTTTAGTAGCAAATTACCTCTTTTGTAAGCACGTCATACTTATATACTTGGATGTCCTATGCATGTTACGAGCATTTTGAAGTGATGATATACCTAGTTGAAATATATGTAGAACTTTATTAGTTAGATATTCTTGTTTGGCTTGTGAAATTTCCATCTTTGAATCTGCATCCAGAAGTCAAGGTAAAAGGGTAGACACTTACCTGTTTGTGCTTGTACTTGTGATTAGTCGATGCGTTGTTTGGGTTTTTTTGTTAACTCACATTTACTTTCGTGAAATGTATCTCAACTTTTTTTTTTTTTTTTTTTTTTTTTGGATGTAAAAAAGAAATATATTACTAAACCAAACCAACAGAAGTTACAGTATCCTGTAACTTCCAATACACATGCGAACCTTGAATTGAGATACTACACCACTAATGTTGTGACATTGATTGGACTCTGTTATTATTAACTTCCTACCCCTTATTGTATAGGATTTGTAATACTCTTTACCATGTTAATCATAGGGTCAAATCTCCACAGTGGGAGGATTGTGATGAAGAGAAACCGGTTTTTGACAGAGTTCTCCTTCATCACCCCGTGAACATTCAGCTTCCATCCTAGGTTCACAATCTTGTTTGGTATGTGTTTTAAATACCCTTCTAAATATCAAGGTTCCTAATCTCGGGATCGGTCAGAATCCCCTTATATCGATCAAAAACGTCTTAAATGCAGGTTTTATTGGATCGATTGTTCCATCAGTCATAAAAATAATAAAAAAATTAAAAAAACTGAAAAAGAAGGCTTAATAAACGGTAATGACTTCCTAATCCTAATGTTTCCTTATGTTTTAGGTTGAGCTTATCTCTGTCTCCTCTTCAACCTCATCCATTTTTGTCATTATCTAAAAAATTTCAAATTTTGTGGGATCTTTTAAGGAATTAAATCTTTCCATAGTAGATTCTTAATACAAAATGGTTAGACCGTTTTTGGCACTCACGGATTTGAAGCTAAATCTCTGAATAACATCCTAAATTCCTAACCATCTTAAGAAGATTAATCTTTAAATGGAATGAAATATTCCCTTCATCGATTCTTGTAAAAAATGTAAGATTTCTCTTTTTTCTTATTGATTTGAAACTCCAAACATATGATTCACAGATTTAAAGGCTCGGGATGAAGAAAAATGAGTTTTAGAACCCCCAAAAATGGTAACATCAGATTAGATCGGCTGATCCAAGGAACGATCTATCATAACCTTGTTGTATCAATTACGATCTGAGATTACGAACCATGTTTAGTACCTCTGTGCATCAAAATTGGAATCCGTTCAGTGTGGCTGAAGGAAAACTTGGTTTTTATTTTTGGGGGCGGGGAATAAATAATGAGAAGAATTGTTGTTGATTTGTGAAAATTTTCAATCAAATTCATCACTGACCATCATAATTACGAGTGTAAAATTTTCACCTATTATCAGTAAAAAAGAGAAGAAAAGAAAATACCCCTACAGAACTGCACCTCAAACGAGAAATGTCATCGACCATATCAAAAGCCTTCCTACTTGGGATGAACTACTTTAACTAGAGGTTTTATGTTTTGGGTAAAGTTATATGACACCCCTGCGAGTTTCTCCATATTCAACTCATCTCCTCTTATTTGAAAATATACATCTGTCCTTTTTAGAGTAATTATATTAAGTTACATTGGTAGAAAATGCGGTTTAGATACAAAAAACCTGTAACTTATATTTAGGATATCAATTTTGATATTTTCAATTATACCCCAAATCACTACCATCGCTATAACCATCATTGGCGCGGCCACCGCTGCCACCCACCATTACCACCATTATTGCCGTGCAACCCCATACCATGCCATCCTCTTTCCCGCGCAATCATCACTACCCCCTCATTTGAGGATAGTTACAAGTTGAAGGAGCTCATTGCCACTGCCGTTGTTTGCCCTAAACAGGTAAATTCATATATGTTTCTTGCTTTCTTCCTCTTCTTCTTCTTCTTGTGTCTTCTTACCTTAGATGAAATCAAAGCAAATCTAAAGCATCCTTGACGTTCTCCTTTTCAACCTGCACAATGCTTCTGCTGCAATCAATATTTCTTCCTCCTAACCCACCCTCTGCAATCCTCTGTATCACCGCCCCATTCAATCTTTATTCTTCCTAACCCTTTATATTTTGCTCCACTTTGCTTTCATTTCAAGCTCTGCAATTCCTAGCTACCAAAGGCAAACATTAAAGCAAGTAAGCTATGAAGAAGAAACTTATGGTGGTGTACTTTGGAATGGTTTGGACTTACTAGGGTTTTCATTTTTCTTTCCGCTTCTCATCGAACCCTAAAATCAGAGATTGGTTCGAACATTAATCTTCGGCCGATCGATTGATCTGTATCACTGCGGATCATCTGCTCAGACCTAAAATGTCAGGAACAGAAGACCCAAAACACAGAAAAGTGATAAAACTCGGTGAGATCGGCTCTTAGATCAGCGGAAAAATGCATGAAAACCGAAATTCACCTCAAATGAAATCAAAGCAAATCTAAAGCATCCTTGACGTTCTCCCTTTTTTGTTTTTCGAAAACCGAAACTCACCTAAGATGAAATCAAAGCAAATCAAAGTAAATCTCCCACTGCCGTTGCATTTTTTTTAATTTTTATTCTTCTCAATTATACGTCACCCCTTAATTTTCAAATGAAACTCAAATCACCCCTTAGTTTTTGAAAATATTCATTTGTCCCCTCTACAGTAACAGTGTTAATTTAAATCAAACCAAAAAATGAAATGACAAATTTAACCTTAACCTATTCTTTTATATAATTGGTCCTACACCCTCCACTCGGACCACTCCACCTCTCTCTCCTCCGGCACCGGCCTATGCATCTTCCCCCCTCTCCCCTTGACCTCCTGTTTCGCTTGATAATTTACCTTTTATTTTATCCCCTTGACTTCCACCTCTCTCCTCCATTTCAACTCATTTCGTTAGTCAAATTCTTTAGCGTCTGCTCAATCTAGAATTAAACTAGGATCAGATGTTTCCTGTTGTTAGAGATTGATTGAGAGATAAAGGGACCACCAACTATCTTGAATTCAGCAATCAAAACTCCCACAAAAATTAAGATATCAATCAGAACTTAGACACAATCTTCTTGGGTTTCGCTTCATATGGACGGTAGACTAGGATTTAGGATACTAATCTTCTCCGGTGAAATCCATCTAAACCCTTTTCTATTCCAGCCTCCATTGACCGCCGACCTCAAGCAATCCATTCACCTTTATTTTCTTTAACCCCCCTAACACCTTGAACCGTTACCCAGCCAAGAATCCCATCCACCTCCCACCTCTCTTCCCATGGTTGAAACCCAGCCGAGAATCCCATTCACTAGATCCACCTTTTTCCTTAATCTATACCCTTCCCTACTCCCATTCTCCATTTCCACTAATCGAAAACCCCAAACAGAGCTCACCGAACCACCTTCATCTCTTTTATTCCCATAACCTAAAACCCATTAGATTTGGTTTTAGGGTTGTAGGTCCGGTAACAGTGGGTTGCAGGTCATGTGAGGAAGAGGATTGATGGATTTTGGGGTTTTTAGATCCAAGGGTAAAAAAGTAATTTTTCACATGGTCAATGGTAGTTTAGGGATTTAAAAATTTTTAAATGGCTAACATCATCACTTAACAGCATAAAATTCTGGTAGGGACTAATTTGTCATATTGGGGGTGATTTGAGTATTTTAAAAAATCAAGGGTGATTTAAGTTTTGTTTGAAAACCAGGGGGTGACACGTAATTTATCCTTTTTTTAATACATTTTTCTCCTCCTCCTCTGCCTTCTATGGTTGTGGCAGTAGTGGTGGCCCACTGGCTGGCTTTTGCTAGTGTTGGCCGATGGCTTGATAAGTTGGGGAGATTAAAGCAGCAGGAGAGGAGGACGAGGCAATTATTATTTGGGGAGATTAAAGCAGCAGGTCGGTCGGAGATTGAAGATGCAGGTTGGTCGGAGAAGGAGAAGGAGAAGATACTGGCTCCGGTGCCAGTGCTGGAGAAGGGGTGAAACCCTTCATTCCTTCATCACACTTGATTTTGGGGTTTTTTTTTTTATATAAAAGGTAAAACAATAAGTTTACCCTTATTTGAAGGTACTTTGGGTATTTAAATAAAATTAACTTGCTGACTTCATCACTTAACCACATAAAACTAACGGTGTGGACTAACTTGTAGTATAGTCCTCTAATAGAGGGGGATGGATGTGTATTTTAAAATAAGAGGGGGTGAGTTGGGTATGGGGAAACTTACAAGGGGTGTCATGTAATTTACCTTTTTTTTTTTAATAATAATCTTTAACTAGAGATGTTATCAACCATTCCTTAAGGGAGTTTAATCCTCTCCAATTCTCTAACGTGTGCAGTGCGACAGTTTGGGGTGGAGATGTCGACACCTGACAGCTTGGACATCTAACGGTTCGAGTTCATTGATTTCTGTTTTTTTTTTTTTAATTCATTATCTCCATCCTGAATTGCCACACATTGCGCCCACCCCCATGTGCTTGGGCGCAGGCTGCGCTGCGGCACAGAGAACATTCTCCCTTTATTTATTTAATTCAGTTTGCACTCTCATTAGATGTGTGACAAAGTGATTTTGGGGGGTTATACAGGAATCGATATCCTCTCCTGTTACTGCACGGTGCAGTGATGCATCGTGTGACGTTGCAGAGGCCATGTGGCACAGTGGGCCCCACATGGTGCACATGGCCTCTGCAGCCACTGCACGATGCAGCACTGCACCGTGCAGTAACAGGATAGGATAAAAATTCATTATACAGTTGGTTTGTTGATGTTGGGGATTCTCTACCCTTTCAGTTTGTGTAAACAAAAAAGTACCTCTATCTCCAGCTCACATCTAAGGGCTTCATTGGCGTGGGGGTTATCTTTGTTGGCTGGGCTGTCTTGACTTATGATTGGTCCTTCTGGCCAAGAATAATTTCAGAACAGAGCCATATTTTATATTGATTTCTATAAATAGCAAATGGTAAAAACTAGTATTGCACCCCCTTATGAAGATATCTCCTCTCATGAGAATTTATAATGGAATTACTTGCACGCGCATGTTTGGCCCTTGTGAATAGTTATTACTGAGGTTGTTGAGCAAGGAGGGTGCATTTGTACTAGTTGGCCAAGCTCCAATCCACCATCTTCCTTAGCCCAAGGCTTTAGGGATTTAGCTTTCCATGAGGACCCTTATGGCTCCATTTGATTGCAAAGGGAAACAAAGGGAAGGGATGGGAAATTTTTCAAACTTAAAAAATAAATTTTTGTAATCATTATCCCATGTGATTGTATAAACTACTTAAATTTCTTATCATATTTAGTAATGATACATTTTACATGTAATATTTATTTTATATTTTAAACTAAAGGGAATTGGATGCAAAGTAAAGTAAAATTTAATAACCAAATATGGAATGATTTGGAGTTGGTGATATTGTCACATGAGGTAATAATTGCAAAAATTTATTTTTTTAACTATAAAAATTTCACTTCTCTTCTCTTCCTTTTAATTCCCCTTGCAACCAAACGGAACCTAAAGAAGGTGCTTTAAATTCAATTGGAAGAACTACTTCCATCCTGGTGGCACCCAGCAAGAAGACAGATGTGTGTGCTAACGCTCTAACAAATGAGTGCACTACCATGAAGCAGAGATTGTCAACTTGTCATATTCTATATTAAAATACTTGATGATTATTCATAGAGTTTTTTTTCACATATACATCCACATAATGAAAATTTGACGGGGGAAAAAATCATAAAAGGAGTACTTACTGCGTCTAGACGGGCAAATCTTAAATATTGAAATTCGCTATGAGTTTAGGATCTTTCGTTTCAGGTGCAGTGGTTCACACATAGCCTACTTAACTATCCATCTTTTGTGT
The DNA here is from genome assembly GCF_018873765.1 of Telopea speciosissima. Taxonomy (NCBI): domain Eukaryota; kingdom Viridiplantae; phylum Streptophyta; class Magnoliopsida; order Proteales; family Proteaceae; genus Telopea; species Telopea speciosissima. The sequence goes on along the minus strand of NC_057916.1, from coordinate 73,448,051 downwards.
GGCGTCGAGTTTGGGTTTGTCGAAGATCATTGTGGAAAGTGATAACCTTCTTGTTGTGAACATCCTACAAAGTCATTCTGATGCCATTCCTTGGAAAATTGCTCCCATTTTCAATGATTGCAAAATTTTGTCCCTGACATTCAAGGATGTACTCTTTGCTCACATTTTTAGAGAAGCCAATTCTGTGACTGATCAGTAGGCGTCTGCCGGGGCTTTTTTGCAATCTGATCTTTCTTGGTTGTACTCCCCTCCCCCCTTTATTCATCTTGCTTTGTAAGCCAACTCTTCTAGAACATTGTTCCAGCGATAATAAATTTTCATTATCAAAAAAACAAAGAGAATGAAGCCACCTATAATTAATCATTTCCAAAGAAACTATCAAAATGATGGAGCTATTCTCCAAACACATTGAATCGCCACAGCTGACCCATATATTCTGAGACCTAGGGCTGATTCACCCTCCAATAATTAAAAAAAAAAAAACAAATTTAGAGAAGGGAATTGACGTGATCAAGCCCAATACAGCTGATCCATATACTGAGACCTAGGGCTACAACAGGGTCGGGTTGGGCCGGGCTTTATAGAACCCTAGCCCAACCCTAAGTCTCCTTAGCTGGGCTCAGGCCCAACCTTACCTGACCCTGATTCGTGGCCAGAAAAATCCAACCCTGACCCGCCCTCAGGGTCGGGCCGGGCTGACCCTGATTGACCCTGATCATGGAGAGGGGGAAGGAAATGCATGGACTGGAATGGGTCGGAGAGAAAATTAGTAATTTTACGAAAAATAACACTGAAATAAAATGTATTATATCACTTATTGTCTTCATATATAATATATTATATAACAAAATGTGGGTGACGTTTAAAGTTTATTATTATTATTATTATTATTATTATTATTATTATTATTATTATTATTAATATATATTTATTGTATAACTTAAAACAGGGTCGGGCCGGGCCGGGTCAGGCTTAGCCCAAGACCTCAACCCTGGCCCAACCCAACCCTAACTCAGGGTCAGAAATTTCCAACCCTGACACGCCTCAGGGCCAAATATCTCAGCCCAAGCCCTGTTCGGGCTTAGTGTAGGTTCGAGCCGATAGAGCCAAACTTGCACCCCTATTGAGACCAATATCCGAAATCCAATTATTAGAACCTTGGTTTCGAGTTCTTAAATTGAAACCGAAAACTAATCGATTTCAGTTATACGAGTTTATTACAGTTCCATTTTAGTTGCTGTTGGTTTTTTATACGTTCATTTATCAATTTAGTCGGTTCAGTTTTATGCGAATCGTAATTGGTCTGATTTGGTTTTTTGCCTTTGAAATAGTTCTAAATGGTTTAGAAGTTAGAACTAACATTTATCGGTTCAAAATTTAAACCAAAACGGTCACTATTTATAGTACATAAAACCAACACCGAACCAAATAATAATATATTTGATTTTCAGTAAATGGTTTTGGTCTGAAAGTGGAGTAACAAGTAACAACCACTTCCGAAACATTATTTTTCCTGAAGTGGGCTTTTATTCATGATTTAATAAAATCCGAACAATTTTCCCGATACAAACAGTGTTTTTTTTTTTTTTGATGAATAGAATTTGTTAAACATGTTCTATTTGTTACAGGTAGGAGAATAACCCCAATTGGTATTGTGAAGTAAAGAAAACACAGAGAGGAGTACGCAGAACTAAGTGGAGATGATACTTAAACACCCTACAAGACCGTTATAGAACCCTTCCCATAACCATCCATTCTGCATTAGAATGTCCTCGGGCCACTCCAGACTCAGTACAACCCTTCTTTTACAATTCCACTCCCATAAAAATCAACAAAAATAATAAATAATATCATCACAAAAAACCCTTCCCCCAATTCCCTACAATTTCCCTGCTTTTAGCTGTTCCTTACAATGAGATCAGAAATCCGGCGTGTTACTTCGTCTTGATGATGCTAGTACAGATGTGTGAGGATTGACATATACAGGTCCACACTTGCTGCGTGCCTCATCTCTGTTTTGTGAGGGCATGAAATCCTTCTTCACAACAAAAATGAAGAATGGAATTTCACGATTCACGCCGTTAATGATTGTTAGAACTCCTGGGCATCGAGATCAGGCTTCGAAGGATATTCAAGTCCCTGAAGTGCTGGCATACGTCTTAGATCCTCTTCTGAATATGCAGGGACAAACCAGTATTTCTTGTCCGACCCAAACACCTGATATGCAAAAAAACCCAATCATAAATCAGTTGATCTGTTTTTCCAGTAAAGAGACTGAATCCAAGTAGCTTCTTGCATCACAGCCTAACTAGGTCAGTCAATATATTGTACGTTCTCTACCAAAGGAAAGGGGAATACACCACAGGTCTCACATGTGAACTGGATCGCACATAGGTATTTACCCCCAGAAAATAGAATCACAAAACAGTAAGCCTATCTAGTGGCGGGTTCGAGTTGGTAAACAGCCTCTCCGCAAAGCAGGGTAAGGCGGTGTACATTATGACCCTCCCAGACCCCGCAGTGGGGGGAGCCTCGTGCACTGGGTACGCCCTTTTTTTAAACAGTGTCCTCCCTAATCCCCTACTTCATGCACGTAACATGCATGCCGTGGCTCCAAATGGATCAATTGGTCAATTCCATCATAAGAGATCTCCTCATGTCAAAAACCAACCAAATTGTACCAGTTTTTTTTGTTTTTTTATGGGAAAAGAAAAGATATATTAACATAAAGAAATTAAGGTTTGTACAATATCGTCCGAAAGTCTCAACGGAGACATATGATTAGATAAATAAGTTGCCACAAAGTTTAAAAGATTCAAAACATGTTCATTGGCGGTGGGACTGATGGAAACCGCATCAGAATTCTTATGGGCTTTAAGAACCATGGTGAGCAATCTCCAAGGAAGTTATTTCAGGTTTTCCCTCTAACAAGGTACATCATATTACTGCACAAGATAGGTTATCTACAGAGATAATGATTGCAACTACGATCTTGCATTCCTTCATCAAAATGCATTCCAGGATTGGTAACCTGGGGACCAGTTACAATCTAACACTCTAGCAACAACAATTTGAATACATTATCTCATAACCAGTTTTGCATATGAACAGAAAAACAAGAGCATCTTTATATAATTATATCTCAATTACTTGTAAAGCTTTTGTCATCACTAAAAAACTAGACCCTCCCCAGACCCCCGCAGTGGCAGGAGCCTCGTGCACTAGGTACGTCCTTCAAAAAACTAAAACCATGAACAAAAACTGATTTTCTATCAAAGAGGGGCTCACTCAACAGACAACCCTTACAAACTTGGCAGTGAGGAGATGAATTTACCCAGTTTGTGTTGCCTAACTTGGACTGGACAATATAGGTTAGTGCAGTCTGAGTCATGAATTTCAGAAAACCAGCTAATCTATAAATTTAAGCGATGTAACTAATTTGATTAGTAATTAATGGACTAAGCTTAGATATTTCAATTGTGGAACATTAATCAAGAAATTTCAATTTCAATTACCAATCAATTTAAAATATAAGCCTTCCAGAACTAAAAGAAAGATCTCAAATTGTGACTATACTAACCTGCTCAAAATTCTTTCTTCGACCAAGGTCATAGCGCCACTTAGGGGTGGTTTTCTTCTCATAAGCCTGATGACAAGAAAATTAAACCATCAGTTATTTGGCACACTCCATGCTTAGAGTGCAGCTTGTCCATAACTATAATAAAACAGAAATGAGAAAACATAAATTAGGGAGCGTGAAAGATCTTACCTCAATGGTGGTGGTATTACCAGCCACCAATGATATGTGCATGATCAGAAAACCCATAACACTCAATGCAAAAGCTAAGTTCAACACTGGATGATAGAGCAACAAGAGTTCAGAAATAATCTCAGGAAGCGAGCATAAAAATAGGTTAGCTGGGGAGGACTCCTCAGAGCATACCAAATGTAAGAAAAGTTGTTGCAAGGGTTCCTGGTGTTCCAGGTATCTCTCCATCACTAAAAAATGCTATGAAATGCGGCAATAATGATAAGGTGGCCAGAGTTGTTTCAAGAAATGTATAGAACTGCATCAGATTGAGCAAGTAAGAAAACAATCAGGATTCTTATTACATGGTGAAAAAATATCTATAAAACTTGATTACCAAGTACCAAATAATTGTACAAATAACACGTGTAGTAGATAGAACAGCATAACATGCATCATTACGTAGAATAGATAAACATTACATTATAAAGTACATAAATTAATGTCCAGACAAGCATATTGATATTGAAAGACCCATCAATGTCCAATCAACCAACAAATACAAGAAACTTTTGACCCATCCATGTTTGGATGAACCTAAGTTTAGAACACAATCCATCAGCTTATCAACCAAACAACAAGCCCACCATGTACAAGAGCCACAGGACGAAGCCGAATAATACTTCTTCGAATTATGTAATGTAGGCTAATCCCGAACCAGAAAATTCAGCAAGAGACTAGCACATACCAGGATCCTAGAACAGGGAAATATAGGCCAGAAATAGGAGAAAGTTTGCAACTCACAACAGACAGATTAGAATATGTTAAAACTCAGGTTGAGTAGTCTATTCCAATCATAGTTGTCATGGTGACAAGGTAATCCAAGGTGGCAGCAGAGGGGAAAAAATCAAGGTAACACCAACAAGGCTCCTAGGCGCCACCTTGACAACTATGATTCCAATAGAAGAAGAACTGTACAGAATTTGAAGCAATTTTGACAACAGACATTGGAATTATGGAGAAGTCCAAGTGCTACTAGGAAAAATTAATAGCAGAATCAGAACAACAATATCGACCAGTATTCTTTAGGAATCAGAACCAGAATTTCAAACAGAACAAGATCAGAAACTAGTATGTGAAATTTGAAGTTAAACTAACCAGTAACTAGAGAGATATTGAAGAAGAATACAATCTGAAAATTGATCTAGAACAGGGGTACCACAAATTAGAATAACTAATAATAATGAGGAGAAGAATAATAGTAGAATAGAGATGGTACCTAATTTGCAATAATTTTAGAACTAGAAGAAAGCAGTAGGCCAGGAGAAGAGCATTCACCCACATTTCAGAGCTAAACAGCTCAAAAACTCTTTAAAACAAAATTTAATTTCTATAATAAAAACATGTCCAATTGATAGCCTTTTAATTTTCTAAATTGACTAATAAAATCACTCCAAATCACTCGACTTAAAAGTAAATAGACTTCAAACAGAACTTTTAAAAGCTATGAAGTATCATAACCTAACTCAAACACTTAATTAATAATCCCATATACTAATTTTAACCCCATTTTATGGGATTATAAATTAGGTATGTTACAATGAAACCCAAGAAAATAAAGGGCCCAAATTACAATATAACTATACCTTGTGGGCCTCCCAAGCTAGCGCTTAGGCGACCTCCATACGGGATCATAGTCTTATGCAACTGCATCAATTCCCCCGGTATTGGAAAAAAATCATCCTCGAGTTTTAAAATATGGAAGAATGTCTATCACTCAATCGACATCCATGATTCGATGATCCGTTGGTTATGAACAACACAAACAAAATCAGCTATTGTCAAATTCTTGTTGTTGAACAATTGTTAAGGGAGAATGAATTCCAAGCTTTCGATCTCTGTGAGGAACTCCACTTGCTCCTCTTCAATGAAATTCTCTATGGGAGAGTCCTCAACTTCGATCAGATAGTCATTGAATATATCTTGAATTTTAATCATATTCTCCTGTTGAGGAGATTCCTTGATCACCTCGTCTTCAGCCCATCGTTGTAGAACTTCCAAGTATAAATTCAATTTTTTGATTGAACTCCTCCGAGGTCCTTCTGTGATACTATCTAAACTCCACAAAACTAGTCCTCATGTCTTGTATACCTTATTCGATTGAGTGAATATCATCTTTCATTAAAAGTAGCAAGTCATAGATATGTGTATCAATCTCCATGATGAAGAGCTTAGGTTTGGCTCTGATACCAGATCTACTAGAAGGACAAGTACCACTATAAAACAAGTCAACAACTTCATAGCAAGACCGACAGGCAGCACTTTCGAGGATTCCATTATTCACAACATCAAAGATACAAAATCAGCAAAAATCCATCAAAGAAAATTTACATGTTCCACCACTTTGAACTTAGTCAACTGAGTCCTATCTTAAATCTATTAGAGTATAAATGGCCTTCAAATCTGAAAGCAAACATGTCGAGTTTGAGGAAGTTGAAGACAGAATTAAGAATCAGTAAAGGAGATAGAACTAAAACTAATGAAGGAAGAGAGAAGAGAAAGATGAGCGACAAGAAGATCACCAAGCATTTAAAACATTAGGCATGCACCAAACCAAATCTCATCAATCTTCAATCATGTCTATTTTGTGGTGTACAGCCCTACATTCACTAAAAGACTGCAACTTAGACTCTTAAGACTAAACTCCAAGGCAAAGTTAAATTAGGACTCAAAAATTTGATTCCCAAGTAAACTGAAGTCCTAGACGAGAAACTTACCAAAAAAAATAAAATTGGGCTCGTAATAACTATTAAAACTTGAGTAGGAAAAGGGATTCATAAAATATGGTTGATCTCTATCTATTTAGAAAAGAGTAAATTTCCTAATTTGTAAATAAATAAAATCAATATTACTGTAACATAGAACCCTAACTTACCCCTAAAAAACCAAAAATAAATATTATGTATCCCCTGGCTATTGAGATGTTAAGAAAGCCCAAAAAAGATAAGATATCAAGAAAATGACAACATGACAGCTATCAAATCCCATTGCCAAAAGTCAAAAGTACCCCCCCCCAGTCCTTGAATACAATTTAAAAGAAAACATCAAGAAAATGACACCATGCAATTCATCACCATCTTATCTATTGTAATATACAAGTTCCAAAAATGAATAGTGTTAATCAACTTCATTTAGCAACACACCAGCGTAAGGGGGTATTGTAACTTGTAAGGCAGTACGTCAGTCAAAATGATAGATGCTGAACAGCATAGAGGCAACACAAGTAGCCAAGAAATAACAGCATGTGAAAAACTATAAATTATCCCATCCAAAAAGTCAATAAGCAGAGCAATTCATATCTGACATCATAATAATGATTTCATCTTGATGCTCTATCAACAATGGTTTCTTGGGTATCATGACTAGATTTGACCTTCACCATTTTGTTGCCCTTTTGTGCACAACATATACACTCCATATTCTGTGCAAGTCCTCCTTAGCAGCTCCTCTCTATCTCTCATGGCAAAGCACTATCTTTATGGATTTTTTCATATACAACACTTCATATAAATAATGAACCTCATAAGCTTCCAATGCATATACCCCCCCCCCCCCCCACAAAAAAGAAAGAAGAGGTACACCAGAAAAGTATCAAACCCAGCCACCAATCATCACAAAACCCAACCTATAAATGATAACAATCCTCTTCTCCAGGAATGGCTTCGATTTCTTAATTAACCTAAATATCTAAACCCCACCAATAAAAGGTTAAAGTTTCTAACCAAGTTACGCAAGACTAAACCAAATTCGCTCTTTCAGGGGGCCAATTACCATCGTGGATGTTAATTTTGTTGGTTATGTATACAGTCCACAAACATCCTGCAGCATCTTACCTCAGGCAATAATATTCAGTAACTGCCACAAATTGGAACCTATTCACCCATTACCCATATACAACTGTTACTTGACTTTTCACCCCCTTGGTTTCACTGTTTCAGCTGCATTTCCCCTTTTTGCAATGGATGTAATTTAGAATCGTGCATTCCTCTACTTTTGAACCAAATGAAATTATGGTAAAAACTAACGTCCCTATGACACTACATTTATACCTGCAGTGTGATTCTTGATTACATATCAACGCATAACAAACTCATCAAAGTGAATATTGTGTTTCCAGCATTAGATAGTAATGTAACTATGCATATATATCTGCACATAAAGGGAGAACATACTACAGTAAAACTTAGCCCCAAATACAATTAAGACCCTCACATGCAAAAACAATATAACATTTCAGATTTTGCAAAAAAAAAATGGAATATAAGATCTAGAGCAGTCCAACATGGGAAATATCCCCCTGCATACTCTAGTGCAACAACAGGTTTCAAACTTTAAACGAATCGAATATGCTGATAAGAATACTTCATACTAGTGCAGGGAAGGAAATATACCAAAAAGAGAAGGAAATATTTATAATTTAGAGCCCCAACGCAATTGACAACCCAAACACAATGGTGGTCCATTTTCAAAACACACCTCCCACCTGAAATTCATCAAACAGATAAGAGTCAAAATATTGATAATTCCTCTGAGAACAAAAACGTTCAAGCTTTGGACAAGAAATTCCATTAAAGAAGATGTAATAAGGAGCTCACAAACAGAACAGTGATGACAACGAGATGGTTTCGGCTGGTTGCACTTGCGGCAGTACCGGACTCTTGGATTCACAGGGTCAGTTAGCACCGCAGACTGCTGTACACCTATTCCTGTTCCACCATACTCCGAAGCTGTCAATGGATCGCTCTCTCCTCTTTCCTCATCCAAAACAGGCCTCCAATTTGGTGGAACGGAACCTGGATCCGTTAAAACAACAGAAAAGTAGCTCCATAGTAGCATCACCAACTGCAGAACCAAAATAACTCCTTACAACCCTTTCCACATTAAAAAAAATTATCTTTTTAGAGAATTTCACGTTTGTATATACTTTCTTTAGAACCCAAAAAACAAAAAATCCCTTCAAAACCAGTCAACAAGCACGATTCAACAGAAAGAACAAAACTAAGTTACCCAAAAACAAAAGTTCTCTCTTTTGTTTTCTTTCCCCTTCTTTGACTACTAAAAATCATGTAGAAATGGAATATAAGAAGCTTACCAGAGCATGAAACAAGATCAAGACAGCAAGAGCGGTGACAGAAGCAAGACCACCGTCATACAAAGCAGGCCCGTAATTGGTAACGACGACAGCATAATAAGTGACACCGACGACGCCGAGAACCAGTAGGATCATTATGGAGCCCAGACCACGCAGGGCCGTACAAAACTTGAAAACATTCCAAGCCATTACAGCTCCGGATCTGTGCATACTGAACACGAACCCAACTAGTTCTTTTTTTCTTCAAAATTTAAGAAGAAAAAATAATTACAAAAAAACAAAAAAAAAAGAGGAGAGGGTTTTATCTCCCTTTTGCTCACTTTTTGTGTATCCTTCTCATCTACCTACATATCTGCAACTGCATATCTATCCATTCAAGTCTCAACCCTTGATGGGTTAATGGAGATTCTGCGATTGATTCAGGAAGGTGGGTGGAAATCCAGAGTCCATTTCCAAATGGGGTTCGGACACAATTAAACTATTGGAAGGGGTGAAGAAGAAGGGTTTGGTGTTGTTATAAAAAATCTCATTAATTAGAAAGAAAATATATGAAGTGTGAACCAAATAATCAAAAGGTAGTCGAAATGATATTATTATGGTCTGTTGCTTTTTATCCAAGTTTGCCGAGTTTTTCAAATCTTTTCCTTTTTCTGTGTAAGAAAGTAGAAAATGAAAGTCTTAACTCACTGTTCGCACGAAAGACGCAGCATTCCATCTAGAAGGTCACCCGTTACCCTGCTGGTGTTCTACTAGTCTTGCTTCTCATAGCGCGTATGGGCCGGGCTACAAGAGTTGGACTGGGCAATGGGCAATGGGCAATGGGCATTGGAAACTTCCAAGCTCAGGTTATTGGTTTTTAGTTTGGGATAAAAGAAGGGAACGCGATCCCTGGTTAGGAGCGTGGCCCCAATGTCAGTGTGGACCCAATAGAAGAGCGGGTGAGAGCATCAACAAGAGCAGCATTTTCACCTAAGGGTTTCAATGGGTCTGATTCTGATTATTTGGTTTGGTTCTAGTATGTTTTACATTTTGCAAAGTTCAACTCAAAATCGAATCAAATAAAAATCTCAGTTCCAATGCGGTTTACATTTTGAAAAAATTTGAAATCAAAATCATTATATATTCGATGTGGTTGTACAGGTTTCTATTTGATTCTCGTTATCTGATTTAAAACCGATTTACATGTAGTTTGTAATGCCGGTTTTGGGAAATGGTATCAAGGAAAACCTCAAATTTTCAAACCCTATATATTCTTGTGTTTTTCATTCTCTTCTGGTCTCCTCCACTCATCATGTTTCTCATGCCTATTTGATTAAAAAAACAAAAACAACCCATGTTCAGTTCTCCTTCTTTAACTTTCCTAGTCCTTATTTTCTCATGCCGATGTGATTGAAAAAACAAAAACCACCCCATCAATCTTCACCTCTCGTTTTTTATTTTTTTGGTCCTTGGCTTCCCTCTTTTCTTTTTTTTCTTTTTTTTTTCCTTCTCCACTCTTAAATGGGAAAAAACTATTTCTTTCATTTTTTTTTATGAAAAAAAAAATATATTATTTAAAGGGAACCGAAAGTTTGTACATCATACATAAAAGGAGGAATAGATGTTCTATTTGTGATAGTAAAAAGGGCTAAAGAGCGGAAAGTTCTAAACCAGTGATTGTTTCTATGCCTTATATTTACAGTTGAAAATTTAGAGGTTAGTTCGGCAAGTTCAAGATAGGAGAGAAGTAGATTCTTGGACATACACATATCTCCTTGCGGAGTCAAAATACCATGTAAACCATGGTTATTTATCTAGATTTCTTTGAAGTATATTTTATCCTTCAAAGCGTGTTTCCACCCCTGCAAGATTCTGTATAGCTCATCCTTCATTTTGTCGGTTGAACAAGAAAATCCTGTAGATGTTAAAATACTCTGTCCATCAGACAAAAATGCAATAAACCCATCCTATTAGTCCTATGGAAGGTTCAAAAACTATTTTTTTCATTGGCAGGTACAGCTTTGTTAATCTAATATAACATGACCCATCATTTTCAATCTGTACTGAACATATATATTACATAGTTAATTCTAAGACATTTGATTGCTTTTATGTTTCAAGAATAATGCAACAATTGTTGTTTATTAAATTAATTATTATATTATTAATAATCAAATTGATGTGTGGGCTAGTATTCGAGTGAGAGGTACCCATTTCTTTTTAGTTTTTCTAGTTCCTATTTGGTTTAGAGCCATCGTTTTGAGGTACAAATCAAAATTGAACTCGACAAAGAACCTATTAAATCGAAACCAGATCATTTTCTTTGTGATGTTGTTCGGTTCAATCGTAAACAATCAGTTCCGATTCCATTTTGACACCCTTATTTTCACATTTAATAAGAGTGTGGTGGTCATTTTGCCTCCTTCCGTGTCTGGAACAACATGCATCCTCCTGGACAAAATTATTTTTACCAAGGTAGAAAATTCTACCTTTGAAATGTTATTATTATCCCTGATATGGAAGTTTGAAATGCTTTTTTCACTATTCTAAAGAATCCTATTCAAGTGTTATAGCCGTTGATTGACCAGATTCTTTTTTCATCATAGGTTAAAAATTTGGGGATAATTTTTTATTGGATCATATGGAGGGGAAAGTTTTTTTACACCCATGGTGAAGTGAAATCAAGGACCATGATTCTTCCACCATCTTGTCTATAGTGTCACATCCAACCCGCAAAAAAATGAAGAATCTCTTCACAATGAGTAGCGAGAAATTGGTCCAAACTTTAATATTAAATTTACAAACCTTAATTTTCATAAAAATATTTTACAAAAGATTTAAAATATAATATAAACATATTTCTAGAGGAAGAAATATAATAGCAAAGAAAGAAAGTAATTTTCTGTCCGAGAGCGTGGCCTAAGCTAGTATTCCCATGTCTCAGTCTCTCGAATAGACACATGGGAGTGCCGGTGTAGGCCAAATTCCTGGACAGAATTCTTTTTCATGCGGGACAAAAAAAAGGTATTAAGTAATTTGCCGGCTGCGTGGGGAAGATCACTACTCTTACTCTGTCAATCAAGTACACCATGAATCAGAACGGAAAACCCTAAAACCCTCACAGTTTCAAACCCCAAAGCACTACGCGTCTGCCAAGCATTGTTTGGTTACTTCACTGTAACACACTCTCTCTCTCTCTCGGTCACAAAATGTGAACTCCTTGGTAAACAAGCAAAAAACGAGTTGGGTTGTGTGACCACTTCTCGTTCTCCCTCTTTGATTTCTCCTTGTTCGTCTTCTTTGTATTTTCTGTTATCTTTTATCTATCGTTGTTCTCTGTCTCTAGGCTACCTAACAGTCCCATTGAAGCTGATCGAACTCCTTGTTAAGCAAACAATATAACCTGAGATTTTGTGTGTCTGGAACTCGTACGTTGTGATTAAAATGCCTTAATCTTACTTCCATCCAAAGTCCTCTGCTATGAGTTACCTAACAGTCCCATTGAAGTTGATCGAACTCCTTGTTAAACAAACAATATTAGAATGATTTTCCTTTTTTGTGTTTGTTTTTTTTTTTTTTTTTTTTGATAAAAATAACCCGAGCTATTAAGATCTTTACTAGAATGATACGACTTGGGTTGTGTGACCTCTTCTCGTTTCTCACCTCTAATCTTATCGTTCTCCCTATTTTATTTCTTCTTGTCCTTCTTTCATCTTCTTATTCTCTGTATTTTCTGTTATCTTTTATTTGTCGTTGTTCTTTGTCTCTAGGCTACCTAACCATCCCATTGAAGTTGATCTAACTCCTTGGTAAGCAAGCAATATAACCTGAGATTTTGTGTGTAAGGGAATTCATACCTTGGCAACTCAAACCCCTTAATGTTACTTGCATCTTAGTCCTCTGTTGTGAGTTATATCTAGATTCAAAGCTTAAACTAACCCTACCGCTTGGTACTGTGGCAAAGCTTCGATCTTTTTGGCATTGTTTTTGAATGGTTATTGTGTGCAATCAGTAGGGTTAAGAGTCGATAAACTCCTTCTAAACTGGTTCCATTGCGACTGTCATGGAGGAGTTCTTGCATCTGGTTTGAAGCCTTCTTTTACCGTTGGATTCTCCCCCTTCTCTTGTACGATCCCCTTTTCCCCTTTTGCTTTAATTTTATACTTACCCTCCCTTCTTATACTTATTATTCTCCTTTATCCATATTTAACTTTTATTCCTAGTTTTTATACTAGGTATCATTATAACCATTGTTTGTGTTTTGGTGTTCTAAGAAATTATAAGTTTACAACTTTGCCACCTAGTTTACATGATGAGGAAACTTTTGTATCTCTTTTTGTGTGTATGTTGGGGGGCGGGGGGGGGGGGGTTGGGGTTTCAGATTAAAATATGTTTTCAGATTTGACTGTAACATAATTACATTTCCTGTGTTGACAAGATTTATAATTTTTAATGGAGCATTATCTGGTATGTTTTTTTCCTAAACGTTATTAATGTAATCCTAGATGGCTGGAATACCAACTAGAACCAATAACCAGGATCTGCTAAGGGTTGGAAGAATCAGCTAGGTTAAAATAGATGAAACTCTGAATTTAAGGTTAGGGTTAGATGGGATCTAGGGTTGAAGGTAGGGTTAGGTTAAGTTGACAAAGGGAAGTCTTCCGGTGAAGGTCCTGAGATGTTTTATGGAGATTGAGTATGTAAACTAAGATGAATATTAAATTAGGATTTGGGTTTTTGGGTTTTGGGAAAAAAAGGAATATAGGAAAGTCTAGGGTTTAAAGTGGTCACCTAGGACTAGAGCCAGAATCGAGTTTCCCTTACGGTGTGGTGGAAAGATCAAACCTGAAAAGATGGAATTTTGATGAGGGAATTGGGCTGGACAGGGTTAGGGTATGGGGGAATGCTATTGTTAGGTTTAGAGGATTAGGAGAAGAAGGTTTTGGGGATGGGGATATGGACTTACTTGTTAGCTTAGGGATCCTTGAACCTTGTAGCAGAAAACCAGCAACTGAATTAAAGCAACTTGAATACTTGAATGCTGATCGATGAAGAGAGAAAGGCAGTGAAGGCTGTCTCAGCCTGGGCATTCCACCCTCATAACCTATCTCATGACAGTGTTGTTTGCAAAGCAAATTTTCATTCATTAAATCGTGGGAGGCTCTTAATAGCTCTTACATATATATAGACAGAAATCAAACTCTAACTATGACTCACAAATTAACTAGGTCTCATAACTGAAATAGGAATACTAACTAGGATTCAAACTTGCATTAGGAATCCTAATTAGAATTACAACCCAATAAAAGACTAACTTACAAATTAACAAATAAAAAATCCTAACTCAGCCCATGATTTTAATTTTTAATTGCTGGTAAATACCTACACCTACCCGATGGCTACTCATGCCGGTGTAGGGATTACCTGTGGTTGGTTTTAGACAACCAATTTACATCAGTTATTATATCTTATTTATGTTTATTGATATTAATTTAAGTAATTATTCATTTTGTAGGAGGGACAGACATGTTTGTTAACTACGAATTTCACCTGTTAAGATTAAGAATAAAAAAATCATTTAAAAAAAAAAATAAAAAATTTAATAAAAGCTCACACATTATATTGAAAGTGCTGAAAGATATACAAGTGACTCAAAGTTGGTATGCAAAGTTCTAAAACATTCAAATGGTTCATCAAATCAGTTCGTCTTTACAACATCGATTTATCTTCTCCAGAAATAAATCAAATTTTAATATTAGAATATAGATATTAAAAAAAACCTAGTTACAAGAACCATCATGTTATACTTACAAGTACCAGCTGATATGCGTATGAACTTGCATTTTCCAGAATTTGTTATCACTACCGAATATCGTAGATTTTCGATATCATAATTTTTTGACAAGTATATTAAACCCGGTATCACTTAATAATTTTTGCAGGAGATAAATAGCAAAAATAACTATACTGTTTGGACTTTGAACCAATAAGTAAGAGCGAAAGATGTTTAGTAAGGGTAGCTTCTAATCTCTAAAATTATTTAAGTAAAAAATAATAATTGAGTCTCTTAATGTTAAATATAATAATAAATTGGGTAAATTTGAAAGCGATACTAAAAAGCTTACATCAATATAATGATGGAAAAATATGTTGTTGAGATACCGGATTATCCCAATCTCGTCTAGGTAATTCCGACCATCATGATCTCGCATTACTCTAGAGAATGGCCTACCCTGTGGAATAAAAGCCCTACAACTTCCAGAATTTGGGAAAAGAAAATTCACTGCATCAATGATTGCTTGAGAACATTGACTATGAAATTCTTAGAAGTTGGAAGGCTTTTAGAATAATGCAAAATCATGATGGTCATAATTATCTGGACAAGGTTGGCATAGTTTGGGTTTTCAGAAACATATTTGTCTATCATGATATTGATGTAAGTTTTTCAGTATCGCTTTCAAATTTACCTAATTTATTATTATATTTAGCATCAGGAGACTCAATTATTATTTTTTAATTAAATAGTTTTGGAGGTTAGAAGCTACCCAAGCTGCATGTCTTTCGCACTTCCCATTCTTTTTATCAATATACAGGACTTCTTTGAGGTATAGTTATCAAGGCGCCTAAGGCGTTGGAGAGGTTCCAAAATCAAGATGACACCAACAAGGCGACCAAGGAGCCTGGACGCTTTGATAACTATGCTTTGAGGTATGTATTGCATTTGACTTTTTACAAATTTTCACGAGTCTTGAGAACAACTAGATTTTTGTTGGGTTTCTGTCTTACCTCATGTTTTCTTTTGGCTTTTATCATTTTCAGGGAGTGCACAAAATGACTGCTGCAAGTACTTCAAGCAGCATAGAATAGAGTTCTTATATGCCACTGTTATAGAAACCTGTTTTACATATTTTTTCATATGGACAACTGATGTGACTTTTTTATTGTCAATTAGATAGATTTTGCCACGATAATGCTGAAGGCTTTGTTTGGTTGGTTGTTACTTGTTAGGGGCATGCAAATTTTTGAGGTAAAGTGACATTTATTTTACAAGGGGAATGTTTTTAAGTGTTTGGTTTTTAGTGAAATCTATTTTACATGGAGAATAAATTTCCCTTGCAAATAGATATTGCATTTTTTATTTCCCAACCAAAATTGGAAGTAAAATCAAAACCCGAGCTCGAGTTGTGATCTCTCGATTGAAATATCAAAAAATCCTACCAGCTTTATTTGTTTCTTTGAGAAGCTCTGAGGTGCTGATTCTCTCTCTCTCTCTCTCTCTCTCTGTGAAGCTTGGAAGCTCTCCATGGAAGATCAACCTCTCTGAAGGGCGCTGGTTTTCTCTCTCTACGAAGCTCGGAAGCTGCTCTGAGCAAGATAAGTTCAGCAACTCTGCTCTAATTAGATATTGATCATTTGTATTTTCTGATTTGAATCTAAATATAATAAATCGATTTCAATGAGTGAAAAACCCTAGGTTTCCGCACTGCTGTCATCTCTTTCCTTCTTTTTCACGTTCCATAGTTATTTTGGTTGTCATTTCATCGTTATATCACTGGTGGATTTCACCTAAAATAAAGGTCTCTAAGGTTTATGGGTTCTATAGCCTCACCTAATATTAGTTCCATTCTACCTTTAAAAAAAAACAATATTAGTTCCATTCGTTGTTGCTCCTTTATTATTGTTGATTTCAATGAATTGCTTGATCTGTCGGATAAACTAGGTGGTTATCTTATTGTTTTTGAGGTCCTCGGCAGCCCAATACTTGAAAGATTTCATTTCCTACTTTAATTTGTAAGAGATTAGAGTTTCAGAGTCACCCTTGACCTAGTCAAATAGATAGAAGCCCCCTTGTTTGATTAATGAAGATCTTGACAGATGCTTTGTTTCTCACTCACAGTTGCTGGTTTGGCCTTTTGTCTTTCGTAAGAAGCTTACTTCAGCTAGTTCGGACCATAATCATATAGTTTTGCATACCACTGCTAATACTGTTTCTTTTAAGAAGTTATTTCATTTTCAAACCGCATAGATGTATCACCCTGCTTTTAGGCACTTTTATAGGTTCACAGAAAACTTTTCAGTTTTATTTGTTGTGAGAATCCTGATTAACTTGGGAACTCAGAAGTATATCCATAAGTCACAAAATGTTTTGGGCTTCTACTAAACTTGTCTTTTAAGCAATTGACCAGCCTTGTAAATTCATTTTATCCAGGTGAGGATTGTTCATGGTGTTTTGAACTTCAGTTTTGTAGGTAAGATATTTTTATAATGAAAGATTGATGACTTTTGGAACTTTTCTCTGATTGTTGCGAATAGGAGGTAGGTATTGGCTCAGAACTGTATAATTTGTTTTGTAAAGCACTATATATCTATTGCATCTAGTGTAACAAGATCATGCTCAAATATGCCATATTTACAGGTATGATTGATTTGGTATTCATTAAATGAAATATGTTGCTAATGTTTCCAGAAAATGTAAACTTTGATTGGGAAAGCATGATCAATGGTATCTATGACCATAAAATGAAGAAAAAAACCCAAACCTATGTGTTATCTTGCAGCAGATGAACAGGAGGATATTGAATATGAGATGCTGGATTGAAGGGTCTAAGAACTTGAGAGTAACAGGAGGATATTGATGCAGTTTGATGAAGTATGTTCGTGTTGAGGAGTTATATGTTGTGTTCGGCTAAGCTGTTCTAAGGTTATCTTTGGTTGGATTTCGATTTAGATTTTAGGGTGTTGGTTTTAGTTTTTGGGAGTGTTTGGTATAATGCGTGCGTCTTCATTGTTTCTCTTCTTTTCTAATAAAATAGTTTATTCATACAGGAAACAAAAAAAGAGAGGAAATCTAATAGCTGAGTAATTAAAAAACAAAAGGATTAAAGGTCATAAACAAATGTGAATAAAATAAGAGCAGATGAGCATGTTTTCTCTCCTTCTGTATTTAACTTCCTGGTGGTTTTATTTATTTAGATGTTAATTTTTAGATTCTATAGTTGATAAATGCAGGAGCATAACACATAATTTAGCAAACAGAGCCCTCTTCTGTAGAATACCCAGATAAGAAACCTCATGGGTTTTCTACGAATCTGATACAGAACAAAGAACAAAAAGTATAGAGTAAAGACAGAGAATAGTCACTAATCAATGGCTAGGACCCATTAGCATCCAGGAAGGAAAACCCTTTTAGAAGGAAAATCCATTACCTTTCTCTGTTTTAAAGCCAGCCTTAGACCTCACAGGTTGGTCTAGGAAGAAGAAAGGTTAAACCATAAACCCTTGATCTCAATCTAAAAGGTAATAAGCTATTAACTTTGTTTAAAGAGAACGTGGAGATGCCATTGTTGACCTATACAGGTGGTAGGAGTTAGGAGACAGAGCGGCGGAAGAGTGTAATTGTGTAAGGAACTAAGGATTATAAGGAAAGGAGAAAGATGTGCTAGATTGGTAGCTGAGGAAGACCACCAACCGCCTTTTAGGATAATTTAAATTTCTCAAAATGTGAGAGGAGGTTATTATTGGCATTTTACTATGTGCCCATTGGTGATCTAAACTCTTTGGTTGTACTTTGTTTGGGCCAGGCAAAAATTAAAGAACTGCCTAATGGTGTTGGGTTGTTGGAGAAATTAGAGGTATTAAGTATTATGGGTTGTGATAACCTAGTCAAGCTACCAATATCTGGGAGGAGAATAAGATGTTTGCGTATCATTAACTTGATAGGAACCAAAATTTTACTGTCACCGGGTGAATTTCTAATGCTTCATAGTTTAGTGGAGTTAAAAACAGGGAACTAGTTTGAATCTTCAGTCCCATCCTAGGTTAGTTGTCTTTCACAGCTTCAAAAGCTACTATTGCAAGGATACACCATGCTTGAGTCAGTCCCAAAGCTTCCCTTGACTTTAACCACCTTGGGTGTAATGGATTCCCTGCATAGACACTGATACCTCCGTGAAGTGCCATACTGTTTTGAATGGCCACCAACTATTCTTGAAGCTTCTTACTGTATTCTCTTGCGGCCGATAAGTAGGTGGCGACACAATCTCTTTGTAAGAATTCATGACGACCGGTGATAACCTCTGGCAAACAATCCATTGAGGGCAGCAAGGTCATTTCATATGAGAAAGAAAGACATAGAGAGAGGGTGCTAGCCTAACCTTCACTAGAAGCTCAGAGAACCTTTTCCCTCTCTTTATTTGTTTCTTCTTTTGAAATTTCATAAGGTTGTAGCCTTTTTTTTCCATAAGAAAAGGTTATCTAATCAACTTGGATCCACTCTGTGCATGATTTCTCTTGTTAGAATTGTTACCTTTACTTTTGGCGGGGAAGGGTGGGGGGGGGGGGTTAGTTCTGTTTTTGGTATCTTTTCTCATGGTGGGCCTTGTATAGATATCGAGGCCATGTTAGCCCCTAACTTATGAAAGTTCCTTTTGGTCCACATAACAGTGCCAAACCATGCTTTAGTGAGTCCCACAAAAATGAAACTAGGCTTAAAATGCTGATCAATATCTGTGCTGAATCATGGTCAACTGTACATAGTTCAACCCTAATTCTAAACATAAATACACAACCATAGGGTAATGACTTGACTGTGATGTTAAGACCAGCTTCATGGCTTTCTCCAGAGGAAAGGTGATAACAAAAGGATTTGATTTTGAGTCTTTGAGGAGAAGGTAAAGATATGAGAGGGACTCCAATTAGTATGAAAGATGCTGATCGGAGCTTGGCTGCTTTATGGTTATAGGAACATCAATATCAGAGCAACAAGTGGTGTGGGGTAAGATAGGGTCCCATTGACATAATAAGCAGATGGTCACAAAGATAAGTTCCCACACTGCCCATGTGCTTGCTGTCCAGGTATTCCAAGCAAAGATAAGTTCCCTTGTTGCTTAAGACTCCAAAACATTCTCTATTTTATCTTGGACACTTAAAGAATGGAAAAGAATGGAAGATCAAATACAATTTACTACCCAATCCTCATGATCCCATCCTCAAAAGCAGCAATTAATTTACTGAAATGCATTATAAAGAATTAGAGAAGAGTTAACATTCCTTCTTCCAATTGTGTATGTCTCTTTGTGGGCTTGTTACTGATGTTAACTAAAGCGAAGTATATTTGCAATGATTGCTAGAATCTTGATGTATAGTTTTTGATTGAACCATTGCTGAAATTTCTTTCTGTGGGCAATAATTGATTTACCCTGATGAGATGGTGTGACGAGGAACATTAAGCTGAAAAACTGAACATTTTCCTTCAGTGGATAAAGCTTCTTGTTGTTTTGTGGTCGATATTGTATCTGAGAACTTTGGGATATAGCCATTAGATATTTGGTTCAACCACCCCCCCATGCAAGTGTTGTCAAGATTCTGCGTGTAGTGGCCATCATACATTTTCAGCTACTGAATGGGTAAAGGGGAAACAGATGGAGGAAGTCTTAACAATCAAAAGTACATAAGTCTGGCTTGCTTATGTCCTTCAACTTGTTCTATGTAGCTGTTGTCCTTTATTTACTTACTAATTGTGAAATTTAATTTTCCAATTTATCAATTATGTCAACACCATTACTAAATAGAGTGATTAATTAGTAGATATGATGTAGTTTTGTGAGAAAGGTGTTACTTTTCAGTTGAGCTCCAAATTATTTATTTTATGGTAGAAATTTCTAGAAATTGAACTGATTTTACTCTATTTCCTCTGGGTATTGCTAATTTGTTGATCAAGATTTTCTTAATTGTAGCAGATCAAATAACTAAGAAGAACCAGAAAGAAGAGAAGAGAAGAGAAGAGAAGAGATGAAGAAGAGGAACAAGGACTGTGAGAAACGATTGTCTTAATCTCCAGTCCCTCCCCACGATGTGTATTTATTACTTGAATTACAATAGGGGACTCCTAATTGTATTAGGATCCATTCATAAACATAATGTAACTAGGAAACATAAATCCTAACTAAAACATTAATCCTAAACTAAATAGGAAACATAACAGAAAAAGGAAACTCTAAATGGAGAAAATCTCGATTAGGATAGAATATCCTAATCGAGATTCCCTCAATAATTCTCGATACTTCAACACTCCCCCTCAAGCTAGAGTGTACAAATCACCGAGACCCAACTTGGAACAACTTTGCCGAAAAGTAGGACCAAACAGTTGCTTGGTAAACATACACCCAGTTGACTGGTAGTGGAAACAAACGGAGTAGAAATCAGTTTCTTCATAACCGCATTGCGAATGAAGTGACAATCAACTTCAATGTGCTTCGTCCTTTCATGAAATACTGGATTATTGACAATATAAATAGCCGCATAGGTTGAGTGAGAGGAAGCCCAAATCCTGAAGTAACGACTTTATCCACATCAACTCAGCAGTAGTTTGTGCCATGGCCCGATACTCGGCTTCAACACTAGATTTGGCAACAATATTTTTTTCTTGCTCTTCTAGGTGACTAAGTTACCTCTCATAAAGGTGCAATAATCAGTAGTAGAGCGCCCATCACCGTCAGCGCAAGCCCAATCAGCATCAGAGAATCCAACAAGGTTATTATTTCGATTAGGTTGATAAATGAGGCCTTTGCCAGGAGCACCTTTTAGGTATCGTAGCACACGACAAGCAACATCGCAGTGAATCTTCTTCGGTGTGTGCATAAACTGACTAATAACCCCAACAACAAAGGATATATCTGGTCAAGTAACAGTAAGATAAATGAGTTTGCCAACCAATCTCCTATACAGATGTACATTTGTAAAACCTTCACTCTTACTGGATTCAAGTTTTTGATGAGGATCCATAGGAGTATCTGATGGTTTGGAAGCAAGCATTCCAGTTTAAGATAGGAGATCAAGAACATATTTTCACTGAGATAAGCTAATACCTTTCCTGCTTCACAAAACTTCAATACCAAGAAAATACTTGAGAACACCTAAGTCTTTCATCTGAAAGTACTGATGAAGATAGGGTTTAACTTGAGCAATGTCAGAGGTCTCATTACCAGAGATAATAATATCATCCACATAAACTACCATCACAAAAACCTTTGAATTCTGATGATGGACAAATACAGAATGATCAGAATAACATTGTGAGAACCCAAATTTAGTAACAATGGAGCTGAACTTATCAAACCAAGCTCTTGGAGATTGTTTCAGTCCGTAGATAGCCTTATGAAGTTTGCATACTTTAGTAGAATCCTTCCCCTGAGCAACATACCCTGAAGGTTGCTCCATATAAACCTCCTCCTGAAGATCACCATAAAGAAAGGCATTTTTGATATCCATCTGATACAAGGGCCAATCAAAGTTGACAGCCAGAGAAATAAGGATTTGAACCAAATTCAAACAGACAATCGGGGAGAAGGTTTCAAAGTAATCCACACCATAAGTTTGAGTATATCCTTTAGCAACCAATCTGGCCTTAGGCCGCTCAACAGAACCATTAGGATTATATTTTATAGTGTAAACCCAACGACATTTAACAAAATCCTTCCTAGGGGGTCAAGGAAAACGGAGTCCAAGAGTGTCGAGATAACAAAGCATCCATTTTTGTGTCCATAGCGGTCTTCCAGTCAGGGTGGGGCAACGCCTCACTGTGGGTCCTGGGAACAAAGTTAGTAGACAAAGTAGAGGCACGTGTATAATAGTTGCATGGGAGATGAGAAATTGAGACAGTTTTCAACGGGGTAAACAACATGGGATTGGTGTGACTTTTGAGTACAAGAGCGAGTACCTTTGCGAACAACGACTGGTAAGTCGAGGGAGACCTCAGTATCATAATCAGATTGAGTGTTAGGAGAAGTGGTGTCTGCTGTAGTGGATGGCAGGTCCGGAATAGTGGGAGCAAAAGGGACAGGTTCAGGGTCAATGGGGCTGGTGCGGTAGTAGGCGGTGCAGTAGGTAAGTGACGACGAAGACATTGATAAACTTTAATTGACTGAGATGATGAGATGGGTATGATCAGTATGGGAGGACCTAGAAGATCTTCATTGTGAATAATAGATGATGGAGAAGAAGAAAAGTAAGGGGTATTTAAAAAAAAGTGACATTAGCGCTAAGGAACTGTTTATTAGAAATTGGGTCAAAACATTTATAACCTTTTTGGGTTCTAGAATAACCAAGAAAAATGCATCTACTAGACCAAGGGGATAACTTGTCAACGACAAGGTGAAGGATGTGAACAAAACAAACACAACCAAAAATACGTGGTGGGATGGCAAATAAGGAACTATGGGGTAAAGAAGGGAAAAAGGGATTTTTATTGTTTAAAACAATAGATGGTATATTAAAGGTAACAGGTAGTGAGAAGAACATCACACCAGAATCGTTTGGGAACATGCATATGGAGCATAATGGACCGTGCCACCTCCAGTAAGTGTATATGTTTACTTTCGGCCACCCCATTTTGTTGGGGGGTGTACGAACAACTGGTTTGGTGAACAAGTTAGAAACTAAATGGAGGTTGATTCTAATGGAGGAACAAGGTCTAACAGCAACAGGAAGAAGGAGTGAAGAAGGAAGAAGAAGAGAAGAGTTGAGAGAAATCGTGAGAGAAGGAAAAAATTATTCTTCTCTGGCGATCCCGGTGTGGGGTTTTAGCCCATCGGGCGCCCGACCGGACCGACCGATTCCAGGCCCGACCTAGCCCGCCCAGTCTCTCTAGTGTGGTTGTGTCTGATCTTGTTATATGTTGTTTTCTTCTCATCATATTCTGTAAAATTAAAATTGCTTAAGTAATAAGCCTATAGTCCACAAATGAAAATTGCTCGAGTATAAAATGATCTTGGTTTTTTTTTGTACAAAAAATGATCTTGTTATATGCTGTTTTTTACTCCAGAGTCTACACATTGTATCTTATTTTAATAAGCCCATAGCCCATTATATTCAAAATTGACTTGATCAAGATGTAATGGGTCAAAATGCACAGCTTGAATGGTGTTTCTCAATTTTGGATTTTTTCTTCAGTCCTTTGTGGTTATACCGTTTAGAGCCCGATTAAGGCACGTTTAGACTTAAATATGCCCACAGCCCGGTTAGGCCCAACCGAGCCCGACTGACCCTACCGGTTGACACCCCTAATAGAGAAGACCTTTTGATGCAGATTCATCATCAAATAGGGCTTGTTTCATTGGGAATAAGTGTAGGGTTGGGATATATATATGTTGGGCCTTTGTTCCCAAGGGTTTTCTATGTATTAGGCCACTTTAGTGGGCATGAAATAGGGGTATATAGGTTGCATACGGGATTAGCCCAATACTTAGTTTTTATTTTGTGTTTTTAATTGAACCGGTTTAAATTGGTTGCATCCAATTGGTTCAATTGGTCTAATTTAAGTGAAGTGGTCCTATTGGCTAAGAGGTTCTTATATCCTATTGGCTATAGGGAATCTTCTTTATTTTAAGTAGTTTAAGTTGTTTTAAGTCATTAGGACTCTATTTTGAGTCTATTTGAGTTTCCTAGTCAATTTAAGTTGCCTAATAGGTTAGGGATAAGGTTCGGCCATTCCTTTTTAGTGTCTAAGTCTATTTTTGAGTCTTCTATATAAGTTTGTAAGGGAGGCCAGCATTGAACACGAATTTGATTAATAAAAATTAGCTTTATGCTTGCTACCATTGCTGCTGCTCTTTGTGAGTGCATATCCTTGTGGATCTCAAGGTGGATAGGGTGGGTGGACTCCTGCGACTCCTTGCATTGTGAAGATCGGGAGGTTCTTTCAAGTCATCAAGCTGCTGCCATTGTTCCGGCAATATAGTGAGTTTGAATCTGTTTTTATTTTAAACCTTCTTCTACTTAGACCTAATTTACAATCCCCTCCATCCATCAAACCTTAATCTCCATTAAACCTGCAACTCCTACTTCAACTAGGACTCCCTTATAACTACAGATCTGGCCATCAATTTCGAACCCTACTTCCAGCCTATATCCCCCACACCTCTCCCTATACTCGACCTTAACCCTAGCCCTTAGTCTCCACTTTATCCCCTCCATTCCTTCACTCCATTAAAACCCAAAACCTGCAACACAATTCTATCCAGAACTGCAGAATTTTAAAACCTTCCCAAATCCTATTATTTTTATACCATATTGACCCCCTAGACCTGCCCATTAATACCCTATAAACCTCTTTCCCAATATCCAACCCTAACCCTAGGAATTGACCTAAATCCTAGTGCTGTCCATTCGAACCAGCAACCCCTTTTGTTATTTGATCCTGTTGTTTGGCTCCTAGTAGGCCTCCTACCTATCTAGGACTACATTACCTTTTCTTGGAGAAGACTTCAAATATCTGATAATGCGATATACAACATCCAAGTGCCCACTCTTGGGGGCATGCATAAATTGGCTCACCACTCCAACTGCATAACTGACATCCGGGCGAGTCTCTGGTATTTTCCTGCATCAACAAGGGGAGGTCCACAGTCTTCTCTTAGCTTATGATTCTGATCAATAGGAGAGTTTGCTGGTTTGCAACCCACATCCCTGTTTCTTTCAACAAGTCTAGGACAAACTTCCTTTGACATATATTTATTTCTTTCTTAGACCTTGACACTTCAATCCCCAAGAAGTACTTTAAGGGACCCAAATCTTTATTCTCAAACTGTTGAGCCAAGTAGGTCTTCAACCTAGGTATCTCAGCCCTGTCATCTCCAGCCACTACAATATCATCAACATAGACAATAAGGTATTGTCTGTGATGGTACCATTACCTCGCCGTGTAAATAAAGTGTGGTCAGCTTGGCTCTGGGAATACCCATTATTCAAAATGGCTTGTCTAAACCTCTCAAACCAAGCCTTCGGGGACTGCTTGAGACTATATAGTGCCTTCTTGGGCACGCATACTTTCCCTTCAGCTGAGGGACTCTTAAAGTCAGGTGGAGTCTGCATGTACACTTCCTCTTCTAGATCACCATGGAGGAAAACGTTTTTCACATAAAACTGATGCAATGGCCAATCTTTATTAGCTGCCAAAGATAAAAGAACTCTTATTGAGTTGTGCTTTGCCACAGGAGCAAATGTCTCCTGATAATCAATCCCATGCACTTGACAGTTGCCTTTAGCCACCAACCGAGCCTTGTATCTCTCAACTATACCATCTGATCGGTACTTGACTTTGTAGACCCATCTGCATCCAACTGGAACCCTCCCTCTGGGAAGATCAACCAATTTCTAAGTACAATTCTTCTCAAAGGCCACCATTTCCTTAGACATGGTTTGCTTCCACTTTGGGCCAAACATGGCCTTTGTGACAGTTTTGGGAATGGAAATAGAAGAGAGGGCGGCAGTGAAGGTAGCACCTGTAGGAGAGAGAGCATCATAGGAAACAAATTGGGCTACAGGATTAGTGCAAATTCTCTGTCCTTTTCTAGCAGCAATAAGAAGTCTAAATCAGAAGGGAGAGAGGGAATGTTACTTGACTGAGGAGGGTGTATCTCAGGATGTGGATCCAAAAAAGGCTCTTGGCAGGCCTTCTTTCCTTTACTCTTCAAGCATTCACCTTTTTTGTACTTAATGTGGTAATCCTTCTCATTACCAGAACCACTTTAACAACAACCCTTCTTTAGGTTTCCCAATATCAAACAGAAATGGAGAAGTAGAAAAAGGTGAGAGGAAAGGGTTAGAAACGGCCTCTTCATTTCCATAATTCTCCCCTTGAAGAGGTTGTTGAGGGAGTGAAGAAAGGTATAGATAAGGTAACATCTTTGGAGAGAAGTTGCCTTTGGGAAGAGGGATGATAGCACTTATACCCCTTGGTAGAGGAGGAATACCCAAGGAAAATACATTTGAGTGCCTTGAGGTCAAGCTTAGTCCGAGCACATTTATTGACATGGACATAGCAGACACACCCAAACACCTTGGGAGGAAGAGAGAAAGTAGAAGTCTAAGGAGACAACAAGCCTAAAGGAGAGTTGGAGCCAAGAACTTTAAAGGGCATGCAATTAATAAAAGGCAGCAGTAAGAAGGGCTTCAGACCAAAAGGTCTTGGGAACTTGCATGCCAAATAGGAGACTTCTAGTGACTTCAAACAAATGGCGATTTTTTCGTTCAGCCGCCCTATTCTGTTGAGGGGTGTCAACACAAACAACTTGATGGATAATGCCATGATCAGTAAAAAAACTGTTGGAGCCCCCCATACATATACTCCCCCCCTTTATCAGAATGAACAATTGAAATGCGAGTACGAAATTGGGTATGACTGAGTTGATAAAAATTTTTGAAGGCATCATAAACATCACTTGTTTGTTTCATCAAAAAGGTCCAAGTTGACCGGGAATGGTTATCGACAAAGGAAACAAAATAACGATAGCCAAACAAAAAGTAGTGGGAGAAGGCCCCCAAACATCAGAGTGCACAATATGGAAAGGAACATTGGATCTATTACCATGATAAGAATAAGAAGAATGATAATGTTGGCAAACAAACAAGGTTCACACTGAAACACATGGGAAGAAGGAATGGAAGAAAACAAATGGGGCAATTTTGTCCTCATAACACCAAAACAATGATGGCCCAAACGTTGATGCCACAACATCACAGAGTCACCAGTATTGTTGTCATCACGCCCACATGTGTAGGACTGAGCAATAGGTAGAGGGGATGGTCCTTGATCAAGAAGGTAGAGTCCCTTTTCCTCACGTCCTCTGCTAATTACCTTCTTTGTCACCAAATCCTGAAAAACACAATGAGATTGAAAAAAAGTAACAGAACAATTCAAGGATTTGGTTAGGTGGCTCACAGATAAGAGGTTAGTATGAAACTGAGGAACATGAAGAACAGAGTCAAGGGAGATAGAAGAAGTTACACGAATACTACCTTTACCAGAAATAGAGGAAAGGGAACCTTCAGTAACTCTAACCTTTTCCTTACCAGAACAGATAGAGTAGGAATCATAACACTGAGATATGTTGGTTATATGGTCAGTGGCTCCAGAGTCAGTGACTCACGTAGAGGTAGTGGAAGGGCTAGATGTAGAGGCCTGTAAAGTGGAAGCTGAAGAATCTGGCATTGCAGGTGTAGAAGTAGGACTATCCAGATATGACAAAACCCTGCGAAATGCTGCTATATCATCCTGAGTGAGGGATGTGGTGTCTGTCTGAGTCCATATGGAGATCCCATAGGTGCAACCTCAGTCATCACGGAGCATGCTTTGGCTCCCCCTCTCCTGCTGTCGTGCATACCAGGGGGATAGCCATAAAGTATCCAACATCTCTCTCTCTCTCGTGTGTCCAGACTTACCACAATGGTCACAGCGGAACCTATCTCTGTCATTTCCTTGGGGTGGACCCTGGCCTCTTTCTCCAAGAGCTGACATAATGTAGGAATACACAAAGAAAAGGAAATGATACTCAAATCCAATGGGGGAGGACACACTTTACCCAAACAGAGACAGTGCTTATCAGGGAAGACTTCTCCAAACAACCTCTGTCGATTCACCTCTCCAAAGAACACACTTACAAGATGGGAATAATACCCAAAGTCAAATGGGGAGTATATTCTCAACCCAAAAATGAACACAGTCCAACAGCCAAACAAGGCGAACAACTCAAAGGAACTCAACACCACAACTGTAGAAGCTCAAACCACATTCCTCATCAACACCAAGCAGACCCACTTCAAAAAAGAAATATCCAACTCAAATGGGGAGATCACACTCAACCCAAATACAGAAACAAATCAGTAACCTAATAGCTCGAAATCAATATCCAAATGGGAGGAACTTCACTCAAACAAACCCTCCAAAGGGTAACAACATCTCAAAAACAAATCAAACAGCCGAATAAGGCATCCCACAACCTTTTCAACAACACAACAATCAACTGAGGAGTATACTCGACCCAAAAAAAAATTGCAGCAAGTAGAAAAATCACTATTTCTTTTAAAAAAAGGTCAAATGCATTTCTGGTAACATAGCTTCATTCTGAAGTACCCAAGAAAAACCATATAATATAGTCCTTCAACTAACAGCAACCATTCAACACTTCATGAAGCATTCAGGTAAAACAGACAAAAAAAAAAAGAACTAGTCGATACCTGCCCGGCTGAAGGATAAGGAGCAGTGCTTTCAAAGTACATATCTTCAGCAAATGAGTCCTTAGAGGCTAGAAAGAACACTCCTGGGCGATTCTAACAGACCTAGCCACAGCTCAAACAAAGGCTTGATGATGGAGAATCGAGACCAAGGAGGACAGGCTGGCGGTAACTGTGCAGCAGCATAGAAGAGAGTTATGCTCTCAAACCATTCCTCCTTTCCAACCAAGCTATTAGGGGCTAAAAAGGACTCTTGGGCAATCCAAATGGACTGGGTTTCATAGCAAATCAAGCAGAAAAAAAGGCAGAACCAGAACTGAGAAGGAAAGGCTGGCGGTAATCTGTGTTTACCTTCCAATGGCTTCAAATGACTTCTACAGCCTTTCAACTCCTTCCCTTAAGCATTGGATTGAAGATTAGAACTCCAATAAGTCTTCTATGTGTAGTACTTTACATAGTATGACCTCTATTGGAACCCTCTACCTTTCTAGGGTTCCAAAGAGAGGTGACGAGAGCAGCTGAGATTGATCGACTCTCAAACCCGGTCTGAGACCAACTTAGAAACTAAGTGGAGGGTGATTTTAATGGAGGAACAAGATCTAACGGCAAGAGGATGAAGAAGGAAGAAGACGAAAAGAGTTGAGAGAAATTGTGAGAGAAGGAAAAACTATTCCTCTCCCCTATATTGTTTCATTAAACACTCATGGAAATTACATATGCCTCCCTAGGGAGGTAAAAGGTAAAAAAGCAATAAAGATAAAATTACAACTTAACGTAACATTCCAGTAAATAAGTAACTAAAGTACCCCTATCTCTAACAGAACAATACCATGCTTGAGACAAAAATCAGAAATCTCAGTTTGAATGTATTCAAGAGCATTGTCAGAACGAAAAACTTTAGTTGACTTATCAAACTGGGTTTTTATTTCCTGATAAAATTTTTTGAATACAGTAAGAAATTGAGTCCGGTCCTTCAACAAATAAACCCAAGTAGCACGAGAGTAGTCGTCTACAAAACTAACAAAATAAGAAAAACCTAATCGATTACTAACACGACACGGAACCCAAATATTAGAATGCACTAAAGAAAACAATGAAGAACTTCTAGGTGTAGTACGTGCAAGAAAGGAGGCACGGTGATGTTTGCCTAGTTTGCAAGCTTCACACTCAAGACGAGAGGTAGACTTGCAACTAGGAACCATTAACTGTAGTTTAGGTAATGGGGGATGACCAAGACGTAAATGCCATTGCATGGGAGACGGTATAATAGTAGATGTAGCCGTAGTAGAAGGGCCGGTGCCATCCAAGTAATACAGATCATCACGCTCAAGCCCTTCACCAATCGTCATCCTTGTCTGAAGGTCCTAAAAAACACAATAAGAAGGATAGAAGGTCACAAAGCAATTGAGTGATTTAGTAAGTTGACTAACAGATAAAAGACTTAGTGGAAGTTTAGGAACATGAAGTATAGAGGAAAAGGTTAAGGAAGATGTTGGGGAAACAGTTCCGTGACACCAGCTACTTTACTAGAGGACCCATCAGCAAGGATAACATTAGAGGAAGTTCGAACTTGATTTATGGAAGAACACAAATTTAACTTACCAGTCATATGACAAGAAGCACCGGAATCAATAAGCCAAAGGGTAGAAGATGGATAAATTATCGAGTTACCTTTATATGCGACGGTGGCGGTAGAAGTGGAGACAGATACAGCTTCAAGTTGTTGAAGGCGTTTGACCGGCTGATTGTAATCATCACGGGACACAATGGATGAAGTATCTGATATAGTACTTTGATTTGTATCACTGGTAGGTTTCTCAGTGGGAGAGTTGTCAGTTATGGCTGTATTTGCTAATTCATTTGCCCATTCAGGTTTGCCATGTTTAGCCCAGCAGGTACCTACAGTATGATTTTGTTTCCCACAGTAAGAGCATTGGTGAGTAGATTTGTCAAAGGATTGATAACTAGTACCACTTCCACCAGTGCCACGGCCTCGGCCCTTAGATTGGTCACGGCCACGTCCCTGACCACGACTGACAGTAAAGGCAGAACTATCTTTAGTAGTAGAATCAGATTTGGAGGGATTAGCTAGACGATTGATACAGAAGAACACTTCATTAAGAGAAGGAACTTTCTCGCCTGTGAGTATTTGACTTTTCACAGATTGATAATCTGGGTGTAATCTAGCCAGAAACTTTGCAACATGAAATTCAGCCCGTTGTTTTAACCGATCCAAATTAGTAGTAAGTGGCTGATGTAGCTTAAGTTCTTCAACCATGCCTTTATAAGTGGCAAAGTATTCATTCAAAGATTTATCTCCCTGTTGAAAAGTGAAAAGCTTCTCATAGAGACCATACATGGGAGAGATGTTTTTTTCTTGAGAGAAGCTTTCACACAAATCATTCCACACATCCTTGGCAAGAGTGTGAAACATCACATTAGATGCAATAGTAGGTGCAACACTTTTCCATAGCCATATTTTAATAATAGAATTCTCACGCATCCATTCATCATGAGCTATGATGGAGGTAGGATCCTTTGGATCAACAGTAGGAGGATCATCCGTAATATATTTTATTTTGCCTTTGGCATGAATGTAGGCCTGCACAGCTTGGGCCCATAAAAGGTTGTTGGTAACTCCGGAGAGTTTTATAGTAGTCATCTGAACTTGGCATTGTCCATTGGAGGTTTAGGATCAGCCATCATAACAGTAGCAGTGACAGTCAATAGCAGCAGCAGTAGCACACTTGGCTTCTGTAATAGACTCAGATTAGGGTAGAAAAACCTAAATAAAGTGATAGTAAATCAACCGGCAAGATTAGGGCTTAATCAATAAGCCATGGTAGTAGTGGGAATGTCAGAATTAGGATTTTTTAAAACCCAAAGATAGCACGCAGACCAATCGGTAGTAACAGCAGCTGGGGTTTTGAAAACCCAAAATAAAACAGTAGAGTAGATGAACCGAAGGATGTACCAGGATGAGAAATCAGATTTCACCACATGAATGGATCAATTAGAGACAAAAAATCAGCTGAATAGGTTGCCGCAGGAAGTAACAGAGATAAACTTCGAAGAAACTTTGAAGAATAAATAGGTTGATGCTGCAGTCTTCAATGGAAACAGGGATCCACAGATTGGATCAGGTTTAGATAGAGAAGAAGTCTTCAGAATAACAATCACAGAAGAATTCTTCAAATAACGATCAGCAGTTTCACCTCCAAAGTCTCCAATTGATCACAAAATTCAGATATGTAGTAGTAGTAAAGTAACCCTAGTTTTCAAATGAAACTTCATCTGGGTTTAATCCATAACACTATGCAGCAGTGGGTGCTGCACCCCTTGAAGAAAAAAAAAAACTTTAGAAGTCCCTCAAACCAGAATCGCAAGTGACTCCGAATTACAGTCTAGGGTTAATGCTCTGATACCATGTAGCAGCTCAAATAACTAAGAAGAACCAGAACCGAGAGTGAAGAAGAGAAGAGATGAAGAAGAGGAACATGGACTGAGAGAAACGATTGTCTTAATCTCCAGTCCCTCCCCACGATCTTTATTTATAACTTAAATTACAATAGGGGACTCCTAATTGTATTAGGATCCAATCATAAACATAATGTAACTAGGAAACATAAATCCTAACTGAAACATTAATCCTAAACTAAATAGGAAACATAACAGAAAAAGGAAACACTAGGTGGAGAGAATCTCGATTAGGATAGAATACCCTAATCGAGATTCCCTCAGTAATTCTCGATACTTCAACATTAATAAATTAATAAATTGGTTCCCAATAAATAAACCTTCAAATTTTGAAATCCCCTTTCCAAATTTCTCTCTCTCTTGTATTAGGAAGGCTAATCATTTAGATTGTGCTGTTGGGCATTTGCACTTGTACCTTCAAGTCCCTCCGTTTCTCCTCTTTCATATTACCCTAGATTTGTGAGTGGTGAGGCGAAGCTAGTTTCATGGTAGCCAGCTCCTTCAAACTGGCCTTCCACTAAAGCTACTTACAAGTAAAGGGCACGGATGGTCAAGGAGAGAAAACAGAAATAATATGGCCAAATATAAGTATTAGTGTATAACCCCACTCATCCCTTTGTTCTCTCATCATTCAGTACTGCATTATTTGCATCTATTTCCACAAAATGGGATTATTTAATGTAGTTCGAAACAAGCTTGAAGGAGTGACTACTGCAGATTGTAGGAAATAATTGTAAATTGCATCAACAGTATCAGTTATGGATGTTCATGAGGTTCTCATAGTGGTTGGTGGTGATGTATCCATTCATGTTGAAACAGAAGAGGTTAATTTTGAGGTTTTTGGAAGGTAGAAAGAATCATATAAATATATATTAACACTTGTTGGAAAGCGTGAATTCCATTTCATCTGTGTGGAAAGCATCAGCTGATCCAGTCTTGATAATATATCATTTGTTTTAGAGATAAGAATGTGATTCGACCCGTAGCCCAAGTAACACGAAAGATATTTGAGACTATAACCTTGCTCTGTACTTCTATGTATATAGTTGGATGGACTGATTTAGTTTTTTATCTGGCTACCTCTTGTGTTCCACCTTTTCCTTCTAATATAATGGGTATACAATCTCTCACCAATGCACAAGCTTGGACTTGAAATTGCCACAATTAGGCTTAAGAGGATCAGTTAAATTTAGTAGTACTTCTCTAGCCAACTTCAGAAGTCTACTCAGGAATTGTTAGTTAAGTTTCCATTTGTTTTGTTAATCCAACAATAAAAGAAAAAAATGCATTGATTTATTAAAGCATTCTGCAGGCCTAGTGTCCTTTGGAATTGGGTTTCATTCTTTATGTGGAATGTTTGTTTGATTTGGACTAGCTGAAACTAAAAGAAGGTTTTTAGCTTGGTGAGGAGATCTGGGAAGGAAATGGAAGAGGTTGCACTGCAGTACCAACAGGATGATTCACCTCCTGTATGAACAAATAATCGACAATAGCTTTCTTCTTAAAAGAAACAATCTGAATGCCGACTCTATTTCCACTCAAGAGTATCCAAGACGGTTCTTTTTCAACTGCACCTAGAGGAGCCGTCCAGCTCTGTTTCAGGAGAGCTTGGTAGTAGGTGTGGGGGCTTACTACTCCCTTCTTGCTCTTGCTTCTCGGTCGTGTTTATTCATCATCGAGTGATGACCCCACTCGTCCCTTCGACTATGATTTATCTTGATAAATCAGGGCATGCTATACTTTTAGATTCGAACTCTTTATATGTTGATTGAGTTGTGCTTAAATGATCCATTAAACATAAGACTCTGCTGCTGTTGCTTCTTGGAATTCTATTGAATGCTGAAGATGAATTGATTTTTATTTTTTGTTGTTTTTCACCTTGTAGCAACTCCTTTCTTTGTTTTCATCGTCATTGTTCATAGGCTTGATGCTGATTTTTGAAAACCCAAGAAGAGAAAGGGAAAGATTGAGATAACCCTTTGTTTTTTCCCCCTGCAGGGATAGAGGTATTCAGGGAGTGTTCTTATCTGTTTCTCTTATTGGTGCTGGTTGCTCTTCCTAGAGCCATTACTTGATTGAAAATGGGATGCTTTTCTTCCAAAGTCATGGCTAGATCAAATAGCTTGAAGGAAGACATGAACCAGATTTTTCAGAGAATGACCAAGGGCTTTACTGTTTTGGAAGAACTATGTTTACCTAGGAACGGCGGTGTCCCTACCCTTGTCCTTGTATGCAGTGCTCACATTGTAGCTGGAAAACTTCAAATTAGGAACTTGACATTGCAATTTGATACAAACATGCCATTGAGGTTGGCTTTGTTTGTGGCCATTTCTGTTTTTTTTATTTTTTTATTTGCAAGTAAAATATACTCTTTGGTTGATTGAGGAAAAATCCAATCGGTTGTAGACATAGTTGTCACAGCGTCACGACGATCCAAGTCGTTGGAGGGGTGTCTGATCGATATATCGACATGTCGTCCATGTCAACTATGGGAGAATTGAAATCAAATCCAAAGTTGAATGGCAAACTAGTAGATAAATCAAGATTTATAAGAGCAATGGTAGAATTGTAATTAATTTGAAATTGTAAAGGAGTGGTAGAACTATAATTTAATGGAGTTAAAGAGAAAAATGAATGGGTCAAATAGAATATCAATAGAGAATATAGGAGGTTTTATATAAATAATATAAGTTGTCTTTACTTGCAATTTTAAAGACTTAATGTCTTCTTCAACCTTGCAATAACACGATAGAAAGAGAGGTAGAGAAGTGGTGAATTGGAGTAGTTTCAGCAGAGGAAACACTTTGTGAAGACGATTCTCCTTGCAATTTTTGGAACAAAATCGCTGTACCAAGGTTTGCCGATCCCAACGAGAAAAAGCCCCAAAATTTTGTTGGCAACTGAATGGTGAGATTTGAAATGAGATCTGGCGGATGTCTTAGTTGCAGGTTCCTTCGAAAAATTGAATCTCACAGAAAGAGAGACTTCTGGATATGAAACTTCTAGGTATGGATCGCCCAAGAGAGAAGAATTTATGAATCAAATCTAAGAACCAATCGATGTTTGTGTAAGGAACTTATGATCGCTTTCCAGAATCTGGTAGTATTGCCCAGAAAGAAAAAATTTAGAAACCAAGGCTAAAATAGGAGATTAGGGGAAACAGGGAGTGGGTCTAAGGTTGGGGAAGAAACAAAAAATTAAAGAAGAAGAAATCAAAGAGGGAAAGAGAGGCAGAAAGAAATCGAAGAGGGAACGAGTGACAGGACGCCATGGTGTAGGTCGATATGCACATTCCTCCAGTGCCAGGACACCATGGCGACGCCATGACAACTATGGTTGTAGATAACATTTCCTTCAACCAATTTGTTTTATTTTTCTCATTCACACAAGGTTGGAGAAATGTAGATGAGGTTTGTTGAATGTTTGTATTTTGAATCATAAGGCCCGAATTTATAGCTTGGTTTTGCCACAATGGTCATTAATAACTATAAATGTCTACCAACCTATTTATGAATGTCCGGTAATAACCCCCAACTGATGAGCGATACCCTCTCCTGACCATCCAAATTGTCAGAATTCAGAGGCTCTCTAATTGTCTATGCATATTTGTGTGTGGGTTTTAATGGGTTAGCTATGATGGGTTTTCAAACATTATTTCAAATTCATCAAAATTTAGTGATATATAGCAAAAAGTTTGAACTCAGTATGATTTGTAAAAATTGAAATTTTATTCCTTGAGTTATGTTGTCTTCTTTTGAATTTAAAAAATTTGGTGTATGTTTTTTTATTTTTTAAAATAAATTATTAAGAAATAGTCTTAATAAGTGTAAGTTAGTAAAGAGGGTTGGATGACAAATTTTAAAAAATTTTACATTGATTTTACATCAATTTTACAACCAACCAAACAACTTAATAAATTTAATTTCACTTCACTTCCTTTGCAACCAAACAACTTACATGGGAATAAAATTCCCTTCATTTCTCTTCCCTTTTCCATCTCCCTTGCAACCAAACGGAGCTGAAATTTGACATTTGAATAAGAAACCTAGTGATATACTCTCCATGACATTTGGGACCCAAATGATTTGCTATGTGGCAATCATTAGTTTTTAAAGCTAGCACATAGGATAGGTTCCTATACTAGAACTCTGACAATTTTATACATATTCTTTGAAAGTGGACACATAGGCTGGAAGAGTGCAAATTCACTAAGGCATGGGCTTGATCTTTGGTAAGGGTTCAATTTGGAAGGCCCACACTTATTTTACTTCTATGCGCTCCTGGCAGCTGTGGATATATAGGTTTTTCATTGGGAAACCATAGGAAAATGAATTTTGTAGTGCAAGTTTGATGACTGAGGTCAAATTCTGATGGAAACATCAGAAAAATTGCCTTTAAACAGGCAAACATGACTTTTGGAGGCTACACTTTGTTATGGAAATGTTACTGAATTTTACTTCTATTGATTTGTTTCTTGCTATCAATCAGATTTGGCAGTGGGTTTGTGAACTTGAAGTACCTCTGTGAAGCTCGAGTCTGGATCCTCTACATTGGAGATTTTAATGTAGAGGATTTCCCTCTTCAATTACGCTTATTGTATGCCACGTGTCTTGTCCATTGACGGACTAATTCCTCTGTTACTTATCTTTTTAACCTTTTTTTTTTTCTTCTTTCTCCCTGTATTATGGGAACCCATGAGTGATAAATCCGTATCCGATCACTTACTCTCTCTACTTTTTATATTTTTAACATGCTCTCTCTACTCTCTCTCCCTCTCTTCCAGCCGTGGCAGGAACTGGAGAATCCAGTCAGCCAAAACAGGTGTGTTTGGGTCATTTCACTAGGGAACCCCCCTGTGAAAGGACCTGGCTTTCATCCAGTCGTGGCGGGAGCTGGAGGATCCAGACCAGTAAAAACAGAGGGTTTGGATCATTTCATGGGGGGCCCACCTATGAAATTACCCAAACACCCCTATTTTTGGTGGGCTGGATCCTCCAATTCTTGCCACAGTTGGAGGAGAGCCAAATTCCTTGTGAAATGACCAAAACACCCTTGTTTTGGTTAGATTGGATCCTCCAGCTCCCCCCACGGCACTGCTAGAGGAGAGCCAGGTCCCTCTCTTCTTGCCTCTTTGTGTGATCCTGCAACTTTCACTCTTGAGAACAATGAAACGGGAACTGCAACGCAACGTTCCTCACCCTTGTCACTCTCTTTCCGCCTGCGACTGCTCTAGAGTGAGAAGGATTAAAGGAAATTCTCTTTCAGTATCTCTCTCTCTCTCTCTCTCTCTCTCTCTCTCTCTTCATGCCTCCCTGTGTGATCCTGCAACTTCCACTCCTAAGAACAATAAAATGAGAAACGCAACGCAATGTCCCTCATGTTAGTTTGAAACCAATGACACAACGGAAATGGATTAAAGAACATTGCTTTTGCATTCATATTCGGAAAATCACGGTGAATAAAAAATAACACGGGAAAAGTTCGATTACCTTAGAACTGCAATTAAAGCTCCTCCTCCAGATAATAGCTATTCCACACCGAAGCAAGAGGTGGATTGACTTGATCAACACTTTGTCGCCGTCAATCGTCCACAAAAACAAAGTAGAGCACCAATCACCAATTTCTCTGATTTCACAACACCCTTGCACACACTCACACCTCATAAGAGAAGATGAGAGAAAAAGAGAAGGTTTGGAGGAGAGAGGGAGAAGCTCCAAAAACATGGAGCTCTCCTTCTCCTCCCCTTTTTATAATTTTTGATCCCTTTTGGGATCCTAGCTTGGCAAAGTACACTTTCTGAAATTGAACTTTGCCAAGTTGTCTTTCTCAAGCATGGTTTCCAAAAATCAAAGTGTTGCTAAATTGGTGAAACTCTCCACTTTCTAATTTTGTGTAACACCTTTGTTTCCATAATAGGAAGAGGTAGAATCTAAAATGGATTGCTATCTCTTTAATTATGGCCAACCATATAATCTAATTATATTTGATATATTGCCATAAGAAAAAAGATAATTAACCAATTTAATATTACCTCAAATTGTCATGCACAATCAAACTTTTTAATTTGCATATAAGACTTTCCACTAATCTAATATCGCATAATGAGCTAAAGGGCATGTAATTAAATATTATCAACCTACAACTCATTGTACAAGTCCATTTCAGAGATTCTGTGATTGTGATTGGACACCTGAAAAATATTTCAAATAAATTTAAATATATAAATAATTATTTTTTATATTACAAATAGTTTTGTAAACAATTTACAAAAACGACGTTGGTACCAGATTTTTGTTCGACCCATTATAGACTTTCTCTCTCCTTGATATTCCCGAATTACCGATAGTGGATTCCATGTTGAGCATCTCTTTCATTAACAATGCGTGATCACGTGTCTAGTGCATTGATATATTGTCCGTAGGACGTCAACCATTGGCTTACCAAAACAAATGAACCTGTAGTGCAACGAATAGGATCTCTCAGGTCAAAGGTCAACCGACGTGTATGAATTTCGTTCTCAAACAACTGGCAGTCGCACATGTGAGATTCTTACCAGATTCTTTTCTATCCACACACATACAGCATGTGTACCCACATTTATGCACCGAAAACTCGTTTCTGATAACATACAATGTGACGACCATATGAACGGAATGTCCGGTCCTGTCTCTAGCTGAGAACCATTTTAGGTAAAAACCCATTGAACAACCTACAAGTCCAATAAAGATATATGTTATGCGTAAAAAAAAATAAACATTTTATTATTAAATCAGGTTTGATGAACACATATCCAACACCTCATCCTTCTCACTCTCTTTCCACTTTCATTAGATACCCAAAGCAAGAAAAAAAATGCAGGGCAGGAACGAGAAACAGAACTGAAGTACCAACGCAGAGAGGAAGAGAAATGGATTTTTGTAATTCGCTTTATACTGAATTGTTTAATTTCCTGATATTTTGATATTTTAAACCCTTCCCATCAAGGGGAGAAAATAGAAGAACAGAGAAAAGGCAATGAATCGTTATAAGGTTTTTGCCTATAAGTTTTAGCTGAAGCAGTAGAAACTCATTGCTGTGTTATCCCTCTTTGTTATCCCTCTTTCAGGGCTTCTCTTTCCATCTAAATTCATGTCCAACAGGTATACAAAAATCAAGTAAGCTTATGTTTCTTTCTCTCTTTTCCTCCTCTCACTACTGGATTAATGCTCCTAGGGAAGGCTACTGTTGTTTGTTTTGTATTCTCTTTCTCACTTGTGTGTTATGTGGTTGGTTTTTGTTGGCAGTTAGTTACCAAGATTATATTTTGCCAGTTATTTTACCCACTTTTTTCAGTGGAGGAGCGAAAGCTTAATGCGATACCCAGTCCTATATATAGATACTTTGGAGCAACAAAATGAAGGTGGCTAGTGCATTTCCCTTTCAATACGAGATCCAGAAAGTATACTGGTGGCATCTATCCAAGAAAGAATAAATGTTGTCCCTCCCTTGTCCTCCATGTTCTGTATTTATCGTGTTTCTGAGAAACTCCGCAAAATAAATGAAGAGGCATACACACCCTATTTGGTCTCCATTGGCCCTTTTCACCATGGAAAGGAAAACTTAAAGAGTGATGGAAACACATAAATGGCAGTATCTACGAACACTTGTAGATCAAAGACCTGACATAGCCTTGCCAGAATATGTCAAAACAATAAAGCAATATGTACAAAAAAAATCATCAGTACTGATAGTGATGAATTTATCCAATGATGCTAGTTGATGGATGTTTCATCCTCAAATTTCTACTCAGAAATTTGCTACTTGAAGTGAGTCATAGAGAAGATTCTGTGTTTAGTAACCTCTGGTTGTCTAATGCCATAAAATGACTTTATCCTAGAAAATCAGTTGCCCTTCTTTGTTCTTGAGCATCTATACAAATTAAACCAAGGAGATGGATACAATTCCTTCATCGACATTATTCGCTTTTCCGTTTCTCATATGGTACCAAAGGAGGAACAAGTGTTTAAGGCAAAATTCTAAATGCTCCAAAGTAAAGCAGCTGCTTGCTTCTGTTTGTGATTGTTGTTGCTCGTCTTTATCCTCCTGTGCATTGCTGAGAGAGAACGGAGAGACAGATTGATCAGTCTCAACTGTAGAAATTCCTGAATTAGTCTTCAGAACCTCCCAAGTAAATCGTTTGCTAGACTTTGTAAGGGACTGCTATATCCCTTTGTCAGCTAAGACATCCATGGGAAATCAGGAGCTTGAACTTCCCCAGAATGTAACACAGCTTCGTGAAGCAGGAGTCAAATTTGAGGTGGGCACAGGTAAATGCTTATTGGACATAAGTTTTAAGAAAGGAGTTTTGGCCATCCCCATGTATAAATATCCAAGATTGGGCAGTCTCTCTCGTCCGAAATATGATTTGCCTTCGAACAATTACATTGTGTTGCTCCGAAATACATTACAGATTATGCAACTCTTTTGGATAGCATCATTGAATCTTCCAAGGATGTTATACTGCTAAGTAAGCACCGTATTATCAGAAGCTTGTTAAGAGACCATGAGCAGGTGACTCTACTTTCCAATAAACTTGTCAGAGACGTTGTCATAGATACTGGTAATTTTTATTTTTCTGATATCTGTCAAGAATTGAATGTGTATTACAGGGTTACTTCGCATTCATGGAAGGCAAATGTGAGGCATACTTATTTTAACATGCCATGGACAGTAATTTCAGTTATTGCAGCAGCTGTTCTGCTTGTTCTTATATTCTTGCAGACCATATACTCACATCAAATCTGCTATCAAACCTACTAATTGAAATTAAATCTATTGCTCTAATGGATTGCTTGGGTAATGGGTATTCAACATTGGGGGTTTGTCCTGGTGCTTGAATGATTCAATTTTTGCGATGTACTCGTTAACATGAAGAAATTGCATGCATTATTCAATGTGTTCTTGAACAGCATCATCACTGAACAAAGTCCTTGGTTAGCAGCAGGTGTCGCAATGGACCCCAAGACAAGGATTTCTTGAATATCCTGAGTTTGGATCATCTAGGATTCGCATTTCAGTGATTGCCCTGCATTCAACATTTAGACAAGTGGGAATCATTTAAGTGGTATTTTAAACTTAAATGTCTTTTGATTGCTTGATATTTTGTTATTTGCCCTCCCCTCTAGAATGCAGATTGTATGCAGATCCTCAAGGAAGAAGAATTGTGGCTTGAATCAGCTTTTCCTCCACATGTTGTTTGGTTTTTGACTTTTCTGATAGATCAGAATCATTTAATGATGTATAGAAACCTCCACTGGACCTAACATCTCAGTTAGTTTTAGTAAAATTTCCGGTTCTATGTTTAAATTAAAAACCATTGGCGTTGCATATTGTATTATTATAATGGTGCTGGACTTTTGGTTATGTCTCATTTAATAAGTGTCCTGCATACGAGTCTGAAATAGGCTTTACAAAAATGGGAGATTCAAGAATCATCTTAACTATTTACAATAGCAAAGAAACACAATAAATTTTAGGACAATGTTTTCCTCCACCCATAGAGGACGGTTCATCCACTATCCTAGGGTTCACATACCCCACTTAGGGTTTTAGTATGTTCCAAAATACCCTCCCGATACCCATTCTCACCCTCTCCCGCTCCTCGGTGAATGGGATTGTGTGTGGAGGGAAACTCAGTCTTAAATTTTATAAAAATAAGGTGAAATGGGTGGTAGCCGACTTATTTGCCACATGAGAGGTAAGGTGTGTCTAAATTTTAGTGACAAGCATACAGACCTTCCTCTGTTTAAGGTTAGTTTTAACTTTAAACTCAGATTGGTTGCTGAAGAATCCAAAGTCAGCATTAGAGTTTATTCTGAAATTTTCAGTTCCCTTGAGTTACTTGTTTTTTCGAGATTCCATCAGCACACATTTTCCTTCCCCATTTATTTCCTTGTATACCTCTTTTTTTTTTCTTTTTCTTGTGTGTCTAAATCCAGGTTTTTTCTTGTAACCTTGTAGATAAATTCACTTTGTGACTATGAAACAAGCAACTTAATCCCTTACTATTTTCTCACAAAGTCCCTTAAATATGCCACATGGCATGTGTATCTCAAAATTATATATGTGGCCATTTTACCAACATTACACCTAATCATATTATAAGTTTCAGCCTGAACACATTACACAATGTAAGGCAATCGAAAGGTCAATCATTGTCAAGATTTGGAATTAGGAAAAAGATCCAATAAATGATAGGTCATATGATCAATTTAGGTCATGAAACTTGATAGATAACCAATCAATATAGTCTACTATCTTTGTTTTTGGTAAATATATAGTCTACTATCAATCCAATGGGTATAATTACCACATCAGCCATCTCTAAGTTTGATCCTAATTTGACAGCTTAATCATAATGCACGAGAGGAAATCAACTAGATGATGGACCATATAATTGAGATGGGTCACGAAATTTGACTTATGACTAACCAATGGGCGATGCACTTAGTCAACAGTAAGTCATCAAGGTAAGCCATCCTTACAACAAGAGAACCACCACAAAGAACATTTCCCCAACCAACAAATCCCCTTGTGTGAGCAAACTTGTTACTAAAATTCTACCAACACAAGCAATAATATCTATACCAAAATAAGCAACAAAAACCCATATTAGAAGTGACAACAGTAGAACATGTCCCCAGTCAACAAAT
Source organism: Telopea speciosissima (assembly GCF_018873765.1). NCBI lineage: Eukaryota > Viridiplantae > Streptophyta > Magnoliopsida > Proteales > Proteaceae > Telopea > Telopea speciosissima. The sequence goes on along the minus strand of NC_057916.1, from coordinate 73,404,994 downwards.
TCGCAATCTTTTACTTACTCCCTACTAACATAAGCAATAGTATCTCCATCAATCTCATAATATAGAAACCTATCAACATAAGTGACAAGAAACCCCTATTAAAAGTGACAACAATACTAGTCTTTCAAGGAAAATAGATGCATAGCAGTTTCCACTGAATGGGCTATTTAATCCATAAATCGACCACATTCCATGCAGTGCTCCTGCAAGGGACCATCACTAGTTGAAACCATCATGCCATTGCAATGTTCTTCAGCATGCTTCACTCGTAGATCTTCATTTATAAATCTTAGAAAATCCTTAGGTTCCTGAATTCTTGATCTGAATGTTGTGAAGCTGTCCAAACATTTGATCAATTTGGCCCCACTGGATTTGACAACTTCCTGTTTGGAGTCTCCAAAAATTATAGCCCACCCATCCGCATGGTAATCGTAATTTAATATGTTAATAACCTCTTTCCACATTGAAAAATACTTCTTCTTGGGGCGTCTTAACTTCTTCAAATTATGCCAAAATGATAGGATTCTTTTCTCAGACCAAACCCTACTCTTGCTGATGTCCTTGATCATGGTCAAGATCCTTGGCATTTCTTGCTGTTTCCTTTTTGTGCCAATATAAGTAATCTCTATTTCAAAATTTGTTTGCATGGTAATAAATTCTATCTTCTGCAGAAATCTTCTTATCCAATCTTCATTATGGCTTCCGTAGAAGCAGATGATCTTTCCATCCTCAACCTATAAAAATGAAAGAGATCTTGGTTCTAACTTCTAAGACATATAAGGAAAACAAATTTAAGAGATAAAATTCATTACCCATTTGTCCATGTTTGGCTTGTTAGTGGAAAACAGTGAGTCAATCACATGGCTTAACCCTTCTTGGAGCTGCTCTTCATCGTTTATTGAGAAAGGGTAGGCTGCAGGGCCCCAAAGTTCCATCATAGGAAGAGCATTGGTATGCTTGATCTTGCCAGTTCCCCTCTCAAGGATCACCAATATTGGCTTCCCTTGGAAATGCCATTCTTTTTTCACAATTTGCACAAATGAATTGTTAAGGGTGGAAGGATCCCACACACAATACCAAGGCATGGAAGCTTCCGTGCTAGAAACTGTTCTTTTGTTGTCTTCAGTCCAAGTAGTGGATTGATCCACCATTGGGACCCAAACAACTTCGAAACATGTTTTTGGGTTGTTTAAAGCTTTGTAAGTCTTTATGAGTGATGGAAATTCCTCCTTTTGGACTTTGAAATCTGAGATGAAAAAGGCAATGCACTTGGCTTTGAGCTTTTCCAATGTTACCTGTAACACCATAGCCATAGAACAATATTAGTTCAACAAGTAATTTTTCTGCATCACAGATCCTTAGTACAATAGACTGCATTCCAAGAGATAATCTGGCAACATGTACATTAAAGTCTCTTCACCTGATGAATACCTGTTTAGCCATCATATATAAATACAATAGACTGCATTCCAAGATAGAATCTGGAGATTATTCATTCAAATATTCGCTGTTATTTTTTGAGTGAATAAATATTCAGTATTATTATATAAAAGGGAAGGGACTTCATACATGGTGAGCCATATGATTAGGACTGATTATTAAATTTTACATAAGGCCTGTATCATTTGATCATACAAGTCCTCATGGCAGAAATAGATGATGGTATTCAGCCCCCTCTTTTTAATATCATAGTGTGGTAACCAACACAAGGTCATGGATATCATTAAGGAACTTTTAACGCACATGTCACTGGTCATTCCCATGTATTGAAGAGCTTATTTGCATCAGATCTAACCTTTCCTTTAGTGGAAGGATGTCTGAGAACCAGTTTTCCTGTTTGAGAGATCGACCTGGACATGATCTTTGCAATGTCTTGATAACGAGGTTCCATAGAGATTACTGCGCCAGAAGAAAGATTATCAGTATCTATATATATAGGAAAATTGTCTTAGAACTCAACCAATTGTTGACTTGGAAACAGAATGACATGTCAATAGATATCTTATGCCCATCCAAGGATATCTGTAGAAAGATAGGTATTCTTCTTACACAACATTTTAGTTGTTGAACTTACCACAAATCGAATGAGTAATGCTATAACATTTTCTTCTTCTTGCTTTGACATAAGAATGAAGAAAAGCCAATCTCTCTGAAGAATTTCTCATTTGTTGGACAATGGCTAAATGTGTGTACCTGGCAAAAATAAAATAATATTGAAGTTCTTGGGTACCAAAAATCTCATTCATCCATTCAAATGTGTGTTGGGTGGTGGAGGGATGGGGGATTGCATATTTTTGGAAGGGGTAGGATCTTACTCTTTGTGCATTCTCTCCAATGCAATGTTATGAGAGAGGCAGGTGACAACACTATAGACAACCTGGTAGACAATAAGAGGTACTTCCGGAAAAGTGTATGAATAATGAGTTAATGTCTCTTCATATTTAACAAACCAGTTGGTCAAGTTCCAAATTCTTTCCACCGAAGTCCTTAAAGATTCAAGACCAGACTTCACAGAAGCAGTTACTTTGAGCAAACAATGAGGCCGCTTGAGTAGGTATACTGACCGTGGAAGATGATCTATAGCCAAGAGTTCTACATTGAGCCAAAACTCACCAAAGCTCATTGCAAATGCAGTCACAACCAGCACCACTTGAGCAACGCAAGAGTAATCACGTACTGAATCAAGTAAGGCTAATGTCACTTCATGTGGATCATCCACACCACATGCACATCTCGATATCTGCCCATTTATTTTGTTATAAAAGAATTGGATAAATATTATTTGATATGTAAATACATACATATATATATATATATATATATATATATATATATATAATTTTTTGAATTTCATCCTAAATGTGTCTCTAATCGACCCATCCATTATTAATGTGGAGAGAAGTGCTTTGTTTTATTTCATTTACTCATAAATGAATCCTGTGCAAAAAGATGATTGGCAACTAATGTCCTCGTTAGCTTCCCAGCCATTCTATCGCATACAACTCTTGTTCATTAACTTAATGTAAATCCAGTAGACATCTTATCAATTATCATAGATTAAGAAATAATAAAGATCCATGCCAAATGCTGCACTAATGTCTTTGTATTTTTGCTCTATTTTGATATGGTTTTACCATGTGGTTGTCTATATATACCTCCAAAGAAAGCTCACATATGGTCTGTTGGATGTTACTATCAATTTCAAGTCCTAAAGTTGATCTTATGCTCCCATCTATTTTCTCATTTGGCTCTCTGAAATTTTCCTGGGAAGCCTGCAAAATAAAATAATTCATAAATAAATGCCTCCTGTGATTCCGAAGTATAGAATACATAGTATGAAAAACAATCTATAGGTGTCTCAATCAAAACAGTATTTACAACCAGTAGAACCCATGATTAGTACTGCACTAGTAAAGAAATCATCAGCTCAATCTGATAACTTCAACAAATTGATAACCATAATTTTCCCCAAGACCTATCAGTAAGTCATCCATTTATATTGATCATTGCCTTAGAAGATCTCACCAACAGAATACACCAATAGTATCTACAAAGAAGCATGGCTTCACCAAAAGTATAGTGACACATTATAACTGATGGTTTGGGGAAATTGTGACTTTTGTCAATGTGACACCAGTCCACTTTATTTATAATAATGAGATATGAGGTACAAAGACAATAAAACCCCTAGGGCAACATTACATAAATCATTAGGGCAATTTTACCCTTATACCCTGCAGTACAACACTCCCCCTCAAGTTGGTGCATGGATATCACACATGCCCAACTTGCATCAAGAGGAACAAAAATTTTACTACTCAAACCCTGGGTGAAAACATCAGCTAACTATTCTCCAGACTTGACAAATGGAGTACAAATCAGTCCTTGTTCCAACTTCTCTTTGATGAAATGACGGTCAATCTCCACATGCTTGGTTTTGTCATGCTGGACTGGATTATGAGCAATACTGATAGCAGACTTATTGTCGTAGTAAAGCATCATGGATAACGATGTAGGAAGACCTAAGTCTTTCAATAGTCCCTAGAGCCACATTAAGTCACAAATCCCATGGGACATGGCACGAAACTCGGCTTCAGCGCTTGACCTGACAACAACAGTCTGTTTCTTGCTTCGCCACGTGACCAAGTTTCCTCCAACAAATGTGCAATAACCGGGAGTGGACTGTCGATCATCAGGAGAACTAGCTCAGTCAGAATCTGTAAAAGCCTCCACCCGCAGGTGATCATGAGGGGAAAAAAGAATTCCTTTGCTTGGGGCAGCCTTTAATTACCATAATAAACGGATCACAACATCCCAATGGGAAGTATATGAGTGATACATGTATTGGCTAACCATGCTAACAGCAAAGGCTATGTCTGGCCAAGTATGGGAGAGATAGATCAGCTTTCCAACCAATCGCTGATATTGCCCTTTGTCCACAGGATCACCAGTTTTACTAGAGAGTCGAGTGTTTGCGTCAAGAAGAGTATCTGAAGGTTTACACCCTAAATGCCAATCTCAACTAATGGGCAACCAGGGGTCTGTATGGCAATGTTTCTGTTCCAAAATACTGTTTCTGACTTAGAAATAGTTTTTTGTGTTTCTGTGATTTTGGAGTAATTCTGTATCAACAAATGCTGTATGGTAAAATTGGAAACAAAAATTGTTTCTGCCACTCGAGAAAAAAGAAACATGTATGGATTGCATATTAAGAGAAGAATTTCTTCTATTTTGTGGTGGTGGTGGTAGCAGTAAAGGTGGAGGTGGAGCTGGTGGAGGTGGAGGTGGTGGTGGTGGCAGTAAAGGTGGAGGTGGAGCTGGCGGCGACAGTGGAGGCGGTGGTGGTGAGTGAATATCGAGTTTGTATCATACACATTTATTCTTTCAGTTTGTGTTTTTGTTTTTCTGGAGCTTCTTTTTGGTGTTTCTCAAAACCATGCCAGAACCATTTCTATTACCCGGTTCGTTTAAAAAAAAACATAAAAATGGACCAGGAAACACATACAGGATCTGTTCCATTTCTGCCCTCAGAAACAGAAAAAACACCAGAAATGATTTTTTGGAACGTTACCATACAGACCCCAGTTGGCCACATATGCACCCCTTTTGTAAGGACATACGACCAGTTGGCTGATATCTTTACCAAAGGGCTCATCTCTCTTTAGTTCAGTACCCTTCTGTGCAAGTTGGAAATGAATCATTTATTCTCCAGCTCAAAGGGGAGTGTTAGAATCAAGGTTCAAGAACTCGGTTTCGACCAGCCAGAAACCAAGATATGATCAAAACTGGTCGAAACCAGGGATTTTTTCCCAGCCAACTTGATGAAGTGGTTTCGAAGCCTATAAATGGTTTTTTTTATCTGCTTTTTGCTATACAGCCTATTTTTGACACTTTAAACACAATGCATGAACTATTTCACAAAAAAAAAAAAAAAAAAAAAAAAAAACACTTAAAATGGTATTTGTGGTTTTGACCCAAGTTTGATAGTATATATTGTTCTTGGACATTGGCTGGAAACCAAGACAAACACTTATTTATGGCAAATATCATTTAAGTAAATGTTATTTTATTTACTTAAGATTGCTTAAATCTGATTTATACCAGGACAGGCTCTTGGGCTTTCCAACAAATCCAAGATTGCTTAAATTTGATTTATATTGAAGGAGTTATGTTCTGGTCAAACTTAATTTGGTATGCGCGAATGTTGTTTAAAATTGCTCTGAATGAAAATGTTTTTTTAGACATTAAAACAAATGAATATTTTACCGCACTTTTGGTATTTTGCAACGTTTTACCATATTAAGAATTATGAAAATTTTAGATTTGAGAAAAACCCCCGCATTAGAAAGTTGAAAATTGCACATACCGTCAAAAATCTAGTTGTTGTTCTTGAATTGGGCGGTTGACTTTTTATCCTTTTGGAATTTGATTTTTTAACTGTTTTTCTTGGATTCAAATAGGAGGATATTTGCTTATTTATGAATAATATCTTAAGTAAATGAATGATTTTTGGCATAAATAAGTGTCTGTCCTAGTTTTCAGCTAAGTTTCCTCAAGTTTTATGGGGATAAGTGACACTTACACAGGTGTTTAGGTCGAAACTTGCGAAATATGGTCAAAATTTGGTCGAAACATGGGATTTTTTAAAGTCACATGACATCTCGTCCCAGTTTCTTGCAAAACAGAGATATCTTGGTTGAAATTGCAAGTTTCAAAGTTTCGACCGAGATTTAGTTCAATGGTTAGAATTTATGTAATAAGGCCATAAAGGGTACTTTGGGTACTAGGATATTATTTTGTATTGTGTTTTTACTTTTTTACCTTTTTACCTCCCTTAGCTACCTTATGTTAGTATGAGGGGTAAGTATGAAATTTCTTTTGTATTTGGCTAAGTGAATCAATATAGGAGAGAGAAGTCTATTCTCTTCCACATCATTCAACCGCCAACTCCTCCTCCTACTCTCATCTTCTCCCTTCTCCTCTTGTTCGGTTGCAATCGTTAGTTTCCAACTGTTATGAGATATTGGACGTTTTGAATATTCTATTCGATGTTTAAAGGGGGTCCTCTCGTCAGACGCAAATGTGGATCGACAGAGTATCTTCGGCGACATAGGAACTTTCAACGTCGACCTGCGTAGGAATGTCAAATGTCAACATTTTCCGCTTTGGCCGGTTCACTTTTGAATCGGGCTAAATCCCAATTAGAACTAGGCTGGGCCAAGCCCATCCAGGATCGGTCTTGGAACGTTCGGATGCCCATATCTTTGACTCCGTATGTTCAAATCGGATGATTCAAAAGCCATTTTTTCACATATTTCGCATACTTTGACTTGGTATGAAAATTGGGGACAGTTCTGGTCAGCAGGAATTGCCTTCAATGAGAATCACACTCAATAGAAATGGTATTTTCTTCCAATAAAGGGGCAAATGAGCTCATTCCATACCAAATTCGGGTATGACAAAATGGTCAGTCATTCAGACATTCTAGCAAAATTTCGGGACAAATAACCATTTGTTCATATTTTTTTTATCTAGGGGTATTCTGGTTAGTAATATTGACGATTTGTTAACATGTTAAGGAACATGGGAAATCTCCCCAATCCATAGATACAAGATCTCCACGCCTTAAGGGATACTCATTATTTGTCAAAGCGGCCTTTAGAGTGTAAAAATGAGGCGTATACACCTACTCACGGTATAGGTACAACACAACACCTCCTAGGAGTTTGTGCACTTTCTCCCACTTTTGAAGTATATCCTTCTCATAGGTTTCCATTCTTTCTCATCTCAACACAAACCGACTTTGTGTGATTGTTTTATTCCTTTTTTTTCTTCTCTTCTCTTCTCATGTGCTTATTGGAATTGCAATCGTACATGCACACCCCTTTTTCTTCCCTTTTTCTCCCTCTCCTTACTCCAACAACTCCATGGATAGAGAGAGAAAGCCAAGTCCACGTTTCTACGGTGAAAAAAAAAAAAAACCTTCTTCCACTCTCCTTGCGCATCGCCCATTTTCCAAATCTTCGTGCACACCCAGCAACGATCTGCCGAACTTTGCTCTGATACTACTTGGAGACTAATGCTCAACCACGATGAAGAAACCAAGTAAACAATTACACACAACATGATGAATTTAACGTAGTTTGGCAAGAATGCCTACATCTACCCAGGAGAGCCAAAAATTTTTCACTATGCCAGGATAACTCTCTACCTCACAATGTGATCTCCCCTTTGCTTGTATCTAGGGTTTCTACACAAAGACAATATATAGGAAACCTTAAACCCTAATCCCTACATAGTTATAATTTTACCCTTATACATGTAATGGACCCAAAACCTGATCCCATTACAAATATAGACCCAATAATAATTATGTGGACACGTAGAATACAGGACACACCCCAACACAAACATGTCACAGTTCAACAAATGCACACGTTAACATGTAGTGCATCATGATAGGTGTGGTCAAGCCAAGGACTACACAGTGGCCTTTTGGTTCCACAAAACTGGTCCACTAATCTAGTAGACCAAAAACAATGGTACCAATCAATCAATTTAATAGCCACAAAAATATGCCAAATGTCACATAAGAAAATAGAAATGTCCAATAATGATGTGCAAGATAACACAAAATACATTTGTTTTGGGCCAGATTTTTCCAACAGTGTTCATGTCAGGTTAGCTGATTGTGTGGGGATTTTTTTACTCCTAACTATATCGAACAAAGGTTATAACCCCCTTTGTTTCCTTCTAAAAAAAGAAAGAAAGGGCATAACCACTGCACAAGGCTCCCACCATTGCGGGGTCTGGGGAGGGTCATAATGTATGCAGCCTTACCCCCGCTTCGCGGAGAGGCTGTTTCCTGAGACTTGAACCCGTTACCTGGTCACAATGGAACAACTTTACCGTTGCACCAAGGTCCACCCTAAAAATTCATGTTCGCATCTAGAGAACGGACGAATTCCATTCGCAAGAGCATTATCTCACTTGGGGTTATGGACAGATGTTTTGGATAATTTACCTTGGCTTGAATGATGGAAATTATGAGTTGATCTTCCAAATAATTAGTGTATTTCTAAAGAAAATCAAGCTTTCGTTTGTACCCTACGTTCAACAATTTGGAAAGCTAGGACTGCTTCTCTTTTGGAGCATAATCTCCCAATCCTCAAGCTATTATCGCAAGTATGCATTGTATGCTTCCTTTGAGAAGCAATGAGCTTTGTCAATCCTTATGTTTCATCGGAAACATAATAGATGTGATTCTATTGATTGGAACTCCAAAAGTGCTATCTTCTTATGTGATGATAGGGTTTGTTAGAGGTAGAGGTGGCTCTTTCCGTTTGTGTAATTCTCTTTAAGTTGTGGTCTCTTAGGTGGATGCAAAAGAGAAGCAGTAGAGATGCTACAGACACTGAAGTCTTCACTAGCTGGTTTATGACAAGCTTTGAACTATACACTCTTTTTCTGCTCATTTTAGTTGTTGTTTATGCTATTAGAACTAGCAGTAGTTACTGTTGACAAGGGACATTTGTTGCCTGGTCGATATGCACTTGTGAAATGTTGTTCTTCCTTTCTGTCTAGTGATTTCTTTTTCTATGCTGCCTAAAACAAAAAAGACAAATGCAGCTCCAATTCACATTCAATAATCTTGGTGACACAACTCAGCAGGTTGGCCAGTGCAAAGGGAACTTAACCCCAACTCCATTGAAATTGAGCAAGCAGCCTTAGCTCATCAATTATCAAATTAAAACTAACAACAAAAGGACCAAATCTAGCTTACCAAGCAGCCCAAGTTGAGAGACAAGTAACAAACCCATATAAAATTGAGGATCGAGGTAGTCTAAGGCTAGAGACAAGGATCTAATTAAGTATTGAGACCAGTTTGGTATTATTAGCCATTCTAGGATTGGTGTAATTTGATCTACCTGAATTTCCTAGGCTAGAGAAGTCCTAAATCTGATTATTGAATAGTTTGATTACCCTAGAAAACCACAATTACTATTGTTAACCAAAATAATTAACAAGAAGAAAAGCTACAATTCAATCAAATTGTGCATTAGCTGAACTCTTCTTTTTTGTTGTTTTTTAATTTTTCCTTAGCATAAGGATTTTCTTACAAGAGGAGAACTCACCGATTTGACCCTGAAGAGGGCATTGTGGAAGATATTCTCTATTACTCCCGTCAGGGCTTCATACCTAAACTCCAGAGACAATCGACCTATTTTGCTGATGATGTCCGAAGAAGTCCCCATAGACTCGTTGTTGTCTTTAGATACTTTCCTCAACACAGAAAATTTTCGTCTTAGGTTTTGGAAATCCTCAGGGGAGATGATACGCTTGATGATGCCTAAATCCTCAGATGAGAAAGATATTCCATCATGTTTTACAATGGAAGAAATTACTTCCTCCAAAACGCAGAATTCCTCTTGCGAAAGTGTGCTTCTGCCATTCTTAGTTCACATCAAGTTACTAATCCCTCTCGCTCGGTCGCTCGCTCGCTCTGTTTTGTGTGTGGGAGTGTTTTCGAAGGAACAGACATGAGGGTCTTGGACCTCTAGGCTCTAAGAAGCTTCACTGAAACTTCGAGTTTGATAATGAGAATCCAATGCTCGTTTCAAGGCTATACGTATACTGTTACCACTTACCAGTAACCAGGCCTGAGGTTGGAAAGAGTGAAGGGCCGGGTTAGCTTTTCTCACACGCGGTGCGACGTGATTGATTTGAGCTGCCACCAGTAAAAAGCCAAGGGGAGCGCTGTTTGCTTTTGTGTGCATAAATGAAAACCATAGAATCCGAATACTGGGACAAATACCTTTTGGGTTTTGCACCAGCGATTTTTGCTGGTAGTCTTCTCTTTCTCTCTGTAATCTGTACTCTGTAGGTACTCTGTGTTTACGGCAACCATAATATTCTCTGTAGCCCTTGCTGATATTTGATTCTTTCTTTCTCTCTCTGGTTTGAGAGTAGGGTTTGGAATCCTCTCTGTTTGTTTTGATTACCTAATAACCAAATTGTAAAGGGTGGAGCAGACCTTCTGGTACTCCTTGCTTTCATTTTCTTTTCTGTAATTCATGGTATAGAAAACAAAAGAACATAGTAGAGGCATTGAGTCGTTATGAGGTTTTTGCCTATAAGTTTTAGCTGAAGCACTAGAAACTCATTGCTATGTTATCCCTCTTTCAGGGCTTCTCTTTCCACCCAAATTCATGTCCAGCAAGGTTTGCAGGCCTATACAAAAATCAGGTAAGCTTATGTTTCTTTCTCTCTCTTTCTTGTTCTTCTTCTTCTCTCCACTACTGGATGGATGCTTGAAATCTCCTAGGGAAGGCTTTGTATGCTCTCTCTCTCTCTCTCTGTTATGTGGTTGGTTTTTGTTGGTATTGATCAAGATTATATTTCTGCCAGTTATCTTACCCACTTTATTCAGTAGAAGAGTGAAAGATTAATACAATGCCCAGTCCTATAGATACTTTGGAACAACAAAATGAAGGTGGTCAGTGCATTTCCCTTCCAATTGGAGATCCAGAAAGTATATTGGTGGCATCTATCCAAGAAAGATTAAATGTTGTCCCTCCCTTGTCCTCAAAGTTCTGTATTTATCGTGTTCCTGAGAAACTCCGCAAAATAAATGAAGAGGCATACACACCTCAGTTGGTCTCCATTGGCCCTTTTCACCATGGAAAGGAAAACCTAAGAGTGATGGAAAGACATAAATGGCAGTATCTACGTTCATTTGTAGATCGAAGACCTGACATAGACTTGTCAGAATATGTCAAAAATATGAAACAGATAGAAGAAAGAACACGCCAATGTTATGCCGAAATCATCAGCTTCAACAGTGATGAATTTGTAACAATGATGCTAGTTGATGGATGTTTCATCCTCGAATTTCTCCTCAGAAATTTGCCACTTGAAGTGAATAATAGAGAAGATCCTGTGTCTAGTAACCTTTGGTTGTCTAATGCCATAAAATGTGACCTTATACTGCTCGAAAATCAGTTGCCCTTCTTTGTTCTTGAGTGTTTATACAAATTAAACAAAGGATACGGACACAATTCCCTCATTGAAATTATTCGCTTTTCCTTTTCACGTATGGTGCCAAAGGAGGAACAAGAGTTGAGGGAGAATTCTAAATGCTCCCAAGTAAAGCAGCTGCTTGCTTTTGTTTGTGATTGTTGCTCCTCTTCATCCTCATGTGCATTGCTGAGAGAGAATGGAGAAACAGATTCAGAATCAACTGAAGAAATGCGCGAACAACTCTTCAGACCCTCCCAAGTAAAGCATTTGCTTGACTATGTACGGGACTGCTATATCCCTTCATCAGCTAATACATCATTGGGAAATGAGGAGCTTGAACTTCCCCACAATGTGACACAGCTTCGCGAAGCAGGAGTCAAATTTGAGGTGGGCAAAGGCAAATGCTTATTGGACCTAAGTTTTAAGAAAGGAGTTTTGGCAATCCCATGTATAAATATCCAAGATTGGACAGACTCTCTCCTCCGAAATATGATTGCGTTTGAACAATTACATTGTGTTGGCACTAAATACATCACGGATTATGCGACCCTCTTGGATAGCTTCATTGACTCATCCAAGGATGTTATATTGCTACATGAGCGCGGTATTATCAAAAGCTTGTTAGGAGATCATGAGCAGGTGTCTCTACTTTTCAACAAACTTGTCAATGAGGTTAACATTGATGCTGGTGATTTTTATTTTAGTGATATCTGTCAAGATTTGAATGCGTATTACAGGGTTACTTGGCATACATGGAAGGCAAATTTGAGACATACTTATTTCAACACGCCATGGACAATAATTTCAGTTATTGCAGCAGCTGTGCTGCTTGTTCTTACATTCTTACAGACCATATACTCTATCATATCTGCTAGTTGAAATTATATCTATTGCTCAAATGGATTGATTGAATAGTCAACAGTGGGTTCTGGTGTGGGAAGGCTTTGATTTATGGGATCTGTTCAGTAACAGGAAGAAATTGCATGCATGATTCAAAGTATTTCTGAAGAGAACCATCACTGAACAGAAGTCTTTTGGCAAGTGTGGCATTGATCCCCAAGACAAGGATTTCTTGAATATCCTGAGTTTGGATCATCTGGAATGTGTATTTCAGGGATTGCGCTGCATGCAACATTTAGACAGAGGGAAAATCATTGAAGTAGTGTTTTGCACTGTAAGTGCCTTTTGATGATCCTTTTTTTTTTTGAATGAACTTGATATTTTGTAATTTATCCTAACCCCCCCCCTCCCCCAATGCAGTTGCATGCTAGAGATGATATCGTATGGTTATAATGCTGATGGAGTTGTGGATCCCAATTAATAGTTGTCCTGCATACGAGCCTGATATAGGCTTATAACATGGAAGAATCAAGAATCATCTTAACTATTTACATAAATTCAGGCCGAGGAAGAATTCAAACTACAGACAAGAATCATCTCATTTCTCAGCCATAAACATTTTTCTTTCATTCCCTCTGGCCTTGGTGCAAAAGTAAAGGTTGCTCCATTCAGGTTCAAATCTGGAAACAGCCTCCTTGTGAAAGTAGGGGTAAGGCTATGTTCATTATAACCCTCCCCAGACCCCGCAGTGGCAGGAGCATCGTGCACTGGGTATCCCCCTTTTCCCCTAAAACCTGAATAATGAAGAAAAATCCAAGCAAGGGTAACAATGAATCAGGAGGATGGATACCTTGACCTAGTCCTTGTCGCTTGTTAGTATATGCTTTGCCCACACCATCTCCAAAATTGGTCGGTCCCTTTTACAAGATCATCAACATTGTTTCAACGATTCCTCTATTCTGGAACATCCTTTGACCGGCCTTGAGTATGTTTCTGAATTATGCTTATTAAGCTATATGTTTATTCTTATTCTGGTGCTGCAATTCTGTTCTGGTTTTCCTTAAGTGAGTATGATTTGACCAGATCTGAGAACCTAACCATCTTTGAATTGATATCTTACTTTCCTATATTAAAATAGTATTCAGCCAGAATTTCACTCATAGATCGCCATGTGAATTTCATGCCAACAAATTAAAATCCTTATTAGAAGGTGATAACAATAAGTACTTAGTCTTTCTAGAAAAGTAGCTAGATTCATATACAGGCATTTCCATGAATTGAATTGAATGAAGTTGCTAGTTAATTAATTAATCCATAAAGCGCCCACATTCCATACAGTGCACCCATACTGGACCATCTGTAGTTGTTGGGACCTTCATGCCGTTCATGCAATGTCGTTCTGGAGTAGCATGCTTCACTCGTAGATCTTCATTTAACTCTCTTAGAAAATCCTTAGGTTCCTTAAATCTTGTTCCGCATGTGGTGTAGCTATTCAAACATTCGATCAATTTGGTCCCACTGGATTTGACAACTTCCTGTTTGGAGCTAGAGTCGCTGAAAATTAGAGCCCACCCATCCTCATATTCATCGTAACTTAATATACTAATAAATTCTTTCCTCCTTGAATATTCCCCGTTCGTCGTCTCCTCCGGGCATGTTGACATCTTCAAATTGCGCCAAAATGATAGGATATCTTTCTCAGACCAAACCCTACTCTTTCTGCTACAGATGATGTCCTTTATGAAGTTCAAAATCCTTGGAAGTTCTTCTTTCTTCTTGTTTGTGCCAACATAAGTAATCACCAGTTCAAAATTTGTTTGCTTTTCAATAAGTTCTATCTTCTTCAGAAATCTTTTTATCCAATCTTCGTTATGGCCTCCATAGAAGCAGATGATCTTCACTTTCCCAACCTACAAATTAAATTTGAAAAGCGTGAATTATTGGAAGTTATATATGTTGGATATATTCTATAACCCTAATATATGTTTTAATATAAGTCTACTTAAATAAAGAAACAGGCTGTGGCGGGTCTTACTAGATAGAATCCATCTAACCTAAAATCCTAGTCTTTCCTATAAATACTAATTGGAGGCAACAACTTGTTTATTCCAAACTTGATATGCAAGGTGTAAGCAACTTGATTGGAAAACAAATAAATTTAAGAGATAAAATCCATGCATGCATTACTCATTTTTCAATGTTTGGCTCGTTGTTGGCATAATTCATGAAGTCAATCGCATCACTTAATCCTTTGTGGAGCTGCTTTTCAATTTCTGTTGTGAAAGGATATGCTGAAGGGCCCCAAAACTCCACCAAGGGAAGCGCATTGGTGTGGAGGATCCAGCCATTTCGGTCAAGGATCACCAATATGGGCTTCCCTTGGAAATGCAATATTTCTTTCACATGTTGCAAGAATGAAATTTTAAGGGTTGAAGGGTCCCACACCCAATACCAAGGCATTGAAGCGCCCGTGCTAGAAACTGGTTTTTTTGTTATCTTCAGTCCAAGAAGTAGTAGTAGATTGATCCACCATCATCGGCACCCAAATAACTTCGAAACATGTATTTGAGTCGTTTAAAGCAGCTTTGTAAGTCTTTATGAGTGATGAAAATTCCTCCTTCTGGACTTTGAAATCTGAGATGAACAAGGCAGTGATGCTGCCTTCCAGCTTTTTCAATGTCCCCTGTAACACCAAAGCCATGCATAGAACATTAATTAATTATTAATTAGTTCAACTAGTAATTAATTTATCTGCGCATTCCAGATTTTCAGTAAATTCCATTCGCATCCGCATCCATTGAGAATGTGGACGGGGAATGCTGGCAACATGCATGTACATTGGGGTGTGGTTAATTCCCACACCTCAAAGATGGTCCCCATATCCCATGGAGGGTGTGGGATTCAGATCTTCTACGGCGTTGGTTGTTCGTCCTGTCGTGTTGCGTAGAAACAAGGCGGTTCGCATTGACTGCCTTACCCCTGCCCGAGCGTCTTGCGCGCGGCCCTGTGTCTGCGTAGCATAGGCAGAACAGGGCAACACGCCGTGGAAGATCTGCGTTGGTGTGAGATGGAGTGGTTAATTACACGCAAGGGAGGGGATTTGGACGCAGTTGATAGGCGTCAAATATTGAATCTGGTGAATCTTCATGTACGTGAGCGTACGTGAACGACTCACAGCCGTTCAGATGGAATATTCTCATAGATTGAATTCCATCTGAACGACTGTGAATCGTTCACGTACGTGAAGATTCCCCGCTCACTCAAATATTACTACAATAGACTGCATTCCAAAAGAGAATATTGGAGATTACTCATTTAAACGTTCAATATTGTTATAAAGGGGAAGGGGGGGGGGGGGTTGAACCTCATGCATGGTGATTCATATGATGATGGTACGTCCACGTGCCCAGAAATAGATAGTGATAGTAACCAATACAAGGTCATAGATATGTCTATTAAGGGACTTCAAATGCATGCACACATCACTGGTCATTACCATGCATGACCAGATTAGCTAAAGATGTTCCATGATCTCTTACAATTTCTTCCATTACTTTCTCCAAAACGCAGGATTGCTCTTGCGAGAGTGTGTATGCTTCGGCCATTCTTAGTTCACACCAAATTACTGATCTCTCTCTCGCTTCTCTCTCTCTGTCTGTGACTGTGTGTGTGTGTATTTTTATGTGTGCTTATGTTTTCAAAGGAAAAGAGATTGAGGGGTTTTCAAAGTAACATAGATGAGGGAGGGAGGGTGTTGGACCTCTAGGTTCTAAGAATCTTCACTGAAACTTCAAGCCTGACAATGAGAATCCAATGAGTTAGCTTTTCTTTTTTTGTTTTTTTTTTTTTTTATCTTTTACTGATTGATGATATTAGTCGTATTTCAAAATGGCTCCCACTCTCAATTATGAAGGTACGATCAAGAAAACTTAGGCCTTAAGGGATTACTAAAGCTTCCAACATCTTTTCCCCCATTCGTCCGTTACCAAAGCTTGGACCGACTTGCCTGGAACCAACCCCTCATCTTCTTTCCTCCGCATAAAAGTAAAGCAAAAGTAGTGTGTGTGTGTGCGAGTGACAAAGCAGCAATGTGACCTTTGTACTAAAAGGAGAATCACAATGAACAATGAGTCGTGGAGTGACAATACAATCCAATAATTCGTCCAATGACTTGGCTTTTCTCTTTATCAAAAAAAAATAAAAAAAATTGGCTTTTCTTTTCCAACAACTTTCCCCCAGTGCTCGTCTCAAGACTATCATACGTTGGATCCGGCTCCTCTCAGGGAACTCAGTGCCCAAGGAGTGCTCAGGGGGCATCCAAGGGTTGGGCTGTATCACACTCTCGGTGCATGCCTAAGGATGTGTGTGGCACAGCACAACGGCTGGATGCCCCCTGGGCGTGCTGGATTCTCTGGAGAGGAGTTCAATCCTCATACGTCCGTTATCAAAGCTGTAACCAACCCCTCATCTTTTTTCCTCCGCATAAAAGTGAAGCAAAAGTAGGGTCGGTTAGTTTTTATTTTTTATTTTTCTAATTTTTTTAAGGGTTAAGAGATTGCTGCTTGGTTGTGTAGCCTCTGCAATAGCACAGGACAATGAGAGCATATTCGGGGCATCAACATGGATGACATTTTTTTATTTCACGGGGAAGGATGGTAAATTGGTGCACTCCTGTGTCCTGTGCTTGTGCATAGGATCCACCCAAGATAATCTTTGTTTTTTTTAAACTATGTTAAGGTAAATTACACATGGGTACCCAACGTTTTAGAAAGTGATACCCATATGTACCTAGGGCTGTAATAGGGTCGGGTTGGGCCAGGCCTTTTAAAACCCCAACCCAACCCTAAGTCTCCTTAACTCAGCCTAGGCCCGACCCGGCCCTGACTCAGGGCCAAGAAAATCCAACCCTGACCCGTCCTCAGGGTCGGTCCGGATCGACCTTGATTGGCCCTGATAATGGGGGGGAGAGATATGCATGGGCTGGCCAAGCTGGGAAAGGGAGATGCATGGGCTTGGGCAGGTTAGGAAAGGGAGATGCATGGGCTGGCCTGGTTGGGTAGAAGAAGTAGAAGATAAAGAAGAAAGAAGAAGAATGAACAGGAAGAAGAAGACAGGGTCAGGTTGGGTCGGGCTCGGCTTAGCCCGAGGCCTCAATCTTGACCTGGCCCGGCCCTAACTCAGGGCCAGAAATTCTCAACCTTGACCTGCCCTCAGGGCCAAGGTATCTCAACCCAGGCCATGTTCGGGCTCAGGGCGGGCCAGGGCAGGTTCGGGTCAACCCTGATTGGCCTTGAGTGGTTTATTCCAATATCATTTTATTTTCCAATTCTACCCTTGTGGGCCAGTGTTTGGGTACTTACATCATCTTGCCCTATATTGGCCCTTCTACCCCATGCACCTACATTCTACCTCCACCTCACCCCCCCTTCGTCCCTCCTTCATGTTCCCACCAAATTAAGTTCTATATTTATCGTGTTCCTGAGAAACTCCTCAAAATAAATGAAGAGGCATATACACCTCAGTTGGTCTCGATTGGCCCTTGATTTTCACCATGGAAAGGAAAACCTAAGAGTGATGGAAACACATAAATGGCAGTATCTACCTTCATTTCTAGATCGAAGACCTGACATAGCCTTGCCAGAATATGTCAAACATATATGGGTAAATTACACGTCACCCCCTGATTTTCAAACGAAACGCAGATTACCCCTGGTTTTTGAAAAAACTCAAATCACACCCGCTACAGTAACGGTGTTAGTCTACTGTTAGTTATTGGTGTGAAAGAACTATTTTACCTTTGTACTAAAACATTAGAATTAAATTTACAATACTACATTTCCTTTATCTTGAACATTGGTCAAGGGTAGTTTAGAGATTTAAATTTATTTAACTGACTGACATCATCACTTAACAGCATAAAACTAACAATAGGGACTAATTTGTCACATTAGGGTCTAAACCAGGGGATGATTTGAGTTTTTTCAAAAACCAAGGGATGATCTGAGTTTCGTTTGAAAACTAGAAGGTGACATGTAATTTACCCAAAATATATATGAAACAGACAGAAGAAAGAACACGCCAATGTTATGCCGAAATCATCAGCTCCAACGTACAGTGATGAATTTATAACAATGATGCTAGTTGATGGATGTTTCATCCTTGAATTTCTCCTCAGAATAAATTTACCACTTGAAGTGAGTCATAGAGAAGATCCTGTGTCTAGTAACATTTTGGCTATCTAATGCCATAAAATGTATGCTAGAGATGGAGGGCAGCAGATTCTCACGGGAGAAGAATTGTCGCTTGAATTGGTTTTTCCCCTATTCTTGGTTTCAGTTATGATTGTTCACATCTTGACCCATTAGTTTTAGTTTTGGTAGAATATTTTGTTCGATTTTTAAATTAAAATAGTATTCAACCAGAATTTCAATCGTATCTTAGCTTTTGATTCTGTTTTGTGTTCTCTTTAAAAATGGTGTAGCTAGTGCACGAGGCCTTCACCACTGTGGGGTCTGGGGAGGATTGTAATATATAAAGCATTACCCCCATTTCACGGAGAGGCTGTTTCCAGATACTCGTAACCGTGACCACTTGTTCTAAGGAGGGTCATTATGTACGCAGCTTTTATGTTTTCTCTTTGAATCTGGTATATTTTGGTTGCTTTTTGTTTTCTCTGAAAGTTAGTGTTGATGGATTAAAAACCACATTAGTCAGAAGATGGGAGGCTGAACTCTTAGTTAGTAAGTTCGGGAACGACAATTGAACGGGAATGAATACGTACGGTAATTAAACGGACTAGACGGTAATAATACTTTTAAAAAATCCGGCTTAATAAAACATATACGGCAATAATACGATACACGTTTAATACGTGTTTAATACGGCATAGACGGCAATAATACTTTTAAAAAAATAGGCATATATTCATTATGTAACATACATTCACCACCTAATAAACAAACTAATGTCCTCTACAATAGTGAAAATGTCATTTTGGGGGTAATATGGGTATTTTAGAAAGTTAGGGGAGGATGAGAAGTAAAAGTTTTCTTCCATGAGGAAATCGAAAAGGACTTAGGAATTTCCCCAAACAGGTAATAAGTCTCATACAGCAATAGAGTTTAGACCATCATAAGCACCTCCTTGTAGAGAGCTCGATTTGTTTTGGCTCCTTGCAATGCTTAGTTGGTTTTTCCAACTCGTGAGCACTCTATTTGTTCTGGCACCTACAGAGGACTGTGTTACTGGAATCCGACCTTCACTTTGGGGGGGGGGGGGGGGCAGGGAGGGATGGGGTTTTGGGTGAAGGGAGAGCAGAGTTGTAAGCACCCAAAATAAACCCCTAGAAGGGGTGTCTAAAAGCTGCCCAGATTTTGGGCCATCATAAGTTAAATGGGTTTAAATTTTATGAATAGGTAGAGCACAAGATCCCTTACTAAAATGTCAAATTTAAGATTGAAAATAATTTCTCAAAGGCAAAATAAAGCATAAAAAATTGGGAAAAAATAGAGTTCTCCAAATCTATACATGTAAGAATTCAAGATCAATTTTTACCCAAAACTGCAAAGCTGTCAGTTTTTTCTTATCAAGTATGCTCTGTTTTGTTTTTAGAAAAGAGGAAAGATGAAGTGTTTCACTCTCCAGGAATCATGCTAGCACACATGAATGGAGGGAAATGATCCATGTAACCACAAAGGAGATTTTAAGGAAGAAGAAAGAGAAACTGAAACGACTGAGAAGAAAGAAAGAAAGAAAGGGATACTAACGGACTAACCACAAAGGAGAACTGTGAGGTCCGTGAGGCCTTCAAGATTGAGAAGCGTCGCCGTTGCTGTTTTCGTCGCCATCAAGGATTTGACGATCGCCGGTGGCTGTTGAACGGAGATGGTGAGGATGATTGGAGATTGGGGGGGGGGGGGGTAGCTGCTAGGGTTCGACTTCGGTCTTCGGCAGTTCGCAAATCAGAATGAAGAAAGGGAAAGTGAAACGGTATTTCTCTTTGGGTTTTTTTTTTTTTTTTTAAACATTAGGGTTAAAAAGTATAAAACCGTATGATACCCGAACTATATGAGTATAATACTCGGTCGTTTAAAAAATGCATTTTTTTGTAAAAATACAGGAAAGTACGGGGACGAAAGTATTTTTCATCTAAACGTTCGGGTACGCGTATAATACGTGTACTTACTAACTAAGGGCTGAACAAGAATTTTACTAATTGGAATTGTGGATATCGATTTTTTTCCGAATCAGTGAATCAGATAGAATCGGGCCGATTCTTTGCAATCGGATCCACTTCATTAGATTGGATTTGACTCGGCATTTAAATATTAAAAAAATGCAATAACAAAAAAACAAACTGTCCGACTCCTTTTTCTCTTCCACTCCATGCACAGCTCCATCACAACCCTATGCAATTTGCAGCTCATGATCTTCTCTGCAACATCTACAACAGAAGAAGACGTTGTGTTGCAACTCAACCACCGTTCCCGTCTCCACCTTTTAGGGG
The DNA here is from genome assembly GCF_018873765.1 of Telopea speciosissima. Taxonomy (NCBI): domain Eukaryota; kingdom Viridiplantae; phylum Streptophyta; class Magnoliopsida; order Proteales; family Proteaceae; genus Telopea; species Telopea speciosissima. The sequence continues at coordinate 73,384,128 of NC_057916.1, read as the reverse complement.
TGTCAATTCTAGGCCCTGCCTGGCAGGCCTGACCCGATTATTAAACGTGTCGGGTTTAAGCTTGACATGTTTAATAATTGGGTGAAAATGGTGTGAGGTCTTAGTCTGTCGAACGTTCAACCGGATCGATCAATTCTAGGCCTGCCCTAACCTACCCGATTACAACTCGACCTAGCTGAATCCATTTAAGATTTCTTGAAATTCTTATTTTACCCTATGATACATTTTCTATTGATAGCGGTATCAAAATGTGTGAGGAGATATACAAATTGTTTATATGTGAGACTAAAAATTTATGTGGCACATCAACACAATTATGTGATTTGGATGTTGCAATAAACCAAAACTATTTAATTGGAATCTATGAGAACAAATAATCTGCTGAGGGTATCGCATGGTTCGTTCATTAGTACATTATATATATGGTTGTCAAAGTTCATTAGTGAAGTACCCATTAAAAGCATGACATTATTACAATCCATTTAATAAATGACCCATCTAAGACCCGTTTAAAGACCGTTTAGAATTAAACATGTCCATGGTCCGGTTAAGGTCCGATTCTAGTAACCCGATTATAGCCTGAGATCAGCCGAGCCCATCCAGGCCGGACCCGATTAGCTAAATGGGCAGTCACGGTGTAGGGCTTGAGATTGCTGAAGCTTGGTTAGGCCTGACCGAAACCGACTGAACTTGATCGATTGACACCCCTAATGTCCTGACTCCTGACCTTGACATTGAACCGTTGCTGCAACTCTACAGTCAGAATCCTTTCTTTTCTCCTCCACTCTATGCACAACCTTTCCTACAAAAGTAGAGTTCCTGCAACAGACTTCCCCTGCCATCGAGTAATAATAATAATAATAATAATAATGATGAGATTCTTCAATATCAGAATCAGAATCAGAATCAAATCCAGCCGATTTTGATCTGATTCCAACTCCAATTCCGATTCCTCGAACCATGGGTGGAGCTTGAGGACTTAATGCTAATTAACCAGGCCCACGGGCTAAAACTTTCAACCAAAGCCTGGGAAAAGGTGGCGTCAAAAGTTTAAGCTTCATTCTTTTGGGCCCAAGTTGCACTCATAGGTCTTTTCTTACCGCTAAGACCTATCCACCAAGTCCAAGGAAATCTCAGAGCTGTCATCAGATTCGGATGAGTGAGGAAGAATGTGTGAAGAGACAGGAACAGAAAGATAACCCCATAAATAAAATATGGGAAAATGTTTTCTGTGCAGGGGGCGCAGGCTGCGCTCATACATATGAGGGGTGGGCGAAATGACCAGCCCGCCCCCTGAATGATGGAAATGCCACCCCAATGTGTTTGGGCATAGCCTGCGTTGTGACACAGAGAACATCGACCCATAAAATATTCTCAAGACCTCAAATTACTGGTAGAAGTTACATTTAGATCTCTTTCCTTTTGAGATTGTGCAGAAAAGGGGAATAAAACATCTCAAAACGGATTTGTTTGTATATAGTACATTATATGGTGAAAAATGGCCCTTAGCTTGACAAAATGAACAATAGCCATGCTCTCCTGTGATGGAAAATAAACCATAATATGTGGACTAATATGATAAAACTTTGGGCCCATGTATTTGTAATACAATTGCTAAGATGAAGCAGTATTGGATCTTGTTCAACCAGTTTATTTTGATGTATGATAGGACTTGAATACACCCCCCTCCCTTCTGTTTTTTGGCTGTGTTTGGAAACCATGAAAAGAAAAGAAAAACCTAGCTTAAAGATTTCTTATATGGTTTTCTTTTTTGGGCTGTGTTTGGAAACTGTTTTTTTTTTGGTCTTCAGTCCAAGTAGTAGTAGTAGATTGATCCACCATCATCGGCACTTCGATACATGTATTTGAGTCGTTTAAAGCAGCTTTGTAAGTCTTTATGAGTGATGAAAATTTCTCCTTCTGGACTTTGAAATCTGAGATGAACAAGGCCGGCAGTGATGCTGCCGTCCAGCTTTTTCAATGTCTCCTGTAACACCAAAGCCATACATAGAACATTAATTAATTATTAGTTCAACTAGTAATTTATCTGCGCATTCCAGATTTTCAGTAAATTCCATTCACATCAGCATCCATTGAGAATGTAGACGGGGAATGCTGGCAACATGTACATTGGGGCCGGTGTGGTTAATTCCCACATCTCAAAGGTGCTCCCCATCCATTCGACTCCTCTACTTCCACCTGCCCCTATTGCCGTGTGCGTCTCACATACAAGCAAGGCAGAATGTGTTAGGGTTTAGGGTTTAAGTACAAAGTTGCTTAAAGCAATACACCCTGTATATCAAGTTTTGGAATAAACAGGTTGCTGCCTCCCGTTAGTATTTAATGGAAAAACTAGGGTTTTAGGTTAGATGGGTTTTATCCAGTGGGGCCCACCACAGCCTGATTCTTTATTCAGATAGACTTATATTAGAACATATATTAGGGTTATAGAATATACCTAATAGAATGTACCGCCTTACCCCTGCCCGAATGCCTTGCCTGAGCGGGGCTAAGGCAGTACTTTCCGCAGCGTTTGTATGTGGGGGCACACGACAGTACCGGGCAGAAGGAAGTAGAGGAGTCGGATCCAGTCTCCATACCCCATGGAGGGTGTGAGATGGGGTGGTGGGGTGGTTAATTACCCGCAGGGGAGGGGATCTGGACTCAATTGATAGGCGTCAAATATTACTACAATAGACAGCATTCCAAGAGAGAATATTGGAGATTACTCATTTAAACATTCAATACTGTTATATAAGGGGGGTGAACCTCATGCATGGTGAACCATATGATAATGATGGTAGTAAGTCCACATGCCCTGAAATAGATAGTGATAATAACCAATACAAATTCATGGATATGTCTATTAAGGGACTTCAAATGCATGCACACGTCACAGGTCATTACCATGCATGCAATCTAACCTTTCTATGGAATGATGACTGAGAACCAATTTTCCTGTTTGAGAGATCAATCTAGACATGAACTTTGTAGTGTCTTCATAATGTTCACTAAAGCATGCTGCCAATATTAAAAAAAATAAATTATCGGAATGTATATGTTTATTACTATCATAATTATAATTGGGAACAAAACTTTGTTAATCCTTCTTTCTCATTTGTATTGGGCAAAAGTTTTCCTGAACTATCACAGAGATGATACCTTAGGAAAGTTGTGTGGGTAAATATTTGTTAGAAAACTGATATCAAAAGAAGGAGAGGACAGAGAGATAGCCTGAGTCGAACGAGAATACTCTGTCCTTAAGACAGTATTTGCACCCTATTACTGCACTGTGTTGCAGCAAATCTGCCTCCCAAGATAAAACAGGTTGGATTGATTACTGATTTGCAGAAACAATAATCACTTGAAACTATCAGAGAATTGAGAATTTGTTAATGCCTGATTGACTGAAATTGTACCACAAAAATTGAATGATTTGGGCTGTCCATTTCACCTCTATTTATAGTGGTGGATGTATCTCTTCAAGACACCTCATGGAATGGGTGTGTCCATTGACATGAGTGGATAGGATTAAAAGATTCTAATCCAAGCACTTATATGTAAGTGTCTCTTGAAGATACCCCATGGTGTAGGTGTGTCTCTTAGAGATACCCCATGGTGTAGGTGTGTCTCTTGGATAAATGGATTAGATTAAAAGATTCCAATCCAAGTGCTATGAATGCACCTATACAAATGGATATGTCTCTTTGAAGATACATGTCCCTTGGATATGTCTCTTTGAAGATACATGTCCCTTAGATATGTCTCTTTGAAAATACATGTCCTTTAGCCAAAAAACTAGGCCAACATTGAACCAAAGAATGACCCAAAACCGTCCACATAATTATTGAAAAAATTCCAACAATATTTTTAATTTTTGTTGTTAAACTTACCGTATTTTTGATAGCCTAATAAATTGTAGTAGCATATTCTCCTTGCATAGACATAAGAATGAAGATAAGCCAATCTCTCTGAAGAATTTCTCATTTGTTGGACCCCAGTGGCTAAAGGTTCATACCTGAAACCCAAAAAAACAAAAAAAAAAGATAATAAAAATTTTCATGTTCTTGGGTACCAAAAATTTCATTCATCTTAAATATGTGTTGGGTTGGGTTGGTGGAGGGGTGGGGCTTACATTATTATTATTAGGAAAAATTACATTGCTACCCCCTGAGGTCTGTACTAAATATAGGGTAACCCCCTGTATTTTGAAAATATACATTCAACACCCCTGAGTTTAGGATACTTGTTACAGTCAACCCCCATATGTTAGTGCATTTCCGTTAGTTGCTGATGTGTTGGCTATTGATACTTTAAAATGACAAATATACCCCTAATAGGGTGTGAGTTTACCATTTTACCCGGAAGCCCAAACTTCACACCCCTTCGCTTCCTTTCCCTTCCCTTGCTACTCGAACTTGCCTACAGAGGCGTAGGAAGGCACAACGACTAAGGGGGTCGCATTTGGGCGCAACAGCGATGGGAGGTAGTGACCAGGGGGTTGCGTTTGAGTGCAACGGTGGCAGCGCAGGCGACAGGGAGTCGTTGCGGTGAGAGGAGGAGAAAAAAGAAGAGGGAAATACAGAGGAAAAAATGGGAAAAGGGGGCTTTCTTGATTCGATTTATGCTGGTTCATGGTATTTTCTCAAATCTTTTGGGTTCTAAGAGCAAAGATTCTTTAAGGCAGCATGGTCTCTTCATTCATCAGGGAAGTTGGGAAACAGATGAGTCAATTAAAGAAGCAGCCTTGCGAGAGATAGTGGAGGAAGCCGGTGTAAAAGGCAAAGTTTAGGTCAGTGTAATTTTAATTCTTTGTAGTTAGTTGTCTTGATTTGCAAAGATATTAATATTTGAGTTACTAGGTGCCATCTGTAACTAAATTTCTCTTACAGAGTAAAATTGGTGAATGGTGTTTCAGGAGCAAAAGGTATAAGAGCCTTGTTTCACCATCACATTCTTAGATCGTATGAAGTTTACTTTTATGGTTATTGTTTGTTGCATAAGGACGCTGCCCACACCATTATTGTTTCACCGTGAACACAGTTAACTAATGTGTATAACAACCATGGCCGACCGAATAGAAGGCCAATGAATGTTGCTTGGTTTGGAACAAGGAATACCCCTGTGTTGGCATGAAGACGGTTAAAGAAATTAACAAAAAAAAAATTAAAGGCAGTCGAGGCTGCCATTAACATGGTGCAAAGTTTGGTGCCTTCTGGAAGCTGGGGTTTTACTCTCTCTGTTGTATTATATATATATATATATAAAAGACAAAGACAGTCAAGGCTGCCATTATCGTGAAGCACAAATTTGGGCCTACCATTAATGCTTGTACAGTGGCACCGGGAGGAACACATGTGGTTGCAGGGATGGGCTCCTTCCTCCTCTAGTGATCTAATAATAAAAAAAAGCACCGTCCACTCATGGGGTCATTTTGACAAAATTCATGGAAGAACCCTGGAGCTGTTGGGTTGGCCGGAATGGCGACGATGACGGCAGCGAAGGAGGAGAAGAAGCCAGAGAATAGGGTTTGAATTGAATAGGTTTTTGATATATAATATTAGAAGAGGGCAAAGTTGGTATTTTACACTCTATTCTTTAACACCGTCCACTTAGGAGGTGCGGTTGTATAATTTAGAAACACACGGGATCACTCTGTATTTACTACAAACCTTAGGGGCTAGCAATGTACTTTTCCCTTATTATTGTTAGGAAAAATTTCACGGACACCCCCTAAAAGCATCCAATATAGCTGAAACTTACCCTATTTTGGCAAAATATCAAACTTCCCCCTAACGTTAAGCCAAGGAACCCCCCAAAGATAAAATGTCGATTTTACCCTCCTAGTATCATCCAAAGTTTAAAATAACTATTTTACCCCTTAGTAATTTTTAGGGAAAATTTACTAGGAAATTACCCTTACCACAGTGAAATCCCTAAAATACCCTTAATGATGAATTAATGACTTTTTTTTTATTCCTTTTTTCTCCCCTTCTTCTCCTTCTTCTCCTTCTGCTGTTTCTTCCGCCGCCGCCACCACCACCACCACCGCCACCCCCTCCAGCCCTCCTTCTCTTGCTCCCCTGCAACCCCGTCTCCGTGCGACGACTGAAACTGTTCTGCACCTCAACAATGTCGAGGATTGCATCTACAACTCTCTCTCTCTCTTACTCCCCTTCTCTCCGGCCAAAAGTCTCAGGACCCACCTCCTCTGTTTTCCTGTAACCCACCGCCGCTGCAATTTTTTCCCCCAGCCCCACCCCACTGCAGTGGCTAATCAACCATTGCAATTTTTCCCCCGTTGTTGCTATGGTAATTCTCACACTATCCCTCTCAAACCTAGAAAACCTAGAAAACCTAGCAAGGGTTTTTAGAGAAGAGAAAGCAGAGAAGCAGCTCTCGGCGAACCTCTTGAAGGTTTTTTTTTTTTAGAAGGGGAACCATCGAAATTCATTTAAGCTGATGTTTAATCTATACATTGAAGGTTCAAAAAAACTGGATATATCTCTCTCTTTCTCTCTTTCACAATTCAACAAGAACCCCTCTGCAGATCCATGGCAGAAGCTCACCCACCTGGCTTCCGACTCTTTAATCAAAGCCAAACACCTAAAGAACCCTCAAATCTCTGTTTTCTCTAAAACCCCTCTTTTCCCTCATAGCTATGGAGGATACTCCATTTCCCTCAGCTTCGGTACTCCACCTCAGACCGTCCCCTTTATAATGGACAAAGGTAGTGATCTGGTCTGATTCCCCTGTACCCACCGTTATACCTGCATGTACTATTCTTTCGTAAACCAAAACCCCTCAAGTATCCCAACTTTCATCCCCAAATTGTCTTCTTCCGTCAAGATTGTAGGCTGCGAATCCGAAATGCAGTTGGCTTCACAGCTCTGACGTTCAATCGAGATGTAGTGGTTGCGAACCCAATTCGAGAAATTGTTCACAGATTTGCCCTCCTTACATAATCACATACGGTTCCAGATCAACTGGTGGTATTCTACGCTTTGAAACCCTCGATTTTCCAGAGAAAAAGGTACCTAATTTCATTGTTGGATGGGCAAAACCACTTCCTATGCTAGATGATGGAGATGGAGATCGGAAATGGAAACGTTGGGTTTCTACTTCAGGTTTAATGAAATGAAGAGGACAAATAGGGAAAATTTGTCAAAACCCACCGACCTCAAAACTCCACACTGCGATTCCTCAAACAAGTAGCAGAAGAACAGTCCCGAAAGAGTTGAAAGGGTCTTCGTCGTCACCGTTGGTGTCGCCCACAGCAGCGGGAGAAGGGAGAGAAGAGAGGTCAGATGTGACAAGCAGAGAGGGGGTTTTTGAGTTTTTCCTTCTTTGTCTTCCAAGCTTGGAGACGGGTTCAGTAATGGCGGAGGTCACCGTCTACAGCCTAGCTATGGAGATGAGTTCCATCGTCTTCTTCCTTCAGCCCTAGCTGGTAAAACGATGAACTGTTTTGTTTATTGGGTAAAAGAGGATTTTACCCTTAAGGGGTATTATGGTAATTTATCCCTTCTAAGGGTAATTTGGCCATTATGATAAATCTAACAGCAACTTAACCCCAAAAGCCTAACGGAGTGGACTAAGTTCATATATCTTCATAAAATAAGGGTAGTCTGTGCCTTTTTGCCAAAATATGTTAAGTTTCAGCTATATTGGATACTTTTAGGGGGTGTCCATGAAATTTTCCCTTATTGTTATTATTATTATTATTTTGTCCTATCCTACCCCTATTTGCCCAATGGGACTTTAATTAGCTACCAATTACAAGAGAACTACCATTAATGGGGACGGGGAGAACCAAGAGAATTCAATCCCTTGACCTCCTCGGAGCATGGTTTACGATCTTGGTATCGGCTGGATCGCGATCCGATCGGCCGATATGGATCGGGATCGCCCAAACTCTAGGAAAATATGACACCTGTGTCCTTGTTTTTTTTATAAAAAAACTATTTTTGTTTTACATTTTCTCCCCTATCCGTACAGTTGGATCGGATCGATATCAAAATCGGTCTCAGCCGATATCGATTCGATCTAGTCAAAATCGACCGATCCAATCTGGCCAAAATCGACCGATCCAATCCAATACCTCAAACCATGCTTGGGAGGCAAAGCACTCAATTGGCATACCACCGACCAACCAAACTAACGGTTGTTTGTGGGATAACATTATTCATCCATATAAAAGATAATAATAATAATAATAATAATAATTTTGAAGCTAGGGGTATGTAGGATATTCTTACTTCTTGTTCATTCTCACCAATGCAATGTTATGAGAGAGGCAAGTGACAACACTATAGACAATCTGGTAGCCAACAAGAAGTACTTCCGGAATATCATTTGGGAAACGAGTTACTTTCTCTTCATATTTAACAAACCAATTGTTAAGTCCCAAATTCTTTCCACCGAAGTCTTTACATATTCAAGACCAAACTTCACGGAATCAGTTACTTGGAGCAAACAATGAGGCTGCTTGAGTAGGCATATTGATCGTGAAAGATGATCATCTGTAGCCAAGGGTTGTACGGTGAGCCAAAACTCGGCTAAGCTAATTGCAAATGCAGCTACAACCAGCACCACTTGAGCCACCAAAGAGTAACCACGTAGTGATTCAAGTAAGGCTAATGTCACTTCATGTGCATCATCCACACCACATGCACATCTCGATATCATCTGCACCCATTTATTTTGTTATAAAAGAATTGCATAAATTTATATGGGAGAATGTTCGTTATGCTACAGTGCAGGCTACGTCAGGCACATGGACCTACCCCATTGGGGGCAGGGTGATCATTGTGTTCACCTCCATGTGCTTGAGCGCAGCCTACGCTGTGACACAGAGAACAACGCTTCTATATGTATATATACCTCCCAATAAAGCTCTTGTACGGTTCCTTGGGTGTTACTATCCAACTTAAGTCCTTCAGTTTCTCTTAGGTCCCATCAATTTTCTCATTTAACTCACGAGAATTTTCCTGGGAAACCTACAAAAGAAAATAATTCATAAATAAATAAATGCCAAGAAAAATTTAGTCAGGTCATCCTGTGATGCCATTGGTATAATAATGGATTAAATACACGTACCCCCTGTAATGCACCCAATATTCCTCGTACCCCCTAAGTTTCTGATAAGTCCACGTACCACCTTTACTTTATCCCCTAAAGCCATTTAAATCCAAAATGCTACAAAATGACCAAACTACCATTTCTTCTATCTTTTTTAAAATTTGAAAAGACCTAATTGCGCTGACCTATTTGTTAAAATTTGAAAAGATCAAAATACCCTCATCTTCTCCAAATCATCATTTTCTTTTACATACCCACCACCACCCACCACCACCCACCGTTAACACCATCACCACCCCCCCGTGAAGCCCCACCTGAAAACGTTTACGGGCGATTTCGTCTTCTACGGCGAAGCTGGTTCTGGACGTTGGAGTTTTACACTACAGCTGCTATTTGGACGACAGCTCCTCCTTCTCTTATTCCAGAAACAACTCAGCTCCCTCTAATTCTTTTACACTTTGACTCTACTCCACCTCTCACCTTCATCTCTCTATTTTGTCTCACTTTCTCACAAACTATCACTAGCACCTCTTCTCACCATCTCACTCTCACGACCCACTCTCTCTGCTAATGGCGTGAAGATCATTCCCTTCCCTGCCTTATCTTTATAGCCTCTCTCGTACTCCTCTACGTTGGAGGAGGATGATAGAATTCGAAGTGGGAAGTCAAGGAAAGGTGCATCGGCCATAATTAATTTAAACGGCTAAGGAATTAATGCGAGTGCCAGTTGATCGAAGAAAAGTCAAAACAGAGGGATCCTACCCACCGCCTACCCATCACATAACGCCGACGCGAATGGGAAAAAAAGAGAGGTGTATAACGCGCGTGAATCCCCGATGACTTTGGTTCTGCATAGAATGGGTTCCAGAATAAGGATTTGCTGTATAAAGTGTATATTTATGAAGAATAGACAGATATGGTAGAGATAATCATGCACAGTGGTTGGAGAAGTGGTTGGAGAAGTTCTCCCAACGGAGAGTTTGTGGTTGGGAGATGTTCTGGACAGAAGTAGTGTTGAAGTTTTAAAGAAGAAGAAAACAATGAAGGTTCGATTATCAATGAAGGGACACACCCATGTGACAACTATAGGTGTAGATTAAAAAAAAATGAATTTAGATTTGAATGTTGAAGTTGATAGTTTTGACTTTTGAACTAGATTCATTAATATTTACCTATTCAGCTAACGTGATCCATCCTAGATCCACATCCTCTACTTCCTTTTCTCTACTTCCATCCTACTTCCCTGTTTTTCTGGTGTGACACATGTCCTGACAACCATCCAACGGTTGTCTTTTAAATAATTCAAAATTTTTTGAATGACATTCCTCATCTATTTGAACCGTTTTAAATCTCAAACCAATCCATCCCATCGGTTTAAAACAAATCAAACCGGTCTTAACTCCCTCAAAACAAACCCATTTCACTCTTGCCTAGGGTTTCAGGTCAAACAAAAATTTCGAAAGTAGAACCTCTCACTCATCCCTCCCCTCTCACAACTCCTCAGTGGCGACGGCGACGCAGACGGCTTCGGTGACATTCTTTGAACCTCTCACTCATCCCTCCCCTCTCACAACTCCTCAGTGGAGACAGCGACGGCGACGGTGACGGCGACAGCGACGGCGACGGTGACATTCTCTCAATCTCTCTCACAACTCCAAGGACCCTGAAAGCTATTTGGAAAGAAAACCAACGAAGTAGCAGGGTAAGTCATGACCAAATCTGCCTGCTATTGCGACTGCGACGGCGATGGGGATGGCGATGGCGACATCCCCTCTCTCACCCTGCTCCTGATGCTCTCCGGTGTACTCGCCGTAAGCTAAATCACGATCTCTTCTCTTACTCACCCTGCTACTGCTGCTTTGCTTTCCTGCTGAAAATTTACTGCTTTTCAAAGGATTCTCTTGATACAAGGTATTTTGAGTTTGTTAATTTTATTTTCCGAGGACACCATTGTTTCATTGTTTTTTTGTTGATTTTTTCTTTCTTATCACTCGGGTTCCCAGATCTAGAACCTCTCCTGTCTTAAAACCCTCCCTTTCTCGCTCATCCCTGTCACAACTCCTCGGTGGCGACGGCGATGGCGACGGCGACCAGCGAAGAACTTAGGTTAGAAACTCAATAAAATTCCAGAACTGGAGACATATATATTTGGATTTTTATTTTTTTTTTGGTGGAAGTTTTACCTGATTTGCTAGCGGAGTTATGGTTACCTGTGTTTGATATCCTTTTTTTGGGTGGCCAATGATGTGAGCCAATACGGTTCATATACCCTTTGCAATGCCTTGGAAGGATAGTGGAAAAGGTTTGTATCTGTTTCTATAGACGCTTGCTTTCTCTACTGGTGAATATTATTGGAGGCTAACAACCATATTATAGAGATGTATCTCCTAAGAGTACAGTAATTGTGAACTTTTAAATGCATTAGAAAAATATAAAATGGGCTTGCATTCAAAACAACTATCTGAGTGGATAACCTAGAATGTCTTAGAACTAGTAATAAAAAGAAACGATGGAGAGGAAAGTCCATTAAGTGAAGTAGTTGAAGTGATTTTTTTTTTTTTTTTGAAGATTATGACAATAGTTTTGTATAATTCGTATAGTTTGCTCAAAGCACATTATTTTGTATCTGCCTGATTTTGTCATTCAGATTGAGGACTAGTCAAATCTGACTGTTTTTGCTGTAAGGCTAAATTTTTTTCGATGTTTGTTGATTGTTCCTTATTTGTATATGTCAATGTCTGGTTTACCTGCTTATGACATAAAGATATGAGATTTGTGTGTGGGGCATCTGTGTGAAAATGTTTGACTGACCAAATGATGTTTATATCTTTTCTTCCAACATTGCATGCATGGTGTTTCACTCCCCATCTCCTTTGTTAAATAACTGGACTCTTAGATGTCAAATCGATCACGACCAGCCAAGAAAGGATTACTTTTTGGCCTGTAATAGTGATGAGCAGTGTTGTTTGAGCTCTTAGTGTTGATGAAAAATGTTGTTTGAGCTTCCCTAGTGGCTGTGTGATGAAGATATATGCCTTGACAGTCTTGATGGAGTTGCTTTTCTTTGAGATGTTTATCTTGTTTGATTGCTGGACTAAAGTAACTAGAGTTTGAAAAGCTTTGTTTTTTTTGTTTTTAGCTTGTTTGGGTAGAGTGTGTACTCAGCATCGGATTGGGTATCATTCCCATTTCTTGTGTATTCCTAGATTATGTCAGTTGTGTATTCATTGGTATGATATCTAATCTAATTTTTTTAATTTTACGAGGACAATGAACTCTACAAAACCTATGTGTTCTTGTGGACAAGGTGAAATGGTATTGAAGCAAGCGTATACTCAACGAAACTATGGTAGATGGTTCTATAAATGCCCTGCAAATGACGATCATCCAAATTCCTTCATGTGGGTGAGCTACTACAAGCCCGATGAATCTGCATCATCCACTCCTGATCGTGATATTGCCCATGCTCGGGCACCAAGATATCAAGCACATCGGGACGATAGTCAAAATTATGTGGTGTGCCATGTCTGGAAAATGGATTTAATAGTTCTATGGCGTATATGTGTTTCTGTTGCAATTATGTATCTTTTATTTCGGGGTTAAACTTCTTTTGTATTATTGAAGTTGAAAACATTACCCCCCTATGTTAAATTGAGTCCTTGAATATTTTAGAATGGGTTTTAGAGAAATAGTTGTAAGGGAAACTATGTAGCTTGTTCAATATGTATTCCTTAGCTTCTATTTGTTCTGGAGAAGTGGAGATTATGAACTTTCGATTTTTCACCTTAATAACTGCTAGCTCAAATTATTCTGATACTCTAATGCTTGTTAGATAGGAACAAATATGCCCCCGGTGTAACTTATCTCAGAAACTTGAGTTTTCCACATCTTTAATTTCCTTTTCAAATGCAAGCAATTTGTTATTGGGGGTAGCCTAATGCAGCATAATTGGTTCTTCTTTTTTAATTTGTGGGAAAACCCAGTGTGGTTGATATCTGTGAATTATATTTCCAGGTGGGGAACTGCTTTCCTGATGACACTATCTGTTAAGAATTGAAAGTCCTTGAATCTGAACGCACCTTTTTCTAATTTCTTGTGTCCAGCCTCTTCCCACTTCGATATCCCATTTATTACCACTGTGAGCTTTTTATTCCATGCTAATATGATTATCACTATGAGGGCATTTGGGGGGGGGGGTCGTGGTTGTGGGCACTGAGATGTTAAAAGTCAATGCCTTTGTAAGCACTAAACAAAGCAGGGTAGACCTGGTTTTGGTTCTCTAGCTATCTCAAATGCGATATGGTTGGGTTGACTTGTATATTATCATTCACATCAGGAATTCAGAGCCAGAGAAAGTGTTTTGTAGTCAAGAGCCAAGGTTTTTTATGCCACGCTCGTGGAGAAATACTCGGGGGAGGAGGGACATTGTAAATAGTTTATATGTTCTAACTTCTAAATATGTTATCAATCACTGCATGCATTTCCTCTCAAAAAGGAATATGAACATTGCATTTGCATCACACGAGCTCAACAGAATTTTTAAGAGATTTGATCTGTAGAAATGCATTAACGTATATGCAAACATGCAATAAGACATATGTGTGGTCTGTCTTGGGAGGTAAAGTAAAGTACTTTAGAAATTAGTTTATGCTCCATCTAACAAGAAAGGGAGCATTCTGTGAACCCCAGTAGCTTTTTTCTGTTCAGTTAACACTTTTGGCATCCTACTTCTTCTCTATTGTTTTATAGTACAATAGCATTTTGCAAAGTTTTCCTGCCTCTGAACATGGAGAGGACATAACCAAATTGTGGAGAATTGAACAAAATCCTAGAAAATGGAGCTATTTTTCACAACACTATTCTTCATCATTGTCCAAGCTTCCTTGAAACGGTCTCCATGCGGCAACAATGAATACAAAAAATAATCAAAAGTTGAGAAACTTATTATCAGTCATTGGATGAAAATTAAAAAAAGAATTTAGCAACTTATCATCAATGTCACAGTTTCACCTGTTTTTTTGTCCTGGAGATAGATTAACTCGAGGTGTTGTTGTTGAACCCTGCGAAGAACCTACTGCCTACAAATGCAAAAAGTGTAAAATAGAATTAATATTAAAAATATTAGTATCACACATTATTATTAAATATAGGTTTATTTGATTATACCAATAAAAGTGATGTGAAAAGCCGGTTCTCCGTATATTGAGATACACCACGAACATTTGATGTAGCAAGGCTTTGAGATGGTTCTTCTAGTGTTTCCATGCTAACTGAGGTGTGGCTTCTAACTGTTTTATTACATTTCTTCTGCTTCCCCGTAGTTTCAATGAAGGCCTTATGCATTTTGCCACCACCTTTCCTACCTTCTTTTTTTTTTAGCACCAAATCTATGTAAGCTTCAGAGCATTGAACTGAATCTTCTATAGTAGGACATGCTACAGTCAGTGTTGCAAGTTCTTTAGCCAAAATATCAACATTAATGTTGGCCATCTCAAAACCAGCGTCTGTATTAGATGCTTGGCTTACTAGCTTAACATATGTGTACGACTCAGCTGGACATCTTCCATCACTTCTTTTCCCTTACTGTCCTCCACCAATATGTCTTTTGCTGCTCGTGTCCATCTCCTCAAAATATATTTTTCAGGAATACATTTTATCTTGAGCACATCTAAAACTTTCAGGACATGGCAACATAGGATGCCATATGTCTCAAATTTCCTGCAACTGCATTCTAAAACCTGCTCATGTATCTTGTACAAGACTGCATGCTCTCCTTCCACAATTTCACCTTCCTCATCAACCATTCCAACAATGTACTGGTGGAAGACATCATTTACAGTACGATATTTTACAGAGCAAGCAAGAAACATGTCATGCTCCCTCCGAAATTCATTGAATATGTAAGGGGTATAAACTTTTCCTGCTTGTCTCAGTACTGGTGCATTGCAACCCATGGTCCTAGGAAGCGTATTTCTTGCTTCAAACTCAACATTTAATTCATTAGCACGGTTATCCTCCACAACTCGTTCAAATTGCTTAAAAAATCGTACAAGATCCAATGTGGGTCTCAAATAATCTTTTAAATCACTGTTAATACTTTCACTGAGCTGTGTGCTCCTCACACCAAATGTGAAAGTGTATTTCGTATAATAGCGTGCCCATTTATGTTTAATACTATAAATCTGAGCTAACCATGAATTATTCCCAAGTTGGTAATCATCCAGTAAAATTTTTCATGCATTATCAAATTCCTCTTCATTTTCATATTAGAATATGCATTTATTCAAATCTTTAAGAAATGATGATCCATGTTTCATCAAATTACCAAGATGTTTTATCCCATTCTGCATTAGGTGCCAGGTACACAATCCATGTCAGGTTTCAGGTAAAACATCAGCTATTGCCCTTGACATTGCAGCATCTTGATCAGTAAAAATGGTTTTGGGCTTCTTCTATCCATGAGTCTCCAAAAATGTCTCAAACAACCATTTGAAGGAAGGAACTGTCTCATCATATAGTAGTGCAGCTCCGAATATGGTCGCACCCCTATGATGGTTGAATCCTGCAAAAATCCCAAATGGCCTGTACTCTTTGTTTGTGCAAAACGTAGTGTTAAAGATAACAACATCACCAAACACTGCATAATCAATGAGCATCCTCGGATCTGCCCAAAATATGTTTGTTATCTGTTCTCCATTATCCAGTTGCAAAGAGTATGTAAATGATGGGTTGTTCCTTGTCTGATTTTCAAAATATGCTAGCACACTCCCAGCTTCACCGAAGGCTAGATCATGCTGACGTTTGGTTCGAAGGTAATTATTCAGATCTACCCTAGTGCAACCTAGGTTTTCGCTACCACCAACTTGCATGCCCATCAAATCAAAAGTGGCCTTGGGCCTGATACCGAAATCATTAGCCAAATCTATTCCATGTGCAACTATATTTGAGATTTGGCGTTGAGACCGCATCAAATGAGAAGTAGCTGGTGTATGCAATTCATGGTTGTGGTCATCAAAAAAATCTTTACATTCATATTGACCATCTTTCACCCTAGATATACACATTCTTGCAAGACAATCAGTTCTGGTTTTTGCACGAGGTTCCTTCGTGTTTATATCTCTCTTATCCTTTTTTTGACGTCCTGTTTAATGATTGTCGGATCTTCCTTACTCCTATGTGCATGATCTGTCCTAATACTAAAACCAACATTTCTACCATACTGATTATAAAAGCAATATGCAGCATTTTTAGATTCGAAAGTCATGCCAATCCGAGGTATGTCCTGGATATACACATCTTCAACACTATTATCAACCGGTGAAAGCACTGGGTTGGACATAGGACCTACTGCAATTCATAGACATGTGAAACAAAAGTAACTACATGTCTAATCCAGAAAATAAAAAAAAAGTAATTACATAAAATATTAAAAATCAGTACGGATCAAACAAATAACAAAAAAAGTCAAAATTCTCAAAATAGAAATAAAGGTTGTACCCAGTGCACAAGGCTCCCGTGTTTAGTAGGGTCTAGGGAGTGTCAAGATCCCAAAAATATTGATAAAAAAACCCAAAAAAGAATGGCAAGAATCAGATCAGATAGGTTGATCCAACCGACATGTAATGATGTCTTTAGATAAGATAGAGTTTAATGTAGTTAAAACACTCTAATTCCTTCCCCATGGTTGGTGGGATTCTAGCAAGTCCAGGTGAGAGGCTTGGTCATATCCACTTTTTCTAAACCTCGTCTTCACTACTAACTACTAACTACTAACTACTTGAATTCCTAGTTTTTAGGATCTGAACTTGCTAATTCTAAAGCAGCACTGGTTCATAAGATCCAACCGTTGGATAAGGCTCTTCTTTGGTGGAGCTATTTTTAACCATTTGTAAGACCTTCAACCAGAATTTTACTTCAATCTGAATTGTTAATTGCTATATAATTAGATTTTTTTTGAATCTAGAATGTTTCATTTCTGCGTAGCAGACACAGAACATGACTGGAGAGAGGGCACAGAGCAATACATGTTCATTGAGAAGTGCCTGGCATCAGCTGATAAACAAAAGCAGCCATTGCTTATCTTTCTTGCACATCGAGTACTGGGTTATTCTTCCGGTAGGGACATTTGAGGAACCAATGGGAAGAGAGAGCCTCCAAAAACTTTGGCAGAAGTACAAGGTTGACCTGGCTTTCTATGGACATGTCCATAATTATGAAAGGACATGTCCTATCTATGAGGTACTACTTATAATCTTTTCCATGGATCTTTGCTGCATCACAGCATCCATGAATACATACCAATTATTGATGATTCTCGTTTCTATTATAGAGTGTTTGCACGATGATGGAGAAGTCATACTACCACAGCAGTTCTGGAATTTTATTGAGTTTCAAACTAATAACAGCTTCCGTTGCACCAGTAACAATCCATTACTAAGAAAATTATTGGAATCAAAATGGCATGAGGATGTCATTACGGTCAAATTGGTTTAGCTATGAAATCAATTTCATGAATTAATAAGGATCCTTGTAGCAATGGCCTTACCCGAGTGATAAGAAAGAAAAAATCAACAAAAAAACAATGAAACAATGGTGAAGTAGCAGTAAATTAACAAGAAAGCAGTAAAATTAAGAGAATAAAATTAAGAGAAGAGAAGAGAATAAACTCAAAATACCTTGTATCAAGAGAATCCTCTGAAAAGCAGTAAATTTTCAACAGGAAAGCAGAGCAGTAGTAGCAGGGTGAGTAAGAGAAGAGATCGTGATTTAGCTTACGGCGAGTACACCGGAGAGCATCAGGAGCAGGGTGAGAGAGGGGATGTCGCCATCGCCGTCCCCGTCACCGTCGATGCAACCGTCGCCACTGAGGAGTTGTGAGAGGGGAGGGATGAGTGTGAGGTTGAGAGAATGTCACCGAAGCCGTCTGCGTCGCCGTCGCCACTGAGGAGTTGTGAGAGGGGAGGGATGAGTGAGAGGTTCTGTTTTCGAAATTTTTGTTTGATCTGAAACCCTAGGCAAGAGTGAAATGGGTTTGTTTTGAGGGAGTTAAGACCGGTTTGGTTTGTTTTAAACCGGTGGGATGGGTTGGTTTGAGGTTTAAAATGGTTCAAACAGATGAGGAATGTCATTCAAAAAATTTTGAATTTTTTAAAAGACAACCGTTGGATGGTTGTCAAGACACGTGTCACGCCAGGAAAGCAGGGAAATAGGATGGAAGTAGAGAAGAGGAAGTAGAGGATGTGGACCCGACCCATCCTCCCCCTTTGTTGAAAACCCTATTTGAATATATTAAATATATATCTATGAAAAAATTAATATAATACATATATATATATAAATAAGAATATCCCAACAACAAAAATTCAAGGTATTACACATACGGATTTCGGTACAAGTTTTGTGAACTTGAACGATCTTCTACAATCTCTAGATATCTCAAAAGACCTTTTCACGGAGAACTCCACATCGCAAATCCTTGGAAAGAGATGAAACCCTACACAGAACAAGAACACAATTTGGAGAGGAATATTGATCATGAGAGAGAAGCTAGAGTCTCAAGTTTTTTTTTATTTGTTTAAAACTCAAATATGTGAATTCGATATCATCAAAGCATCATTCGGTGTGAATTCCTTTTCCTTCTATCTTTGTACCTAGCCCACATTTTTTTAGTAGAAAAGATAAAGAGAGATTACAGATTAAAATCCTCTGCAGTGTGGGCATTTGGCGGTGCATTGAAGTATGGCCCTGAAAACTCAACACATGAAAGAAGTTTCATCAAATGGTGCGAGCTCGATACAAAGCAGAGCCACTGTACACTTTAGTACTATGAGTTATGACTGTGCCAAACCTTTGAAATAGTAGTTCACCTAGGTATCAATGATACTTGACTAGTTGACTCCACTTTCCATTATACATTTATACGCCGCCTTGTAGTTGGATGGAAAGCTAATTGTGGGGTTCGCACTCATGGGAGAACGGTGAAGGACCACGTCCATGAGCGACTCGACTTTACTCTAATAAGGGCTAACGCCCCCCCTCCTAAACGAGTAAGTAAAGGCCTTATATTTCCTAGAGCGATACGACTTTTTGGCTGTCCTCTTACTTTACGTCTACTTTCTTCCTCTTTTTCCAAAAATCTCATGTACCGTTCTCCCACGAGAACGGTGAAGGACCACTATACTTTAATGTATCACTGATGTTTGTTAGCTGATTCCCACGTAATTTGAGAAAAATTGAATCAATTCTTAGGGCACCAACTACCAGGGTCCATCTCTCCTAGAACTTTCAAATTTTGAAGAAAAAAGTATCATCGCTTCTCTTTCAGTCCGGATCATGTCCTCGTACAAGGACAGCAACTTCTCTTTGGTAATTTTTTGTTTTTTATATGCTAAAGATTAGTAATAAAATTGAAATAAAAACAATACACGATTATCATCTAAGAATTTCTAAACTCAAAAACAATAAAATCACTGTACAAATAATGGTTAATCTATTCTATGGTTTGTTTATCACGATTAGATTTACCTTCAGTCCTATTTGTCTTCTATTCGGTGGATGCTGTATCATAGCTTTCATAAAATAAATCCAATAGCAGATTTCTTGGCCAAGAGCGTTGCTAAAAATTCTATATCTACAAACTCTCCGGAATTCCATCCTCCGGTGCAAGACGAGCTCTTAGAGGATGCTCATTGTAGACTGAGATATCGGTTTCGTAATATGTAATTTTCTTATCCTTTTACCTGCTGATAGCAATGTCGTAGGTGGGGCTAAGGGACTTTAGCACTTTGTTTCTAGTTCACTTTGACCCGTAATTCTCCTTGTTTTTTGTTTTTTTTTTTTTTAATACAAATGACCTTTTAGCGAAAAAAATCACTCTACAACTAAAATCACACCTTTGGTATTGCCATCAACAGAGAAATAGCCCATAAGAGATCTACTCTATTTGGCAAACCTTACTTGAGAAACTGTTGATAAACCTTAGCCAAGTTTTCCGTACAATGGTTTCAAAGTGTCAAATTAATATAATATATGTTATGTGTGTTTCTCAAATTCTTGTACCTATATATTTCGAAGAGTGATCCGTTCCGACATTTTTGGTGGTGACTCGAATGAGATTTTTTTATAAGGCCTGTGATTGTAGCGGAGTGACAACCGATCTCATTTGAGGGTATAGGGCGAAGCTTGGCGATACGGTTCGACCCGACTTGGAGGAGTATTGCCATGTTTTCGTGTGTAAGCAAGTGAGATGCTAGATTTGGGGATTTTGTGTTAGGGTTTTGAGAAGATTGGATTTACCTTCTTCCATTTGGGTGTTCTTGAGAGATCTCCACTGTATCTTCTTCCATTACACAATGAATCATATTCACTTTTGCCCGAGGATGTTACAGAGCTCGTTAGAGCAAGTGGGGCAAGTCTTATACCAAGTTGTAAAGTCAATCTTGATCTTTATTATTAAGATATTCCTTGGAATATACAAGTGGTGAATTGTGATAGCAGAAACACACATTTTAGAATACACAGGTGGTTAGATACACGTTGCTGTGAGAGGTAATGTTCGGAATGTATCCTTATCACGTACGAAAAAGATCCTGTCAATCTGGGCAGCATGCCGCCATGTGCAGCACTTGAGATGAGGCGGTGTGCATTGACTGCCTTACCTCTGCTCGGGCAAGACGTTTGGGCAGGGGTAAGGAGGTAAATGCGGCTGCCTCATCTCAGGTGCTGCACAAGCAGAACTGCTGCCCGGATTGACAGGACACCATATTGGTTAGTAAATCACATTAATTATGTCTACAATCTACCTTGACAGCTTGTGTCTTTTTCTTTTTAATATACATGAGTTTTTAAACGAAAAAACAAAGGGGGATTCGGGACTCAGCTAAGTCATTTCTATGTAATAAATTGTCCTAGGAGCAGAGATACCAGCACGTATCTTTTTTGAGAGGTTAAGGTAGAACTGAAGAAATGGCATCCAAACCAGGTCTCCTGACTGACTGGCCATGGCAAAAACTTGGAAACATGAAGGTACTACTACTACTACTACTACTACTATTTTTCATATAATCCTCCACATTTCATCATCTTCTTCTTGTTGTTCTAATGAGGGTTTGCTGTGTTTGAAATGAAGTATGTGGTTTTGGCGCCTTGGGTGGTACAAAGTGTATATTCATTTGTGACCAAAGAAGACAAAGAGAGGGACATAACAAACTTGCTCATCTTCCCATTCTTGCTGTGGAGATTGCTTCACAGCCAACTATGGATAAGCTTAGCTCGTTACCACTCTGCCAAAACCAAACACAGGATAGTAGACAAGGGCATCGAATTCGAACAAGTGGATAGAGAAAGAAACTGGTGAGTCAGTCAAGTTTCTTCAATTATTAGTTTTCTCTTCTCTAGCTGATCTCTCTCTGTGGTTCATATTCGATTGATTGATTGATTTGATGAGAAATGAATTTATTTGCAGGGATGACCAGATCATTCTGAATGGGCTTCTATACTACATTGGATTTATGTATCTTCCGGGGGTTTCAAGAATGCCAATATGGAGGTGGAATGGTTTTGTTATTACCACTCTCCTCCATATGGGTCCAGTGGAATTCCTCTATTATTGGTTTCACAGAGCTTTGCACCATCATTTCCTTTATTCTCGTTACCATTCACACCATCATTCATCCATTGTTACTGAGCCCATCACAGGTAATTAACCCAATGTTTCTTAATTCTCTCTTATAATTTGTAAGTATATTTCACTACTTCATGCATTTATACTCATCTACTATGTTAATTTTGGTGGCAGCTGTTATTCATCCATTTGCGGAACATGTGGTTTATTTTCTACTGTTTGCAATCCCAATTTTGACTATGTTATTCACTAAAACTGCCTCTGTGGGAGTGATCGTGGGGTATATAACTTACATAGATTTTATGAACTACATGGGTCATTGCAACTTTGAGTTGGTTCCAAAGTGGGTGTTCAGCATCTTTCCTTTTGTCAAGTACCTTATGTATACTCCATCGTAAGTTTTCAAAGCTCCTTTCCTAAGTTCTATAGTTTTTTATATTGTATATTGTCAGCTTATATCCATTTTGTTAGGAATAGTGAATTTCATTAATTGTATCTCTCAATGTGAGAGTGAATATATACATGTACAGCCCTAGCTAAGAATTACAAATAGAATAGGAAGGTTATATCACATGTGATGTAGTTTCTTAATAGGAAGGATTACAAGGGATTACATAAAATATGAAACAGGTTTCCTAGTTTGAGAAGATCTCAATATTATCCAATACACCCCCTCAAGATGAAGGGCCAGCAGAGCGGACCTTTAGCTTGTCCTGCAAGAATTTAAAACGAGCTGTAGACAGGGCCTTGGTAAGGACATCTGCAACTTGATTTGTGGTTGAAATAAACTGCACCTGAAGTTGCCGATTGGCGACGCGTTCCCGCACAAAGTAAAAGTCAATCTCTATGTGTTTGGTGCGAGCATGGAACATAGGATTGGCCGAAAGATACGTAGCTCCAATATTGTCACACCATAAAATAGGGGAGCTATGGAGCGGGAAGCCCAATTCTCGAAACTTGTATTCGGACTCAGTAGAGGATCGAGCAACGGTTTTTTGTTTTCGAGATTGCCATGAGATCAAGTTGGGCCCAAGAAAAATTGCATAATCACCAGTCGACCGTCGATCCGAGTCGTTACCTGCCGAATCGGCATCTGAGAAAGCCTGAAGTGTGAGATTCGGAGATCGCTCAAGTAGCAAACCATGAGTGCTGGTGTGTTTAAGATAGCGCAAAATGCATTTGACCAAGGACCATTGATGCACTGTAGGAGAGTGCATAAACTGACACACCCTGTTAACTGCAAAGGCCACATCAGGGCGTGTGAGTGTGATGTAGTGTAGTGCTCCAACTATTGAGCGATAGCATTTGGGATCATCAAAGAGTGCACCCCCTGAATCCGAAGAAGGGGGAGAGACTGCCATAGGAGTGAGAATTGGTTTGCACTCAGTCATACCAGCACGTTGAAGCAAGTCACGAATATAACGTGATTGAGATAAGAGAAGGCCCTTGGAATGTTGGACTGCCTCAATGCCAAAGAAAAAATGGAGAGGACCTAGATCCTTAATAGAAAACTCATTTGCCAGTTGCTGTAACAGTGCTGTGACCTGAGACGCAGTGTTACTGATAACAATAATATCATCCACATAAATAAGCAAATAAATAATCACCGAACCTGACCGATACAGGAACAAGGATGGATCGGTCTTGGAAGCGACAAAACCCAGACGAATCAGATATTGTGAAAGGCATTGGAACCACGCCCGTGGGGCCTGCTTGAGTCCATAGAGTGAACGGTGAAGCTTGTAGACATAGTCTGGGTGAGAAGGATCTTCAAAACCTGGGGGCTGGGCCATGTAAACATCCTCTGAGAGCATTCCATGCAGGAATGCGTTTTGCACATCCAATTGGCGGAGGGACCAACCCTGTGATACAACAACAACAAGGATAGACCGAATGGTTGTGGGCTTCACAACAGGGCTGAAGGTTTCGGAGCAGTCAATGCCCTCATGTTGATGAAAGCCCGTCGCAACCAATCCGGCCTTGTAGCGTTCTAGACTGCCGTCTGCTTTGCGCTTGATCCTGTAAACCCATTTGCAACCAACAAGATTTATATGGGGGGAGGGGGGAACTAGTGACCATGTAACATTTTTGAGAAGAGCATTAAATTCCTCTGACATGGCAGTTCGCCACTCAGGAAACTTTCTTGCTTGCGAAAAGCATGTGGGTTCTTCGGTGGGAGGGGTGGCAGCAGTCAAGGCTTGAGGTTGGGATCTGGTATTTGGTCGATTTCGAAGGACCATGGTGTGGGTGTGGTGAGGAGGGGGATAAGGGGAGGGTGGTGAAGGAGGGTTTACCGCAGGTAAATGCGTGTAAAAGTCACTTAGAGGCCGGGTAGGGCGAGGGGGAGATAAGGAAGGGGACCGGTCAGGTGTTGGGGGCCGGACTGGTGGGGAAGCCACAGGTGTAGGTGAGTTGTCAAGGGGTGGGGATGGAGGGGGAGATGGGATCGGCAACGGTAAGGGAGGGGCTGGGGTAGGGGTAACCCGTGTAGGGATGGAACCGCATGGGGAAGGAGGGACTAAGGTAGGGATGAGTGAGGTTTTTGCAGTAGTCGTCGCAAATGGAAAAGAGCTCTCATCAAACGAACGTGGCGTGCTATATACAGGCGATCACAAGACATGTCTAGACACCGATAACCCACATGAGAAGGACTGTAGCCAAGAAAGACACAAGGAGTGGAACGGAAGTCCATTTTGTGACGATTGAATGGACGGAGATATGAAAAACAGAGACAACCAAAAATGCGTAGAAAAGAATAATCAGGAGATTTATGGTGAAGAAGTTGATATGGAGTAACCTTGTTGGATGTTTTGGAAGGCATGCAGTTAATTAAGAACACTGCAGTGTCAAAAGCAAAATTCCAATAGTGCATGGGAACCGAAGAGTGAGCAAGAAGAGAGAGGCCAGTCTCAACAATGTGACGATGGCGCCTCTCAACAAACCCTTGCTGTTCATGGGTCTGACGACATGAGATCCGATGTGTTATACCAAGGCGTTGAAAATATTGAGGGAGAGAATGGTATTCCCCACCCCAATCTATTTGAATTGCCTTTATTTTATGGGAGAATTGCCTTTCCACTACAGATTGGAAATTTTGAAAAGCATTAAACACATCAGACCTGTTCAATAGAGGATAAAACCAAATGAAATTAGTGCTATCATCAACAAAGATTACAAAATACTTGTGACCTTGAAACGACACTATAGGAGCAGGCCCCCATACATCACTATGAATTAAATCCAATGAAAAAATGCTACGGGAATGAGTTTCTCGCAATGACAAATGACTAGACTTTCCTAACTGACAAGCAAGATAGACAGACTGCAACCGTGTAGACTAACACGGGAGATTATTTTCTTTCAAAATAAAATGAAGAAGGGACTCATGGGGATGACCAAGTCGATGATGCCATCCATCTATAGAAGTTCGTTCAGCAACAAGGACTTAAGGAGAGGAAGCAGAACGTGACGACAATGTAAATAGCCCACCATTACTCGGTCCAGAGAGTTGATTTATCTTGGAGATGCAATCCTTGACAAGAAAATAACTAGAGTGAAATTCAAAAAAATCGTCATTATCACGTGTAAACCGTTGAATAGAAAGAAGAGATTTAGAAATATCAGGAACATGCAAAATATTATTTAGATGAAAGGAACGAGAAGAAGAAAAGCAGGGTAATGTGGAATGACCAATATGTAAGATGGAAAGGCCCTTACCATTACCGACATGGAGTTGATCAGAACCGTTGTACTGGTCATAGGAAGACAGGGACTGTAGATCCGGGGTCACATGATGGGTGGCTCGGTATCCGGGTACTAGGTCAGGGCAGTGGACGGGTGGTATGGGGGAGGGTAAGATGGGGTAGGTAGGAGAGGCGGATTGGGGTAATGTGCTGCCAGTGTGGGGGAGGGTTGTGTGGGAAAATATTGGGTTGTGGGTTGGGGGTAGGGGGAAGGTGTGGGGTTGCGATAGAAGCAAAAGGGTGCGGTGTGATTTGTGCGATGACAATAGGTACAGTACATGTTCCCCCTTGTCTGATAAGGAAAATGCCCCCCACAGCCACGGGTTCCACGACCACCGCGACCTCCACGGCCACCCCGGCCACTGCCACAGCCAGAAGGGACAGCAGCTGAGTTAGATCTGTTCACAGTATTTGCTGAGGGTGGGCTAGAAACAGGCACTTCAGTGAGGCGTAGCTTCTAAAACACGCGAATACTTTCATGGCTCAACTGCAATCCACTCAATTCAGAGAAAGAAGGCGGCTCCAAGCGATTAAAAATGGGTGATACAACATCTTGTAGATCAGAGCGCAGGGAGCGCAGGACATAAACATTGAAGTCCACAGGAGCAAGGGGTTTCCCTGCCGCAGCAAGTTCATCAGCAATAATCTTGGCACGTTGGAGATATACAGTGACACTTTCATCGGCCCCCTGTTGGAGATTTTGGAAACTCATATTGAGGGCTATAAGGCGTGTTGAAGAGGCAGATCCAAATGCATTTTGCAAAGCAGTCCAAATATCAAGAGACGTGTCCTTGTCGAGGATCAGGTGAACCTCATCAGAGAGAGAGGCAAGGAGAAGGTTGGTGATGGCGGCATCTGCACAATCCAATGGGAAGATGCATCAGGATCAGACGGGTAAGGGTTGGAGCCATCGACATAGGAGAATAGTCGTTGCCCTGCCAGATAGGCAGTGATTTGTTTCCTCCAAGAGAGATAATTTTATGGGGTTAATTTAAGAGAAACAAAGTGTCACGCCCCCATCCCAGACAAGGGATAAAATACATTATAAGGGGTGACTAGGACAACGCTTGTCATCCTATTAAGCCGCCAGATCACTCGACACGATGTCCCAACGCATATCATAACTAATATTAAAATAATATAATATCGAGTGCGGAAAGAAAAATATTACATTCCAAATGATCATAGTTTTGCGGAAGTGTATAAAATCAATAATTACAAGATGATCAAAGCCTAGATGATAAATACTCGTAGTTAATCCATTTTTCATTACCATCTAATAATGATTAACAAGGGTATAACAAGAAATGTTTTTACATGGGCCTACGCCCTAAAATAAAAAAAGGGGAACAAGTCCCTAGAGTTCTCACGGCCCGTAGGCGCAATTGTCACAAGGACACCCGTTGCCATGTTCCTCTAACACGCCTTCCGCTCCTCCGTACCGCATCATAATCTAAAAATTGTGTACACGAGGGGTTAGCTCTCCACCGAGCCGTGAGGGGATGGGGATGCACAAACACACAGTTCACATAGTCCAATGATGCATGCATATGTTAAGTAAATTTTCCACCTAACATCACAACTAAGTCGAGGTATATGCTCGTGACAACTCGGAGACACTGTGGGTCACTTAACTTATCGCCACAATGAAACCTCAATTGTCACGTGGGACCTACGCCGATCGAAGCCTCCAAGACCACTCAAGTGGCAGACCCACGATAACCAATACTACCATGGTGACCGCCTCTCCCACCTCCACGTAATCCGGTGTCGATTACCCAACACCTAAACCCCTTGGTAAGGGTCGTAGCATAAGGGTGTAAAATCCTAGCCACGCTACATGCAAGTCCTATCGTCCCGAGAGGTAATCCGGCGCATCAACTTTTCATCCTGGTTTAGTGCCCGGTTACCAAGACGCGCGCGCAGCGCATCGATTCAACATGACATTCAACATAATTTCTTCATAAATATATATATTATCCGGGGCGACCGCACCCACCGCACCGAGACCCATCAAAGTAAAGCATCTCCAATTAACATCATAACATTCATATATAAAAGTATGCAATATGCGCAAGCATGCTTAATAATTTATAATGATGACATAATATACAATGCAATAATAATATCAAGCCCAAACAACCAAACCCACTCACAACGTATACGCCAAGCACCACGATTATCAGTTGTCGCCTCGATCAAGCAATAAGCCACAAAAGTGAATATATTAACCTATACAAGGAGTGGAATAAGGTTACACGAGCGAAAGGAACGGATCCCCAAAGGTCTCCCATAAACACTTAAGTATAAGGTTTCGGAGGCGAAGTGGTTGCAGGAGTGGTTTCATGCCCAAATTCTGCAACCACATGTAAATCCTAGGAAACCGGGGTTTGGGGACGTTTTAGTCAAGGTCGGATGCGATGTGGTTTCGAAAACTGAATCCGAGTGTAAATCCGAGCTTCACAGGGCTCGGGACAATTTTTGTCAAGGTCGGATGCGGATGTGGTTTCGAAAAATCCGAGTGTAAATTCGACCTTCACTGAGAATCCTTCTCGGGAAGGTAATTTCGTGGTGGTTTCTTGCGTGCGAAACCACATGTAAATCCTAGCTAACCAGGGGCTTAGGATAGTTTTAGTCAAGGTCGGTTGCGGTGTGGTTTCAAAATCAATCCGAGTGTAAAATCACATACCGCAGAACCGAAAATTGAAGGGTTTCTCACTAGGGATTCATTTTCCAAGGGGTTTAAAGGTAGGGAGGCTTCAAGAAAGCTTCCTCCTAGGTCCATTAGGGTTCTAAGACCTCATTAGGTCCATGTAATCCCATGGATTTAAGAGAAAACAAAGAGAACCTAAATTAGGACATAATATGGTAGAAACCTTAAATTTCTTAAATGGAAAGAGATTACTTAGGCTTAGGGCTTGTAATGGAGTGAAATAACTCCACCATAGTCTAGGTTTAGAGGTTCCATCGATTCCTTAGGTTCCAAGAGAACCCTAGGTCGAATTTCTCCCATTTCCCAAACCCCAAAACCCAAAATAGAAGAAAAGAGATGGGATTGAATGGCTTACCCACCCCAAGGTAGAAGGCTCCATGTTGAGGCTCCAAGAAGTGATCTTCAAACCTCCAACCAAGATTCTCCACCCTTCTTCCTCCTTTTCTCCTTCCTTCTTTCTTCTTTCCTTCTTTCTTCTTTCTTCTTTCTCCTTTCTCTCCTCTTTCTCTCTTCCACGATTTAGGCTAGATGGGAGAAGAACTGAAAATGAATCCTTCTCCCCCTTTGTCTTATTTATAGAAAATGGGCTTGGGTCCTTTAAGTTAAATGGGTCAAATAGCTAAATGGGTACTTTAAGTTAAATGGGTCAAATAGCTAAATGGGTGGATCCAAGATAAATGGGTCATTAGGCCAAATGGATAGTTTAAGTTAAATGGGTCAAGAGGGCTTAATGGGTTGACCCATGGTCTTATTTAGGGTAAAGGAATGGGTTAACCCATCTTTGGGTCAAATAGAGTTAGATGGACCCTCGGTTAAATTGCCACTTAAGCCCAATGGGCCTCTTAAGCTAATGGGCCTGCCCACTAGTTATAATTAAGAAAGAACCTAATTAAAAGATGAGCCCACATGATATGGGTATAATTGCTCTTCACGAGTTTCCCAGGGCAAGTGGGACCCACAAATAGAATATTCCCAACTGGACTAAAATAGCCTTGACGGTCCAAATCTTGACCCGCACTTCGAGGGCATCGAGGAAAAAGGTAAATAAATAAACTTACGGGCTAGAACTTACTATTTCCTTGTCATGGTTTGTCCCCATGACCCCGAATAGTTTCCTCCACGAGTAAACCCGCACTGTGGTCAATAATTTTGTAGTGGTTTGACCACTAGTGAGAACAGCTCACCAGCATACGTGGCAGTGATAACCACATGTCACGGGGAAAAATAAAAATTAATTATGATCCGGGGTGCGGGTATAACACAAAGTGATGGGCGTGGGAAAGAGAGGTGGTTAAGGGAGAAGATAGAGAGGGGTAAGTGGCGGTTATGGTGCCATCACCGATTCCCATGGCAACAAGAAGAAGAAGTGATGAAGAGAGGTAATGCTAGGGCCGAAAAAAAAATTCAGAAGAAGGAAAAGGGGAGCTCGTGGGAGCTTGTGGCTCTTGATACCATGTTAAGAATAGTGAATTTCATTAATTGTATCTCTTAATGTGAGAGTGAATATATACATGTACAGCCCTAGCTAAGAATTACAAATAGAATAGGAAGGTTATATCACATGTGATGTAGTTTCCCAACAGGAGAGGATTACAAGGGATTACATAAAATATGAAACAGGTTTCCTAGTTTAAGAAGAGCTCAATATTATCCAATACATTTTATCTACTTTCTAGGGTTCCAGGGGTTGCAGTGGTCATTTCATGCATCCTTATGTTAAGGTATAGGGGTGGCGTTCTCCTTCCCTTTATCTATTTACTGTTAGGTGGAGGGACTCCTAGGTATATAAGGGGCCGTGCTATAGGGCTTGTTAGTAGCTGATGTGGGAGTAATCTCCCAACACTTCTCTGCACGTGTGGCAGTTTGAACTATGGAAATGTGGATATGATGGGCTTGTTAGTTGCTAATGTAGGATTAATCTCCCAACACTCCCCTGCACGTGTGGCCATTTGTACTATGGACACGAGGATATGGTGAAAACCCGCTTTAATACGACATAAGGTTTCCATCTAAAAAGTTCAAACTGTTAGGTGGAGGGACTCCCAGGTACATAAGGGGGCTATAGGGCTTGTTAGTAACCAACATGGGACTAATCGCCCAACACTCCCTTGTACATGTGGTAACCTATACTATGCAAACGTGGATACGGTGAAAACCCGCTCAGATACCATATAAAGTTTCCATTCAAAAAGTTCAAACTGTTAAGCGGAGGGACTTCCAGGCATATAAGGGGGCTAGAGGACTTGTTACTAATTGACATGGGACTAATGTCCCAACAATTTTTGTTGGGGATTCACAGTAAAAATAGCTTTTTGAGCTCATTATTTACTAAAACTGGATTTTAGTTTTGGGGCTCCCTTAACAAGACCAGGCGAAAGCTAGCAATAAATGAGCTTGTGGTTTACACTTTTTTTTTTGCTAAAGATCAGCAATGTGTATATTAGATGATAAGAAAAGTACAGATGTGGAGATTAACATACAAGCGAGTAACCATGACCCAGATACAAAGGCTAGGTCCTAAATCAAAATATATCTCATAGGACTAGCTGAATCTATAGTAGGGCCGGCCCAGCGAGTCCCAAGAAACTTTCTGTGTAATGAAGCTTGGAGTGACATTCCATGTACTCGATGTTTTCTCCTTTGCTGCATGGGTAGCTAGGGCATCCGTTGCAGCGTTTGCCTCCCGGTAACAGTGAGATATTCGCCATTGAATGTTGTCTAAAAAGCTTGATGCAGACCACCACTTCTGAATGAAGGCCCAAGGGATGTTGCGTGCAAGAATGGATGTTACCATAGCGCTTGAGTCACTCTCAATCCAAAGGTTTGTAATATTTAACATTCTCGCGTGGTCCACCCCTTCAAAGAAGGCGGCCATCTCTGCCACACAGTTGGTGCTCGCCCCTTGGAAAGATGCAAAACATCTAATCATTGAGCCCGTGCTACCCCTGATCAGCCCTCCCGCTCCTGAAGCTCCTGGGTTGCCAAGAGATGAACCATCAATATTTAGCTTCCACCATCCACTTGGTGGCTGCTTCCAATTAACCTCCATTATCTTTCTCGCTGGAGGTCTGCAAGTGTTTATTCGCAGCCTTCTAGCTAACACCAGGTCGTGGATGGTCTTCACTGTCACCTCTCTAATATGTGAGCAGTCCGTGATAGATCTGAGGCACATATTCATAACCTGCATTGGGGACCGCTCTTTGTTGTCATATTTTTGCCGGTTTCACTATGTCCATATCTGCTGGCAAATAAAGATCAGTAGAACTCCCCACGTTTGGGGTAGAGAGACCACCTTGTATTTCCTGCGTCACCATGAAAATAGAAGTTCAATGGACGAAAAGCCACCCCAAACATCTAGATTGCATTCTTTCACCAACAGACGTAGGTGAGCTTTAGCCTTTGAGTTTCCTACTCCTCTAATATTCCAAAATAGGCACCGCATGATTACAGAGAGGGGGACTCAGATTGGTGCCTACTCAAAGCACCCTCTTGTGGCTGTGCTTGCAAGCTTGCCACCACCGCATCAAGCTCCACGCTAAATTTGCCTCTTCGTCGTACCCTGGTAATGATATTGGCCGGCTCAATGTGACTATGTCGCCCGTATTTACGTCGAGGGACCGCCGTACAAGGAGTGTCTGTAGTACCTTCCTCTTCTTGCCCCATAGCCAGGTGCGTAACCACCGTCGTTCTTCCTTCGTTGCACCTGTGAACAGAGATTAGCGAAGAAACGACCTGCAAAACACCTTCCGGGTTAGCCCGGTTCTCTTCGAGCCGAGATGTTGATGCGTTGCCTTCATCACGTTGGACTTGTGCATGCAGATCAGTCTTACTTCCACATAGAGGCACAGTGTTTGAGTTGGTTAGGGAATCTTCTACTCGAGAGGGACTGTCAGAGTAGTAGAGATTATTGCGTAAGCTTCCAAAGTCCAACTCCCCTTGGGGAGCAATTCATGGGCTGATACCCAAGGGTGCTGCCACGTGCTCTTCCCCTTCCTGAGAAATAGGAGCTGTGAGCACGTCAATCGTCGTCACCGGGCCTGCCTATTTCTCTCTTGGGCCCCAATCTTGCCATTGTTGCCTTGCTGGAGGGCCCCCCCTCAAAAGACTTCCAAAATTCCATGTCAGCTAGCCTTGTGTAGACACACCCCCATTTTGTAACTATAGAGACTATCCGGGTGATGATGAAATAAATATTGAAAAAGAATGCGTCTATCTCCTCAAATTGAAAGGTTTTAGGAAAATGACCAAAAATGCTCTTAGTCAACTTGATCTGTTAGATTTTTGCAGTAATCTTTTTTTTTTTTTTTTGGTAAGGATTTTTTAATTAATCCAAATTTTTTTTTTGGTAAATGGGAAATTTATTGAGCAAAGGGGTGTGTACAACCAGCAGCTTCAGTCCCACAGAGATGTTGAAGCCACTGCGTGGAATGTGATCAGTCTATCACACACACAATAGACAAGGCCTTCCTAGCTAGGGCATCTGAGATCACATTCATAGCCCTAGGAACAAGGGAAAAGGAAACCGAAGAGAAAGAAGCCGAAAGACTGAATACATCTGCAACCAAGTCTTCCACTTCCCAACCCGGCGTTTTCCGACCAACAAGAAAACCAATCGCATCAGAGCAGTCCGATTCCACCTGGATGTTCTCAAATTTCATCTCCAAGGCTAACAATAGAGCACATCTAATTGCAAGGACCTCCCCTACATTAGCCGAGCCAAAGTGAAGGGGTATGGAACGGGCTTTAAGGAGAGTACCAGAGTGGCTTTTACCAATCACTCCCACCCCTCCTTTAGTAGCACCTTTAGGAAGAGCTGCATCACAATTCAGTTTAACCACACCCACTGGAGGGGGTTCCCAAAGCCGACTAGGGGGAGGGACATTCGACCTAGCCCCAAAAGAGCTACCTTGTCGTTGCTCAGTCGAGGTGAATTCCAAGAAAGCTTTCTCAGCTACAAGGATGACATCTGAGGGCGACCACACCTTACCGCTGAAGACCTGATCATTTCTCACCCGCCACAGGTACCAACACAAAAAAGAAGCTCTGGAAAGCGATTCCTTGGCCATTCTTTTATTTTCTTTAAACCAGGCGCCCCACCCTTTGATCCAGTCAGCTAGCCCTGAGTTATTAGAAGGGGGGGTAAAATGAAGAGGACTATCGAACCACACACTTCGAGCAAAAGGACAGCCAAATAAGATATGATCACTCGACTCAGAGGAGGCACCATACATCAGACAGCTAGGATCAATTCTAACCTGCTGAGATAACAGCCCTTCGCCTGTAGCCAAGGCCTCATTGCAAGCTCTCCATAAAGGGACTTGATTTTTGGAAGAGTATGAATAGCCCAGATTTGATTCCAAACCTCATTAGGGACATGCTCCCAATGACGAACTTTAGAAGTAGAAGCTTTATTCCCCAAATTCCTATTTCTATACGAGCTAACAAGCGGTAGGCAGACTTAACACTGAACTTCCCATCCTTCGCAGCTCCCCAAACACATTTATCCTCCGATGAAAAGAAACTCAAAGGGATTTGAAGTATAGCAGCAATTTCAGAAGGACTAAAAATAGCTTGCATGAGATTTTCCCTCCATCTACGAGTCATCGGGTCAATAATATCGGCTACCTTCATAAGAGTACACCCAGCCGGCTTTTGAGAAGTCAACTTGCAATCCTGAAGAGCAGGGATCCATCTATCTTTCCAAAGGTTTATATTAGCCCCATTTCCAACTTTCCACATAAGCCCTTCTAACAAAACCTCACGCCCAATTAAAAGACTTCTCCAACCCCAAGATGGGCGGTTCCCAATCTTAGCTTGGAGGAAATCACAGTGTGGGAAGTAGATAGATTTTAAGAATCTAGCCCAATGGGAACCAGGGGAGGACCATAACCTCCAGGAAGCTTTAGCCAGAAGAGCTCGATTCTGCAGCCTTGTGTCTTTGAAACCTAACCCTCCTCTGCATTTAGGCTTGCACAACCTAAACCATGACATCCAATGTATATTTTTCTTCTCCTCAGAAACACCCCAATAGAATCTGACCGAGGATTTTTTAACTTCATCATGAAAAGAGGAGGGGAGCTTGAAGTGGGAACCTGCAAAGTTCGCCATTGGAGCCACTGCAGCCTTCAGGAGGACCTCCTTCCCTGGATGAGACAACAGCTTCCCCTTCCAACCTTGCAACTTGCTAAGAGTTTTCTCCTTTATATCATTGAAGACCTCTTTCTTTGAAACACCAAAGTGAGTGGGTAAGCCCAGATACTTGGAAGGACCATCTCCATGCTTGAACTTTAGAATCTTGGAGAACCACCTCTTGATTCTGTCATGAGTATTGGGGCTAAAAGTTAGGCTGGACTTATGCAAATTTATGGCTTGCCCTGTAGCATTACAATATAAGTCTAGGCAGTCCTTCAAAGCATTAACTTCCTGCAAGTTCACCCTTCCAAAAAGGAGACAATCATCAGCAAAAAGAAGGTGAGTAACAGGTTCTCCTCTATGACGAACCTTGACCCCCCTAATGGTGCCAGCCAACTCAGCCTGTCTGATGATAGCAGTAAGGGCCTGAGAGCACAAAATAAAAATAGCAGGAGAGATGGGATCACCCTGCCTGATCCCCCTAGTAGGAGAGATGGCACCCTTAATACAACCATTCACAAGTAAATTATATGACACTGAGGTAATACAGACCATCACCAGATTAACCCAAGAGGCTCTAAAACCCAGCTTCAGAAGCATCCCCTCGATAAAGCTCCACTCCAATCTATCATAAGCCTTCCGCATGTCAAGCTTTAGAGCTAAGAACTTATCCTTCCCTTTCTTTTGTTTCTTGATGTAATGGAAC
The DNA here is from genome assembly GCF_018873765.1 of Telopea speciosissima. NCBI lineage: Eukaryota > Viridiplantae > Streptophyta > Magnoliopsida > Proteales > Proteaceae > Telopea > Telopea speciosissima. The sequence continues at coordinate 73,349,131 of NC_057916.1, read as the reverse complement.
ATCTCATGAGCGACTAAAATATTATTAGAGATAAGTCTGTTGGGAATATAGGCTGACTGGACAGGTGAGATGATCTGGTCTAGAGCCCCATTCAGTCTATTAGCAATCAGCTTGGTGATGACCTTAAAAGTAATATTACACAAGCTAACGGGGCGGAGGTGATCAACACTTTCAGGGGCCTTAACTTTAGGAATAAGGCAGATAAAGGTCTTATTAAGTTCTTTTGGAATCTGACCAGAACTAAAAAATTCCCGAACCATGGCGATCAAGTCCTCCTTAACAATGTCCCAGTATTTTTGGAAAAAAACTGGGGGAAGACCATCCGGACCGGGGGACTTGAGAGGGGCCATTTTAAAAAGTGCATTGTGAATTTCCTCCACACTGGGGGTCGCACACAGCACATTGTTCAGGTCATCAGTAACAACTGGTTGCACCGCATCCAAGACCGAATTAAGAGCATCATTATTGATAGTTTTAGAAGAGTACAAATTCTGAAAATGAGAGGAGAGGATATTACAGACCTTGGCCTCAGTGTTGGACCACACACCTTCATGATTTTTGAGCTTTAAAATCCTGTTGTGGTGTCTTCTTCGCAAAGTTGTCCCATGAAAAAAATTGGTGTTCTTATCTCCACTTTTGAGCCAATCCACCCTGGACTTCTGACGCCACATCTCCTCCTCTCTTTGAAGTTCAAACTGAAGTAAAGATTGGAGCTCAGTCTCCTTCTCTTGAGAAAAATGAGGGCTCGATAAGGCCTGAACCGATTCCAGCTGGGCTCTAAGGGATTTAATTTTATCGCCTACCCTTCCAAAGACCTCTTTGTTCCACTTCTGAAAGACCTCTCTGCAGTGCCTAGTCTTCTTTAGAACCTGATTAGTAACTGAGCCTGTAGTAGGAATGGACCAAGACTTCAAAGCTGCATTTTTACAATCTTCATGCTGGATCCACATAGACTCAAAATGAAAAGGCCGTTTTCCTTTGAATCTTCCACCTTCAGTATCAACCACCAGCGGGTTATGATCTAAGCCAATACACGACTTCACAAAAATAACTGCATTCTCAAAAGATTGTCTCCACGCCGGGTTACACAAACCTCGATCTAGTCTTATCCTGATATTTGTTGCGCCTTGCCTCTTATTATTCCAGGTAAACATTGGTCCCACAAACCCAAGACCCATAAAATCACAATTGTGTAAGAAATCCCTGAACACCTCACCATCATGCGCACATCTTCTAGACCCACCATCCTTCTCGTGCCAGGATAAATAAGAATTAAAGTCCCCATAGCACAACCATCTGTCCCCCTAATGATTCAAAGCCTTGAACTTGTCCCAAACCCTTTTCCTTTTATGCTTGGCTGGGTCACCATACACGCAAGTGAGGAAGAAAGAGGGAATGCCCACCATATTCACTGCCACATCAATGAAGTTCACATCTGTTTCCAAAACCGAAATGGTGACACTATCTTTCCAAAGGAGTGCTAAACCTCCTGAAGCCCCAACAGGGTCCACTGTGACAAAATTACCAAATTTTCCTTTCCTTTTCACCTTATCAATAGTAACCTTCTTACATTTTGATTCCATGATGAAGAGAATCTCTGGGTTTTCAGAATTGAGGAGGTGATGCAAAGCCTGAACTATTGAGGTACTCCCCAAACCTTGACAGTTCCAACCACATAGCTTCATTGTCTCCCGTGGAGCTGGCCCTCTCCAGACTCCACTGGGGTAACTTGTAAAAAATGACCATCCTCATCAGTATCAGTAACCTCCAAATTATCACTACTACGCATCCTCTTTGAAGGCTGCAGCCAACGCCCTTGAGAAAGATGGGAGGAAGCCGAGCCATGTGGATAACCCAGGTTGTCGAGATGGGTTGGGGGTGAATGGAATAAAGGGTTTGAGTGAGTGGTTGAGGTGGGTGGGGCGGTGGAAGAATGGTTTGAGATGGAGAAACCCGAGAGGTGAGGAAGGACGGAAGCCAATGCTACTGTCAATTCTGGGGTATGGGGGAGGTTTGAGAGGATTGAAAATAACAATTAGGTGTGTTTTATCCAAGAACAAATCCCTTTAGTATTAAAATATGATGTCTTATCACCTTTTGAAATCAATGGGTTTCTTTCCTGGAGTAAAAGAGAGATTATATTTGAAGATACAAATTAGGGGGATTTACATCCTAAAGAATTTCTTCTCATTGGCATCATCCCTTATAAGAGTGGATAATGTCTCTGGGACTTGACAAGAATGGAGGAAATCAGCTAAAAATTTTATTTTATTACTCAACCTATCAGGACCCATAGCGGTGGTGGATGTTGGGTGGGGTACTTGGGTTAAAGGATGCATGCCAAGTACCAATATGGGTAAGAGGATTGGATCCATTGACCACAGCCTTAGGCTTGCTTTTAACAAGCCATGCCAAACCGCCAAAGCAAGTCTAGGTCTACATACCAATGGATAGGGCAATTAATGCATCAAAATCTCAACAATGACTCATGGCTCTGTCCCCAAACCCGGATCTTTATCCCCTCAATTTGTCTGCCCCTCAATTTCCTCAATTCCATCTAATAGGGTGGTAGAAATGACCACCCTACCCTCTACCCGAATACATTGCCCAAGGTGGGGTCCACCTCCCTCTATTAGAGGGCATTGAGGAAATTGACGGGCAGGCAAATTGAGGTGATATTTTTCGCCCCGAACCCCCCTGTAATTTTGATGACAGTTCCATTAATGAGGCTCACATAGTATTATGGCCCATTCCATTAGTACTTATACACTTCATTTATTTACTAATCATCTATTCAATATCAATTCATGTATTTGGGTCTTCTACCAAAAAAAAAAAAAAAAAAATATTCATGTATTAGGGTCCATCTTTGCAAACTTCTTGTCGACTGAATTGTATTTAGTAGGGGTGCAAGTTTGGCCCTGTCGGCCCAAACCCGCCCTGGCCTACCCTGAGCCCGAACAGGGTCTGGGCTGAGATATTTGGCCCTGAGGGTGGGTCAGGGCTAGAAACTTCTGGCCCTGAGTTAGGGTCGGGTTGGGTTAGGGTTGAGGCCTCGAGCTAAGCTTGGCCTAGCCCGGCCCGACCCTGATTTAAGTTATACTATAAAATATATATTGATATAATTTATACATTATGAACTTTAAATTTCACCCACAGTTTTTTATATAATATACTATATATGAAGACAATAAGTATTATAATATAATTTATTATATTGTTATTTTATGTAAAATTAATAAGTTCTTCCCAGCCCATTCCAACCCATGCATTTCTTTCCCCTTCCCCATGATCAGGGCCAATTAGGGTCGGCCCGGCCCGACCCTGAGGGCGGGTCAGGGTTGGATTTTTCTGGCCTTGAGTTAGGGTCGGGTCGGGCTTGGGCCCAGCTAAGGGGACTTAGGGTTGGGCTAGGGTTCTATAAAGCCCGGCCCAACCCGACCCTGTTGCAGCCCTAGTATTTAGGGAGAAGGTTACAAAAGAATCCGTACACGGACAGTATGTAGATGATCGATCATTTACCCTTGCATTTATACCAAATGTTTTAAAAGATGGTCCACCAACCGTTCATTCATGTCGGCTTCCCGGTCCAATTCCAAAGATGTGTCACTACTTTGAGTAATAGTTATGTCCTTAATTTGGACTTTGATAAGCAAAATCCAACAAAAAGTGTATAGACATGCTTTTGAATGCTTCATAAAATGTACAAATATAAACAGGTTTCATTCTCTTCATCATATGCAATTTCGGACCAACTATTCCCTCTTCATGCCTCTCTATGATTACATATATGGAACAATGGACAAGTCCACAGACAAATTGTATGAAGATTCACACAAAGGAAGGAAAGAGACACCAGATGTGGTACACCTGATTCATCCAACAACACTTCAGTCCTTCTATCATCTACCACCGGCCATCTCCTCGCTCGCATCTGAGCCTTACAGCTCCAGATGGTACTTATCGATGTTATGGCCGATTCCATATGGGTTCTTGTTGTTCACATCCATATTTGGTTCTACCATTACAGTGGAGAGGAACATATTTGATAAACTCAAGCTGCAAACATGGGCAATCCCAAGATTTAGTTTCCATGTAAGACTCTCTAGCTTTTCCCCTTTTTTCTTGCCCCTATTTGTTGCTTTTGTTTTCTAATAACAGGTTGAGCTTTGCCTCGCAGTATTCCTCGTCGAGCCAAAAGGATTCGATCAACAGTTTGATTGAAAGAGCTATTTTTGAGGCCAAGAATGAAGGTGTTAAAGTTTTGAGTTTAGGTCTTCTAAATCAGGCAAGTTTGTACTTCATACAATATTAGGGTGATGGTATATATGTGTTTGGATTAGGCAAAAACATTTTGGAAGATTAAAACATTCTTAAATTTTTGTACTTTCATTGAAGGCTCCGTTTGTTTTAGTGTAAAATTTTATATGTTGGAAAAGTTTTTGAATTGTTGTTTCCATTGAAAAACAACACTGGAAAACTTTTCAACTTTCGGAAGTTTATGTCGAAATATTAAACAAATACATGGTGATTAACAGGGAGAGCAATTTAATGGAAATGGTGAACTTTATCTCCATAAGCACCCAAATCTCAAGATCAGGATCGTAGATGGAAGCAGCTTAGCTGTTGCCGTGGTGCTTCATAGCATTCCCAAAGGAACAAAACAAGTGCTTCTGAGTGGAAACATCTCTAAGGTTGTTTGTGCTATTGCCAAGAATTTATGTGAAAGAGGAATCCAGGTACAATATTGATAAGTAAACTCAATTCATTAATCACTTGAAATTCTAATTAATAATAAATTATTGTTATTTGGGTGAGGGTATGGGTGGAGTAGGGATCAGCTCTCCACATGCGGTGCCAACCCACATAGATCTCATGGTCCACGCGATGCGGGCACGCCAAAGGGGGGTTCTACACACCATGGACGATAAGATCCATGTGGGGTGGGACCCCATGTGGGTAGAGATCTTATCCGGACTCGCATCGGTGGGGACATTTAAACATGTTTTAATTTGTCAACTCAATTTTATGTACTACAAGTCTCTAATAATGGTAGAGTGGTGGAAACAGGTAGGTGTGGTGTGCAAGGATAATTATGATAAGCTTAAGTTACGAATCCCTACAGAGTTGTGGATTAACTTGCTCATCTCTACCAGTTACACCCAGAAGGTAAAACAATCAGTACTGATCGCTATTTTGTCTCTCTTTTGAATTGAAGATTAATTAAGAAACTATTAATTACTATTGGAGGAAATGAATGTCTTAACAATAATAATAATAATAATAATAATAATATAGGTGTGGTTGGTCGGAGATAGAGAGCTGAGCGAGAAAGAACAAAGAAGAGCACCGGAAGGGACACATTTCATTCCATGCTCACAGTTTCCTCCAAAGAAGGCGGTGCGCAATAAGGATTGTATTTACTATACTACTCCAGCCATGCTCATCCCCAAGGCTCTCCAAAATGTATACTCTTGTGAGGTAATTAATTAATTAATTAAATTCCAACTTAATTTGAGGTTACTTGGCTAATTTAAGATTTCTCTCTATTATTATATAGTAAGTAAAAGATCATTACCAGTTCTATAACTGATTGCATATATGTATGTAAATGGATTTGATCAACAGAATTGGCTGCCGAGGCGAGTGATGAGTGCGTGGCGTGTAGCTGGAATTGTGCATGCACTGGAAGGCTGGGATGCACACGAGTGTGGGGATATCATGCTCGACACACAGAAAGTCTGGCTTGCTAGCCTTAGCCATGGATTCCTACCCATGCTCGATCACCCATTGATCTGAATCATATGAATGAATAAAGAGTGCACCAATGAAAGCTGCCTGAAAACATTTAAACTTGATTCAGGGGATAATTTATGAAACTTGCATCTCTCTCTCTCTCTCTCTCATTTATATATTATGTTTAGTTTGTATATGGCCTCAATATTACATAGGTATTTGCTATGTCAATAACTACTTAAGTCTCTCTCTCTCTCTCTCTCCATGGAATAATGTACGAAGCTTGCACGGTTGCAAACTGTACTAATATTAAGTTTTCATCTTAAAATCAGTTGGTTCAAAGTGGGGTGGCCTTTTGTGGTCCTTATACTTGATAGTCGGATCAACCACAGTCGATGTGAGATTAACTCAATACTCCCGCTTACATGTTGGTCTTTGGACTCTATCTTTGTGGGTGGAGCAGTGCCCATGATCGATGGAGGTCCAATGTACCCACTCTGATACCATATTAAGCTTCCATCTTAAAACCAATTGGTTTAAAGTTGGGTGGCCTCTTGTGGCTCTTATACTTAATAGACGGAACACCCACAACCAATGTGGGATTACCCCAATAACTAAGAACACATTTTCACTTTCGGTCTGGAATGGGATTCTTGATTTTTAAGGCATCAAATAGATCGATGAACTGAAATATATATCATTCTATTATATAAGTGCACGAATGCATACTTCATGACTACTTTTTCACTTGACAATTTTATCCTTTCTTTTTATATTTTTTCTCCATCTTTTTATTTTTCCCAAAATGTTGGTACCCTTTCTATTTTTTTTAATATTCAATTACTCATTAAAAATTGATTTCCTTATTCCTCTCATCTCTCATTCTTTCTATACTCTCTCTGTGGTGCCTTTTTTTATTTTCTACTCTCTCTCCCACTTTCCTTTTTTGCTTCCAAAACTCTTCCCTTCCTCTCTTTCTCTCTCTCACTTTCCCCTCTCTCTCTTTCTAAAATATCTCTCCCCTCCTAATATGTCCGCCCACCCCAATCCATATCTTTCTAAAAAAAAATCCTCTCTCCCACGATTGCTTTCCTAATCTCAGTGTCCTTATCGGTAAACTCATAAAATTTTAGTATGCCCAAGAGAACCTATGAAATCACTATTCGTTTCTAGTTCCATTTTTTGACACCCTTAATTGACCCTAGTTTTGATCTCAAAATTAATTGAAGTCCAAATTTGGTTGAAGGAACAGGAAGAAGTGTCCGGTCCACCTATGGATGTTCCTTTTCCACAAAATATTGGAGCTGAATTTTGTATTATTGGAGATGACACTTCTATTAATTTCTGGTATGATAGATAGATAGGAGAAAATAGAATTATTGATCTGATTCTTATCGATTTCCCTATTACATTCAACTTGAAATCAGCAGTTTCTGAGTATATGGAGGAAGGATGATGGGTGTTGCCAAGTGTATCTTCCTTGGAGTTACTGGAGATCTATGAGCAAATTATATCATTCCCCTGTCAACAATTCCCATGGAGATAGAAGGGTCTGATCTTTATCTGAATCAGAGAACTTCTCTGTTGCTTCAACATGGGAAAAGTTAAGCATTAAAAACACTATCCAAGGCTGGTCACGACTAGTGTGCCAAAAAGGTTCGCTTCCTCGGACATCTATATTTGGATGGAGGCTGGTAAATGGCTGTTTTTCGACTGATGATATGGTATCCAGGCATTCTATACCATTGGAATCAATGTACAAACTTTGTTGTAGCAATTCTAAATCCTTCTATAATTATTTTTGCTTCCTATGAAGGTGCGGGTACCGATTTCCAACATTAGGACAATTCAAAAGAAAGCTTTGAGGATAGTTTGGAAGAGAGTTCTCTAAGCTGATGGGGTGGCGGAGCCAGCCAATAGAGAGTATAGGACGTTGTTCATCAATATAGGGCAGAAAGAATAGAGAGTGTCCAAGGACAGAGATAGAGATAGAGAGCACTGACATAGCCTACGTCACTTGATTAGAGAGAATTTTTTGTAATGTAATTAACTTTTGGGGAAAAGAAGTCTATTCGAAAACGTGGTTCCTGCGTCTAGACACAAGCCTCTACGAAATGATCGTCCCACATCCATGCAAGGCGAAAATCCTATCTCTGTTGATGCTTCCACGCGCACTCCCATTTTCCCCCCAAATTGGCATTGGTACCACACTATAGACAGAAAACTCTACCCCTTAGCTTTCTTAAAGGATAAGGATGATTGGAAAAACTCGTAGTAGTGCACAAAATGTATAATTTATATAAGATAAATATTTTATCATGTGATTTATCCAAATAATTCCCCAAATATGTGAATTTTTTTTTTTTTTTTGGTTAAAACCCAAATATGTGAACATGATATCATAAAAGCATCATTTGGTGTGAATTCCTTTTCCTTCTATCCTTGTAGGTAGGATACACAATTAATGTACCTACTACCTAGCCCATAAGAGATAGAGAGAGGGTTTTTTTTTTTGGTAGAAAAGATTGAGAGAGATTTTTTTTCTTTTTTTTTTTTTTGTAGAAAAGATAGAGAGATTATAGATTAAAATCCTCTGTAGTGTGGGTATTTGGCGAGATGCTGAAGTACGGTCCTAAGAGCTCAACACGTGAAAAAAACTTCATCCAATGGTGCGAGCTCGATACAAAACAGAATCATTGTACACTTATTATGAGTTATGAGTTATGACTGTGCCAAACCTTTGAAATAGTATGTTGTTCACCTACGTATCTCTGATACGTGACTAGTTGACTCAATTTTCCATTATACATTAATACGTGGCCTTGGAGTTGGATGAAAAGCTAATTGAGGCACTCGCACTCGTGAGAGAACAACGGTGAAGGACCATGTCGTCTGTTCAGTCTTTGTCGGTGGGTTTCTGATTTCAAACTCCAAAGAAAGATATCCCACATTCTACGTTTGGACATTGAGGTACCGTTTGACAACATTTTGGCACCGTTTGACAACATTTTGTTTCTATTGTTTCTGTGACGATAATGTTTCCAGCACACAAATAGAACAGAAAAACCGTTTGATAAATCCGTTTAGTTTCAAGTGTTTTTTATAACAAAAATCAAAATTTATAACAATTTATGCCTAAAAAAACGTTTTTGACGTAACAACAATTTGTTGTTTTTACATTTTTTGAACCAAAACCTAAAAACTGTTACACGATAAAACTCCCATCTCTCGATCTTTCCCTGACCCAAGCCATCTCTCGACCATTCTCTAATCATGCCTTCTTCTTCTCTGTCGAGCTCTGCAACTAGGTGAATGCCCAGATCGATCTGAACTTCTTCTTCTCGGTCAAGTTCTCTCATCGTTGCGTGTTCATCATCCAAGATCGCTAGGTCTTCATTATCCGAGATCGCTGCTTGTTCATCGTTCGAGATCGATGCGTATTCATCGTCCAGGTACCCTCCCTCCCATATCACTCGCTCATTCTCTCAATCTGTCGCTCTCTCTCTTTCTCTCTGAGCTGGTCTGATCATCTTCAATGGGAGACCATAGAAGGTTGCAAGGAAGCTTTGTGCGAAATCTGTACAAAAAACCCATTTTCCCCTTCGTTCTTCTCTCATCATTGAACCCTAGATTTTACAAATCTCAAAATTTTCATATATTCTTTATGATTTCTTTTGTCTATTCCCTTGTTGATTTCACATGCCATGTCTTCTTCTTAGCTTGTCTATTCGTGTGTGTATTGCCTTCTGTTGTTCAAACTTTGAAAGGCCTTTTCTTAGTGTATCGTGAAAAGAGTGCATTTGTTATGTTGTGCTTATGTTGGTGCACTTTCATTGCGGTGGTGTTTGTAACCAAATGAATTTGGTATTGGATTCCATTAAGTTTTCTGAAATTGGGTGGCAAAAAAAATTTGTCGACCGAGCTAATGGTGGGAAGTGACTCCAGATAAGACAGTCTTCCAGCCCTTTCCAATGCATTTCATTTTTTTTTTTGGATTCTTTTGTTTGTGGTTCCCCTTGCAAATGTGTTCTTCAAACTCGAGAGGATAATCCATTCTAGGATTACCATCTACAATGTGAACAGAGAATTTTTTTCCCCCTCCCTAAAACTCCTGCCATCTAAACTCACAGAACGAGAAACTCTTTTAGGATTACCATCTTCTTTGTGAATGAGAATTGCTTATATTTCCCTCTTCCCGCATTTCTTTCCCTGACATGTTCATATTTCATTGTATGGTTAATGGTATCTTCAACTCCACCTACGTAATTATTAGCTGGTTCTGGTGTTTATCCAGACAAAGTTTGTTAAGTTGGATGTGGTTTTGTGTTTGTGAGTTTGATTGCGAGGAGGATGCTTTAAGAAATGCTTATGGTCGGAGGTATCCATTTGTTAGAATGATTAAATTTATTTGCTCTGCTTTTCATCTCATTTTCAACTCCTCAACCAAAGCTCGGATGGAGAAAACCTATTTGTACTTCTACCATGTACAGAAACATGTGGATTGCTTATGGTTTTGCTCTTCCTTGGCTCTCCCTAACCCCCATTTTATCTCTTGATTTGCCTATTTTCTTGCTGTACTTTAAGTAGTTATTGCAGACTATTTAAGCAAAATCTTGGCTAGACCATCTGAAGAAAGTCCTTTTTTTTATCTCTTGATTTGCCTATTTTCTTGCTGTACTTTTTGTTCTATGATATAAAGTGTTTTTTTTCAGTATGGATCCATCTTAAAACTCTAATTATATGTGAAGCCTGGGGCACTAGACAGTGGGATTCTACTCCATTGGTGGGAAACCATAGTTCGAGATCTTCCTCTTTCATCTACTCTATTTACTTCTATTGGCTGCTGGTTATTTTGTTTGTTATATTTGGTATCCTTCATCTATAATGGGTGATTCAAATCCCCCCCATTGGTTGGTAAGGTATATATGTCCTACCAAACCTTTAGGTATATATGGGAGAGAGAGGAAGCTGAAGAAACTCAAGAAGCGAGTTTTTTCTTGTTTTTTCCAATAGGTAAAGGAAAATACCTTGGTTGAGTGGTCTTTCTTAATAGCAGAATAGGCTGGCAAAAATTCACAGAAATTTAATGGGTAAGGCCATAGGCCATAGCCTTTCTTTGCTGTGTGAGTCCCCACCCCATCAATCCAACCATTATTGCACTTTGAGTTCTTATGTTTGTCTCCAAATTCCTTAACATATAGGTCCTAACAAGTAATACAGCCGTAGGAACCTAAAGAATCAGGCCCACACCTCTCAAATGGGCTGTAGTTCATTTAAGTCACCTAAGTGACTTAAGTCACTTAGCCAGACATGGGCTGGATGTTTTTTGGTTCACCCAAAAACCTGAATACTTGTTAAGTTAAATTGTTTTCTTTGTAAGGCTGATTTTTTCTCCTTTATATCTCTCCCTCGCACATCTCTCACTTTCATTTTTTTATTTATTTAGCACATTCTTATGCTAACTAGAACAAGACCATATAACAGAGAACCAAATAGAGAGGTTTAAGATTATGTCCTCCCTTGTTTGCTTTTACCTGCCTATTCTCTGCTACTGTTTTGAAACTGTAATTACACTGTAGAGAGTGTGAACTTCCCATCTGAGAGAGACAGAGAGAGAGACAACTGGGTGTTTTATACAATCAGTTAGACCGTGACTATGACAGAGACAAATGGGTGTTTTAATTAGTAAAACATTAATGGACAAGCTATAACACACAACTGGATATCATATCTGAAAATTGAACCACTTGGGATCCTTTGAGCAACATTTGCTTCAACTTGAGAAGATATTTCAAGCCCTCTCCTGTATTGTGACACAATTCATTGAGTGACTCGGAGAGAGAGAGAAGGAGGTGCATGGTGAAGGGGTACCCCCAGCCTTATGAAAGGGAGGTGCATGTTGGCTACTTGTGATTTTTCGCATGTCAATGACTTTATTATCATTTTAGAGAAGGCATACATTAGAGAACAGATATTGGGGATGGAGAAGGCAATATTGGGCAGGCTTGAATGGAGATTGACATTTCCAACACCTCATGTCTTCCTTGTCGGATTTATGAAGGCTACTGGGTCTGACTTACTTTTTCCTCTGCTCAGAGTTCTTTTTAACCAATACATGTGAGAACATTCGGAAGGTTTGTGGCCAGGTCTCAATTGGGTATTATCATTGAAGCATGGTTTGTGGCATGGTCACATGTTTACTTGTAAATTTCAAACTTTACTTGTTGGGTCTTTTGCTCAAATTGGTAGAGCACTTGGAACATGAAGATGTATTCCAAGGGGATGGTGGTTCGAATCCACCATGACCCTTTTTATTCAACTGTTCATAGAAGACAATCATGAGCATCATACAATGTTTGATTCTCTGTGTTTTTTTCTTTTCTTTTCTTTTTTTGTTGATAGTTTGAAACTTTGAATGAATTTTGTTGCTTCTCTGGTTTTAAAGATGCAACAACGAATGAGACATTTCCTATTTGTATTCTTTAAAACTTTTGTATGTCTAATCGATCCATAAACTTTTGTAATTTATAGTGTTAATGGCATTTTTATAATTTATAGTAACCTATTAGTGTAACTCTATCTTTTTATTTAATATATATTTTATTTAGATTTTAAATAAATTTTAATGTCCTGATATCATTGACTTTATATGTATTATACTATTAATGGGAATTTTGTAATTTACATTAATCAATATAAAACTGTTACAGAAACAGTTTTTATCAAACTCCTTTTGGTATTAATAGTGTTCTAAATACGTTTCTGGAATAGATTTATCAAACACCTTTTAGGAAGTCAGTAACGTTATTCTAATAACAGTAACACCAAAATACGTTTTTAATAAAAAACAAAACAGAAACGCTATTAACGTTGTCAAACAGTGCCTTTGTTTCTGTTGTTTTTGTGCTCTTAATGTTTCCAGCACACAATTAGCACAGAAAATGCATTTGAGAAATCCATTTTATTTCACTTGTTTTTTATAACAAAAATTGAAATTTATAACAATTTGGGAATTTAAAAACGATTTTATAATAACAACAATTTGTTATTTTTACATTTTTGTGGTCTTTATCAAAAAACTGTTACCTGATAAGCTACTTCCCAAACGAGTAGTTTGCTATCTCCATCTTTCGCTTGCTCAACCTAAGGTCCAAGGCCTCAAAAACCCTAACCTCCAACTCTCTCTCTCTCTCTCTCTCTCATCTCTCTCTTTGCGCACGCAAGAGGGAAGTAAGGTCTCTCTCCATGATGGGTCACACAAGAGGGAAGTAAGGTCTCTCTCCATCTGTCTCTAATCTTGGATAACTAAGGTCTCTACCATTGCATCTGTAATCCGTTCCAACCAAAATCCTGGTTGGGCTTGGCCGCGGAAGACAGAGTCAATTCCAACGTTCAGCTTCGCCAAGACACGATGAGACTCCAACAGTTACCAAGAAATTCTGCAGTGTCCGCTACGAAGGACGAGCTTCGTTCCAGGGCATTTTCGAACAGTTCCCGGGTACTTTTATCCCCTCCGTTACAAGAGTGGTTTAGATTGTTTGGTGGTCAAAATACTCAAATGTCAAAGAATTATTTATTTGAAAACCTAATCATTTGGGTGAAACTGAACTTGGTTTTAATTGGTTAAACTCAAGGATCAGGTTGCTGGTTCCATTATTCCAGATGTTTTAGAGATTGTGCAGTCTCTGCAAATGATTGTTCCAGATGTAAAGCTGGACGTTTCGTAGTGTTCGTTAACTAGAAGATAGTGATTTGATTGATCCTGAATAATCCACTGTTAAGATTGAGTCCTCAGTTGAAATCTGTTTGGGTCAATTTGTAATCGAATTTGCAACCCTAAAATTAGATATAAGGCAGCGTCAAATCGAGTCAAGGGTTTGAATCCACTGAGCTAGACCCTTTTTTTTTTTTGGTAAAAATTGAGCTAGAACCCTGTTGCTGAAGGGCTAGGAGTCTCCAGCCGTCTCTAGGAGACTTCTGAGATTGACTATATGCGACTTTAGATTTTAGAATGGTATATGCACGGTATAGACCTATAGAATTCACTTATTCATGAAATAAACATTTTGTCTGTCAAAGCTATCACCTATCAAATACACTATTCGAATATATCAAACTAAAAGGAACAAGGAAAATTGTATCAAGAAATAATTATGAGAACAATAGATTGGAAGTTATTTGGACTTTGGAGTGGCTTAATTGTTGCATTGAATATTTTCGGGTTTCTTTTGTGTCTTAATTCTTCTTCCCCTGTAAAGATCTAAGGAGGCAGATAAGAGTTATTGAAACCAAATGAGTGGGGAAAATGAGAGAATTGCCTGATTAACAAGACAAACGAAGCAATCAAATAAACTACTGAAATATCAAAATCAAAAAGAGAAGGAAAAGGAGAGAATTATCAAATGAAAGGGCCAAGGAAAAAAAATAAAAAGAAAAAGTGAGAGGTAATTGCGAAACAATGTTGTTCTTGTCTTGCTTTCCTTCATCGATAAAATTATAGGTAGAGTCCTATTTTTCTTTTTAAAGTATTTTGTATTTTGTTGTGATTTACTAAGGGCATTTGCTGTACACCATAAAAGGGTTTGAGAGATGTCTCAAACGGAAGAGGATTCAGTATTTGAGGGTTAAATAGGGAGGAACTTATGGGTGACATGTTACTACAGGTGACAATAGTAAAATAAAGTAATTAATGGGTATTTTCAGGACAATTAAGGGAATTTCAAAGTCCATTGTGCATAAATAAAACAGGCCTTTTTTCCGGTAAACAATTAGATTTGCATGAATTGCCAATAAATTTACTATTTTTGAATGTCCAAGAGTAATTTGTTAGGGCTAGATGTAGAAATTCAAGCGCTTTTAGGGAGCATTTCAAAAAAATATGGGAAGCCATTGGATTATTCCATGAGACTTTAGGGGACTATGGTTTTTGTCTGTAATACCCGGTTAGCTGAGCATGTTTAATGTACCTGTATCGACAGAAACGATATTGATACTGTATTGCATGGTTACTTACAGAAAAATAAGGTTCTCTTTTCTAACCAATTATACGCTATTCTTGAGATTCAATTTCATTATTCATATTGTCAACCAAAAACCCATAAACAAAATGTAAAATTTATTTGTAACAAATTTTACAATCAGAAACTTCATGATTTTGATGTGCTTTTGACAATATATATGTTCATCCCTATAGAAGTGCTGGACTTGGGGGATTTAAGAGTCCTGTTCTTGTTTCCCTTATCAGAGTTTGTATCCGTTTATATGTGGGCTTGTCAACTTGCCTTGATGGTTAGGAATCAAGGTAAGTTCTAAAGGCTTCCTCTTTTTTACCGAGAAGTGCAGATTTAGTGACCCAAAATGGCAGCACGACTCCTCTCCCCTCCCAAGAAGCTGAAAATAATTTAAAGCACAACAGCAAAAGAGATATATGGGATCTTTTGGGGAATGGAAGCTGCATTGAAAGTTGAAACTCAGGCCAAGAGGTTTATTTTTTGAACTAACTTTCCTGCGGGTTGGCTGACATGTAACTCTTTCTAGTTGCCTGATATCAATGCACTCAAAACACTCTAGGCCATTGTGCCCTCTGTCACTCATGTGCCCTGCGGGAGTCTGGGCTTTGTTTCAGTCCCAGTGTGGCTGATCATTCAAAAAGACCAGCTAAGCTGCTTCAAGATGGATGCTGTATCCCTGTTAGGTACTTCAAAGTCAATATAAATCGTTATTCATTGTGTGTCAATAGTGCTGTTGTGTGTCTAGGAGATGTGGCTTGTGCACAAGGATCAGCCTAAAGTGATTGTTTTGTTAAAAATTAATTCAGTGCCTAGAAGTTGGCATTAGGTTCAGATCCTCTCCTAACAGGGATCTGCAGATCTGTAAAGTAGCTCTGAAAACCTGATGTTATGCTGCCCATGCCATGCATGGTTCAGTGTATGTTCTAGATGGTATTGGGTGGAGTGAAATATTTGTGCAAGAGGTAAGGGGCTCTTTGCCTTATGGTTGCACACAAGTGCAGAAACCTAAGAAAGCTGTGCTTTACTGTTGGATTCAAGTCATCCTTAATTTCCCAAGTGTTGCACCTACTATCCAACTGTCTGTGGTTTATTTTGGTAGGTTCTGGTTTGATGAAGTCTAGGGGTTTATTGCTCTATTCATGACCATTTGGGGTTTCTCAGGTGGGTGATCAATCTAGTAGGCTTTTTGAATAGTTATTCCTAAATCTTACCATTGGATTACATTTTTTCCATATACTGCAAACTTTAGTGCTGGTATTCACACTTCAAAGTCCAGTCCTGACTATCGTTCTGTTTTTACATTTTAATATGTTTCAACTCTATGTCCTAAAGTATTGTGCTTTTTTTAAACATGCTGCTAGACCACTGTATCTTGCATCGACCTCTCTCGACTTATAATTTTCTCTATTTCTTTGGAAAGGACCTACAGTCCAACATATGGTTGATAAAGGTTCTCTTTTACCACCAGGACATTCCTAAACCAAAGCATGGTGGTAAAACCTTTATGTCAGAGTTGCTTGCTAGAAGATGGGCATTGCTTAGTCCAAACCCTCGAAAACCCTAACCTCCAACTCTCTCTCTCTCTCTTTGCTAATTCTGTACATGCTAATAATTTTTGTCTGGTCAACTTTCTTTTTCTTTGACTGAGTTCTTTCTTATAGATGAGAAAGAGAGAGAGAGAGAGAGAGAGTTATGTCCATAAGGTTATGAGAGAAACCTAGGATGTAAAAGGTGATGAGGTGAACATGAGAAGGAAATAGAAGCTTTGACTGATCTTCTTCCTATAAAGAATGAAACAGCAAGGGAGAAGAGGGACTCACTTTAAGGCATCTCCTCAACACAGTAAGAGCAAAATTATATATTTCTTTTTGGATTCATTCTTGGAGTAGAATACCTGATTCAAAATATTTTTTTGATCCAATTGGCAAGGATCCATGGCCCACCTAATCATTTCTTTGTATAGAGTTCACATAATTATGGATTGTCATTGAGGACTACAGTAGTCTTGTTCATGAAAATAACTAATAATTTGGACTATTTAGGGGCCTGTACACTACATTGGTACATATTATATGTTCCTCAAGTCCCTTCCATCAAAGAAGAAATAGATGGAGAAACCTCACTGCATCACTCATGACTGGTTTTATCACACAGTTGTAGAAAGAAACCAGCCCAGATGGCTCCATTTACCCTACTATATTTAACATGGTACAAGAGAGTTGTAATAACAGGGTTAGATGGGAATCCCAATAAATTGCCTTCACACTTGAGCATCATCATTTCATGCATTTGAGTTGAACTTGTAATTTGGGGCTTTCTTTTTTAGAAAAGTATTTACAGTAAGTAATTCTTCCTTGGAATCTTCCCATAAATATGTTTTAGGAAGGAGGGTTGGGTTGAGAAGGATCTAACCTGAAAAGAATTCCATTCTTCCTGCTTCATATGGTACTAAATTTCTTGCCACTACCTCCAACTGTTAAAGCTCCTGAATATCCTCTTTTTACTCCCCAATCTCGCCCCCTTTTTTCTCTTGGTACATAGACGGATAGGGAATTGAAGCTGATACTGTTTTTGTGTACTTTAGTTTCTCTTTTCTTTATATATGTAAGCATTGCACCAAGTAGGGATAGATTTGGATTGAAAATGAATGAATTTTGAGTTTTATTAGACTTCACTGGATGTGGTGTGGTGCCACTGTACTCCTCTCTGTCTTCCTCTCTTCTCCTCCCTTGAATCGATTTCTCCTTGCGTCATGTGCCTTTTACTAAATCAAGAATCCGGTATGCGCTTGTTGCTTTCTTTTGCTGTTCTTTTGCTAAGTAGATAAGCGATACAAGATGAACCTGAGTGGAAAAGAATGTTGTAGTGGAACTGATGCAGCTCCAAGTAGGAAGAAGAAGAAGAAGAAGTCCTGAACTTAGGGCTTGATTAGGGAGCCATAGATTAGGATTATTATTTTCCATACTTAGTTTATTTTCCTGTTTTTAGATTGAACCAGTTTATAATTGGTTGCACCCAGTTGGTTCAATTGGTCTAATTTAAGTGAAGTGTTCCTATTGGTTAATAGGTCCTTAAATCCTATTGGCTAGTATGGAATCTTCTTTTAAATTAGTTGTTTCGAGTTAGATTCTTTTAACTTAAGTTAGTAGGGTTAAATAGGTCTTTTTACTATTTTAAGTCATTAGTTTTAGTTTTAATTCCTTCCCTTCCACGATTTTGTGAAGGAGAAGTTATTAAATTGTATTAGGATTTGGCATAAAGCCATATTATAAATAAAGTAAATCGTGGAGGCTCCCCCACATCGAATTTTGAATAAAAAAGACTGTTTTGCTGCTGGCCGATTGCTGCTACTGCTGCTGTTCCTGCTCCTTTGT
This sequence comes from Telopea speciosissima, assembly GCF_018873765.1. Taxonomy (NCBI): domain Eukaryota; kingdom Viridiplantae; phylum Streptophyta; class Magnoliopsida; order Proteales; family Proteaceae; genus Telopea; species Telopea speciosissima. Next base: position 73,331,010 of record NC_057916.1, on the reverse strand, counting down.
GAGTGTATATCCTTGTGGATTTCAAGGTGGATAGGGTGGGTGGACTCCTGCAACTCCTTGCATCGAGAAGATCGGGAGGTTTCCTCAATTATCAAGCTGCTGCCAGTGGATTCCTGCTGTAAGTTTGAAGTTTAATTTTCTGTTCCATCCATTCTTTCCCCCCCCCCCACCCATTCGATCCACCTTATTTTTTGTTTGAATTATTAAAACCCTCATTCATCTAGAACCTGTCCAGCCTTCATCCTGCATCCTTCATCTGTTTTTCATAAAAATCAGACCACAGTCCCCTTATACCAACCCCTCCACTCGACCAGATCTGCAGTCTCAAATATCCACCAAAACCCTAGATTCCCCCCTACCACCATTAAAACCCCAAAAAACCCTAAATAGCCTAATTTCTGTCTAGAGCTAATCACCCATCAGAATCTGTCCATATTACAGTCGAACTTCCCTCCTACACACCTGAACACTCGACCTTAACCCCTGGTTCAGATTCCTATTATAAACCCTAGTTTTGACTACTTGGTTGTTTCCCTAAAACCCAAACCCTAACTCTAAAAATTCTGGAAATTGATTTTTTATTCAAAACTTGTTAAAATCTGTTTTAATAGCTTTCCCAAAGCCTGCCTATTAAAATCAGATATACATTACACCATTCCCTGATACCTAACCCTAGAATTTAACCTAAAAACCCTAATTCTGCCCAGCCAAACCAGCAACCTTATTAGATCCTATTGTTTGGCCTCTGGTGGGATTTTTCTCCTATCTAGAGCTACATTAGGAACACTTCACATACACATTGTGCTTATGATTTAATGAAAATCTGACACTAGATAAGGTGCTGGACAGGGTTAGATTAGCTAAATTTTGGATGGTGTACTTGTTGCTCATCAGTGACTTGTTATCTAATGAAGAAACAATTGATTTTGATCTTCCTCTTCAATAATTTTTTTCTTGTTTTGTTACATGATCTCTTGTTTTGTTCAATACATGTGAGAACATTAGGAAGGGTTGTGGCAAGACCCCCATTAGCTATTATCATTGAAGCATGGTTTGTGGCATGGTCTCATGGTTACTTGTAAATTTCAAACTTTACTTGTTGGGTCTTTAGCTCAAATTGGTAGAGCACTTGGAACATGAGGATGTCTCAAGCATGTTCCAAGGGGATGGAAGTTCGAATCCACCAAGACCCTTTTTATTCAACTGTTCATAGAAGACAATCATGAACATCATACAATGTCTGCTTCTCTGTGTTTTTTTTTTTTTTTCTTTTTCCTTTCTTTTTTTGTTGATAGTTTGAATGAATTTTGTTGTTTCTCTGGTTTTGATGATGCAAAAATGAATGAGACATTTCCTATTCGTATTCTTTAAAACTTTTGTATGTCTAATCGATCCATAAACTTTTGTAATTTATAGTGTTAATGGCATTTCTGTAATTTATAGTAACCTATTAATGCACCTCTGCTCTTTTATTTTAATATACACTTTATATGGATTTTTAATAATTTTTAATGTCCTAACATCATTGACTTTATATGGATTATAATATTAATAGCAGTTCGGTAATTTATAGTAACCATTACAAAACTATTGCAGAAACAGGTTTTATCAAACACCTTGTTCTGGATACGTTTCTGGAACAGGTTTATCAAACACCTTTCAGGAAGCCAATAACGTTATTCTGGTAACAGTAACACCAAAATACGTTTTTGGCAGAAATGGCACAGAAACACTAGTAAAGTTCATAAACAAATATGAATAAAATAAGAGCAGATGAGCATGTTTTCTCTCCTTCTGTATTTAACTTCTTGGTGGTTTTATTTATTTAGATGTTAATCTTTAGATTCTATAGTTGATAAATGGAGGAGCATAACACATAATTTAGCAAAGAAAATCAAGCTTTCTTTTGTACCTTATGTTCAACAATTTGGGAAGCTAGGACTGCTTCTCTTTTGGAGCATAATCTCCCAATCCTCATGCTATTATCGCAAGTATGCTATGCATGCTTCCTTTGAGAATTAATGTGCTTTGTCAATCCCTATGTTTCATCGGAAACATAATAGATGTGATTCTATTGATTGGAAGTCCAAAAGTGCTATCTTTTTATGTGATGGTAGGGTTTGTTAGAGGTAGAGGTGGCTCTTTCAGTTAGTGTAATTCTCTTTAAGTTGTGGTCTCTTAGGTAGATGCAAAAGAGAAGCAGTGGAGATGCTACAGACACTGAAGTCTTCACTAGCTGGTTTATGACAAGCTTTGAACCATATACTTTTTTTCTGCTCATTTAGTTGTTGTTTATGCTATTAGAACTAGTAATAGTTACTGTTGACTAGGGAGATTCGTTGCCTGGTCGATGTGCACTTGTGAAGTGTTGTTCTTCCTTTCTGTCTAGTGATTTCTTTTTCTGTGCTGCCTGCAAAAGAACAAAACAGATAAATGCAACTCCAATTCACATTCACTAATCTTGGTGACACAACTCAGCAGGTTGGCCAGGGTAAAGGGAACTTAACCCCAACTCCATTGAAATTGAGCAAGTAGCCTTAGCTCATCAATGATCAAATTAAAACTAACAACAAAATGACCAAACCTAGCTTACCAATCAGCCCAAGTTGAGAGACAAGGAACAAACCCATATAAAATTGAGGATCAAGGTAGTCTGAGGCTAGAGACAAGGATCTAATTAAGTATTGAGACCAGTTTGGTATTATTGGCCATTCTAGGCAATTTGACAACTACCTGCAATTTCCTTGGCTAAAAGACAGAGTTACAATTCAATCAAATCAACTAAGGGTAACTAAAAACTGGTGCATTAGCTGAACTCTTCTTTTTTGTTGGTTTTTTAATTTTTCCTTAGCCCATTATAAGGATTTTCATACAAGAGGAGAACTCACTGATTCCGAAAAAGTCCCCATAGACTCGTTAGTGTCTTCAGATACTTTCCTCAACACAGAAAAATTTCGTCTTAGGATTTCGAAATCCTTAGGGGAGATGATATGCTTGATGATGCCCAAATCCTCAGACGAGAAAGATGTTCCATCATTTTTTACAATGGAAGAGATTACTTTCTCCAAAACGCAGAATTGCTCTTGCGAAAGTGTGTATACTTCCTCGGTCATTCTTAGTTCACACCAAATTACTACTACTCTCTATCGCTCGCTATCTGTTGTGTGTGTGTGATTGTTTTTGAAGGAATACTCAGACATGAGGGTCTTGGACCTCTAGGGTCTAAGAAGCTTCATTGAAACTTCGGGTTTGATAATGAGGATCCAATGTTGGGTAATTGTATTACAACTCCTTACAAATAATTGAAACAACACAAATTGTAATACAATAGATTGAGCAGTAGAAACTATGCTTGACCTTTGACTAAAAAGAGAAGATTAAAGCTTGAATTTGATGTAGAACCACACCCGTAATAACTTGAACAAGCTTGAGGTTGAGGCACACTTGTGGTGCTGCCTTTAAGGTAATTGATGCCTCCTGCTACCAAGGAGTGTTTGGCTCCACTACCCCAAGATAAAATAACCTCCAACTAGAAGATGAAGCAGTCCTTCTAGTCCCTTGAAGGAGCCGAGAGCTTCAACATAGTAACCCTCTAACACACTTAGAAGAAAAGAGGGAGAGAGAGAGAGAATAATACTCTTAGTGATTGCTAAGTATGGGCATGAACATGTATCCAAAGATGTATCTTATAATGCAATTGGTTGGGTTTGTATAGGCCCAAGACCAATCCTTGCACTCTCTTGGAATTCCCAAGAATAACCATCCACTTATGACCAAATTGAAGAATGAGATTTATGGACATGAATATGGACATGAATTGGAGGTTAATTCCAAATTCATGACCATTCCCCACTAAGGGTCATGAATGGCCTTAAAATTCATTCATTCTCCACTAAGATCATAAAGTCCTTAAAACCCCATAAAGGGTCATCCTCCACTAAGGACCATAAAGGCCTTAATACCCCATAAAGGGAGAGACATCACCTATGACCATGAATTGAGAAATTAATCTCATTCAATATCCTTGACCCATCTTCCCACTCATGATAGTGACCATGAATAGACTTTAGGGTACCCATAGGATGTTACAACCTTTGAAATTCAACCATTACTTCTTTGATCACATGGGTCCCACACCATAGCAAAGCAATCAAAATATTTTGAAACTTAAAGAATAAAATAAAATATATATTAAATATATTTTAAATTTAACAATCCCCCACAAGTTTATCAACGACACGAGACACACATGCTGTGATTGAATTAGACACTATAGGACACATCGTTGTAGGTGTCTTCCGGACTTGAACCTACACTAGGTCTAATGGACCGCGCTATAGAGTAGAGGTAGAGTCAGACTCCTTGAACATTTTCTCATTGGTGTAGCTGACCGTCCCATTAACCATATCCCATAGGTCGACTTACGCTACCCATCATATAATTACTTTGGACTTTTGAACCGGCCATGTCCCTTATCTTGAACTCATGAATGTTTTAGAAAACTCGCCTATAAGTTCTCATTGGCGGCGGCCACACCCCCTACATTCACTTAGGTTAGTCCCTGATATGCACCACAATTGACACACCCCCACATTTCCTGGGATTAGACTAATTAAGAGCTTTACCGCTCAACCTCTTTTTTTATGGTAGTACTATTTCCACCATCTATAGCTTTGAATGAATATTTATACGAGTAGTAGTACAGAACCGGTCAACCGGTGACTTCGTTTGTACCCCTTGAACTTAATTCAAGCATTTAGCCTCTTCACATAAGTAGAGTGTCCATCACTTGACCTATGGATTATGCATTAACCTCATTCCTGTAGATGCACTACTCAAGTTCTTGACAGACATAGCCTTTATAAATATGTCAGCTTAGTTACTTTCTTACTTCACATAATCGATAGCTATCATTCCTTCATTTATGTTAGGGGTGTCAATACCCAACCCGAACCGATGAAACCGGCCCGAACCAGCCCGAACGAGCCTGGACCACACCGGACCGAACTCTTAATGGTTCAGGTTCGGTTTGTGGATCCAGAGAGGCAAATGGTTTGGTTTGGTTTGGGCTAGCCCGACGGTGCACCGGTAGCCCGAACCGTTAGGCCCGAACCCAAACTGAACCGACCTAACCCGATAAATAAGTAAATCAATAAATGCCTAATGCCCCATTGCCCCAAAAATGTGTTGTGATAGTTTCTCACTTTATCTCATATCCTTTGTTAGTGATTACCCAACCAATTGTATCCATATGCCATAGGACATAGGATACAAAGATGCATTGTATTTGAAATATTTTATATACTTAAAAGAGAAAGAGAAGAAAAATCAGCACTAACCGGACCTTACTAGTTATATAAAACCGGTACCAAACCGAATCCTAACCGATGTCAACCCGTTATCATAAACCGAAACCAACACGAAATCAAACCGCACCGAAACCAAAACCGCACCGAAACCGAACATTTCTTAATGGTTTGGTTTCGGTTTCTATAAAAGTCACACCGAAATCGAAAAGCTCGAACCGAAACCAGCCCGAACCGGCCCATTGACACCCCAAATCTATGTACTGTCTCACAAGGTTGTGTCTGAGACGTATGTGCCTCCTTTTACCATTGTATATCCGGTTTTTGGCTAGATGTATAGCCGCTTGGTTATCACAATGTAGTGACACCGATGGTGCTGGCTTTTACCACAATGGAATATCCGCTATTAAGTTTTTAAGCCATTCGGCTTCCGTTCCTACCTTTTCCAAGGCTATGAACTCAGCTTCCATGGTAGAGCCTGTCTCACAAGATTGCTTTGTGGACTTCTACTTCGAATCGAAAAAATACAATATCTCGAGCGAAATTCTCGAAATTTCGTGATATCTCGAGATTTCAAATTTTTTGTCAAACCCCTTTATATAAAAGACCACATTTCGTCAATCTCGGTCGAAACGAGACTTTAAAAGCTCTGGTTTTTTGGTTTTTGCTTGGTTTTTGCTCATTTCTTCTCCATTCTTCCACTTCCCATTTGAATCCTTGCCGCATCTACGTCGGAACCACTTGGAGAACACAAGATTCAAACTTCTTAGCACATCTGTGAAGCCTTTCCACTATTCCAGGTAAAACCATATTCTCAAAATTGGTTTCTTTTAGGGAAATGCATGATCAATATGTTTGTTTGTGATGAAATAAATATATGTTAAACACCGGAAGCCGATTTACAACTTCATGGTGTCGAAAACACCATTTTGGGTGACTATTTTTGCAATTTGAACATTTAAATGTGTTTATATAGCCTAAAATAGGGTTTCCATGAAGTTTCAGGCCTTAACTTGGCCTAAAACCCACCAAAATGACCTACCGAAACATACCAGAAAAATACAATATTTCGACCGAAATATCCAAAATTTTGAATATTTCGGATATTTCGGTCAGCCCGAAATATCGAAACGAAACGAGTTCTCGAACAATGATTGCACCGCCTGCTAGTGTAAACACATATCCACTAGTAGCTAAGGACTCGTTTGTATCCTAAATCCAATTCGCATCACAATACCTTTCCAAAACCGCTGGTTTACCATTATAGTGTAAACTATAGTTTATATTGCCTTTTAGGTACTTTTGTAACCTATCAACTGCGCTCCAATGTTCCTTACTTGGATTGTGAGTATGTTGAATCAACTTTCCTACCGCAAAGGCAATATCTGGACGCATACAATTCATTAGATATGTGACCGAACCAATAATTTGAGCATATCTTTTTTGATTCACTGGTTCACCTAGGTTCCTTTTCAAATGACACCCCATATCAAAAGGTGTTTTAACCGCTGAAACTTCATGGTACCCATACTTTTTAAGTATATTTTCTACATAACGGGCTTGGGATAATGAAATATGATTTCCTTGCTCGGTGATTTTGATCCCAAGGATCATATCAGCATCTCCTAAGTCTTTTGTGTCAAAACTAGACATCTAAAATTTCTTAGTTTGATTAACCATTTGTAAGTTTGTTCCCATTATAAGCATATCATCTACATATAGTAGTATGAATACGCCCCTACCACCATAGAACTTGCTATATAAGCATCTTTCAGTGTCGTTTACAACAAACCCATTTGAAATTAGAACCTTGTCCAATTTTTCATGTCATTGCTTCGGTGCCTGCTTCAATCCATATAAGGATTTCCGAAGTTAGCAAATCTTTCGCTCTTGGCCAGTTACAACACAACCTTCTGGTTGCTTTATGTAAATTTCCTCCTCTAAGTCCCCATTAAGAAATGCCATTTTCACATCCATTTGATGGATGACCAGGTTATGTATTGATGCCATTGCCAACATAACCCTTATCGTGGCAATTCTAGACACCGGGGTAAATGTGTCAAAGTAATCAATATTAGGCTTGTGCCTAAAACCTTTGACAACAAGTCTGGCCTTGAAATGATCAAGTGACCCATCACTTTTTAATTTCTTTCGAAATATCCACTTGGTTTCTAAAGTTTTGGATCCGAATGGTAAATCCACCAATTCCCAAGTGTTATTCGCCAAGATTGAATCTAGTTTACTCTTGATTGTCTCTTTCCAAAAGACGACATCCAGTGATGTAATAACCACTTTGTATGTAAGAGGATCATTGTCTACTAAATAGACAAACCACTCATCATCTGTATATTTGGGTCTTTTGAGTCGCTTGCTCATCCTAGGTCGACTTTCGTCATCATTACTCAATTCTTGATTGGTAACTCTTTCATTTGACTCAATTTCCCCATTAGTCAATTAACTATCCTTACTTGTAGGTAAGTTGGATTTAAAGGGAAATAAATTTTCAAAAAACTCAACGTCTCTTGATTCTATGATGCTATTAGGCTCAATAACATCATCCATGGCTTTAATCACCATGAACCGGTATGCCGTACTATTTGTAGCATAACCCAAAAACACACAATCACATGTTTTTTGTCCCAATTTTCTTTTCTTGGAATCCGGTAATACCTTAGCCAAACAACCCCAAACCCGTAGATGTTTTAGACTGGGTTTCCTACCAAACCATTTCTCAAATGGAACCATACCAGTCTTGTTATGTGGGATTCTATTTGATAGATAACATGCCGATAGCATGGCTTCTCCCCACATATCAAGTGGTACATCTGAACTCAATAACATAGAGTTCATCATCTCTTTAAGATACCTATTTTTTCTTTCGGCAACCCCATTTGATTCTGGTTGGTATGGAGCGGTTGTTTAATGGATAATTCCATTTTCCTCACTAAATTTATCAAGATTAAAGTACTCAACTCCTCTATCGGTTCTAAGTCTTTTAACCTTTTTACCAAGTTGATTTTCAACTTCCATTTTGTAAGACATAAATGCCTTTCCGGCCTCATCCTTTGATTTGAGTAAATATACCATGGTATATCTAGAGTGGTCATCTATGAAAGTTATGATATAGTTGTTTCCTCCCTTAGACTCATATGACTTGTAGTCGCATAAGTCACTATGGATTAATTCCAAGAGATCACTCTTCCTATCTATAGTCTTGTGAGGCTTTTTGGTTAACTTTGCCTCTACACAAGTTATACACTTGTTCACAGGGGGTTCCACCTTATCGGTGATCATGCCTAACTTGCATAGTTTGGTGATATATTTCACACTACTATGACCCAACCTACCATGCCACAAATTAAAAAAATTAGAAGAGACAACCATGTAAGCAGAAGAAATACTAGTTTTCTTAATTACAACATTTCCAACACTTAGTACAAACAACCCCTCATTAAGGTATCCCTTCCCCACAAAAACATTGTTTTTAGTGATAACTGTCTTATCACTTTCGAAAGCTAATTTCATTCCTACTTTATTAAGCAAAGGAACTGAAATTAAATTGCACCTAATATCCGGCACATGAAGAACATTGGTGAGAACCATAGTCTTCCCCGAAGTGAGTTTCAAAGTCACTTTTCCTTTTCCCATAACAGGAGCACTTTGAAAATTTCCCATAAATACCTTTTCATCCTCTGCATTCATGGAATAAGAGGAAAATATCTTCAGATTACCACAAATATGTCTTGTGGCACCGGTATCCAATACCAAATCCTTTGGTTTTTCAACCAAATTAGCTTCCGTGACCATAGCAATAAAGACGTTGTCTTCAATTAGGTTCACCTTTTCAGAATTTTTCTTCCTGAACCGACAATCTTTCTTGAAGTGTCCTAGCTTACCACACACAAAATAAGTAAGTTTTTTTTTCTTGAAAGAAGGCTCATCATTGTCTTGACGATTTTTCCTTTTCTTGCTTTGTTTGTTGGTTTCTACCAAGTTTGCTTTTAGGCGTCTTTCCCCAAGGTCTTTTTCACCCTTGTCCTTGTGCCGGTTCTTCTCCTCAATTTTGATCCTTACAATCAATTGGTCTAGAGTCAACTCCGTCTTCTTGTGCTTCATAGACGCCTTAAAGGCATCCCAAGAAGATGGAAGTTTTTCAATCAAGGCACCGGTCACAAATTCTTCTGGTAGAACCATCTTTTCCTTTACTAGCTTTCCAACCAATATTTGAAATTGATCAATTTGGTTTGAGACGGTATCACTATCTTTCATAGCAAAGTTTAGAAAGTTAGCCACCAAGTACTTCCTTGAGCCAGCATCCTCAAGAGAGTACTTTTTTACCAAGGCATTCCAAATCGAACACGCATACTCCAAAGAACTATACACATGGTATAGGTCATTTGATAATGCGTTCGAGATCCGATTCTTGCACTGGTAATCTGCTTGAATCCAAGCCACCCTTTTGCTCTCCTTTTCAGGATCATTACTTTTTTCCAGCATGGGTTCAATCAAGGCAAATACCACCCCAATTTGGGCTAATGCAAACAACATCATTTGTCTCCATCGTTTGAAGTTTTGACCTCCAAACTGTTCGATTTTGTCAAATTCAGAGACAATCCTCATTTTACCCAAATCCGGGATAAGCTCCGTCACCGACGGGATAACATTGGTAGGAATTGAGTCAACGGTAGGGAAAAGAGGAATCTCCTTACCATTGCAGCTAACAGGAACTCCGCCTTCTTGGTTGCTGATTGCTCCTTCAATACTGGTGTTTGAAGGATTTTCTTTGTTGGCAGCTCCATCAGCGGTGTTGTTCGAAGCATCACTCTTATTGCTTACAACTCCAAGATCAGCCATGAGATCTTACGACAATCAATTACCTTAAACTTGTTGGGTAATTGTATTACAACTCCTTACAAATAATTGAAACAACACAAATTGTAATACAATAGATTGAGCAGTAGAAACTAGGCTTGACCTTTGGCTGAAATGAGAAGACTAAAGCTTGAATTTTATGTAGAACCACACCCGCAATAACTTGAACAAGCTTGAGGTTGAGTCACACTTGTGGTGGTGCTTTTAAGGTAATTGATGCCTCCTACTGTCAAGGAGTGTTCTGCACCACTACCCCAAGATAAAATAACCTCCAACTAGAAGATGAAGCAGTCCTTCTAGTCCCTTGAAGGAGCCAAGAGCTTCAACACAGCAACCCTCTAACACATTTAGAAGAAAAGAGAGAGAGAGAATAATACTCTTAGTGATTGCTGAGTATGGGCATGAACATGTATCCAAAGATGTATCTTACAATGCAATTGGTTGGGTTTATATAGGCCCAAGACCAATCCTTGCACTCCTTTGGAATTCCCAAGAATAACCATCCACTTATGACCAAATTGAAGAATGAGATTTATGTACATGAATATGGACATGAATTGGAGGTTAATTCCAAATTCATGGTCATTCCTCACTAAAGGTCATGAATGGCCTTAAAATTCATTCATTCTCCACTAAGACCATAAATGCCTTAAAACCCCACTAAGGACCATAAAGGCCTTAATACCCCATAAAGGGAGAGACATCACCTATGGCCATGAATTGAGAAATTAATCTCATTCAATATCCTTGACCCACTTTCCCACTCATGATAGTGACCATGAATAGATTTTAGGATACCCATAGGATGTTACAACCTTTGAAATTCAACCATTACTTCTTTGATCACATGGGTCCCACACCATAGCAAAGCAATCAAAATATTTTGAAACTTAAAGAATAAAATAATATATATATTAAATATATTTTAAATCTAACATACAATGCTCATCTCAAGGCTTTACACTTTTACCGGTAACCATGCCTTAGTTTTTTTTTCTTTTTCCGTGATAGGTTACCAGGCCTGTGAAGTTGGAAAGAGTGTTTTTGAGTATTAAGTTCATACATAGGCCAGCGTCGTTCTATTTTGTACACAGAAAGAGTGATGGGATGGGTTAGCTTTTCTCATACGCGACGTGATTGATCTGAGGTGCCACCAGTAAAAAGCCAAGGGGAGTGCTGTTCACTTTTGTGTTTGCATGAATGAGAATCAACGATTTGGGTCTTGCACTAGCGATTTTTGCTATTTTTGCTGGTACTCTTTTCTCTCTCTCTCTAGGTACTCTGTGTTTAAGCCTTTACGGAAATCATAATATTCTCTACAGCCCTTGTTGATATTTGATTATCTCTCTCACACGCATCTGTAGGTACGCCCTTGTTGATATTTGATTCTCTCTCTCTCTGTGGTTTGAGAGTAGGGTTTGGAATCCTCTCTGTACTGTAGCGAGGGATTGTGGGTATTGGAATCATCTCTCTGTTCACTGCAACTAAAGTTTATTGTTTGTTTTGATTACCAGATAGCCAAGTTGTAAGGGTGGAGCAGACCTTCTGGTACTCCTTGCTTTCATTTTCTTTTCTGTAATTCAAGGTACTTCACTACTTCTGAGTCGTTATGAGGTTTTTGCCTATAAGTTTTAGCTGAAGCAGTAGAAACTGATTGCTATGTTATCCCTCTTTTAGGGTTTCTTTTTCCACCCAAATTCATGTCCAGCAGGATGGAAGGCTTATACCAAAATCAGGTAAGCTTATGTTTCTTTCTCTGTCTCTTTCTTCTTCTTCTTTTCCTCTCCACTACTGGATGGATGCTTGAAATCTCCTAGGGAAGGCTACTGTTGTTCGCTTTGTATGCTCTCTCTCTCTCTCTCTCTGTTATGTGGTTGGTTTTTGTTGGTATTGACCAAGATTATATTTTTGCCAGTTATATTACCTACTTTATTTAGTAGAAGAGTAAAAGATTAATACAATGCCCAGTCCTATAGATACTTTTGAGCAACAAAATGAAGGTGGTCAGTGCATTTCCCTTCCAATTGGAGATCCAGAAAGTATATTGGCGGCATCTATCCGAGAAAGATTAAATGTTGTCCCTCCCTTGTCCTCAAAGTTCTGTATTTATCGTGTTCCTGAGAAACTCCACAAAATAAACGAAGAGGCATACACACCTCAGTTGGTCTCCATTGGCCCTTTTCACCATGGAAAGGAAAACCTAAGAGTAATGGAAACACATAAATGGCAGTATCTACGTTCATTTGTAGATCGAAGACCTAACATAGCCTTGCCAGAATCGTGGACAGCAGTAGTGACCTTGCCACGCTTCCCTCTGGCACTCCTTCTCTTCACCATGCACACCACTACCTATCGGTGAAGCTTACCTCTAAGAACTACCTCTTCTGGCAAAAACAGGTAGAACCGTTTCTTGATGGCCAGGGCCTATTTGGCCACCTTGATGGAACAACTCCATGTCCAACTGATCCGACTGCTGCCACCACATGGCGACGCCAAGACTCACTACTCCGTAGTCTGCTACTTTCATCCCTCTCTGAGGAGGTATTCCCTTTGATTCTTGGGAAACGAACCAGCAAGGACATCTGGGACACCTTGCATACAGCCTTTTCTTCCCCCTCAGAGAGCCGCATAATGTCATTGACTATGGCTTTGCAAGAGTTGGAGCAAAAACCTGAAGAGTCTGTCTCTGCATTTCTCCAACGTGCAAAGACCATTTCAGAAGAATTAAGCGTTGATGCCATCCCTTGCGACAAAGTGCTTTCAATCTCCATATTTTCAAGGTATTGAAAGCGGATTTTAATGACATTGTTTCTTCTCTCCTTACCAGGACCACGCCATTACCCTATGATGACCTATATGCCATGCTGTTGAGTCATGAGTTCTTGCATGGCTCTAAGCTATCGAAGCTTTCTTTGACTGATGATGGCCATACTAATGCTTCCCCCTCTGCCAATCAGGTCCAAAGGACCTACATGCAAGGTGACAGTCGTTTCACATCCACTGGGTGAGGGGGTGGTCCATGGAGAGGCCGGGGAGGCCGTGGTAGAGGTGGACGCGGACGTTCTCAGGGCACCCGTCTTTGGTGCCATTGGTGCAATCGGGACACCCATAACACACAGAATTGCTACAGTAAACCCAAACCACCACCCAATTTCCTCACCCGTCAAACCTCTCAATTCCAATATCAGCCACATACCACACCAGCCGCTCACTACATCACCTACCACAACCAACCCGCACCACCCATACTACCCACGCCCACCTATGCGGCCAACCAACCCTTACCCTGGTACCCAGACACAGGCGCCACTCATCATGTGACACCTGATCTCCATGCCCTTACCTCTTATGACCCTTATACTGCTACAGACTCTCTTTAGGTCGGCAATGGTAAGACAGTTCCTATTTCAAATATTGGTAGTTCTTTCATTCCATCACATTCTTCATCTGGGAATTTTATTTTATCTGATATCTTGCATGTGCCTGCAATTTCCAAACCCCTCCTTTCTGTTAGTTGTTTTGCATCTGATAATGATGTATTTTTCGAGTTTCATCCCTCTTCTTTTGTTGTGAAGGATCGGAGAACCAAAACCACAATCCTGTCAGGTCCGAGTAACGGTGGTCTATACACCATTCCTGTGCGCAATTCTCCATCAGCAAACCTTACATGTCGGACTGCTCTTGATGGCTGGCACAACCGTTTGGGCCATCCACATTCACAACTTCTTCGGCAAATCGTCACACATAATAATTTGCCTTCTTTAAATTCCTCTTTGAATCATTTATGTAATGCTTGTCAAATAGAAAAAGCCTGTCGCCAATCCTTAGGCGAGACATTTTCACACAGTTTATTTCCATTAGACCTCATTTTCAGTGACGTTTGGGGACCCTCCCCTACACCCTCCCCTGTCGGGCATCGTTATTTTGTTATATTCATTGATGACTACTCTAAGTTCATTTGGTTTTACCCGATGGTTGCAAGTCTGAGGTTTTTGGAATATTTATTAATTTTCAAAAACTTGTTGAACGTCAATTTGATAGGAAAATTAAATCTGTCCAAACGGACTGGGGGGTGAATTTCGAACTTTACCAAAGTTTTTTATCACTGTGGGAATTTCACATAGAGTTTCTGCGCCTCACATGCATGAGCAGTAAGGTGCAGTAGAATGTCGACATAGGCATATTGTTGACACTGGGCTGTCCCTGCTAGCCCATGCATCGGTTCCTAGGGAATATTGGATTTTTGGCTTCGAAACTGTGATTTTCCTAATTAACCGCTTGCCTTCTCGTATTTCTTCTGAGATTTCTCCCTACCAACTGCTTTTTCATTGTGTTCCCAACTACTCTTTTCTTCGAGTTTTTGGGTGCCTGTGTTACCCTCTGTTACGACCCTTCAATGCGCACAAGATGGATTATAGATCCGCTCCACATGTATTTTTAGGTTATAGTCCCTCTCACTTGGCTTATAGATGTCTTGACAGGACCACTGGTCGAATACAGGTTTTTAGACACGTTTCATTCTCTGAAAGTATTTTTCCCTTTGCTACACCTATCCCATCTCATGTTTCACCTACCCCAATCACCCTTCCTTGGGCTGTCTCACCAAATATCGCCGCACCATTGCCGTGGCCTGTACCACCACTCCAACCACCCACAATACCACCCACTCTACCACCTTCACCTCAAACCCAATTACCCATCACACCACCATTAAACCCCAACCCACCATCACCACCCTCACGGCTTCCATCCATTGAGCCGAGTCCATTACCCAGCCCAACATCACCTCCACGCCGCACCCGTCCCTTGGCTGACTTTTACCCTGATCCAGCACCATTGGATCCACCATCATCTCAGCATTCCATGCGCCTGCGCTCTACTAAAACAGCGCTTCATATTCAACCATCCTCAGACCAGCCAGCTGAACCAACTTGTTTTACGCAAGCTGTCAAGGTCCCTGAGTGGCGTCAGGCTATGGCAGAAGAATTCAATGCGTTACTTCGCAATGGGACTTGGAGTCTAGTACCACCTTCAAAAAATCAGAATTTGGTGGGTTGCAAGTGGGTCTTCCGCATTGAAAGGAAGGCTGACTGGTCCATTGAGAGATACAAGGCTAGGCTTGTGGCCAAGGGTTTTCACCAACAGCAAGGGGTGGACTATGGAGAGACCTTTAGCCCAGTGGTGAAACAACCCACTATTCGGACTATAATCTCACTGGCAGTGTCAAAGGGCTGGCCCATCCGCCAATTGGATGTCCAAAATGCTTTTCTCCACGGTGAATTAGCTGAAGAAGTTTATATGGCCCAGCCCCCAGGCTTTGAGGACAAAAACAAACCGTCCTATGTTTGCAAGCTGCATCGCTCTTTATATGGGCTTAAACAGGCACCTAGGGCTTGGTTCCAACGGCTGTCCAGGTTTCTTCTTCAAACAGGCTTTCTTGCATCCAAAACAGACACCTCACTGTTTATTTCACGCCAGGGCCGCTCGATTATCTATGTACTAGTATATGTTGATGATATTCTAGTAACTGGGGATTCACATGCCAATATTTCTGCACTGCTAGCCAGCCTGGCTTAGGAATTTTCCATCAAGGACCTGGGCCCATTACATTACTTTTTAGGCATTGAGGCCCATACTACTTCAGACGGGCTGGTTTTGTCCCAGAAACGGTATGTCACTGATTTACTGGACCGGGCAGGCATGAAAGATTGTAAACCAATTTCTACACCCATGTCAACATCTACAAAGACATCAGACTTAGGGGGTGTATCTTATTCGGACCCCAGTCATTACAGGTCTATTGTGGGAGCCCTACAATATGTTACTCTCACACGACCAGATGTGGCATTCGCGGTGAATCGTGTTTGCCAATTCATGCACTCACCCACGGCTGATGATTGGAGCAATTTGAAGAGGATCTTATGATACCTCAAGGGTATAAGTTCTCATGGCCTACTTTTTCAGCGATCCCCATCCATGCAATTACAAGCCTACATGGATTTCGATTGGGCAGGCAGCCCGATTGATAGGCGATCTACTGGAGCTTATGCAATCTTTTTGGGTCCTAACCTCATATCTTGGAACTCGAGAAAACAAAAGACTGTGTCCCACTCATCCACAGAGGCCGAGTACAAGGCACTTGCTGATGCGGCAGCCAAGTTGATCTGGTTACAAACCCTGTTCAAGGAAATCGGGATTGCACAGCCAATTGCATTGATCTTGTGGAGCGACAATATCGGTGCTACGTATCTATCAGCAAATCCCGTCTTCCACGCACGCACCAAACATGTGGAGATAGATTTTCACTTCGTTCGTGAGAGAGTTGCAGCCAAATCACTACAAGTTCAGTTCATCTCCACGCATGATCAGATCGCGGATGTCTTGACCAAGGCGTTGCCAACCGCCCGATTTCAGTTCATGAGAGACAAGCTAAAGCTCCGCCACACTGGATCTTCATCTTGAGGGGGTGTATTGACCAATATAGCCGTTCTCACTATTGGAACGTGCTATATTGGTCCCTTCCTCTAATTGATCACCTACCATGTTTATTTCTTACCCTTTATATCACTTACCATGTATTCACCTGCTCTGTGTAACACTTGTATCCCACGATTGTGTATATTTCATTACCTTGTATTATCACATGTGATATAGAATCCTTCCATTATCACATGTGGAGATATTTGATCCTCTCAGGATCCTCTTGGGATTCTTATCCCTATTTATACACATTGTAATAGAT
The DNA here is from genome assembly GCF_018873765.1 of Telopea speciosissima. NCBI lineage: Eukaryota > Viridiplantae > Streptophyta > Magnoliopsida > Proteales > Proteaceae > Telopea > Telopea speciosissima. The sequence continues at coordinate 73,314,090 of NC_057916.1, read as the reverse complement.
AGATTGAAATCAATAATGAAATCCTAACTTACCCAGTCTGATACAGATAGAAGAAAGAACCCGCCAATGTTGTGCCGAAATCATCAGCTCCAACAGTGATGAATTTGTAACAATGATGCTAGTTGATGGATGTTTCATCCTCGAATTTCTCCTCAGAAATTTGCCACTTGAAGTGAATAATAGAGAACATCTTGTGTCTAGTAACCTTTGGTTGTCTAATGCCATAAAATGTGACCTTATACTGCTCGAAAATCAGTTGCCCTTCTTTGTTCTTGAGCATTTATACAAATTAAACAAAGGAGATGGACACAATTCCCTCATTGAAATTATTCGCTTTTCCTTTTCACGTATGGTGCCAAAGGAGGAACGAGAGTTGAGGGCGAATTCTAAATGCTCCCAAGTAAAGTAGCTGCTTGCTTTTGTTTGTGATTGTTGCTCTTCTTCATCCTCATGTGCATTGCTGAGAGAGAAGGGAGAAACAGATTCAGACTCAACTGAAGAAATGCGTGAACAACTCTTCAGACCCTGCCAAGTAAAGCATTTGCTTGACTATGTACGGGACTGCTATATCCCTTCATCAGCTAATACATCATTGGGAAATGAGGAGCTTGAACTTCCCCACAATGTGACACAGCTTCGTGAAGCAGGTGTCAAATTTGAGGTGGGCAAAGGCAGATGCTTATTGGACATAATTTTTAAGAAAGGAGTTTTGGCCATCCCATGTATAAATATCCAAGATTGGACACAGTCTCTCCTCCGAAATATGATTGCATTTGAACAATTACATTGTGTTGGCACTAAATACATCACGGATTATGCGACCCTCTTGGATAGCTTCATTGACTCATCCAAGGATGTTATACTGCTACATGAATGCGGTATTATCAAAAGCTTGTTAGGAGATCATGAGCAGGTGTCTCTACTTTTCAACAAACTTGTCAATGAGGTTAACATTGATGCTGGTGATTTTTATTTTAGTGATATCTGTCAAGATTTGAATGCATATTACAGGGTTACTTGGCATACATGGAAGGCAAATTTGAGACATACTTATTTCAACATGCCATGGACAATAATTTCAGTTATTGCAGCAGCTGTGCTGCTTGTTCTTACATTCTTACAGACCATATACTCTATCATATCTGCTAGTTGAAGCATATCTATTGCTCAAATGGATTGCTTGAGTAGTCAACAGTGGGTTCTGGTGTTGGAAGGCTTTGATTTATGGGATCTGGTCAGTAATAGGAAGAAATTGCATGCATGATTCAAAGTATTTCTGAAGAGAATCATCACTGAATAGAAGTCTTTTGGCAAGTGTGGCATTGATCCCGAAGACAAGGATTTCTTGAATATCCTGAATTTGGATCATCTAGAATGTGCATTTCAGGGATGGCCCTGCATGCAACATTTAGACAGGGAAAATCATTGAAGTAGTGTTTTGCAGTGTAAGTGCCTTTTGATGATTCTTTTTTTTTTTTTTGTATGAACTTGATATTTTGTAATTTGTCCTACCCCCCCCCCCCCCCCAAATGCAGTTGCATGCTAGAGATGATATCGTATGGTTATAATGCTGATGGAGTTGTGGATCCCAATTAATAATTGTCCTGCATACGAGTCTGATATAGGGTTATAAAATGGAGGAATCAAGAATCATCTTAACTATTTACATAAATTCAGGCCGAGGAAGAATTCAAACTTCAGACAAGAACCATCTCAATTCTCAGCCATAAACATTTTTCTTTCATTCCATCTGGCCTTGATGCAACGGTAAAGGTTGCTCCATTGTGACCAAGTGGTTACAGGTTAAAATCTGGAAACGGCCTCCTTGTGAAAGTAGGGGTAAGGCTGTGTACATTATAACCCTCCCCAGACCCCGCAATGGTGGGAGCATCGTGCACTGGGTATCCCCCTTTTCCCCTCAAACCTGAATAATGAAGAAACAGACGAGCAAAGGTAGCAATGAATAAGGAGGATGGATACCTTCACCCAGTCCTTGTCGCTTGTCGATATGTGCTTTGTCCACACCATCTCCAAAATTGGTCGCGGTCCCTTTTACAAGATCATCAACATTGTTTCAACTGTTCCTCTATTCTGGAACACCCTTTGACCGGCCTTGAGTATGTTTCTGAATTATGCTTATTAAGCTATATGTTTTTTCTTATTCTGGTGCTGCAATTCTGTTGTGGTTTTCCTTAAGTGAGTATGATTTGACCAGATCTGAGAACCTAAACATCTTTGAATTGATATCTTACTTTCCTATATTAAAATAGTATTCAGCCAGAATTTTAGTCATATCTGAGCTTTTGATGGATTTGGATTCTCTCTGGCCTGGGGTTGAGCGGCCATTGTGCTGAGCTCAACTCATAGACCGCCATGTGAATTTCATGCCAACAAATTAAAATCCTTATTAGAAGTGATAACAATACATACTTAGTCTTTCTAGAAAAACAGCTAGATTCATATACAGGCATTTCCATGAATTGAATGAAGTAGCTAGTTAATTAATCCATAAAGCGCCCACATTCCATACAGTGCACCCATATTGGACCATCTCTAGTTGTTGGGACCTTCATGCCCTTCAAGCAATGTTTTGGAGTAGCATGCTTCACTCGTAGATCTTCATTTAACTCTCTTAGAAAATCCTTAGGTTCCTTAAATCTTGTTCCGCATGTGGTGTAGCTATTCAAACATTCGATCAATTTGGTCCCACTAGATTTGACAACTTCCTGTTTGCAGCTAGAGTCGCTGAAAATTAGAGCCCACCCATCCTCATATTCATCGTAATTTAATATACTAATAAATTCTTTCCTCCTTGAATATTCCACGTTCGTCGTCTCCTCCGGGCATGTTGACATCTTCAAATTGCTCCAAATTGATAGGATATCTTTCTCAGACCAAACCCTACTCTTGCTACAGATGTCCTTTATGAAGTTCAAAATCCTTGGAAGTTCTTCTTTCTTCTTGTTTGTGCCAACATAAGTAATCACCATTTCAAAATTTGTTAGCTTTTCAATAAGCTCTATCTTCTTCAGAAATCTTTTTATCCAATCATTGTTATGGCTTCCATAGAAGCAGATGATCTTCCCTTTCCCAACCTACAAATTAAAAATGAAAGTGTGAATTATTGGAAGTTATATATACTTGTAGATATGAATGATTGGTTCTAAGACATGTAATTAATGTTGGGTATATTCTATAAACCCTAATATATGTTCTAATATAAGTCTACTTGAATAAGAAATCCGGTTGTATGATGGGCCCCACTGGATAAAGTCCATCTAACCTAAAACTCTAATCTTTGCTATAAATACTAATTGGTGACAACAACCTGTTTATTCTAAACTTGATATGCAGGGTGTATTGCTTTAAGTAACCTTGTGCTTAAAACCCTAAACCCTAATAATTAATTAAGAAAAACAAAAATTTAAGAGATAAAATTCATGCATGTATGCATTACCCATTTTTCAATGTTTGGCTCGTTGTTGGCATAATTCATGTAGTCAATCGCATCACTTAATCCTTTGTGGAGCTGCTTTTCAACTTTTGTTGTGAAAGGAAATGCTGAAGGGCCCCAAAACTCCACCAAGGGAAACGCATTGGTGTGCAGGATCCAGCCATACCGGTCAAGGATCACCAATATGGGCTTCCCTTGGAAATGCAATATTTCTTTCACATGTTGCACGAATGAAATTTTAATGGTTGAAGGGTCCCACACCCAATACCAAGGCATTGAAGCGCCCGTGCTAGAAACTGTTTTTTTGTTATCTTCAGTCCAAGAAGTAGTAGTAGATTGATCCACCATCATCGGCACCCAAATAACTTCGAAACATGTATTTGAGTCGTTTAAAGTAGCTTTATAAGTCTTTATGAGTGATGAAAATTCTTCCTTCTGGACTTTGAAATCTGAGATGAACAAGGCAATGATGCTGCCATGGAGCTTTTTCAATGTCGTCTGTAACACCAAAGCCATGCATAGAACATTTATTAATTATTAATTAGTTCAAGTAGTAATTAATTTATCTGCGCATTCCAGATTTTCAGTAAATTCCATTCACATCCGCATCCATTGAGAATGTGGACGGGGAATGCTGGCAACATGTACATTGGGGTGGGACTTGGCTCTTGTGCAGCTGTGGCAGGAGCTGCATAGATGCAGCACAAAAACCACCCCAAATATAGGGGGGGGGGGGGGGGGTTGGTCATTTCACCCTGTCCTGTCTGTGCCGCGCAGACACAGGGCCGTGCGCAAAGACCGCCTTACCCCTGCTCGGGCAAGGAGTTCTGGCAGGGGTAAGGCGGTCAATGTGCGCCGCCTTGTGTTTGCATAGCATGGCAGGACAGGCAGCTTGTGCTATAGACGATCTGGATCCTCATGTCACATGTGGGGCCCAGGTGAGACCCACCTGTGAAATGATTACTTTACCCCTGTTTTTGCTATTGTTTAGCGGTGCTGCACCTGTGCAGCTCCCGCCACAGCTGCAAAAGATCTTTTTCCATTGGGGTGTGGTTAATTTCCAAATCTCAAATTAAGGTGGTCCCCATACCCCATGGAGGGTGTGAGATGGGGTGGTGGGGTGGTTAATTAACTGTAGGGGTGGGGATCTGGACTCAGTTGATAGGCATCAAATATTACTACAATAGACTGCATTCCAAAAGAGAATATTGGAGATTACTCATTTAAACATTCAATATTGTTATATAAGGGTGGTGAACCTCATGCATGGTGAACCATATGATGATGGTACGCCCCCATGCCCATAAATAGATGGTGATAGTAACCAATACAAGGTCATGGATATGTCTATTAAGGGACTTCAAATGCATGCACACATCACTGGTCATTACCATGCATGCATGCATGTATATATATATATATTGAAGAGCTTAATTATGTGCATCCAATCTAACCTTTCCTGTGGAATGATGACTGAGAACCAATTTTCCTGTTTGAGAGATCAATCTAGACATGAACTTTGCAGTGTCTTCATAATGTTCCCTAAACCATGCTGCCAATACAAAAAAATAAAATAAAATATCAGAATGTATATGTTTACTACTATCATAATAATCCGGAACAGAACTTTGCTAATCTTTCTTTCTCATTTGTATTGGGAAAAAGTTTTCCTGAACTGCCACCGAGATGATACCTTAGGCCTATCTATCCAGGACAACCTATAGAAAGTTGTGTGGGTAAATATTTTTAATTGTTGTTGTTGAATTTACCGTATTTATGATCGTCTAATAAATTGTAGTAGCACATTCTCCTTGCATAGACATAAGAATGAAGATAAGCCAATCTCTCTGAAGAATTTCTCATTTGTTGGACCTCAGTGGCTAATGTTTCATACCTGAAACCAAAAAACAAAAAAAAAAAAAAAAGATAATAATAATTTTCAAATTCTTGGATACCAAAAATTTCATTCATCCATGTAAATATGTGTGTTGGGTTGGGTTGGTGGATTGGTGGGGCTTACATTATTATTATTATTATTATTATTATTATTTTGTCCTATCCTACTCCTATTTACCCAATGAGACTTTAATTAGCTACCAATTTCAAGAGAATTACCATTAATGGGGACAGGGAGAATCAGGAGAATTCAATCCCTTGACATCCTGGCAGGCAATGCACTCAACTGACATGCCACCAATCAACTGAACTAACGGTTGTTTGTGGGATTTCATTATTCATCCATATAAAAGATAATAATAATTTTGAAGGTAGGGGTATGTAGGATATTCTTACTTCTTGTTCATTCTCACCAATGCAATGTTATGAGAGAGGCAAGTGACAATACTATAGACAATCTGGTAGCCAACAAGAAGTACTTCCGGAATATCATTTGGGAAACGAGTTACTTTCTCTTCATATTTAACAAACCAATTGGTCAAGTCCCAAATCCTTTCCACCGAAGTCCTCAGAGATTCAAGACCAAACTTCACGGAATCAGTTACTTGGAGCAAACAATGAGGCCGCTTGAGTAGGCATATTGATCGTGAAAGATGATCATCTGTAGCCAAGGGTTGTACGGTGAGCCAAAACTCGCCTAAGCTAATTGCAAATGCGGCTACAACCAGCACCACTTGAGCCACCAAAGAGTAACCACGTAGTGATTCAAGTAAGGCTAATGTCACTTCATGTGCATCATCCACACCACATGCACATCTCGATATCATCTGCACCCATTTATTTTGTTATAAAAGAATTGCATAAATATTATTTGATATTTATATATATATCGGAGAATGTTCTCTGTACCGCAGTGCAGGTTACGTCTAGACACATGGGTCTGTCACTCAAGGGGGCAGGGTGGTCATTGCGCCCACCCCCATGTGCCTGGGCGCAACCAGTGCTGCGGCACAGAGAACAGCACCCCTATATGTATATATACCTCCCAATAAAGCTCTTGTACGGTTCCGTGGGTGTTACTATCCAACTCAAGTCCTTCAGCTCCGCTTAGGCTCCCATCGATTTTCTCATTTAACTTTCGGGAATTTTCCTGGGAAGCGTGCAAAAGAAAATAATTCATAAATAAATGCCAAGAAAAACTTAATCAAGTCATCCCATGATGCCATAGGTATAATAATATGCGTGGGGCTCCTTTGTAGTGCAACATAGCGTGTAGCGCACATCCAACGGTCTGCATCGTATGGACACGCAACCCAACAACCCACCATAATAATACACAGTTTGACACTACTCTGACTCCCGATCGTGAAGAAGAAGTCAGACCCACTATTGTAAATTTAAAAAAAAAAAGGGGACAAGTGAATCAATCATGGGAGGGTAATTTGGGTTTTTTCCTTTAAATTAATAGGAGAGAGGGAGAGGTAAGAGAGTGTTTTTTTGAAAATATTCTAGACAAGGCGTTCAAGCAGAGGTGAGGCAGTCTTTTCACGCCTCACTGTGTCTGACGCTACGCATGTAGCTCAGGCAGGGTGCTGGACAGAAGCCGAGTCCATGTTTTTTTGCGGGAATCGGATGTAAAAGTTTTGAGTATATAAGGGGTAAGTATATTGGAGTGATAGAAATTTTTTCATTTTGTTTTTTTTAATAAATTCGAAAACTAACGATTTCATTTCCGATTTTCAGTTCTGACTCTAAATTGACACTCTTTTGACTATTTTTTTTCTTCCTTTCATAAATACCCTTCTAGTACCAATACCTTAAACCATGCATGAGATTGGATACTTGTTTGTCTCTCACAGGCGTTAAGAAATGAGAAGAACAACATGGCATGTAAGCAGTTAAGAAGGTTTAAGGGTTATAAGAAGAGAACTCACCGATTTGCCACTAAAAATGACATGGTGGAAGATATTTTCTGTCACTCCCAACAAGGCTTCATACTTAAACTTGAGAGACAATAGACCTCCTTCAATTGGATAGATTTCGCTGTTTATCACAAAAGGATTCCATGGTACAGACGAAGATTCCCTCATCACAGCAAAGTTTCGTCTTAGGATTTGGAAATCCTCAAGGGAGATGATATGCTTGATGATGTCTAAATCCTCCTCGGATAAGAAAAAACATGTTCCATGATCTCTTACAATTTCTTCCATTACTTTCTCCAAAACGCAGGATTGCTCTTGCGAGAGTGTGTATGCTTCGGCCATTCTTAGTTCACACCAAATTACTGATCTCTCTTTCTCTCTCTCTCTCTCTCTCTCTGTGTTTATGTGTGCTTATGTTTTCAAAGGAATAGAGATTGAGGGGTTTTCAAAGTAACATAGATGAGGGAGGGAGGGTGTTGGACCTCTAGGTTCTAAGAATCTTCACTGAAACTTCAAGCCTGACAATGAGAATCCAATGAGTTAGCTTTTCTTCTTTTTTTTGTTTTTTTTTTTTATCTTTTACTGATTGATGATATTAGTCGTATTTCAAAGTGGCTCCCACTCTCAATTATGAAGGTAAGATCAAGAAAACTTAGGCCTTAAGGGATTACTAAAGCTTCCAACAACTTTTCCCCCACTGCCGGTCTCAAGACTACCATTCGTCCTTTACCAAAGCTTGCACCGACTTGCCTGGAAGTCTGGAACCAACCCCTCATCTTTTTTCCTCCGTATAAAAGTAAAGCAAAAGTAGTGTGTGTGTGTGTGTGAGTGACCTTTGTACTAAAAAGAGCATCACAATGGACAATGAGTCGTGGACTGACAATACAATCCAATAATTCGTCCAATGAATTGGCTTTTCTTTTCCAAAAATTTTCCCCCAGTGCTCGTCTCAAGACTATCATACGTCGAATCCGGCTCCTCTTCAGGGAGCTCAGCGTCTAGGGAGTGCTTAGGGGGCATCCAAGGGTTGGACTGAATCATATTTCCGGTGCATGCCCAGGGATGTGTGTGGTACAACCCAACGGTTGGATGCCCCTTTGGTGTGCTGGGCTCTCTGGAGAGAAGCTCAATCCTCATACGTTCGTTATCAAAGCTTGGACCGACTTTGGCTGTAACCAACCCCTCATCTTTCTTCCTCCGCATAAAAGTGAAGCAAAAGTAGTACTAAAAGGAGAATGACAATGAGTCGTGGAGTTACAATGACAATCCAATAATTTGTCAGAAGGGTCGGTTAGTTTTTTACTTTTTTTTTTTCTAATTTTTTAAGGGTTAAGAGATCGCTGCCTGGTTGTGTAGCCTCTGCAATAGCACGGGACAATGAGAGCATATTCCGGGCATCAACATGGATGGTATTTTTTTATTTCACAGGGAAGGATGGTAAATTGGTGCACCCCAGACTCCTATGCTTGTGCATAGGATCCAAACTATGTTAAGGTAAATTACACAAGGGTACCCAACATTTTAGAAAGTGATACCCGTATGTACCTAGGGCTACAACAGGGTCGGGTTGGGCCGGGCCTTTTAAAACCCCAACCCAACCCTAAGTCTCCTTAGCTCGGTCTAGGCCCGACCCGGCCTTGACTCAGGGCCAGTAAAATCCTACTCTGACCCGCCCTCAGGGTCGGTCCGGATCGGCCCTGATTGGCCCTAATATTGGGGGAGAGAGATATGCATGGGTTGGCCAAGCTGGGAAAGGGAGATGCATGGACTGGGCAGGTTAGGAAAGGGAGAAGCATGGGCTGGCCAGGTTGGGTAAAAGAAGAACAAGATAAAGAAGAAAGAAGAAAGAAGAATGAATAAGAAGAAGAAGACAAGGTCAGGTTGGGCCGGGCTTAGCCTGAGGCCTCAATCTTGACTTGGCTCGACCTTGACTCAGGGCAAAAAATTCTCAACCCTGACCCGCCCTCAGGGCCAAGGTATGTCATCCCAGGCCCTGTTCGGGCTCAAGGGGGACTAGGGCAGGTTCGGGTCAACCCTGATTGGCCCTGAGTGGTTTGTTCCATTATCATTTTATTTTCCAATTTTACCCTTGAGGGCCAGTGTTTGGGTACTTACATCATCTTGCCCTATCTTGGCCCTTCTATCCCACGCGCCTACATTCTACCTCCACCTCACACCCCCCCCCCCCCCCGGTCTCTCCTTCATGTTCCCACCAAATTAAGTTCTGTATTTATGGTGTTCCTGAGGAACTCCGCAAAATAAATGAAGAGGCATATACTACACCTCAGTTGGTCTCGATTGGCCCTTGATTTTCACCATGGAAAGGAAAACCTAAGGATGGAAACACATAAATGGCACTATCTACGTTCATTTGTAGATCGAAGACCTGACATAGCCTTGCCAGAATATGTCAAAAATATATGGGTAAATCAAACGTCACCTCCTGATTTTCAAACGAAACTCAGATCACCCCTGGTTTTTGAAAAAACTCAAATCACCCTCTATAGTAACAGTGTTAGTCTGCTGTTAGTTATTGGTGTGAAATGACTATTTTACCATTGTACTAAAACATTAAAATTAAATTTACAATACTACCCTTCCTTCATCTTCAACATTGGTCAAGGGTAGTTTAGGTATTTAAATTTATTTAACTGGCTGACATCATCACTTAATAGCATAAAACTAATGATAGGGACTAATTTGTCATATTGGGGTCTAAATCAGGAGGTGATTTTAGTTTTTTCAAAAACCAAGGGGTGATCTGAGTTTCGTTTGAAAACCAGAGGATGACGTGTAATTTACCCAAAATATATATGAAGTAGATAGAAGAAAGAACATGCCAATGTTATGCCAAAATCATCGGCTCCAACAGTGATGAATTTATAACAATGATGCTAGTTGATGGATGTTTCATCTTTGAATCTCTCCTCAGAATAAATTTGCCACTTGAAGTGAGTCATAAAGAAGATCATGTGTCTAGTAACATTTTGGCTGTCTAATGCCATAAAATGTATGCTAGAGATGGAGGGTAGCTAGGGGTGTCAATAATGCCCGGCTGGCCCGAACCCGCCCTGAGCCCGGCCCGGACCCGACCTTGATCTGCCAGCCCGAAGGGCTGGTCAGGGTAGAGATTTTGGCTGACCCTGGCAGGGTCGGGTCGGGTGGGAGATAAGTCCCCGGGACTAGCCTGGCCCGGCCCGGACCTGACCCTGAATTAGTTATAGGCATTTATATTGCTGAAAATACCAAAATGCCCATAAGAGTGATAAATAACCCTAATCCCATATGGCCCTATTCCCTTTTCGTTTTCAGTTTTCACAATTTCACCCTTCGTTCTTCTTCTTCATCCACGAGAAACTAAGAAAGCCGCTGCTCGACTACGACGATTAGCAGCCTTCTTCTTCCTCTGTTCCTCCTTCCCAGATTCGCATCAAGGTATGTTCTATTGTTCATCGCTTCATTTTTATTTGGGCCTTTTCCCATCCTCGCAACACTGCTGCTAGTATGCGTGGACTCAGATCTGAAATGCATCTCTCTTGATCAGCTTCTGTGTTTATTGTTTTTTAAATCTTTGAATGCATGTTCTCTGTGATCTATTTGTCTTGATCAATTCCTTGATTAGCTTTAGACTTGGGATAACAACTGTTTTGTTTGTTTACCTGAACATCTAGCTAATAGATTCCAACGACCTTCACCATGATGAGAAATGTAATGGATGAGAAGAGTGTCTTCTTTAAGGGTCCATGGCCCTCTTCTTAGCTCACTATCTTCTTCACCGTAACTGGATCCACTCTTGGATGGAGAAGACATAGCAGCAACTCTCAAAAACCCACTGTAGATTTGATTTATTTTCCACAGATATAATTTTTTTTGCCTAAAAAACCAAATCAAATTGGAATTTCCCAAAAATGGTTTGGTCTGTTAACACGGTTTTCTATAGTTTTATTTCAATGCCACCAAGGTCCCCAGTCTGGATGATTTCTAAATAACCTAGAAGAGTCAAAAGCTCTGGTGGCTGTTGAATGAATGATCCTCATTAAACTTTTAACCAAAAGCTAAAGAATGAGGTTTGATCAAGAAATCATGATCATGGAATCAGAACCTTCGGCATGTGGGACCCCATCAAAGAATGGATTTTGCTCTTTAATTTATACCTTTCTATCATAGTAATTTGGAACTTAAAGAGAGAATCTCATCTTATCAACTAATCCACTTAAAAAGGCCAATAGAGAAACTAAGAAACACAGAAAAAAGAGTTAAAAAACAAATCTTGAAAATGAAATCTAGCCATCTGGGTGCTTGGGTGTTGGTTCATTCAAATTCAAGGTTCTTGGGTTTCTAAGATTCTCTACACAGTTCTGAACCATATATCATAAATTATACAGTAAATCTAAACGTGGGTCTATTGGGTTTGGCTGCCTAGGCAGGTTTTGAGGGATTGAGCATTTGTTAACAATTTTATAAATAAAAAAAGTCCCTTCTTTTCCATTGGATGTCAAAGGATGTCTGCTTCATACAACAACAGTTCATTTCCCTATGAGGTTCCTGTTTCTCTCAAACCCTCAAATTTAGAGACAAGGATACAAGAGGTAATAACAAAGAATACTACTGTTTTTTTGTTCGTGCAGCTAATATTGACTCCAAATTTGCTATTTTTTTCCCATACCGTACTGTGAAAATGAAAAAACCATGGAAAGAATTTAAATGAATGGGTATTGGGTAGTGACTGGTTTGTTTCTTGTTTCAATTAGTAAATTTTTTTTCTAAAGTTAGCCGGTGTTAGATGAACTAGCTTGAGAAGGGAGGGATAGAGAGTGGATAAGGGTGTGATAAGATGGTTTTTTGTGGAGAGGGAAGGGTTCTTATAGTGGGTGTGAAAGGGTGGTGCTTTCACATCAGATCTACATATAGAGCAAGTCTCCTTCTTCTTCATTAACGTATCAATCATTGAGTGGGAGCTCATCACTCACACCATGTATCAATCATATAGAGCAAGTCTCCTTCTTCATTAACAATGATTGTGGTGATGCAACTATAACTTTGATTTGATGGATGATAATGCATACATATTTGGCCTGAACTGGTAAAGACATGTACCCAAACAATAGTTCTTATTAGTTAATATTTTCTTTGACATCTACTTGTATTAATAGAGTTTTCCCTTCATTTTGGGCATTTTTTTTTTTTTTTCCAGGAATCCCAGATTCAAGCATATCATAGAGATGGATCATGGATGCTGCTGTGATTGATGGTTGATTGTGACAGTATTTTTATTCATGGATGATTGTGGCAGTAGTATTTTTATGGATGTTTGTGGCAGTATTTATATGGATATTTGTGGTAGATCATTATGGATGATTGTGGTAGTATTTTTATGATGTTTGTGGAAGTATTTTATTTATGGATGTTTGTGACAGTATTTTTATTTAAGGATGTTTATGGCAATATTTTTATTTATGGATTTTTATAGATGTTTGTGAATTATTTTTATTTAAATTTACAAGTCCCTCTCTCCCTCTCTCTCCTTCCCCTCTTATTCTTATCTTTAAAGAATTTTTCAGATTTTTTTTAGATATATTCTTTGATATATATCAATCAGGGTCAAGAAAGGTCAATTAGGGCCAACCCGACCCTATCGGGGTCGGGTCGGGCCGGGCCGGGTCAGAGAAAACCCTGGCAGGGTCGGGTTAGGGTTGAGGGTTTCTTGGCCCTACCAGGGTTGGGTCAGGGTCAGGGTCAGGGTCAGGGTCAGGGTTTAGGCAGGCCCGGCCCAACCCGACCCATTGACACCCCTAGGGCAGCAGATCCTCAAGGGAGAAGAATTGTCGCTTGAATCCCTAAACTCTTCTTGACCAATGTTGGTTCAGTTATGATTTCCCCCTTATTCTTGGTTTCAGTTATGATTTTTCACATCTTGACCCATTAGTTTTAGTTTTGGTAGAATTTTTTTGTATTCAACCAAAATTTCAGACATATCTGGGCTTTTGATTCTGTTTTATGTTTTCTTTAAAAAGGGTATATCTAGTGCACGAGTCTCCCGCCATTGTGGGGTTTGGGCAGGGGCGTAATATATAAAGCATTAATCCCGTTTCACGAAGAGGCTGTTTTCAGATACTCGTAACCGTGACTGCTTGTTCTAGGGAGGGTCATTATATACTCAGCTTTTATGTTTTTTCTTTGAATCTGGTATATTTTGGTTGTTTTTTTTTTTCTCTGAAAATTTGTGTTGATGGATTAAAAACCACATTAGTCAGAAGATGGGAGGCTCAACAAGAATTTTAGTAATTGGAATCGTGGATACCGATTTTTTTCCGAATCATTGAATCAGATAGAATCGGGCCGATTCTTTGCAATCGGATCCACTTCATCAGATTGGATTTGAATCGGCATTTAAATATTAAAAAAATGCAATAGCTAAAAAACAAACTGTCCGAGTCCTCCTTTTTCTCTTCGACTCCATGCACAGCCCCATCACAACCCTATGCAATTTGCAACTCATGATCTTCTCTGCAACATCTACAATAGAAGAAGACGTTGTGTTGCAACTCAACCACCATTCCCCTCTCCACCTTTTAGGGGTGTCAATTCCAGGCCTTGCCTGGCAGGCCCGATCTGATTATTAAACGTGTCGGGTTTAAGCTCGATATGTTTAATAATTGGGTGAAAACGGTGTGAGGTCCTAGTCTGCGGAGCGTTCAACCGGATTGATCGATTCCAAGCCCGACCTGGAAAATTATCGCCCCCAATACTGGGGGCGGTCCTGTGCGCATCGTCCGGCTGGGCACCGCCCATGTGTGTATAGTGGACCCCACCGTGCACACATAGGTGGTGCTCAGCCGCACGATGAGCACAGGACCCCCCCAGTACTGGGGGCGATAAAGATCCGCCCGACCTAGCCCACCCGATTACAACTCGACTTAGCTGAATCCATTTAAGATTTCTTGAAATTCTCATTTTACCCTATGATACATTTTCTATTGATATCGGTATCAAAATGTGGGAGGAGATATACAAATTGTTTATATGTGAGACTAAATTTATGTGGCACATCAACACAACAATGTGAATTGGATGTTGCAATAAACCAAAACTATTTAATTGGAATCTATGAGAACAAATAATCTGCTGAGGATATCCCATGGGAATCGTTATCCTCTCCTGTTACTGCACGGTGCAGTGGTGCATCGTGCGGTGCTGCAGAGGCCATGTGGCACAGTGGGCCCCACGTGGTGCACATGGTCTCTGCAATTACCGCACAATACAGCACTACACCGTGCAGTACCAGGATAAGATAAAAATTCATCCCATGGTTCATTCATTAGTACATTGTATATATGGTTGTCAAAGTTCATTGGTGAAGTACCCATTAAAAGCATGAAATTATTACAATCCATTTAATAAATGACCCATTTAGAATTAAACATGCCTATGGTCCGATTAAGGTCTGATTCTAATAACCTAATTATAGCCCAAGATCAACTGAGCCCGTCCAACCCTGGCCTGATTAGGTAAATGGGCAATCACGGTGTAGGGCTTGAGATTGCTTAAGGTTAGGCCCGATCGAAACCGACTGAACTTGACCGATTGACACCCCTAATGTCCTGCCTGACCCTGACATTGAACCGTTGCTGCAACTCAACTGTCAGAATCCTCTATTTTCTCCTCCTTTCTTTCCACAACCCTCCCTCAAAAGTAGAGTTCCTGCAACAGAGTTTCCCTGCCATCGAGTAATAATAATAATAATAATAATAATAATAATAATAATAATAATAGTAATGAGATTCTTCAATATCAAGCAAATAATAGCTAGGATTTCGAGAAGTCTTCTGATGAGAACTATAAAGAAATATCGAAAATCCAAGTGGATGAAATAGCTATTTTAAGGTAGCAAAATTATAAGAAGAGAAAAAAGAGGAAAGAGGGGAGAGGGGAGAGGGGAGAGGGGAGAGGGGAGGGGGGAATTGAATGGGAGAGTCAGAGTTGAAAAGAGGAAACGTCACTTCTTTCTCATTCAAAACTGTACATAAGACATTAATCTCTCAGAAGATGAGTTCTTCTTTCTGTTTTGATTACCTTCCCCGTATATGTATAAGATGGAATCCATTCGATTCTAACTGCCTTTCTATTCTTTGCAGACAAATAGAGTTCTTGCCTTACCTATGATCCCACTCTCTCAACCCCTGGGCTCATCCTCATCCAGCGACCCCTCGCATAGCCCTCAAAGGCTCAAACCATGATCAGGACCATCTCCTACCCACATTTCCAATTCCACCTCGTCTGGTGTGATTAACACTATAAGTGGAATTTTTCCAAATCGACTATTGATCAGAATCAAAATCAAATCCGGCCGAATTTGATCTGCTTCCAATTTCAATTCCGATTCCTCGAACCATGGGTGGAGCTTGCGGACTTAATGCTAACCAGGCCCACGGACTAAAATTTTCAACCAAAGCCTGGGAAAAGTTGGCATCAAAAGTTTACGTTTCATTCTTTTGGGTAACCCCATAAATAAAATATGAGAAACTGTTTTCTGTGTCGGGGGCACAGGCTGGGCTCATACACATGAGGGGTGGGCAAAATGACCACCCTGCCCCCTGAATGATGGAAATACTGCCCCAATGTACGTATCTGGGTGCAGCCTGCAGTATGGTGCAGAGAACATCGACCCATAAAATATTCTCAAGACCTCAAATTACTGGTAGAAGTTACATTTAGATCTCTTTTCTTTTGAGATTGTGCAGAAAAGGGGAATAAAACATCTCAAAACGGATTTGTTTGTATATAGTACATTATGGTGAAAAATGGCCCTTAGCTTGACAAAATGAACAATAGCCATGCTCTCCTGTGATGGAAAACAAACCATAATATGTGGACTAATAATATGATAAAACTTTGGGCCCATGTATTTGTAGTACAATTGCTAAGATGAAGCAATATTGGATCTTGTTCAACCAGTTTATTTTGATGTATGCTAGGTCTTGAATACATAACAGAGGGTTCTCTTCCTCCCCCACTCCCTTTTTTGGGCTGTGTTTGGAAACCATGAAAAGAAAAGAAAAACCGTAAAGATTTCTAGTACGTATGGTTTTCTTTTATCCAAAGTTTTTTCTCTGTTTAGTAGGGTGTCAATTTAGGATCAGAACCGACCTGCTAGGAATCGGAACCGATCCACCCACTAATCTTATTGGTCCAGTTTTGGATCTAGTGCCTAGAACTGATCAACTTATTGGTCTAGGTCGGTTCTGATCCGGTTCTCTCAAAGGTTTAAGAACTGAGACCGCTAGACCTGGTATACATTGTGTATATAACTTAGATTTGGAATCTATTTCTGTTGGAGTTTCAGATAGAATGGTAACATAATGACTGAGTGTAAGTTTGCTAGGGAGATACAATAAGTTATGGACTGTTGTTGTTGATACATTGAGTTGACATGTGATAATTAGATGGTTTTCAGAATTGATCCACATTAGCCTACATGTCACCCTCTTTTCTCATTGTCCATCAGTTTCTCAATAAGAAAAAACATGGATGTTTATCTCCATTTACCAACCTATAAAGGTATCTGCTGTAAACATGAGCTCCAACATCAAAATAAACTATAGTTGCAAAGTACAAGATGCTATCTCCAACTCATAGAGGCCATGATTCAGCTGTCACCCATCCTTTGATCTATCTTCTCCAAATATTTTCTATACCCACATATCCTTTTATCCTTCCGTATATCTAAAACATCAATTTCTTCTTTATATTGATTTGGGATATTTGGTTTTTTTTTTTTTTTTTTTTTTTGATAGGCATATCAATTTATTAAGCAAAGAAAAGAAAACTATTTGGTTTTCTTTATGCTTATGAATAAATAATTAATTATTTGAGTATTAGGAAAAAGATATTTTGTTATTTGTGTGCTTAAGTAAGAATTTTATGAATTTTGGGCACTATAATACTGTCTAGAATTGATTAGAAACCGGCCCATCCATTAGTACGGTTTTGGATATCAGGTTTGAAATCGATTAACTTAGTGGTTCATTTCTGGTCCTAACCCCTTAGTGCCTGAACCGTTAAGGAGCCAGATTGATTGTCTAAAACCCGGCCAATTTACACCCCTAGTTTGGTGTGTACATTAGCACAGGGAAGATTCTTTGCTTCAAATTTAAAAATCATATCGAGTAAAAAAATATCATTCCTACCTAAAGAGACTTCAACTAGACGATTTTTTGGGTCTCCTATTCCCACTAAGAAGCACACGTTTTTCTCTTCCTACCCTAGAGCGATGCAGTCATTCTGAGTGGATTTGGTTCTTCGTTACTACAAAGCATGGTTATTAATCTCGGTATCGGTGTATCAGATCGGTATCGCATCAGTCTCGGGATTGGTCTTGGTCAATCGATCTTTCACTTACTTTTTTTTTTTTGTTTTTTTGGACAGATAGGTCCCAAGGAGAGTTGAGCTCAAGACCTATTATGAGGTGTTGGTCTTTGCCAGTTGACCTAACCCCTTGTGGTAAGGGGCTGAGGTTGGTTTGGGACTTTGGAAAATGAATTAGTAAAAAACACTCCCATTATCCCCCAAATGAGGGAAATTATAATCATTAATTCAAATAATGTTTCAAAATATTCCCCCCAAGGTTTATAGAGGAATCGAATTCGAGATCTCTGCTTTCTCGGGCAAAGTTCCTTCACTTTAGTTTATGAACAGAAGAACAACTTTAAATTTGTTCATTTATTTCTTAAGTTTTGTGTTTAAATTGTCCGATTTATTATAAAGAACAAAAAAATGAATTGACGTTACCAAACATGTTTAAGTTCTTTTGGTGAACAACAAAAATACTTCCAAAGAACCAAATAGACCTAAGTGATTAATAGATGTAACTATTTGAAGACATGTTTATGGCTCTTTTTGGTATCAATTTTATTTTTGTTTATGACATATCTAAAAAAAATCATTAATTAAAATCATTTTGATAAAAAAATGGAAATCGTTTGGTAACAACTCCACACAGCTTATTATAAAATGAGAAATAGGTTTGGAATGTCTGAGCACTAAGTAATTTTTATAACATTTTTTAAAGAGAAATGGGCCTAAACCATGGAAAGTCAACATTTTTTTTAAGAAAAATGGGCCCAAAACCCATATATAGTATAAGTGATGGGTGAAGAGATGCCGCCTTCACCCATCTTCCTTCCCAATTTATTTCGTTTTCTACTTCTCTGTGAATCAAATCGTAACATTGTAACAGAGACAACTGTTAATTTTTTTTTTAAAATTTCAAGAGTGTAGGACCTGAAACTAGTGAGACAGTCGGCCTCAAGCGGACTCGCTGTGGATGCTGCCGGCCTTGTCCTCTTGCAACAAATGGCAATCAGGTTCGTGGCCTGTCGATCTCCCCTGGTCAATCTTCGCTCTCCTTACCAGTTCCATATCTTCCGGTGGACCCACAACGAAGGTGGAACGATATCGAAACGACCAGGATCACAACCTCTTGCCTTGAACGAAGCATCTGTTGGCGAAATCAGAGTTGCTGGGCTTTGAGAGTGGTCACAGACCCGAACAACTTCATTTGTCGTTCACAGAAACGGATGATAAGATGAGGTTTATGTATACAATGGCTGATGGGAAGCAAAATCTTATGAAGTGTGGGGAGAGGGAAGGAAGCGGTGTCGGTGCTGGCGGTGTGTTGCTGGTGGTGACAGCCAGTGTTTGAGTTTGAAATTAACTCTCCTTATCATCGTATGTGATGAGAGGAGTGTGTATGTATAACTTGAGTATAACGTTACATTTGATTTTACAGGTACATGGATAGAGTTTGAGTTGATCCCAACTCTTCCTATTATTTAGGATTTTGAAAATCCTTAGATGATGGAACTAACCCAACGGGTATTGACTCTATCAACTCACTTGAAATTTGAACTTTTGAATTATCGTTTACACGCCCCCCTCAAGCGAAACGGGCGGGCGCAAACGTTGAGCTTGGACTGTATCATCTTGAACCGTGGTCCTGGCAATCCCTTGGTTAGGATATCCGCTAGCTGATCCTGGCTTGGCACAAAACGAACACAGAGTCGATTCGATGCCACTTGTTCCCTGACGAAGTGGTAGTCAATCTCGATGTGCTTCGTTCGTGCATGAAATAATGGATTGACAGCAAGATAGGTGGCACCTATGTTGTCACAATAGAGTACTGGAGTTGTAATTTGTACCCTAAGATCACATAGCAATTGACGCAGCCATATCAACTCTGCCGCAGCATTAGCCACCCCCTTGTATTCAGATTCCGTGGATGACCTAGCAACTGTGTGTTGCTTCTTCGAGCTCCAAGAAATTAGATTGTCACCCCAATAAATGCAGTATCCACTGGTTGATCATCTGTCATAAGGGCAGCCAGCCCAATCGGCATCTGTATATGCTTGGAGTTGTTGTGACATGGACGGCTGTATTTGAATTCCCAAGTCAACTGTGTCCTTTATGTATCTTAGGATCCGTTTGACTGCTGCCCAGTGGTCAACAGTTGGATTATGCATAAACTAGCAAACCCTATTTACTGAGAAGGCTATATCAGGCCTTGTTAGGGTTAAATACTGCAAAGCTCCTACTATGCTTCTGTAGAGTGTTGGATCATGAAAACTAGATCCAGAGTTTGGAGTGAGTGGAGCCGTTGAGCTGGGTGTAGGCATGGGCTTGGCTGCTTCCATGTTGGCCTTCTGGAGAACATCCAATGTGTACTTTGTTTGGGACAAATGCAACCCTTGGGAATTGCGAATTGCCTCAATGCCAAGGAAGAAATGGAGATCGCCAAGATCTTTAATAGCAAGTTCCTTTCCAATGGTGGCTATTAGCTCTTGTATTTGTACCACACTTGTGCCTGTGACAATAATGTCATCAACGTACACCAATAAATATATTGTATGGTGTCTTGTTTTCTTGACATAGAGAGCCGTGTCTGAAGACGAATGGTGAAACCCGATTGAGATAAAAAAGGTTCCAAGTCTATTGGACCACGCTCTTGGGGCCTGCTTAAGGCCGTAGAGTGCACGCTTGAGGTGGCACACATGATTTGGAAAGGCTGGATCCACAAAGCCTTGTGGTTGAGTCATGTAGACATCTTCATGTAAAGCTCCATTCAAGAATGCGTTCTGGACATCCAGTTGCTTGAGAACCCATCCCTTTGAAACAGCAATTGACAGAACCATCCTTATTGTGTTGGGCTTCACAACTGGACTAAATGTGTCAAAGTAGTCAATCCCTTCTCGCTGATGAAACCCTTTTGCTACAAGTCTGGCTTTGTAGCGTGAGATTGAGCCATCAGAGTTTCTTTTGATCCGGTATACCCATTTATTTCCAACTAGATTCATCGATGGGTGTTGTGGTACAAGCTACCATGTGCCATTTTTTAACAAGGCATTAAATTCCTCACTCATGGCCTGTCGCCATTTGGGATCCTTACTTGCTATGGTATATGATGTGGGTTCGGTTTCCATGTGTTGGGCTTGGGTGAGGTAGGCTGTAGAAATTGGATGGCGGGTTGCCATTAAGTTTAGTTTCAATAAAGGTTTGGTTAACCCAGACCTAAGTCTTGTGACCATAGAGTGTTGGACCGGTGGTGGTGGTAGAGGAATTGGGCTTGGTGACTGAATGGTTGGGCTTGAATTTGGAATTTGTGGTGGGGACAGCGTGTCTTCAGCTGGGCTTGGTAAGGCAAAATCGGTGTGAGGTAATTCAGCTATGGTATGAGCTGGTTCGGTTATGGTGTTGGCTGGTTCGATTATGGCTTGTGGTGGATTTTGGTGATGTGGTGAGGTCACAATGTTGTCATTTGTGACTACCAAAGGTGGTAATGGGTTATGAATAGGTGGCTTGTTGGGTGATAATTTGGTTGAATATGGAAAACACTCCTCATCAAATGTTACATGGCGTGAAATGTAGGTCCTTCCAATCAATGGATCGAAACACTTGTACCCTTTGTGGCTATTGCTATACCCAATGAAGACACATTGAGTAGATCGAAACTGTAGCTTGTGCTTGTTATAAGGTCGTAACTGTGATACCCCGAATTTTAGTTTTCGAGATATTCTTATATACATAAATGCATTATAGATATATATATTTAATACATTCAAATAGGGTTTTCAACAAAAAGGGCGAATGGGTCATGTAGCTGAATAGTTGAATAGGTAGATATATTAATGAATATGGTTCAAAAGTCAAGATTATCAACTTCAACATCCAAATCTAAATACACTTCTCTTTATCTACACATGTAGTTGTCACATGGGTGTGTCCCTTCATTGTTTTCTTCTTCTTTAAAGCTTCAACAATATTTCTGTCGAGAGAATCTCGCAACCACGATCCTCTCCGTTGAGAGAACTTCTCCAACCACTGCGCATGATTATCTCTGCCATGCTTGTCCATTCTTTGTAAATATACATTTTATACAGTAAACCCCTATTTTTGAACCAATTCTCTGCAGAACCAAAGTCATCCGGGATTCACGCGAGTTCTACACCTCATTTTTTTCCCGTTTGCGTCGGCATTATGTGATAGGTAGGCGGCGGGTAGGATCCCTCTGTTTTGATTTTCTTCAATCAACTAGCACTCGCATTAATACCTTAGCCGTTTAAATCATGGCCGGAGCATCCTTTCTTGACTTCCCATTTCGAATTCCATCATCCCCCTCCAACGTACAGGAGTAAGAGAGAGTCTATAAAGCTAAGGCAAGGAAGGGAATGATCTTCATGCCATTAGCAGAGAGAGTGGATTGTGAGAATGAGATGGTAAGAAGAGGTAGTTTGTGAGAAAGTGAGACAAAATAGAGAGACGAAGGTGAGAGATGGAATAGGGTCAAAGTGTAAAAGAATTTGAGGGAGCTGAGTTGCTTTTGGAATAAAAAGAGGAGGTGCTGTCGCCCACGTAGCAGCTGCGGTGCAAGACTCCACTGTCCAGAACCAGCTTCGCCGTGGAAGACGAAATCACCTGTTAACGTTTCAGGTATCCTTAGCCTCTGTAGTCCTCAACCTTGAGCATGAAATACCCCTGCCCATATGATCATAATGGACCAGATATATATAAACCCACTAGTTTTATTCCCATTCTTTTCACCTTGGTCATGACTCCGGTCATCTTCTCAAGCCGCGGTGACTAAGTCACCAAGCCTATGACAACCGAATGCTTTCCCTCTTGAATAGTATTGGTTTCAACATAATTGTTAATTTTATATATTATAAGGCTAGTAGTGGATACTTTTCAAATCTAATACTTTATACATATATTTATGATGAATAGTATTACATGACCTCACTATGTTATATTTACATTGGTTTCATTTAATGTTTGTTGGATGATGATTACATCACCCCATTATTTAATATGTTGGTGTCATTGATGGGTGGTGGTGATCCCATTCCTAAATAGTATACCCTATTTTTAAATGAATATAGCCTGGCACCCTGTATGTATAATACTCAATAATCCAGACCAACTTCCGTGCTATGCACAGGCTAAACCGATCTCCGACTTGAATCCATGTTTGAATCAGAGACCCCTGATTATTCCATATACCCCATGGTTATAAGAGGAACACTTGAGTCGCACAACCATCCTAAATAGCTTTGGCATTCCAGAAGGGTCCATGAGAAGCTTACGCCCCATCTACCTCAGCACTAAGCTTCCTATTATATTATTGCTGCTCCTATCTAACTCCCTATTATGTTATTGCTGATTGCATGTCTAGTAATTATTTATGTTAGTTGCTTTATCTAGTTATTATTTTATGTATCTTTCCTATTCTTCTTGTAATCTCGTGAGCTCAATAGCTAGTTAATGGCTATTCTATTGGATTGAGAAGACAGAGAGAATATGATATTGATTTCTATTTTGGAGGAGACTCCATTAATGAACCTTGATGAATCCTTGGGCAAACCTTGAAGGGCTTCTCTACTGCTTACTAGGGACCTAGGAGAGTTGCTACCCCTTTCAACCTTCTTCTCTATCGATCCTGCACTATAAGTAAACAAACAAAATAATGGTTCTTTGATTGGGTGAACCAAAGTCAAATCGGGGAAGTCGATAGTATATATAATGAACCAAAAACCAAAAATTAATTAGGACTGTCTATGTTTTAAATCATTAAAATTGAAGTAATAAAATGTTTAGATTTTAAATTAAGGAAGGATACTCATGTAGGTGACGTGGACGAATTCACAAGAAACGAGACAGAAAGGGGTTTTCATAGAACCAACGGACACAGTGCAATGTGAGTGGAATATCGTCATATTATTGAGTTTTATCGCATTTTATGATCAAATATGTTTCATTGCATCATGATTTATGTTTAAGTGAAATGTATTATATTATATGTCTTAGAATGTTTTAAATGATATATAAATAGATGATCTTATTTATGATGAGATTTTAAGGCTAATATGAATTTCATGAATGAAAGATTGAAATAAATGTTAGACTCATGGAAATGAAACGAAAGGAATGGAATGGTAAAGAACCCATGTGACTACCACCCCTTTCCAGTAGGGGGTTAGGTACTGGATGAGGTGTACAGATGCTAGAGTGTGATCCTTCCCGGGGTTACGATGCCCGGAATCAGGAGTAGATCATGCCTAGTGTGACAGATGTCCTCCCCGGGGTTACGATGCCCGGAACCAGGAGTAGACATAGTATATTCTGAGATAGCCCTTCCCGGGGTTACGATGCCCGGAATCAGAAGTAGACTATCCCTTATATACCGATGAGATTAGTCCCTCCCAGGGTTACGATGCCTGGAACTAGGGGTAGACTATCCATTGTTCGAGTGATATGGCGGTCCTCCCGGGTTACGATGCCTGGAATCGGAGTAGACCTTAAGTTTATGGCGATTATGACAACCTCACTTTCTACGCATGTGGTAGTTCACAATGACCGACCAAATTAATTAAATGATTTATCTTAAGAATTAAAAGATGTACTATATTTTCATTGAGCATGTTTTTAGTGTTATTTTCAAATGCCAAGCATGATTATATATCTATGATCAAATGTATAATATGTTCATATTCTATCATCCATGTTTCTTGCATTATAATATGACTGTATTCTTCTCACGGGCTAGTTGAGCTCACCCCTCAATATTTTACAGTTGCAGAGCAGGCTCACATGGAGTGTCACTGTACGGAGTGCGTTAAGAAGGCTAGGGGAAAATACTTGATAATTCCTGAGTAGTGGATCCTTGATTTAATAACGCTTAGAGTTATTTCTTTTCTTTTTATGATTCAAGACAGTTGGTGAGTTTTAGTGTGATAGTAGGTGGTCAGTAGCATTAATGTAATTTGAAGAATAGAATGGGATGTAATGCTTTATGATGATACAAGTTGTGTGATGACTTAAGTAAGAGGTTTTTAGACTATGGTTATGTGAATGAAGTTCTTTTTAGATTTCGGTCATTGACAGAATTACTTAGAATGAATAACTTCCGCTGTGCATTGAGGTGATATAGGCTTAGTTTCCACTGCAATTCAATGATATTTGAGTGATTGATTATCCGCTGCCAATGAATTAAATGTAAGTGAGATGGAAGACCGGTCGTTATCACACGGCGGCCCGCGAGGGCCAGCACCCATATCTCACCCGGATTTGGGGGCGCTACAGTAACCACGGATAACAAGCACTGCCATAAGTGCGCAGTAGCATATAATCTGGATCTTTGCCAAATAGTTCTTGATAGGGAGACTTATTTTTCAATACTGGAGTAGACAACCTATTGATTAGGTACATGGCTGTTTCAAAGGCTGAGGCCCAAAATTTCATAGGAACTGATGTCACGCCCCCATCCCGAAAGGGAATAAAATACAATAAAAGGGGTATGACTAGGATGACACGTGTCACCCCTCACTGCCAGGATCTCGATTTGCAGTGTATTGAATCACGATCAAGACTAATATAATCATCACAAATATACTAGTAAACGGAAACAGAGAAATATTACATTTCCAAGGTAAAACAGAGCTGCTGAAGCGTCTAAGTAATAGTTACATAATGTTCATTTGCCTTTGTTAGGTTATATAGTAATCCAGTGATATTTCAAATGACCATTACATAACTATCAAAATATAGTCTGTACAAGCACAGTGTAAGCTCAAAAAGAAATAGAAGTAAGTCTCAGAATCAGAATGCCCCATAGGCAAAGTCATCGCACGGACACCCATCGCTGTGTTCCTCTATCAACTGCTCTTGGTCCTCCACACCCACAGAATCATACTCAGACGAGTGAACGTCCAGGTTTGCCACAAGTCCATCATCTACAGCCATATCTAAAAAGGTGTACACAAAGGGGGTAAGCTCCACTGAGCCCAGTGAGGGGATGGGGAGCATGCAAGCAATAACATATAGTCCATGATGCATGAATTATTATCCAATTAGCCACCTAACAAGCACATCTAAGTCACTAGGTACTTGCTACTGCAACAACTCGGGTAACATCGTGAATCACTTATCTTATCACCGAGATGAGACCTCAATTGTTACTAAGGAGCTCGCACCGGTAGAGGCTACTCGCCACCCGGAGGCAAACCCCAATAACCAATGGTCATCCTTGACCTGGCCTCGAAGCACTCCTCAGACACACAGGGAGCCTTGATTACCCAACACCTAAACCCCTGTTGGTAAGGATCGTAGTAAGGGGATCGAACATCCTAACCGCAATAATACTATATGAGGCTATCGTATCGAGAGGTATTCCGGGCACATTGACGTCCCATACCATCTAGTACCCGGGTACCAGCACGACACGGCACATGACAAGCAAGGATTAATAATTTAAGGGGATCCAATGCCGACATACCCGATACCGTATCCCAACTAAGCATTTGAAGTAAATCTACATAAACCACATCACCAACATATCCACAATCATAGTTATAAATATGCAATTTATGAAAGATGCATGATAATTGACATTCAAATCAGACAATATAATAAACACTCCCAAAATTAAATCAAATCCCAACCCCACTCACCTATTCCTTCACGATCCGTTACTAAGGTTTGTTTGCTGTTCAATGTAACGTAGTCCCACCGTACAAGTAATATTGCCTAGAGAAGCGTAACAAAGCGAATTAGGTGAGGTAAGAGGGATCCCGAAGTCTAGGCTTAAGGATAACACATTAGAGTTTAGGTGGACTCTTGAGTGGAGGCACAACGCCTGGGTCCACCTTGGGCAAAATACTCTAAAACCCAAGACTGGACTCTTGGGTGGATCCTGGCCTGAGTCCACCATAGGGTCCAACTGCAGGCAGAGAAGGGGTGGACTCTGGTTGTGGTTTCTGGTCTGAGTCCACCACAGGGTCCAGCTCCTGCGGAGAAGGGGTGGACTCTGGTTGTGGTTTCTGGTCTGAGTCCACCACAGGGTCCAGCTCCTGCAGAATCCGAATTTCACCACAAGCAAGCTCCCGAACCCGATTTCTCTTGGGTTTCAGCTCACAAGGACTCGGGGAAAAGGTCTACAAGCCACCTAGGGTCATAATACCCTACTCTTATCATAGGGTTATTGGGTTCAAAGGATAATTTCATCAAAACCCCAAATCTAAGGTTTCTCTACCAAGAACCCTAGATCCAAGAATCAAAATCCAGAAAAGGGAAGAGAATAGACTCAAGGCTAGCTTCAAGCCTCCAAGTAGGGAGGTTACTAACCCAAAAGCAACATTGGGTTCCAAATGGAACCCTAGGTTCAAAAACCCCCAACCCAAATGGTCACATCTCCAATCCCAAAAGAATTGAAGAAGAGAGAGAGAGATAGATAGATTCAACGACCTACCTTGTCTTAGCAATAACTCCTAGGTAGAGTGGTTGCACAAGCCGTAGGATCCTCACTTCCTTTCTCCTCTTTCCTTCTTCTTCCCCTCTCTTTTCCTCTCTTTTCCTTTCTCTCCTCACCTCCACGATTTTACTTGGTTAGATGACTTAGTGGCTAGTTAGTGGGTGATTTGTGGTTTTGTGAGTGGATAGATAAGACCAATCAACAAAACTCCAAAACTCATAGTTGTCTTTAGTGGGCCCTTGGATATTTGTGGCTTGTGAGTGGATAGTTGGATTAATCCACTCAAATCTAAAACCCTTATTTATCTCTAGTGGATCCCTAAGATATTTTATGATCCCACACTAAAATACAAAAGGAGATGATGGGGCCCACGATACCTTATCCATAATAAATCATATGGGAGGTGTGGACCCACCACCGGGTCCAGTTTAGGGTCCAGTCCACCAGAAATAAGGTAAACCCAAGGCAATAGACCCCGGGCTTTGGCCCACTCCTTAAGGGCTACTAAGGAAATTAAGCAACCTCGTAAACAAGTTCAGAACATACCCAAAATAGTTCCTTTGCCCCATTAAAGATTCATTTCCGGAATCCCGAAGAGTTTCCTTACTTCGACGTTCACTTCACCAGGGCTCGTCATGTCGATGTGACAAGACACTGGGTTCTCTCTTCGATACTCCTCGCTCTTGGGACTAGTGCTTGGAGGGTAGTCCATGAAGTCTTCGTCAATGAATTTCCCCCAATCCCGATTGAGAAATCTTCCCTCAACTGCCAAGCTAGTGAACTGGTCAACGATCTTATAACTTGGTTTGACCACCATTGCGAATAACTCACCGGCATAGACACTAGCTCCATCTACATGGCACAAAATATTAATATTAAAAGATGATCTTGGGTGCGGGTCTAACATTCCCCCAACCTTACAAGAAATTTCATCCCTAAAATTTGACGTACCTTGTAACTCAAAAAGAGAGGGGTATTTTGCTCGCATTTCCACTTCAGCTTCCCAAGATGCTTCTTCTTCTGTGATTGCACCACTTTATCTTCACATAAAAGATAGGATGGTTTCGAAGGTGAACAATCTTGTTGTCCAAAATCTTCTCGGGTTGCTCCTTATAAGACATATCAGCAGTGAGCTCTGGTGGTTCATGTGTCAAAATATGACTCGGGTCATGAACGTATTTCTGCAGCATGGACACGTAGAATACGTCATGCACGCCTTCTAATGATGGAGGGAGAGCCAACCGATATGCCACCGGTCCGACTCTAGCTAGAATCTCATATGGACCGATAAACCATGGGCTTAGTTTACCCTTCTTGCTAAAACGCATCACCCCTTTAGTGGGTGACACCTTGAGGAAAACCTTTTCGCCGATGATAAATTCCAAGTCCTTCCTTCTCAGGGCTGCATAACCTTTCTGCCTGGATTGGGCTGCCTTGATTCGCTCCCGAATCAGGTCCACCTTCTCACAGGTTGCTTGGATCAGCTCGGGACCTAAAATACGACGTTCACCAACCTCATCCCAATACAATGGCATTCAACATTTTCTCCCATACTGAGCCTCGAATGGTGCAATACCAATTGTGGCTTGGTAACTATTGTTATAAGCGAACTCGACGAGCGAGATATGCTCATCCCAACTGCCTTGCATATCAATGGCACATGCCCAAAGCATATCTTCCAAAGTCTGTATGGTCCTTTCTGACTGTGTGTCTGTCTGAGGGTGGAAAGCTGTACTAAAGTTTTGCAATGTGCCCATGGCCTTCTGGAAGCCACCCCAAAACTTAGAAGTGAATCTAGGGTCTCTATCGAAAATGATACTAACAGGGACTCCGTGTAAGCAGACCACGTTATCAAAGTACAATCGGGCCAGCTTGTCCATTGAGTAGGTGACCTTTATAGGAATGAAATGGGCCATTTTGGTTAGCCGATCCACAATGACCCAGATGGCGTCACCACCCCTAGGTGTTCGGAGCAGACCAGTAACAAAGTCCATGGTAATGTTCTCCCATTTCCATTTCGGAACAGGCAGTGTTTGTAGTAGACCGTGAGGTCGCTACCTATTAGCTTTCACTTGTTGACATGTAAGACACTTTGCCACATGTTCAGCCACATCCTTCTTCATTCCACCCCACCAGTAATAATTCTTCAAATCTTTAAACATCTTTGTGCTGCCTGGGTGAACTGAATAAGGAGAATTGTGGGCATCAGTCAACACCTCCTTTCTTAACTGCTCGTCGTTGGGGACACACAGTCGGTTTCTGAACAGGAGGACACCCTCCGTTGTTAGTGTAAAGTCTAACTCACACTGTGTTCCTTCACGAATTGCTCTGATGATCTCTTGGAAGTCTTCATCAGAGGATTGAGCTAATTGAATCTTCCCCATAAGAGATGGTTGAACTGACAAAGCTGCCATATAAATAGCTATACCCTCTATCAACAACTCCAGATCCATCCTTCTTGCTTCCTCGATAAGTTCCTTACTGACGGGTAGTGATGCAAGTGACAGTGACTGTGACTTTCGACTCAAGGCATCTGCCACCACGTTAGCCTTACCAGGGTGGTAATGGATGGTACAATCATAATCTTTCAACAACTCCAACCATCGCCGTTGTCTCATATTAAGCTCCTTCTGTGTGAAGAAGTACTTGAGGCTTTTATGGTCGCTGTATATCTCGCTCTTCTCCCCATAGAGATAATGCCGCCAGATTTTTAAAGCAAAGACCACTGCCGCAAGTTCCAAATCATGAGTTGGGTAGTTCTTTTCGTAATCCTTCAATTGCCGAGAGGCGTAGGCCACCACCTTCTCGTCTTGCATCAAAACACAACCTAGACCATCTTTGACGCATTACTATAAACTACCATTCCCCCAGTGCCATTAGGAATGGTAAGCACTGGAGCAGAAACCAGTCTTTGCTTTAATTCTAGAAAGCTCTTCTCGCACTCACCGGACCACTCAAACTTCACTCCCTTTCAGGTCAATCGAGTCATCGAGGCCGAAAGCCTTGAGAAATTTTTGATAAACCTTCTGTAGTATCCGGCTAAACCCAAGCAACTATGGATATCAGCCACATTCTTGGGGGTTTCCCAATCAACTACCGACTTCACCTTGTCGGGGTCAACTTCTATACCCTTGACGGAAACAACGTGTCCCAAGAAAGTCACTTGGGGTAGCCAAAACTCACATTTACTGAACTTAGAATACAACTGCTTCTCTCTCATGTGTTGCAGCACAAGTCGAAGATGTTCGGCATGCTCCACCTCATTCTTCAAGTATATTAAGATGTCATCAATAAAGACGATGACATACTTGTCTAGTACATCATGGAACACCCCGTTCATTAGCTCCATGAAAGCGGCTGGGGCATTGGTCAACCTAAAGGACATGACCAAAAATTCATAGTGACCATAGCGAGATCTGTAGGCTGTCTTGCTAATGTCACTATCTCTAATTTTCAACTGATGATACCCTGACCTGAGGTCAATCTTCGAGAACACCTTAGCACCCTGTAGTTGATCGAACAAGTCATCGATCCTGGGTTGCAGGTACCGATTCTTGATCATCAGTTTATTAAGCTCACGGTAGTCGATGCACATCCTTAGGCTATCGTCCTTCTTCTTCACAAACAGTACCGGTGCTCCCCAAGGCGAAATACTTGGTCTGATAAACCCCTTCTTCAATAAGTCCTTGAGCTGTTCCTATAATTCTCTCAGCTCTGCAGGTGCCATCCTATAGGATGCCTTGGACACTGGGGCAGCACCTAGAATCAAATCAATCATAAACTCGATCTCACGGTCTGGTGGTAACAGTGTCAGGTCTTCCAAAAAAACATCCGGGAATTCTGTAACCACATCGATCTTTTCAAGTGGTTTAACCTTTGCTTCAACATCCATCACTGATGCTAGGTAACACTGACATCCTTCCTCCATCAGCTTCTGGACTTGTAGAGCGGAGATAGTGATTTTCTTGGGCTTTTGGGATTTACAACCCTCAAATACGAACTCCACACCTTCATCAGGTTTAAACACAATCTTCTTCTTTGCACAAACTAGGCTAGCCCCGTAAGTGGACAACCAATCCATGCCTAAGATCACATCGAAATCTCTCATATTCAACTCA
The DNA here is from genome assembly GCF_018873765.1 of Telopea speciosissima. Lineage (NCBI taxonomy): Eukaryota > Viridiplantae > Streptophyta > Magnoliopsida > Proteales > Proteaceae > Telopea > Telopea speciosissima. The sequence goes on along the minus strand of NC_057916.1, from coordinate 73,282,902 downwards.
ATCAGACGAGCAACAAGTTTCTTCCCATCAATCCATACTGGGCAAGGATCATAAAGTGCATCAAGTTCTATGACACTGCCCATTGGTGTACTGACCATAAGATTCTGGGAAAGTCGTTTTAAACTGACTCCTAGTCTTTTAGCAAACATAGGAGATACAAAAGAATGCGTTGCCCCTTCATTAAACAACACATAAGCAGGCTGTGAACATATAGAAACCATACCTATAATCACAGTAGGGTCAGCTTGGGCTTCGTCATTGGTGAGTGCATAGACTTGCCCCTGAGGTCGGTTGCTGGTTCGAGGCGGAACAGGACGACTAGTAGGTCGTGTCTGAGGTGCTTTAGAAGGTGTTGCAGTTGAAGTACTTCCCCCCTTGGGGTATGGGCATTCCCTAGAAATGTGACCACTGCCCAGACAGTTATAACATTGGACTGTCTATACCCCATAGTGAGGATTTGTAGGTAGCTTAGGAGCCTGAGCTATACCTTGCCTATAGTACTGAGTCGGGGCTGAAGTGGAGTAAGATCCTCTCTGAAACTTGCTAGGCCCCTTATAGTTTGAGGAAGTCATAGGCCTCTTGCTGGCCTGAATTGCTCTATAATTCTCCCTTTGTCTATCTTCTACCACCTTGGCAGCTTGAACCACCCGAGCGTACGAGGGATACTCATATAGTACCACAGACGTACTAATACTGGGCCTCAACCCCTTCTTAAACAATCGAGCCTTGATAGCCTCGGGCCTCATGTGAACGGGAGCAAAGTAGAAGAGCTCCTCGAACAGTTGTTGAAATTCGAGGACTAACTTTGCCCCCTGAATTAAACTTGTAAACTCAGCCTGCTTCTTGTCGCGGAAACTCTTGGAGAAGTAATTTTCAAGGAAAGTCTCCTTGAATAGTTCCCAGGTAGGGTTGGGATGCAGTAGTCCAAAGTTTTCTTTCTCAGACCGCCACCAAGAGTCAGCCTCAGCTCTGAACTGATAGACCACACATCTGATTTTGTCCTCGTCAACGCACTGAAGCACCTCGAAAATCCTTTCCAAATCCCTTATCCAGTGAGCTGGATACATGGAGTCATCCGCCATTTTGTTGAAAGTAGGAGGGCGATGTTTAAAAAATTTCTTGGATAGTCTTGAAGCATCCGCCCAAGCTGGTACCGCCACTTGGGGTGTAGCTGGTGCCAGAGGTAGTAATGGTGCCATAGGATTCCTGGCAACCGCAATGGCTGAGGGTAGTGTACCCGATGCAGCGGCAGCTGCAAATGCTGGAGGTGGTACATGTACAGGAGGGGGCACTTGCGGCCTTTCCCTATCCGCAACCAGGACTTGAAGTTGGGCATTCATATTGTGCATAATGTCCCTTGTCTCTTGTTGCATGGTTCGCATAAGGACCCCCAATAGCGCGGCCACATTTGTACTATTTTGAATTGGCAGAGGATCTGGTAAATTAGTACTCGAGCCTTCCGCAGCCTTGTCAGGGGAAGGGGAACGATTCTCAGTTGAGCGGTTATCTTCCATGTTGCGTACCTTCAAGATTGACAATTTATCAAACACAACATCAAGATTTAAAAGAAAGACAAGGAGAAATCAATCCAAAGTCTTTCTCAAAGATGTGTAAGACAGTCAATAAACATGGGGAATTACACACAGAGGAGGGTAGAAAACAGTGGAAAAAGACTGGTTGTAAAACCGGTCCAAAAGCACCTCTTTAGCCTGAGTGGACTCTGGACTGGACTCTGGTCTGGGTCCACTCCTGGGTCCAGCGCAAAATAGCAGCTATACGGACTCACAGAGTAGACTCAGGCTGGGTCCACTCCTGGGTCCAGTACGAACCAGCAGGTGTGTGGACTCACAGATCGGACTTAGGCTGGGTCCAATCCTGGGTCCAGTGCAAACCAGCAGGTGTGTGGACTCACAGATCGGACTCAGGCTAGGTCCACTCTTGGGTCTAGTGGGAAACAACAACTTAAAATCTAAACCCCTTGGACCTAAAACCCATTCGTCCCTTTCGTTTTCTCCCTCTCTTGCGCAAAGAAGAAGACTAAACCTCTACTCCCTTGCTTCCACTCCTTCTCCTTGGCGATTTTGGGTGCTCAACCTACGGATTTCATCACCAAATCAAGTCCAGGTAAAATTCTTCCTCTCCAAATTCATTTTCTTCAAGCTTTCTTCTCAAATCCAACCCTAGGCTGCTCTGTTTCGTTTCTCCCTGAAGAACTTCGAAATAAGGTTTCCTAAGGTTTAAATCTCCACTTCAATCGCACAAAACAAGTGTGCCAACTACTCACCTTGTTCCCATTACCCCTATTCTAGGTTTTTGGGTGAAAATCAAAATTTTTTCTTACCCCTAAATCAATTTTCTTGCTGTATTTTTTGGGGAAATTGTGAAATGGGTTTGCATAGCTCGTTAGAATCTCTCATTTACCATTTTAGGTGCTTAAAACACTACCCAACTATGGTATTCCACATTCCAAAGGTTCTTTGGCTAAGAACATATATTTCCCTCTTTCAATTGTGTTTGGAAAACACCTTTTTAGGTTTAGTTAATTTCTGTTAAGCCTTGATTGGGAGTAATATCTTTGTTTTCTATGCTCCATATGATTTGCAATATTATTCTCTTGGATTGAAAGGAATTACATCATCTTCATACACCCATATGCAATCATGCTTAAAATCATGGTGTTTAATTAATATTGATGAATGTAGAACAATGTAGAAAGGAATTTTTTTGCTATTATAACTGTGCAATACTTGTCAATACTTTCCCACATTTATGTCTAACCAATTGCTGCTCTTTAACCATATTTTGTTTTTGTTTTTGTTTTTTTTTTTTTTTTTTTTAAGTTAAGGGTTTCCACAACTTGACATGGGGTTGTACCCCTGTTTTGCTGTATTTAAAAAGAACAGGGAAATCATTGGGTCTTGACTCTAAAGGGTTGTTCACCTCAATGTGTACTTTTGTAAACCTCCCCCCAATAACTTCCATTTAGAAGCTGTATTGTACTTCTTTGCTTAGGTTTCTTATTAGGATTTCTTCCCATATTGTACCCTTCTTATTTACTTCCTTCTCTCAGTTGTTTTTTGTGTGTAGGTACTCTTACAATGGTAGGGAACAAGCGCCGAGCAGGGAGAGTTCCTATGGGTTACGACGCCAACCGCTTCAAATCAGTTCAGGCACATGAAATATATCGAGAACATTTCGCAAAGAGGTCCATAGTAGAAGGTCGGGACTTCATAGTGGATGACCTCACCACCTTCAAAGTCGGTCCCTGTTTTGAGGCCGTGGGATGGACACCTATGTTGACACCTCCCAAACATCTCTACCTCGAGCTTGTGAGGCAGTTCTATTCCAACCTTGGCTCCATTTACAAGGGGCCTACGTCATACAAGATTGCTTCCTTTGTAAAGGGTGTGAAGATCACCTTTACCACCACCGAGTTGGCAGGAATACTAGGGATACCTGCCCAAGGAGAGAGGAAATTTTATGTCTCATTGGCAGGCGGGCATGGTTCCCTTGACCCAGAGCACATCAAGGAGATCTATATGACTCTCACAAAAGGGAAATCCACCAGTAAGACTAGCGAGACCAAGTACGGGCCATCACAGTGGATCCTAAGCCGCATAGTCCAAACTAATCTGCTACCCAAGGGAGGGCATCCCACTCAGCCATCTTTTGGTGTATCATATGTAGCTTATGCCCTCTACAAGGGCATTCCTTTCTGTCTCCCTTTTGCCATCATTTGCAGCATGGGTCATGTACGAGCCAAATCCGAGGTCAACTTGAGCTTGCCATACGGGAGGCTACTTACCACCATTTTCTTACATTTTGGCGTAGACTTGACTGGGGAGGTAGCGAAGGAACCAAGTGAGGAACCTTTTGGTTCACATGCCCTTAGGAGGATGAAGATTCGGACAGACATCCCGACTGATGAGGAGATATTAGATGAAGCAGACGATCTTGAGGAGGATCCCCCACAGCAGCAAGGTACCGACTTTGCATCCTCATCTTCCGCACTGTTTGTTGGTTCCGACACAGACAGGATTATGGGTGCCGTAGCATAGTTGGGCATAAACATGGCTCAAGGCTTTTCTGAGATGAGGGGAGAGTTGAACACGCATCATGCTCGCTTTGACATCCTAGAAGAGAAAGTGAAGGACTTGGACACCTATGTCCACCAACATCTTTATGAAGAAGACAGTGAGGAAGACAACATGGAGGGTTAAGCTCAAGATCTGAGGATACAGTATTTATGACTTTGACTATTTTCTGTTTATTCTTTATTTTTTTTTATTTGTTTAGAACAGTTTACTTAGACTTTAACTATGGTTACAATTGTTGATCTAGCAGCAGAAGTAACTCCAGCACAGTTGATTCTAATTGTAATTTTGTTTTGGATTCCCACCAGGGTGAATGTACAGTCAGCTGAACTAATGAAATAGATCTATCTTTTCCTCATTGTCGCCTTATCTTGTCTCTTATCAACCTCACCGGCTTCCACACCTAGCTAGTCTTCTCCCTAGGTCTTTACACACAACATTTTATTCTCTTGGAAACTTTTATATCATTATCACTATTTGTGTGGAGTAAATCGGGTTTCCGCAAGACAATGACTTAATGCAGAGCATCATGCTCTGATACCATATTGTCACGCCCCCATCCCGAAAGGGAATAAAATACAATAAAAGGGGGTATGACTGAGATGACACGTGTCACCCCTCACTGTCAGGATCTTGATTTGCAGTGTATTGAATCACGATCAAGACTAATATAATCATCACAAATATACTAGTAAACGAAAATAGAGAAATATTATATTTCCAAGGTAAAATAGAGCTGCGGAAGCGTCTAAGTAATAGTTACATAATGTTCAATTGCGGAGTGTTAGGTTATACAGTAATCCAGTGATATTTCAAATGACCATTACATAACTATCAAAATATAGTCTGTACAAGCACAATGTAAGCTTAAAAAGAAATAGAAGTAAGTCTCAGAATCAGAATGCCCCATAGGCACAGTCATCGCACGGACACCCATCATCGTGTTCCTCTATCAATGGCTCTGGGCCCTCCACACCCACAGAATCATACTCAGACGAGTGAACGTCCAGGTTTGACACAAGTCCATCATCTGCAGCCATATCTACAAAGGTGTACACAAAGTGGGTAAGCTCCACTGAGCCCCGTGAGGGGATGGGGAGCATGCAAGCAATAACATATAGTCCATGATGCATAAATTATTATCCAATTAGCCACCTAACAAGCACATCTAAGTCACTAGGTACTTGCTACTGCAAAAACTCGGGTAACATCGTGGATAACTTATCTTATCACCGAGATGAGACCTCAATTGTTACTAAGGAGCTCACGCCGGTAGAAGCCACTCACCACCCGGAGGCAAACCCCGATAACCAATGGTCATCCCTGACCTGGCCTCGAATCACTCCTCAGGCACACAGGGAGCCTTGATTACCCAACACCTAAACCCCTGTTGGTAAGGGTCGTAGCAAGGGGATCGAACATCCTAACCGCAATAATACTATGTGAGGCTATCGTATCGAGAGGTATTTCGGGCACATTAACGTCCCATACCATCTAGTACCCGGGTACCGGCACGACACGACACATGACAAGCAGGGATTAACAATTTAAGGGGATCCGTTGCCGACATACCCTATACCGTATCGCAACCAAGCATTTGAAGTAGATCTACATAAACCACATCACCAACATATCCACAATCATAGTTATAAATATGCAATTTATGAAAGATGCATGATAATTCGCATTCAAATCAGATAATATAATAAACACTCCCAAAATCAAGTCAAATCCCAATCCTACTCACCTATTCGTTCACGATCCGTTACTAAGGTTTGTTTGCCGTTCAACGTAACATAGTCCCACCGTACAAGTAATATTTCCTAGAGAAGCGTAACAAAGCGAATTAGGTGAGGTAAGAGGGGTCCCAAAGTTTAGGCTTAAGGATAACACATTAGAGTTTAGGTGGACTCTTGAGTGGAGGCACAACGCCTGGGTCCACCCTGGGTAAAATACTCTAAAACCCAAGACTGGACTTTTGGGTGGATCCTGGCATGAGTCCACCACAGGGTCCAGCTGCAAGCAGAGAAGGGGTGGACTCTAGTTGTGGTTTCTGGTCTGAGTCCACCACAGGGTCCAGCTCCTGCAGAGAAGGGGTGGACTCTGGTTGTGGTTTCTGGTCTGAGTCCACCCCAGGGTCCAGCTCCTGCAGAATCCGAATTTCACCACAAGCAAGCTCCTGAACCTGATTTCTCTTGGGTTTCAGCTCACAAGGACTCGGGGAAAAGGTCTACAAGCCACCTAGGGTCATAATACCCTACTCTTATCATAGGGTTATTGGATTCAAAGGATAATTTCATCAAAACCCCAAATCTAAGGTTTCTCCACCAAGAACCCTAGATCCAAGAATCAAAATCCAGAAAAGGGAAGAGAATAGACTCAAGGCTAGCTTCAAGCCTCCAAGTTGGGAGGATACTACCCCAAAAGTAACCTTGGGTTCCAAATGGAACCCTAGGTTCAAAAACCCCCAACCCAAATGGTCACATCTCCAATCCCAAAAGAATTGAAGAAGAGAGAGAGAGAGAGCTAGATAGATTCAATAACCTACCTTGTCTTAGCAATAACTCCTAGGTAGAGTGGTTGCACAAGCCATAGGATCTTCACTTCCTTTCTCCTCTTTCCTTCTTCTTCCCCTCTCTTTTCCTCTCTTTTCCTTTCTCTCCTCACCTCCACGATTTTACTTGGTTAGATGACTTAGTGGCTAGTTAGTAGGTGATTTATGGTTTTGTGAGTGGATAGATAAGACCAATCCACAAAACTCCAAAACTCATAGTTGTCTTTACTGGGCCCTTGGATATTTGTGGCTTGTGAGTGGATAGTTGGATTAATCCACTCAAATCTAAAACCCTTATTTATCTCTAGTGGATCCCTAAGATATTTTATGACCCCACACTAAAATACAAAAGGAGATGATGGGGCCCATGACACCTTATCCACAATAAATCATATGGCAGGTGTGGACTCACCATCGGGTCCAGTTTAGGGTCTAGTCCACCAGAAATAAGGTAAACCCAAGGCAATAGACCCCAGGCTTTGGCCCACCCCTTAAGGCTACTAAGGAAATTAAGCAACCTCGTAAACAAGTTCAGAACATACCCAAAATAGTTCCTTTGCCCCATCAAAGATTCATTTTCAAAATCCCGAAGAGTTTCCTTACTTCGACGTTCACTTCACTAGGGCTTGTCGTGTCGATGTGACAAGACACTGGGTTCTCTCTTCGGTACTCCTCGCTCTTAGGACTAGTGCTTGGAGGGTAGTCCACGAAGTCTTCGTCCATGAATTTCCCCCAATCCCGATTGAGAAATCTTCCCTCAACCGCCAAGCCAGTGAACTGGTCAACGATCTTATAACTCGGTTTGACCACCATTGCGAACAGCTCACCGGCATAGACACTAGCTCCATCTACGTGGCACAAAATATTAATATTAAAAGATGATCTTGGGTGCGAGTCTAACAACTGATGCACGTGCCATAAGAGTTAAACCTATTTCTATAATATGTCGGTGCTTCCGTTCTGCCCTTCCATTTTGTTCAGATGTATGGGGGCATGAATATTGATGCACTATGCCTTTCTCTTTGAAAAATTTATCAAACAATTGATATTCCTTTGCTCCATCTGACTGAAAAGTTTTCACATTACATTTGAAGATGTTCTGAACATGAGCATTGAATTGTTGGAATACAGTGAATGCTTCAAAATGTGTCACAATAGGAAATATCCAGGTAAACCTGCTAAAATCATCAATAAAAGAGATGTAGTACTCCCTTGCATAGAAGGTGTTGGTGTTGGACCCCAAATATCGGAGTGCACAAGTTCAAATGGTGAGGATGCCATTGAATTATTGACGCCAAAGGGGAGTTTGTGTGACTTTCCCATTTGGCAGGAAACACAAATTGTTGAAGAAGACGACACTTGAAATGGTAGAGATTGTTGATGAAGTAGGGAACTCATGCACCTGGAGGAAGGATGACCCAGTCTATCATGCCTTACAGACTTGAATACTCTTTCTCCAATGTTTATTGTCAGCTGCAAGAAGATGACTGTGATTGTGGATGAGGCAGGCGATACAGGCCGTCCTTAATTATTCCTTTGAGCAATGTGATCCCCGTGTGTGGATCCTTCACATAGCAACAAGTTGGATGAAATTCCAATATGACATTATTATCAGCTGTAAACCTACTAACTGACAATAAATTCTTAGTAATTTTAGGCACATGTAACACATCATTCAAAGTGAAATTTCTTAAAGAAGAAGGAATATTAGAAGTGCCAATATGATCTATGCTCAAACCTGCCCCATTGCCGACCCTTACTTGGTCGGACCCTGTATATGGAGAACTGATATTCAAGTTTGCCATATCAGAGGTGATGTGATGGGTTGCTCCCGAATCAGGGTACCACGCAGCATCAAAGGAAGCATTCGGTGTTGCAAGTAAAGCCTCTGACTGGGCTGCAGCAGCCGGTGGAGACTGAGTTTGATAATTTGGGTTGAACCGATTGTAGCAAGTTGCAGCTGTGTGATTGGTTCGATGGCATATCTGGCAGCCTGTGTTGGCATTCATTTGTGTATTTTGAGAATTGTTATTGCTGCTGTAGCTCCGTCCTCGGCCAGCATTGTTTCTGTTGCCACGACCTCTTGCATTGGGATTATAATAACCACGGCCTCGACCATTTGCAGAGTAGGTGTTGGTCGAATTTTTGGCAGCCATATTGATTTCAACTGTCGGCAGATCTAGTTGAGAAGTCCGCTGTTCCTTTAGGATTTCCTGGCTAAGAAGAAAGCCAGTGAAGTCTTCTAAGGGTAGTGGTTCCAGCCAAGATGTGATAGAGCTGGCAAATGATTCATATTCTGCTCCAAGTCCACGAAGAATGCTAAGAATAACATCTGACTCTGAGACTAGGTGGGCGGCAGCAGCTAGGTTATCAACCAAGCTTTTTATTTTTTGAAGATATTCCGCCAGTCCCTTTCTTCATTTGGAATAACTGATACTTGAGTTGCATTATCCTTGCCTGAGAATGGGAGGCATAGGTGCGCTCAAGGGTGCTCCACGCAGCCTGTGAAGTATTGAGGCCAACGAATTGAGCCAGGGTGCTCTCAGTCAGAGATGAAATAATCCAGCTGAGGATTATTTGGTCTTGCTTCCTCCAGGTTAAATAAGCAGGATTAGGAACGGGAAGATCAGAAGAAGTGGATTCAGGTGAGGTGGATAGGAGTTTCGGTGGAGCAGGGATAGTCCCATAGACATATCCATACAGGTCATAAGCATGAAGCAATGGTAAAAACTGTGATTTCCACAGCAAGTAATTGTTCCTGTCAAGCTTCACAGGGAGCAATGAAAGAATGTTCGTTGGAGAAGTGTTGGTGGAAGGGGCGGTGATGGTGGCGCCCGAAGTGGTAGAATTTTCAGAGTGAGCCATGGGTGGAGAGGACGTTAGTCTTCTGGCGATGATACCAAGTCAGTGTTTGAGTTTGAAATTAACTCTCCTTATCATCGTTGTGATGAGAGGAGTGTGTATATATAACTTGAGTATAACGTTACATTTTAATTTACAGGTACATGGATAGAGTTTGAGTTTATCACAACTCTTCCTATTATTTAGGATTTTGAAAATCCTTAGATAATGGAACTAACCCAACGGGTATTGACTCTATCTACTCATTCGAAATTTGAACTTTTGAATTATCGTTTATAGTGACAGAGGGACTTATGCGGTGGCGGGTGCACAACTATCAACCGAGAGATCGTGAGATCTTCTCTCTCTCCCCATTTTCTCCAACTGCCATTCATGCACCTACTGTTCTAAGCCATATCACATGTGGCATTACCTTGGATATCAAGATTCACCATTCACAGACTTACCATTCAGAGCACTACCATATGCAGCGTTTCCTTGAGTACTGTTGCGTCAAGAAATTGTTGAGCGGTCCTGCGAGTGCCGTCAATTGCAAGTGGACCAAGGGGTCACTAGAGAGAACCGGTGTGGTTCCGGCCTGGGGCTCTCCGATGCCAAAGTTAGATCTCCTGAGCAAATAAATGAATAGTGATTATTCAATATGAGTTTTGATCCCCCTCTATGGGGTTGTGTACCTTGCCTTTTATAGTAGTGTATGGCGGTGTGGAGAGTCCCAGTTTGATGGTGATTGTACCGTTGAGTGGATAGAGGCCCTGGGTAACGGGGCTCTATCCTGATTGGCCATCTCCCCGCGGGAGGGAGTGTCCTGGTGGTATCAAGATCCTTGTTGGATAGATACCTGCGTGTGGTGATAACGTTATTGGTGCTTGAATCCGTTTGGGTGACGTGACTTCTAAGCGGTGGCCTAGAGTCCTGGTGGTGACAAGAGTCTGCAGTGACACGATTGGGTCATAGACGAGTGGCCCTGGTGTTCGTGTACATCACGTCCACGTCCATGATGCCGCGCCTGGGTGCAGGCCTTCCCGGGTGAGAGGCCGCGCCTGGGTGCAGGCCGTGCCTGGGTGAGGCCATGCCTGGGTGCAGGTCGCGCTTGGGTGAGGCCGCACCTGGGTGAGGCCGCATCTGGGTGCAGGCCATGCTTGGATGCAAGCCGCGCTTGGGTGTAGGCCGCGCCTGGGTGAGGCCACGCCTGGGTGCAGGCCACGCCTGGGTGAGGCCAAGCCTGGGTGAGGCCGCGTCGGGGTGAGGCCGCGCCCAGGTGGGACCCCAGGTTCGTTCTCCTTGGTTCTGGAGCGGGTCGCCCTGTGACACATGGCGGTCACTGATTGGTCTGATGATTCTTGGATGTATCATTTGCCCCCCACTCTCTTGAGATAGGATGTCCAAGAGAGTAGATGCCTTTACATAGTGAGGGGTCCGCTGTGAATAAACTTTCTTTGCAGGGCTTGCCTGTAAATCTATTAATGAGGTAGGAGAGGTTGGGGGTTCAAACCTTTCCTCCTACACTTTTTCTTCTTTTGTTTTTTGTAGATATATGTTCCTCTCCTTCACTTTCTCTTCTTTCTCTTCTCATTTCTCTTTCTTACTTTTTGTCTCCCATTTTGCTCTTCTTTAATTTCCCCTTTGCATTCCACTTTTTGTCTTTTGTCCTATTTTTGGTGCCTACCATGTGCTTGTCTTTGGGTCACCTAGACTAGTATCCATTTTGCTTGATTTTGGGTCCTTGTGTTTGCTTTGTGTTCACTTGGTGCCTTGTTTGCTTGGAGGGCTTGAGTGCCTTACCTCTGGTGGTCTCTGTCACTTGATTGTGCCCGTGGTGTGGACGCGTCGTCATGTGCCTGTCTCCCCGTGCGATCGCCTTCCCCCTGAGGTAAGTTCGACCCCTTTCTCTTTCTTTTTCTTTTTCTTTTTCTTTTTGTTTTTATTTTTTTTTATTTTTTTATGTAGGGCTGCGGCTAGGTGAGGCTGCGACTGCGGGTGTGGCCGCACCTAGGCGTGAGGCTGCGCTTGCGGGCACCGAGGCCACGCCTGGTCACCGCTCTTATGGGGCGTGAGGCGGCGCCTGGGTGGCCGCGCCTATGGGGCGTAAGGCTGCACCTGGTTGGCTCGTCTGTGGGCGTGAGGCCTCTTGGTCTCCATGCCTGCGTGAGGCCGCGCCCAGGTGGCCACCGCCTGCGGGTGTGAGGCCGCGCCTATCGTGGCCGCGGCGTGGGTGTGATGGATCCTCATGCTTCTGTGGAGTTTCTCACGGGGATCACTAGCAACGTGAAGTATTGGAGGGATCGCTTCTTTTTTACCACAGTCCCCCGATGCCCACTACGGACTGTTAGGGAAGTCATTGACCTCAAGAGGGTCAATCAGGGGCTTGAGCTGAGTGATTTTGAGGGTGACTCCCTCAAGCTGTGCCTGGGTCGCGATCCGTTCCACGTCTAGGAGTTGGACTCGGAGGCCTTCCTGTCCCTCTGGAAGCTGAGTCCTGGTAAGAGCACTGTCTTTTGTACTTGATTGGCATGTTTGTATTTGAATATATATGTCATCTGACTGGTTGGCCGGTCTATGCAGTGGATATGCGTCCGGACTTCAGTTTGCTCCATGGCAATCTGCGGAGGAAGGTCGCTTCTTAGGGTGGTCCATCTGTTGGAGTGACCGATGTTGATGGTGCTTCTGCGCCTGTGGCTGTTGGACAGAAGCGAAAGGGTGGTCCAGGACATGCCCACGTGACGAGCTCTGGTGTGCGTGTCCTCCTTCCCCGTACTTCTCCTGATGATGATGGTGTTTCAGGCTCTGTGCCTCTGCCTCCCTCTGTCGCCCCTTTCGGGTCTTCTACATTACCCCTCTCCAAGGGGAAAGGGGTGAGTTCCTCTGGTGGTACTGCCACTGATCTTCCCACGCTGGATGAGTCCCTGGTGATCACCTTGGGCATGCCGGAGGGCTCAACCTTGGCTGAAGCCGGTGTGTCACAGGAGTGGGTGGACAGGGGTAGGCTCCCTACCACGAGGGTGGCCTTGCAGAGGCTTAGCGATGCTTGTCTGGCCCAGACTTTACCATGATATGGCTTTGGTGAGTTATCCCTTTTTTATCTCGTTATGTTCACTGCTCCACTTATGCTTAGAGTGTTTTATCGCTTGCCATGTTGATTGTAGGTCCATCATCGTGTTGCTGAGGCAGTGCTTTTATTGGAGAGTCACACTTCTCGCGAGGTGCAGATATAGCGCACCCTGTGTGATGTGGAGAGGGAGTTCTAGGGACAGATCGATGCCCGTGAGAGGGCCGAGGCCGATGCGCAAAGGGCGTCGGGGGAGCTCGCGGTGGCATCCGGGAAGCTCCTGGAGGTATCTGAAGAGCTTCGTGTGACCTCTGCTAGTGCGGCCGAGAGCTCGACTAGGGTTCTTGCCTTGGAGGAGGAGCTTCATTCGTTGAGGGGGAGACATAAGGCGGAGCTAGCATCTGCAGGCGAGTGAGCTGTGGCTGAGTTCCAGGCGTCCTTGGTGTTCTCGGTGCTGTATCAGGCGCAGCGTCAGCCTGCCTATGAGGGAGGGGTCAGGGACTTAGCCGCTTGTGTCCTGGAGATGACCCCCGATTATGACTTCTCTGTCTTGGGGTTCTCTGAGTTTGCTTCGGCGCTTCCTGGTGTAGCAGTGGTGGAGAGTGTTCCAGTATCAGAGGTGGAGGCTGCCCTGCCTGAGGGGGATGCTGCTACGCGTCTTCTTGAGGTAGCCATGATGTCTCCTGTTGGGTCAGAGGTGACCCACCCCTCTGTGGTCCCTTGACCCTACGACCGTACCGATCTTGTAGACGTCTTGACCTTTTTCCTTTTTGAACTTGAGTTGTAACTATTATGACTTCTCTACGTGATCGCTGTTGCTTTTGTTTGATTTCATTGTCTCTTGGTGGTTGTTTGCGCGTTGATGCCCTATGACCCTTGATAGTCATAGGATTTTGGTAGTGGCGTTGCGCCTTGGTGGTCATCGGATCTTGGTGGGTTAACGCCTTAGGCGTAGAGCCTCAATGGTGGCATGACACCTTAGGCATAAAGCCTCGGTGGTGGCATGACGCCTTGGGCATAGAGCCTCAGTGGTGGCATAATGCCTTAGGCATAAAGCCTCGATGGTGGCATGACGCCTTAGGCATGAAGCCTCAGTGGTGGCATGACACCTTAGGCATGGAGCCTTAGTGGTGGCATGTTGCCTTAGGCATGAAGGCTCAATGGTGGCATGACGCCTTAGGCATGGAGCCTCAGTGGTGGCATGACGCCTTAGGCATGAAGCCTCAGTGGTGGCATGTTGCCTTAGGCATAAAGCCTCGATGGTGGCATGACGCCTTAGGCATAAAGCCTCAGTGGTGGCATGATGCCTTAGGCATGAAGCCTCAGTGGTGGCATGTTGCCTTAGGCATAAAGCCTCAGTGGTGGCATGTTGCCTTAGGCATAAAGCCTCAGTGGTTGCATATTGCCTTAGGCATAAAGCCTCCATGGTGGCGTAACGCCTTGGTGTAGTGGCAGTGATTCGATTGAGTGGTAGAAGAAGACAAGTATTCCTGAAACACCTCTTTATTTTGAATGAAAATTTTCAAATTGCCCTTGAAATAGTGATGTCGTCTACTGCTACTGCTGCTACCACTACCACTACTGCTACTACTACTACTTGACTGCTACTATTAATGGAGCTGTTTGCTTCTACTGTTAATACTTCTTCAGGTGTTCTGAGTTCCAGGTACGGTCTACCTTCTTGCCCCCCGGAGTCTTCAAGCGGTAGGTCCCTGGACGTATCTGCTTGGAGACTATGTAGGGTCATTCCCAGTTGGCTGACAGCTTCCCTGCCTTCTGTGGTTGTGATGCACTTGCCCTCCGTAGGACTAGATCTCCCTGGTGGAATAGCCTTTCCTTGACCCTGGCATTATAGTATCTGATAGTACGTTGTTGGTAGGCGACGTTCCTTAGTAGTGCTCTCTCACGGACCTCATCTATAAAGTCTAGGTTCGCCCGTAGTCCGTCGATATAGGTACATTTGTTGAAGTGCAGAACCCTATGGGACATGGCGCAGACCTCTACTGGCGCCAATGCTTCAATACCATATGCTAGGCGGAATGGGCTCTCTCCTGTGGGTGTTCATACTGTAGTTCGGTACTCCCACAGGACGCTTGGTAGCTCTTCGACCCATTTTCCTTTGGCTCCCTCTAGCCTTTTCTTGACTCCTTCCAGTAGTGTTCTGTTGGTGACCTCCACCTGACCATTGGCCTGTGGGTATGCTATCGATACAGGCCGATAGTCGATGTTGTAGCTGTGACAGAATGCTTGGAATTTGGGGTTGTTGAATTATTTGCCGTTGTCTGAGACGAGGATCTATGGTACCCCAAACCTATAGATGACGTCGTCACGGACCAACTTCTCCATCTCTGTCTCTGTTATCTTGGCCAAGGGTTTAGCTTCGACCTACTTGGTGAAGTAGTCAATCGCGACGACCAGGTACTTTCTGCTTTCCGGTCTTTGCGGTGAAGTTGCCTAAGATGTCCAGTCCCCACATGGCAAAAGGTATGGGGTTGAGGATCGATGTCGGCTTGGTGGCGGGTAGATGGGTCTTGGGGCGAACAAGCGACATTGTTCGCACTTCTTGGCATATTGGATGGCCTCCTCTTGCATTCGTGGCCAGTATAGTCCCTGGCGGAGGATTTTGTAGGCTAGGGCTCATCCCCCCTTGTGGCTTCCACATATCCCCTCATGGACTTCTGCTAGGGCATACTCTGCCACCTTGGGTCCTAGGCACCGGAGTAGTGGTGCTGTTGCCCCCCGCTTATACAGTACCCCGTCTAGGACGGTGTAATTTGCAGCTCTCATCCTGATCTTCCTTGCCTCGGCCTTGTCTTCTGGTAAGATGTCGTTCTGGAGGTAGTTGAGTAGAGGGTTCATCTAGCTAGGTCCCTCCTTGATTCCGTTAACCTGTTTTTCCTTATACGTTGGCTCATGTAGGATCTCAATATAGACTGTGCTGGCCAAATTTCGGAGTTCCTCATTGGCTAGCCTGGATAGGGCATCGGCGGCGGCGTTCTTATCCTTGGGAACTCGAACCATCTCGAACTTCATGAAACCCTCGATCAATGCTTGAGCACGTGCTAGGTATGATGCCATCCTATCATCTTTCACCTCGTACTCTCCATTCACCTGATTCACCACAAGCTGGGAGTCGCTCCGGGTGGATAGGTGTGTGACTTGGATGGCTCTAGCCACCCGGAGTCCAGCTAGTAGTGCTTCGTATTCTGCTTCATTATTGGATGCTTGGAAGGTGAATCGAAGAGCATATTGGATACGGAATCCTTCGAGGCTGGTTAATATGAGGCCAGCGCCGCTTCCCGCCGCGTTACTCGACCCGTCCACGAACATGTCCCACGATCCGTGATCCTTCTCCTCAGGCTCCCCTATCTCTGATTCGATCTCAGACAGGTACACTCTGTAATAAAATCTGCAAGAGCCTGGCCTTTGATGGCTGTCCTTGGTTGGAACCTGATGTCATGCTCACTTAACTCCACCGCCCATGCTATTAATGTCACGCCCCCATCCCAGACAAGGGATACAATATAATATAAGGGGTGACTAGGATGACGCGTGTCATCCCATTAAGCTACCAGGATCACTGACACAGTGTCCCAACGCACAGTCATAACCAATATTAAAGCCATATAATATCAGAGTGCGAAAAGGGAATATTACATTCCAAAAGATCAATAGTTTTGCGAAAGCATATAAAATCAAATAGTTACAAGATGATCAAAGCCTAGATGATAAATACTGTAATTAATCCATTTTCGATTACCATCTAATAACTATCAACAAGGGTATAACAGTAAATGTTTATACATGGGCTTACGCCCTAAAATAAACAAAAGGGGAACAAGTCCCAAGAATTCTCACGGCCCGTAGGCGCAATCGTCACAAGGACACCCGTCGCCATGTTCCTCAAACACAGCTTCCGGCTTCTCCGTACCTGCATAATAATCTAAAAAAAGTGTGTACACGAGGGGGTTAGCTCCACTGAGCCAGTGAGGGGATGGGGATGCACAAACACACAATTCACATAGTCCAATGATACATGCATATGTTAAATAAATTTTTCACCTAACATCACAACTAAGTCAGAGGTATATGCTACTGTGACAACTCGAGAGACACTGTGGGTCACTTAACTTATCGCCACAATGAAACCTCAATTGTCACCTGGGACCTACGCCGATCGAAGCCTCCAAGACCACTCAGTGGCAGACCCCTGATAACTAATACTACCATGACTGGCCTCTCCCACCTCCACAGAATCCGGTGTACTGATTACCCAACACCTAAACCCCTGTTGGTAAGGGTCGTAGCATAAGGGTGTAAAATCCTAGTCGTAGATATACTACATAGAAGTCCTATCGTCCCGAGAGGTAATCCGGGCGCATCAACTTTTCATCTGATTTAGTGCCCGATTACCAGCACGGCATGGCGCATACAGTTCAACATGACATTCAACATAATTACTTCATAAATGTATATAGTATCTAGGGTTCCGGCACCGGCACCCACTGGCACCGAGACCCATTAAAGTAAAGCATCTCCAATCAACATCATAACAATCATATATAAAAGTATGCAATATGCGCAAGCATGCTTAATAATTTATAATGATAACATAATATACAATGCAATAATAATATCAAGCCCAAACAACCAAACCCACTCACATATAAGTTATGTTCCGATGTTATGAGTTGTCGCCGCAATTAAGTAACACGTCGCAAAACGAAAACTTTAAACCTAAATAAAGAGTGAAAACAGGGTTAATTAAGTAAAGGGACGGATCCCCAAAAAGTCTCCCATAAATCATTTAAGTATAAGGTTTCAGAGGCAAGGTGGTTTTATGGGTGGTTTCATGCCCAATTCCTGCAACCACATGTAAATCCTAGCTAACCAGGGGCTTAGGAAGGTCTCTGCCAAGGGTGGTTTTACAAGTGGTTTGTCTCAGAACATGAAATCGCACTTAAAACCGACTTTAACAGGGGCTTATTCAGGGGGTGGTTGCAAGGGTGGTTTCTCGTAGGTCTTGAAACCGCATGTAAAACCACATACCTGCAGAATCGAAATTTGAAAGGTTTCTCCCCAGGGGTTCCTTTCCCAAGGGGTTTAAAGGTAAGGAGGCTTCAAGGAAGCTTCCTCCTAGGTCCATGAGGGTTCTAAGACCTCATTAGGTTCATGTAATCCCAAGGATTTAAGAGGGAAAGCAAAGAGAACCTAATTTAGGACATAATAAGGTAGAAACCTTAAATTTCTCAAATAGAAAGAGATTGTTTAAGCTTAGAGCTTGTAATGGAGTGAAATAACTCCACTATAGTCTAGGTTTAGAGGTTCCATCGATTCCTTGGGTTCCAAGAGAACCCTAGGTCGAATCTCTCCCATTTCCCAAACCTCAAAACCCAAAATAGAAGAAAAGAGGTGGGATTTAATGGCTTACCTACCCCCAATATAGAAAAGCTCCACGTAGAGGGCTCCACAAGGTGAGGTTCCAAGCCTTCAGCCAAGCTTTTCCATTCTTCTTCCTCTTTTGCTCCTTCCTTCTTTCTTCTTCCCTTCTTTCTTCTTTCTCCTTTCTTCTCTCCTCCACGATTTAGGTTAGATGGGAGAAGTAAAGAGAAAGAATGCTTCTCCCCCCCCCTTTTGTCTTATTTATAGAAAATGACTTGGGTCCCTTAAGTCAAATGGGTCAAGAGCTAAATGGGTTGATCCAAGTTAAATGGGTTATTAAGCCAAATGGGTACTTTAGGTTAAATGGGTTAAGAGTTAAATGGGTCGATCCAAGACAAATGGGTCATTAGGCCAAATGGGTACTTTAAGTTAAATGGGTCAAGAGGGTTTAATGGGTTGACCCATTAGTTCTATTTGGGTAAGAGAAAGAAATACCCAACCTTGGGTTAAATAGAGTTAGATGGACCCTTAGGTTAAATTGCCACTTAAGCCCAATGGGCCTCTTAAGCTAATGGGCCTGCCCACTAGTTATAATTAGGGAAGAACCTAATTAAAGATGAGCTCACATGATATTGGTGTAATTGCTCCTCACATGTTTCCCCAAGGCAAGTGGGATCCATAAGTGAATTATTCCCAACTCAACTAAAATAGCCCGGGCGGTCCAAACCTTGATCCACACTTCGAGGGCATCGAGGGAAAGGATAAATAAATAAAATTAAGGGCTAGCACTTACTAGTTCCTTGTCATGGTTTGTCCCCCATGACCCCGAATAGTTTCCTCATAGGCGAATCCGTACTGTGGTCAATAATTTTGTAGCTGGGTTTGACCACCAGTGAGAACAGCTCACCAGCATACGTGGCAATGATAACTACATGTCACGGGGAAGAAATAATAATTACTTATGATCCGGGGAACGGGTATAACAATTAATCATCCGGAGACGTCTGGCTTGTGGAGTATCTTCTTCAGAGGTAGGTCTGTGAGGACCATGATGGTATGGGCTTGGAAGTATGGTCGTAGCTTCCTGGCTACGATTACCAATGCATAGGCTACCTTCTCGATCCTAGTGTACCTGGTCTCTGAATCGATCAGAACATGGCTGACGTAGTAGATAGGCCTCTGAACTTTGTCTTCTTCCTTCAGCAGTTCTGCGCTGACCGCGATAGGGGTGGCGGCTAGGTAGAGCTGCAACTCTTCGTTAGGTTCTGGTCGCCCAAGCAGTGGTGAGCTCTCTAGGTACTCCTTCAATTCTTCGAATGCCTTTTGGCACTCTTCCGTCCATGTGAAATCTTTAGGGCTTATGAGGTTCTTCAATGTTTTAAAGAATGGTAAGCACTTATCACCTGATCGTGACACGAACCTGGAAAGGGCGGCGACCCTTCCATTCAACCTCTGCACTTCCCTGATCGTCCGAGGAGGTACCATCTCTTGGATGGCCTTGATCTTGGATGGGTTGGCTTCTATTCCACGTACTGAGACCATGAACCCCAGGAATTTCTCTGACGTTACACCGAAGGCGCACTTTACAGGGTTTAGCTTCATCTGGTTCCTCCTTAGTACTGTGAATGCTTCCTCTAAGTCGGTCAGGTATTGGTTGGCGTGGATGCTTTTCATGAGCATGTCATCCACATATACCTCCATGTTGTGCCCGATCTGCTCCTCGAACATCTTGTTGACCATCCTCTGATAGGTGGCCCCTGCATTCTTCAACCCGAACGGCATGACGTTGTAGCAGTAGTTCTCTTTGTCCGTCCGAAATGCGGTGTCGGACTCATCACCCTCATGCATGAGGATCTGGTTGTACCCGGAGTAGGCATCCATGAAACTCAGCATCTCATGGCCGACGGTGGCATCGATCAGTAGGTCGATCTTGGGCAGTGGGTACTCATCTTTTGGGCATGCCTTGTTCAGGTTGGTGTAGTTGACCCACATCCTCCACTTCCCACTTGACTTTGGTACCATGACCACGTTTGCGAGCCAGGTTGGGAACTTCTCCTTTCTGATGAACCCTGATTGGCTTAACTTCTCGACCTCTTCCTTGATTGCTGCTTGTCGGTCGAGGGCGAAGTTACACCGCTTCTGTTGAATGGGCTTCCTGGTTGGGTCGACATGTAGTCGGTGCTCCGCTATGGGATGTGGTATTCCTGGCATGTCGGAGGTCGACCATGCAAAGACATCCATGTTCGCTTGGAGGAGGTGTCCAAGCCCTTCTTTCTGTTCCTTGCGTAGTAGCGAGCCGACCTGAACGACCTTGGAGGGGTCATTCCGGCTGAGGGACCATGAGATGAGGTCTTCCACTGGTCTTCCCCTTCTCTCTGTCAGTTCATCTCTCTGGTCACTGACCATATTCTCTAGGCAGAGTGCCATTCCACGGGTGTTACCATTATTCGTTTTCATGAAGGTGGCGTAGCACTCCCTTGCTTTCTTCTGATCTCCTCGGACTTCGCTTACCCCATTCTCGGTGGGGAACTTCATCTTCAGGTGAAGTGGCGATATGACTCTTCTAAGGGCTGTCAGAGATGGTCGCCCTAGGAGGCCATTGAAGGACACCACAGACTTGACTACCATGAAATTCACCATGATAGTCACTTGTC
The DNA here is from genome assembly GCF_018873765.1 of Telopea speciosissima. Taxonomy (NCBI): domain Eukaryota; kingdom Viridiplantae; phylum Streptophyta; class Magnoliopsida; order Proteales; family Proteaceae; genus Telopea; species Telopea speciosissima. The sequence goes on along the minus strand of NC_057916.1, from coordinate 73,262,310 downwards.
GAGGGTGTACCCCGAAGGTGACGGGTAGTTCTATGGTACCTCTGATGGAGGTGGTGGCACCTGAGAATCCATGGAGGTAAGTCGGCTCTGGTTTGAGCTGATCGTCCTCGAACCCGAACTGTCTATAGGCGTCCAAGGAGAGTACGTCAACAGACGCCCCTATGTCTATTAGTACCCTGTGTATAGGTCGGTTGGCTACCTCCACCTGTACTACCAGGGCATCTTCATATGGGAAGTTTAGTCCTTCCAGGTCTTCATCCGAGAAGGAGATCACAGCCTCGGTCTTGGCTATCTTGCTTGGCTTCTCTGCCACTCCCACGAACCTGGCATGAGCTTTAGCTTTTCTGGTGGACTCTTGCCCCGGTCCTCCAAGTATGGTGAGGATAGGAGGTCCCTTGGTGCCACTAGGTTCTGTTGCATCTCTCCGCTCTTCTAGGCGGTCTCTCTCTCGATATTCTTCTTTCTTCTCATCTCGGTTCCACTCTGTCTCCGTCGTGACCTCTGTCTCCTTGGCCTGAGCGGTTCTCACGTCTCCCCTTCACATACTTGTTCAAGCTTCCTGCTCTTACAAGTTGTTCTATCTCTCTCTTCAATTGATAGCACTCCTCTATGTCGTGCCCATTCTCTTTGTGGAAGAGACAATACTTGTTAGGGTTTCGCTTCTCTGGTCCTGCTAGCATGGGTCATGGCCAATGGAGTAGCTCACGGTCTTGGATCTACATGAGTATCTGGGACCTGGTGGTATTTAGTGGTGTGAACTCAGGGGTGCTTGCCCTCTCACTTCTCTCTGGGCGACGGTCTGTCCTCCCAGATGGACGGTCGCCCTTCTATTGTCGATGCTCTATCCTCGACCTCTTACCCTCTTTACGGTCATCAGGTGCTGACCTCTTGTTGTCCTGTGGCTTGGCCTCGATTATTTTCGTTCTAGCTTGTAGTACCTCGACCATATTTGCAAATTCGTTGCATCACTCCAGGAGCTCTTTCATAGTCTTGGTCTCATGACGTGCCAGGTCCTTGATCAGGTCCAGATCCCTGATGCCTCCTGCTAGGGCTGCATGTTGTGTCTGGTCGTCCAAGTCTCAAACCTCTAGGGACTCCTTGGTGAACCTGCTAACGTACTCTCTGAGAGATTCCCCAGGGTTCTGTACCACGTTCAGTAGATTGATGGTGGTCTTCTTCTGCTTGACACTGCTTTGGAAGCGGTTGATGAACTGTTCGCATAGCTCTGCGAACGAGCATATAGATCTCGGTCGTAGCCTGGAGAACCATGATGTGGCTGTTCCCTTGAGGGATGCAGGGAATGCTCGACAGGAGACCACGTTCGACCCACCATACAACGTCATCATGCCATTAAAGTAGTTGATGTGGTCATTAGGGTCAGTGGTACCACTGTAAAGTTCACAGGTGGGTAGTCGAAACCTGGAAGGTAGCGTGGCTGACATGATCTCTGTCGAGAATGGGTGTTGTCCAGGTATGGAATATGTCTCGCCTTTGGTTTGCTTCTTCAACCATTCCAACTTCTCATCCAGGTCGCGGAGTCTTCGATCGAGCTCCTCGTCCCATGTCTGTCCCTCACGCCTGGCCGGGTGTTCGCTGCGACCCCGTTCACGCTCTCTCCTGGATGTCCCCTCCCACCTTGAGTGTTGGCGGGATGGTGACTGGTCACGCCATGATGAACCCTGTCGTGATGGTGAGGGGCTTTCCTCTCTGTAGGTCCGGCTTCATCGTGGTATGTGACCTTCTTCAAGTCGTCCGTCGAATACAGACCTTCGGACCGATCTCTGTGGGCTAGACACCCTCGCCCTGGGTGTTGGCGTCCTCCCACGTTCTGACCGTGGCGAGAAGTCTCTTGTTCTCCTGGGATGCTGGGAAAGCTCCCCCCCTGCAGAGTGGGGGTTGCCTGTTGCACAAGTCTCTCTGATCTCACGCCCCTGGGAGATGATCTCCTAGGGTTCGGCTCTTGTCGAGGTACGAACTCCACCCTTGCTGATGGCGAAGTCCTTCGACGGTGAGACGTCGAACGCTGTGTCAAGCATTCTTGAAAGAGTTGTTGTTCATCGAGGATCTGTCGTTGCAGGTCGTTGATTTGACCCACAGTGGCTGGAGCATTGGGGTCAGGTATCACCTCCACCACCACATCGTCTGCCTCGTCATTGTTGGGCTCGTCGACCACAAACTGGTCATTAAGGGGGATCTCTTCCTCTAGAGGGACATGGTCCTGGTCATTGGCTCTGCGGTGAGAGCACTCTGGGGGTGGTGATCCATTCCTTGCTCTGTTGTTGGTGGTGGTAGTCTTCCTTCGTGCCATTGAATGAATATGGAAGCGAGCTAGTAGCTGTAATGGCTAGCGTCGTTCCCACAGACGGCACCAATCTGTTGCGTCAAGAAATCATCGAGCGATCCTGCGAGTGCCGTCACTTGCAAGTAGACCAAGGGGTCACTAGAGAGAACCTGTGTGGTTCCGGCCTGGGGCTCTCCGATGCCAAAGTTAGATCTCCTGAGCAAATAGATGAATAGTGATTATTCAATATGAGTTTTGATCCCCCTCTATGGGGTTGTGTACCTTGCCTTTTATAGTAGTGTATGGCGGTGTGGAGAGTCCCAGTTTGATGGCGATTGTGCCGTTGAGTGGATAGAGGCCCTGGGTAACGGGGCTCTATCCTAATTGGCCATCTCCCCGCGGGAGGGAGTGTCCTGGTGGTATCAAGATCCTTGTTGGATAGATACTCGCGTGTGGTGATAACGTTATTGGTGCTTGAATCCGTCTGGGTGATGTGACTTCTAAGCGGTGGCCTAGAGTCCTGGTGGTGACAAGAGTCTGTAGTGACACGATTGGGTCATAGACGAGTGGCCCCGGTGTCCGTGTACATCACGTCCGCGTCCACGATGCCGCGCCTGGGTGCAGGCCTGCCTGGGTGAGAGGCCGCGCCTGGGTGCAGGCCGCGCCTGGGTGAGGCCACGCCTGGGTGCAGGCCGTGCTTGGGTGAGGCTGTGCCTGGGTGAGGCCGCGCCTGGATGCAGGAGGATCCTGGGTGTAGGCCGCGCCTGGGTGAGGCCACGCCTGGGTGCAGGCCGCGCCTAGGTGAGGCCGCGCCTGGGTGAGGCCTCGCCTGGGTGCTGGCCGCGCCCAGGTGGGACCCCCGGTTCGTTCTCCTTGGTTCTGGAGCGGGTCTCCCTGTGACACGTGGCGGCCGCTGATTGGTCCGATGAATCTTGGATGTATCAAGTACCAAGATATACCATATATTGTATTATCACATGTGATAATACACTTGCAATATTCAGTTTCTATATTTTGTAAGATCACACAAGATCACATGTAATTCTGTATTTATACTCTACACTTATAGTAGAGATAATCAAGTGGAATAATATCACAATTCAATTCTCAACAACAACAATGGGTTGAGTAGGGGTGGGGGTTGGCTTATAAGGAGAGTGCTGGAGTTGCGGAGAAGGGAGTTGAGCAGCGGCAGTGAAGGGTGCTGGAGTTGCAGAGAAGGGCACTGGAGGCTACTGGGTACTGGAGTTGCGGACAAAATATGTGTGAGGACAGTAGCGGCGCCAGAGAAAGGAAGGGAGATGGTGGAGGATTGGAGATGGGAGGTTTTAAATGGTAAATTGAAATTACTTCGTTATGCTCAGTTTTGAGCTATTAACGCATGGGTTCATTAAAATTCAACATAAAAATGACAAAAAAGTATTTTTGACGATAATCCATGAGTCTATTATGATTTTTTTTTTTTAGGGAGGTGAGGGGAGGTGTTTCATTTATTTTAACTAAAAACAAGGTTAAAAAATGATACCAAACACATGAAAAAATAAAAAATTATCAAAAAATGATACCAAAAAGACCTTAAATGATCACTAAACATGTCTTATGAAAAATATATATTTTTTGGACATATTTTTTGGAAACAACCTTTGACGGTGTCTCATTTTTTTCTTAAAAATGGAAAGGAAGTTCATGGTTTTATTATAAATTTTTAATTGAGCATGACTCTAAAGTGTCCCGAAGTAACCCAATAGGTGAGTGTAACAAGTACTGGTAGATCTGGTAGGGAGTGTTGTCATCTTTAAGGCAAATACACATTACCTAGATTTAAGAAGAGTGATCAGTAGCACGACTCTACCCCACCATTTCCTCAAGATTTTTTTTTCTTATTTTTAAGTTTGTGATACCATGTATGGTATTCTTATCTGTACGTGTCTTATACAATTTGTCTAGGATACGGTACAGATAAGTTCTTCCTCTAATCTAGTATAAAAGATATTTTCAACATAACTAAGTCAATGTTTGGTATACATTATTGCAATGCATTTTAGGTCGATTTAACATTCTCGGATGATAAAAATAATTACTTTTATCATCCGGAAATGCAAAATCAATTTAAAATATATTCCAAGAATGCATACCAAACACAGACTAAATTTGACACTTGAGGCGCTCACACTCGTCAATTAATGGAGAAGAATTCTTTGTTTTTTTTTTGGGTAGGAATGGGGAAGAATTCAAGTCTCCTCTATTTACGCTTTGTTGGTTGCTCTCATTTCAAACTCCAAAGAGATCCCAATGTGTTCTTTTCCATGTTGGGCGGCTTATTTATGTTTTGTCAGCTTATTCCAAGATGATCTCTATTATGACTTTGTAGTTGTGAAGAAACAAGTGTCATCGATGCATCCGATCTTTCATACTCATAAGTAGGGATGTAAACGGATCGGATTTGGATCAGATACGAATCGGAAGTGATTGGATCCGGATATTTTCTGGCCAAATACGGATACCTCTAAATGGATTTGGATGTGGATCGGATTCGAATTTTGGACCATCCGTTTACATCTCTACCTTGTGGAATCCGGACCTTCCTCCCCCTAACAGATACAATTCACTCTCAATCCACATCTGTTAGATCATGATTCTCTTTTCATCATATTCTAGAACCTGTTGAATCTTCAAAAACCCTCAAAATCATTATTTACTTAATTTTTTTATTATTAAGTATTCAAATTTTTTTCGGGCGAATTTTTATAGGAGTATTCGGATTTTTTTTCCGGATATCTCTAAATGGATTCAGATTCGGATTTGGATTTCGATTATCCATTTCATCCGTACTCATAAGTGAAGGACTGGAACTTTTATAGCTAACCATATGGTTGAGAAAATGTTGATAAACCTTAACATATATAAGCCCTGGCCAAGATTTCCATGCATGCATGCATGTAGTGGTTTTAACTCCCACCAACACAACTCATTAACAAGCTAGAAAGGGATAACTCACTTGGAGTAGCATTCTCTGCTCATTGAATGTCCATGACCGCTAGCCACTGCCTTGCGTAGTTGGTAACGATGCTACTTATCGAAGCAGCTGCCGACTGATATGTCTCGTTCGAGACCCTCTGCCCCTTGACCTTCCACACTTCTCCCACCTCCCCAACTTGTAGGCCTATGGGCCCTTGATATACCCTCCAGGCCTCCACACTCTCCCCCCAACTTGTAGGCCGGCCCTCGATAGACCCTCGACACTCCCCTTCCCCAACAATCAAATTAGACCACACCAACTATCTATTATGGCGCTCGCAACTCCTTCCCATCGTTCGTGGTCACAATTTGATGGGCTTCGTTGATGGAACTGTTTTGTGAATTTCAAATTCTTGTACCCATTTTGAAGATTAAACCGCTCCAACATTTTTTTGATGTTTCGAATGAGATTATTTTCGATTTGCTTAGGGGAGTATTTATATGTTTTACTCGTCTAGTTGTGTAAGCAAGAAAACAAGTGAGATTTGAAGATTTTCGAATTAGGGTTTCTGGGTGAGAGTTCTTGTGTGACTTTTGGTGTTCTTAAGAGATCTCCATTATAATCTTCTTCCATTTTTATAGTGAATCATCTTCAGCTTTGCCAGTGGACGTAGCACATCAAATTGGTGTGTGAACCACATTAAATCTATGTGTCATCTTTGTTTGCTCTGTTTTGTTTGTTTGTGTTTCGTGGTATTTGTTTTAATAGGAATCAACCACTGTCATCCTAAACCATTATCTCCTCTATACTTCTACAAGAAGCTCCGCCGAGGTGACCTCCCCTTCCCTTGCAATTGACAATCCTATCTTCCTCTCTTGGCCCGAAGGGTGGGGGCCGATCTTGTCATCTCTATCTAAATATGGACAAAATTTGGTAGCTGTTTGGGTTGCAGCCATGTTCCTGCTACCCAATCATAGGCGCCAACTTGGAATCTCGAAGGGTATTTTGGAAAATTCAACCACCTAAGGAGATATTTGTGAGATTTGTTGCTGGGTGAAGAAAATTTTCCCCAATTGGTCTATGCTTATCTCGAAAAATTTGTTGCAGGAACTATTCTGCTATCTCGGGCTTGCAGCCAAAGAAATAGAATAATTCACTTCCTCTTTGAGTTCACAAATATCCTCCTGGGTCTTAGTTTTTTTTTAAAATACCTTTCAAGATTCCATTTCTTTGGCTGCGAGCTCGGATAGCAGCAAGATTTCGTCATTTTGAACCATTTAGCAACCAAGTGACGGATACCAAATGTAATATGAGATCCTTTGAGCCATACTATCTGAACATTTAAGTGTGTCACAAAGCCTTTCCGTGGGCCTCTAGAGCCTGCATGTGTGCACTGTGGCCAATGGGAGTGCGTACGCGAACATCGTCGTAAATTGAAAATTTTTGACTTTCCATTAGGGCAGTGCAATACTTTCATATATTTCTGTGTCACGCATAGAAACCATGTGGCCATGCCACGAGGTAGCATTCTTTTTGTAAAATTAAATCAATTAATACAAACTTTCAATTGAAATAGAAGGAGAGAGATTATTGTACTTTGCAACTTAGTATGCTGATGAAGAACAATAAGAAAAATAACCAACGATCTCCTCTTTACTCTGCCCTTGACAAATCAAGCTTAGAATGGATCTTTTGCAACCTCCTGTTCTTAACTAGTGAACACCCTTTTCTTGTGGGAGAAAAGAGAAGTGAAAAGCAACGTGACTGCAGGGATTCTACACTAGTACTTATAGTATTGTCCCAAAAGCGAAATTCACTTCCACAATGAGTTGGGTTGGCTCATCTCTATTTGAACCGAGTGACATGCTTGAACCAACCCATATATTTGACCACGTGCCAATTGAAGAATGAGCCGACGATTCATAGGCAGTGGCTTGGTTAAAGGAACCCACCGGAACCGTAGCGAAAGCAAGTCTTCATAGGGCAATTATCACTGCTTATGGACCCGAACCTGGGTGATCTATCCATGACCAGGATGAAGCTTGGGTAAAACTAAGTGGAGGTCCGAACCGACTGATAATCCCATCTTAAGACTGGGCCCAATAATTAATTAAGCCCATAATTAAACCTTGAAAATATTAAACACTTTTCCCTAAAATATTAGAATTAAAATGGGTCACACGTGTTTATTGGACGGTCAGAACGGCCGGTTAGGTTAATGTCGCTTTAGTTGATGTGTCATGATTCCTGATCTTCTAGACACATCATATGTATATTTTTTATTTTATTATGATTTTTTTTTAGACACAATACATGTTGATGAAATGCTAGCATGATTCGGTTCAGCTTGTTCTTCTGCTGGACTCCGCATGCAACCTTGGCGGTTATTTTTTGTAGTCCCTAAAAGTAACTTTACCTCGGGTAATTTTATCTGTCACTAAATATCTATTATTTTTATGGAAACGGGTTAATTCTCACAAAAACTTGCACCTTAAAGCGAGTTTGGTTCCTCTGCATGTATCAATAGGTTCGTACATGTGAGAGTCAATCACATTTTAATTTTGTTTTCATAAAAACCTCATCTCTATTTTTTTTTGTTAGAAAGAAAATCCATTAAGCAAGAAAACGGATTACATCAGGTTTCCTGTTCCATCTGGAATAGCGAAGCAAGGGTCAGAAATGGGTCAAACTATCCTATCCGAAATCCCACCTCTCCTTATAAATGATAAAAATAGAAAAGGTGGTTGGCTCTCACATATACATTCACCTAATATTGATGTGTGCAAATGATCCATGTTATTTAGAGCCACCAAATCATATTCTGTCCATGTCTTCTTTAGAGACAAGATTTCAAACATATTTCCCTTTTACCTTGCAAGTCCAACCAACACAGAATAGGGAAATGATCGCTCCAATTCAAGATCCCAAGCAACTCAAAGCCTTCACTGATCATTTCAAGAATAAGAGGGAGAAAAAATTACCTCTACTTGATGAGTAGGTTGTTGGGATTGTTGGGCTACGAGGATAGTAGGGTCGGAATGTCTGGATCCGACTCGTCTACTTTCAAAGCGGGCTGTACTTTCGTGTGCCCCACATTGACCCACATACAAGGCGGCGGAAAGTACCACCTTGTCCCTGCCCGAACGGGGGCAAGGCGATACTTTCCGCACGCCTTGTATGTGGGGCAATGTGGGGCGCACGAAAATACAACCCGTTTTGGAAGTAGAGAAGTCTCTTCCGGAATGTCTTCATCGAAGATTCAAAGCCTTTGGAAGATTGTTTTCATCGGAGATGAAAGGGTTTGTAGAGAATAAAACTCAACCCTAATTGATTTCACTTGCGATTTGGAGTTTTTTCAAAGAAGGGTAAAACAGTAAGTTTACCCTTCTTCAAAGATAGTTTAGCCATGTAGTAAAATCTAAGCGCTTACCTCATCACTTAACAAGGTTACAAGGATCAACTAACGGAGGGGGATCACTCTGCTCTAAATTTATAAGTGAGGGTAGGTATGTGTAATTTTTCCAAAACATGGGAGGTACTAGTAATTTACTCTCTTGAAAAATAAAAATATAACAATGACTAAGTGCGAGGAAAAAATTGGCTGTAATGACACATGTCAATGATTTAGTGGTGTTGGTGAGTTATTTCTTTCCCCTGTGGGGTGGAGGATCTAACGTCTGAACCCAAAGCCATTGTGTCGGCAATTTGGATCCTCTACTGCCGAGCTATCTGGCAGGACCGTGCTGCTCAGTCACACTGAGGCATGATCGCCTTATCTCCACTAAGACAAAGTGCTCGGATAAGGGTAAGACAGTCATTGCACCGTTCGTTATGTCTAGACAGCACGGTTCTACCGGGCAGCTCGGTAGTAGAGGATCTGGATCCTTGTGTGGGCTGCTTTCAATTCCTTGTCGCCTCTTATTGTAATTTGTAACCGACAAATTATCATAAAAGCTACTCTGTAATATATAGTAACAACCACAGGTCCATAGCCTTATTTTTCAACAAATAATAAAACCACGGTCTTTTTGAACTTTTTGGGTTGTTGATGATTTGGTGTCTGCTGCCTGAATTGCCATATGGCAGCTATAGGCTGCTATTAGTTTAATGAGAAACCATTCTTTGGGTGGGTTGCAGGGCCACGCTGCATGTGCCAACCAATGAGAGGGTGCGACAGCACAAATGGATGGCAGAATTTTCATCGCGCATGGGAGCATGGCTGTCAGTCCGTCACCCACTGTCCATGGGGGTGGTCCTTGCTTCCCAAGGGAAATTTTCCGTAGCTTAATTAATGGTGGGTCTGGTAGTACCATTTCCATTTTTTTTTGTTTTTTTGGATATTGGTAAACACCAAGGTTCGTAATTTCGGATCGGCCAATTTTGGCAAATCAGATTAGTATCGGTTGGGACTGAGCTGATCCACTTGTACAGACAAGGGTAAAAAAGTAAAAAACCAGAATTTTACAAATATTCAGGGGCAAATGCATCAGATTTGCCAGAGTTTGGGCAAACTCGATTTTTAAGGGATTTGGATCTTCTAGGCTTGCATGATAACACTCCTGGAACAAAACAAAAGAGAAAACCGCTTGTTAACATCGGTTCATTTTTTTGTTTCTAGAAATAAATTGGGACACAAAGTTGCTGAGAAATAGAAAAAAAGAAACTTCAATTTGAAACTTCCTAGAAGTAAAAGGAAGAAATAAGGGGGAGTTGCTCTTTAATGAGCGTATGCTTAATTTGATAGGCAAACCAATAATTTCATGTTTAAAATAAACATCACCATCAATGAAACTTCATCAATGAAACTTCAACCACCACCACCACCTCCACCACTAGTCCACCTCCACCTCCACCTCCACCTCCACCACTGCCACCACCATTGCTACCACCTCTGCCACCACCACCACTTCCTCCATCGCCACCACCTCCACCGCCACCACCACCTCCATCGCACCTCTACCACCATCACCACCACCACCACTACTACGTCCACCACTGCCACCACCACTGCCACCACCACCGCCACCGACACCACTACCTCCATCGTCACCTCTGCCGCCGCCACCACTACCACCACCACCAACACCACCATCAACGTCGCCACCACCTCCACTACTACTGCCACCTCTACCACCACCACCTCAATTGCCACCGATGCCACCTCGTCAACCCCCATCAAACTTTTTGGGTATTTAATGACATTTTTGAAATTTTATAGAAATTCTAGAAACAGAAATGATTGTACATAACAAATGCGTTTCTGTTTCTTTTCTGACCAAGAAATAGAAATTATTATGCGTTACCAAACAATTTTTGATATTGAAAACACACAAACCACACCCAGTACCCAAAAGGTAAACAGACTTGGAGGACTGTGGAATAGAGGATATACTAAACACACACCCGATGTGGGACTAAACCCACACAGATGCCATCTCCATCTTATAAATAGGTGGGAGCGAAATATATACTAGCACTAAGCACTTATCTCTTTGTTGGGAAGCCAAGCCAACGAGCAAAAATGGCTTCGAACCCAGGCCCCTTGACGAACTGGCCATGGCAAAAGCTTGGAAACTTCAAGGTAATACCACCTCACCCTTCTCCTTTCTATCTAATATCCCCTATTACAAATTAAAATTTATTCTTCTTTATTTTGTTGATCTAATGAGACTTTAATTTTTGTGTTTCAAGTACGTGGTGTTGTCACCTTTCATGGCACATAGTCTTTGTTCATTGGTGACCAAGGAAGAGCGAGAGAGGGACGTAATCTTGCTTTATATCTTCCCATTATTGGTGTGGAGGATGCTTCACAGCCAGCTATGGATAAGCTTTGCTCGTTTCCAAACTGCTAAAACCAAGCATAGGATTCTAGATAAGAACATCGAATTTGAACAAGTCGATAGAGAAAGAAACTGGTTCATATATCTTCTCATCTTATATTTTCTTTTTCGATCTGATCCTCTACTGTCGAGCTGACCGTGCTGCCTAGACACGGTGCTGCGCACAATGTCTGCCTTACCCTGCCCGAACACCTTACCTGAATGGGGATAAGACGATCATTGCGTGCAGCACCGTATCTGGGCAGCTCGACAGTAGAGGATCCAAATTGAGCTTCTTCCTCTCCCATTAACCTTTTTTGATGAGAAATTAATGACTTGCAGGGACGACCAGGTTATTCTAAATGGCATTATAGGCTACACTGCACTTCTTTATCGTCCCCAGACTACAATAGTGCCAATGTGGAGATGGGATGGCCTGGTTCTCACCATTCTTCTCCATGGGTCCAGTAGAGTTCCTCTATTATTGGTTTCACAGGGCATTACATCATCATTTCCTTTATTCTCGATACCATTCTCACCATCACTTGTCCATAGTTAAGGAGCCCATCACCTGTAACCACAGTTTCTTCTTCTGTAATTTTATCCAATTAAATAGAAAGAGAGAGAGAGAGACTATTAAACTTTCAACTTAAAACTAATTGGTTCGGAGTGGAGTATCATGTATTGACGGAGGCCCAACGTACTCGCTCTGATACCATATTAAGCTTCCGTCTTAAAATCAATTGGTTCAAAGTAGGGTGGCCTCTTGTGGCTCTTATACTTAAAAGTCTGAGCACCCACATCTGATGTAAGATTATCATCTTAACAGAGAGAGAGAGAGATGATTTTCTTAAAACCAATTGGTTCAAAATAGGGTGGCATCTTGTGGCTCTTATACTTGATAGTCAGAGCATCCGTAGCCGATGTGGGATTATTACTTGAATACTCCCCCTTATGTGGAGGCCTCTTTTGGATTCTATCTTTATGGGTGGAGTAAGGTCCATCATCGACGGAGACCTAACGTACTACTCTGATACCACATTAAGCTTCCAACTAAAAACTGATTGGTTCAAAGTGGGGTCACATCTTATGGCTCTTATATTTGATAGTCCCCAGAAAGAGAGATGATTTTCTTTGGATGAATCTAACCCACCTTTTTGTTGTTATTTTTTGTGCAAGGCAGCTGTAACTCATCCATTTGCAGAACTTCTGGTTTATTATCTACTCTTCTTTATCCCAATTCTGGCAATGTTGTGCACTGGAACTGCTTCTGTGGTTGCAATCGTGGGGTATACAACTTACATTGATTTCATGAATTATATGGGACACTGCAACTTCGAGCTCGTACCTAAGTGGGTCTTCGAAAACTTCACTTTTCTCAAGTACTTTATGTATACTCCATCGTAAGTATGAATAGCTCATAACTTTATTTCTATCTAACTCATATATTGACTATTACATTAGATCCATTACTTCCTTTCTAATTAAGTGCAAAAATGATAACCTCAACCATAAACCAATAAAAATTCTATAGGTGTAATTAAAAGTTGGGAAAAAGATCTCTACTTGGTGGTGTTTCCTACGTCCTCTCATAGGGCAATGTGAGATGACACCTCTGCCCCTTGGATAGATACCCAGGCGTGCTCACCCATTAGCCCAGACGCTTGTGTAAAGACCATGTAACCAAATAGAGATCTCTTGCCTGCCCCTTGTTTTATTATCAAAACATTTTTAAGATAAAGGTATAAAAGCGTTTTCAAAAAATAAGTTAGAAGTGAATAAAAATAAAACGGAAAACGAATGCTACTTGGTAGTGTGGCTCTTGCGCTTGGACACAGGAGCCTGTAAGGGTGTCAATGAGTAACTAGTAACCAAATACCGAATCCGGATCCTGACCGAATAACCTGAACTGATCCGAACCGAATTTAATATGGTTAAGTCATGGATCTGAATATGTCTTTATAATTCGGTTCGGGTCGGATCCGGATCTACCCACTAAACCGACATCTACCCACTAAACCGATCTAACCGAATCCAAACCGAATACCCGCCTTTAAAGTGAACTTAAAACCTAATAGTTTATTAGGTTTAAAAGATTCTAAGTTGACGGTTAAGTGGTTAACCCTTCAATTATCACAAGAACCGAATGGCATAATCGAATTTAAATTAGATATAGTAACCGAATGTAATAACCAGATAAGAACCAAATTGTAACTAGATCCAAACCGAAACGTTCAGGATCGGTTAGACTATTCAATTATAGAACCAATCCGAGACTTGGTTTGGATTTGGATCCCACTGCCACTGCTTGGAACCGAACCGGATCCAAACCGAATACCCGATTTTATATCCAATTGACACCCTTAAGAGCATGTGAAAGTACCACCTTACTCCCATTAAATAAAAAATGACATTTATGTTAATGTCCTTGCATATGCTCTTACTCCCCTGCGTTGGTGTAGGAGCTACACATCCAAACAACGATCTCTTTCCCAAAATAAAAGTTGAGAGTGACATAACATTAGTCATTATCAAACTTTGTCCTTGTCATGCACATTTTTCAAATATGCTTGTGAAATGACACTAGTTCTCTCCTTGGAAAAAATTTATGTATCATAACAAAGTGGAAAAAGAAAAGACTACAAATTATTCGACACCTCAATGAGTATAAGAAAATCCCAAAAATATAAGACGGAGATGGAGACCGTTTTGGGATTCTCTCTTTCCCTTTTATGTTCCCATAATTATTTCACCTTGTGATCCAACTCCTAGAATAGTGAACGTCATCATCATAAACTCCTACACCTCGATCATTTTATGTGGCTGGTATGGGATTTTCTGTTCCTCTCTATTCCTCTCTGTTCCTCTTTTATGTTCCCATAATTATTTCACCTTGAGGTCCAACTCCTAGAATAGTGAATTCCATCATCATAGACTCCCATGCCTAGCCTCATTGCATGTGGCTGGTTTGGGATTCTCTGTTCCTCTTTTATGTTCTCATAATAATTTCACCCTGTGATCCAACTCCTAGAATAGTGAAGATCATCATCATAAGTTCCCACTCCCTATTATATGCGGCTGAAATTACTTTTCCCAATCCAAGATCACAATGGTGAGGAGAAATCATGAAGAGAAACTAGTCCAGTTCCGCTGCATGTACGTGCAATATTGGAGGACACATGTTCCTTTTTGCTCCCCATAACACCCTTTTTGTGCCCTAAAAAGTTGTGAATGGGACATCTGTCTGTCATACACTATTGTATGAGCTTTGTTCAGGTATGCGCATGCAGCGGATCCGTTCTCAAGATAAACTAGATCAAAAGAGGGGAAAAAGATCACTACTATGCTGCGTGGATCAAGCTTGCATGCCCAGACACAGGAAGGGCAAACTGATCGATCTGCCCCCTGTGAATTGCAAAATCCCACCCCTATTGGATGACCCTATGCACTCTTATTGACTTCTGTGCTAGCGCAGGGGCCATGTAGGCAACAATCTTTGCCTTCCCCCCAAAAAAAAAAATAAAAGGAAAGAGAACGCCACCCGATCGTGCAGCACACGCCGTCTTGTGCCTTGACACAAGGGCGCACGAAATGATCGCCGAACCCCCTGGAACCCCAGAAATGACAAGGGGTGCAACAGTCGCCCTTGTATCAGGGTGCAAGGGCGGCATGCCTAGCATAACTGTGTGGCATTCTTTCTGCCAAAAAATATAATAAAATAAAAACAATGATATTTTTTTTTTGTAGGAAAAAAAAAAATTTTTGATATCAGAGATACCATTGGGTGCAATGCAATTGTAAAGGTCTGCTACCCAACCCTCCTACAATTGCTCAAAATGGAATATTGGATAATTGACCCTACTCCATAAAACTCACTCCCTATACAAACCATTACCTTCTTTGAGAGAAATGCAACAACATCCAACCGTCAATAGCATTGGAAAATTCATCATATATCAACCATATATAGATGTGCCAGATCCATGTGCTCAACAAACTTAATTTTAATATCCATAAAGTTGCCGATTCCAATTAACGATGTTGGTCTAGTATGAGAAACACATGAAGCCTTGTCCCAAACTTCTTTATTACTTGATTTATTCATAGACCACCCTTATCAATTACTGTATTCTTATCAAGTGAACCTAGCTAGAAAGTTTTCCTTCTAGGAGAGGTTTTTCTCAATGGCTTTCCTAGAGGACCTTTTTAGGCTGTTCAAATACTTGTCACGTGGTAGCTCAATTGGGATCCAACATTTATGGGTAATTAGACCCCAAACTCCTTGCGCACACGTTGATTAGTTTAGCCCAAATAGAATTGATCAAGTGGTAAAATAAAGCTTTGAAAATTTGAATATACGAGGGTTTTGACTGATTGTAGCCCAGATCTTCAAATCGAATCCAGCTATCCCTTGGGGTTTGCTATTTTCTTTTATTTTTATTTTTTTTGACTAAGAATCAGTAAATTTTAATTAAAAAGGAAAAATTACAAGTATTTAACATCCAGACATTCCCGGACAATTACAAGGAATTTCAAAAGATAGGGAAAAAAAAAGTCCTACAGAAAAGACCCTCAAAAGGGATCATCTCAATCTAAACAGAAAGAAAGAGGAGGGGGCTTGGGGGGTTTAGTCATCTCGCAAAAAGTCCTTAGAAGTTGAATTTAGTCTCTCTTTCTATGAGATTGGCAATTGATCAGAAGAGCTAAACTCCTCAATCTAAACAGTTATTTTTTTTTTTAATGTAGCCATACAGGTTCCATTCTCTTCATCATACGAAATTCCGTACAAACTACTCTCTCTTCATGCCTCTCTATGATTACATATATGGAACCATGGATAAGTCCACAGACAATTTGTACAAAACTTCACTCAATGGAAGGAAACAGACTCCAGATGTGATTCACCTGACTCACCCAACAACACTACAGTCCTTCTACCATCTACCACCAGCCATTGCTTCTCTAGCATCAAAGCCATACTCTCCCAAATGGTATCTGTGGATGTTGTGGCCAATTCCATATGGATTCTTGTTCTTCACTTGGGTCTTTGGTTCCACCTTTACTGTGGAGAGGAATGTGTTTGATAAACTCAAGATGCAAACATGGGTAATTCCGAGATATAGTTTTCACGTAAGACCTCAAATCCTCTAACCTTCTTGTTTGGTTGTTGCTGCTTTTGCTACCATAATTTCCAAATGATAGTATGACCTTTGTGTTGCAGTATTTCTCATCAAGGGATAGAGATGCCATCAATGGCTTGATTGAGAAAGCTATTTGGGAGGCTGAGAGTGAAGGTGTTAAGGTGATGAGTTTAGGTCTTCTAAATCAGGTAAGTGATACTCATGTACATTATAGTATAGGCTTCAAACTATTGGTTTCTAAAATTGTAATGTAGAGTTTCAACCAATATATGCCTAAATAAGGTTAAATAGATTACTCTCCTCTTCTTTAGTAGGAATGGGGTTTATGCTTATATTTGATTCTAGCATCCAACTGTTAAGCTTCCATCTTAAAAAACCAATTGGTTCAAAGTGGGGTGGCGTCTTGTGGCTCTTATACTTGATAGTATGAGCACAAACAGCCAATGTTGGATTACCTCAATACTTGACCTTATGTGCAGGCCTTCTGGGCTCTGTCTTCGTGGTTGGTGCAGGGCCCATCAATGACGGAGGCCCAACCTATCTGCTCCAATACCATATTAAGCTCCCATCTTAAAACCAATTGGTTCAAAGTGGGGTGGCCTCTTGTGGATCTTATACTTGATAGTTGGAGCACAGAAGCCGATGTGGGATTACCTCAATACTAACAAATACCTGGTGATAAACCGGGAGAGGAATTTAATGGAAATGGTGAGCTTTATCTCCGGAAACACCCAAAGCTTAAGATTCGAATCGTAGATGGAAGCAGCTTAGGTGTTGCTGTTATACTTCATAGCATCCCACAAGGAGCAAAACAAGTGCTGCTAATAGGAAACCTCTCTAAAGTTGCTTGTGCTGTTTCCAAAGATTTATGCCAAAGAGGCATTCAGGTAACCCAAATTTTTTTTTTTGGCTCTCTTTTTTGCTTTCATCTCACTTGTCAAAAGCAGATCCCTCAAATTGATTTTCAAATTTATTTACAATGCTGGGTTTTCTCTAACAATACTAGAGTGTAGCAGGTAGCTGTGGCATGCAAGAATGATTTTGATAAGCTTAAGTTAAGACTCCCTACAGAGTTGTGGAGTAACTTGATCTTCCCTACCAGTCACACACACAAGGTGAGAGGAAGAAAACTATAAGAAAATAATCATTCAAAAGAACTATTATTAAGCTTTCATCTTAAAACCAATTGGTTCAAAGTGGGGTGGCCTCTTGTGCCTCTTAAATTGGATAGTCAGAGTACCTATAGCCGATGTAGGATTATTATCTCAATACTCCCCCTTACATGCAGGCCTGCTAGGGCTCTGTCTTCGTGGGTTGAGTAGGGCTCATCATCGACGGAGACCCAACGGACCTGCTGTGATACCATATTAAGCTTCCATCTTAGAACCAATTGGTTCAAAGTGGGGTTGCCTCTTGTGGCTCTTATACTTGATAGTCGGAGCACCCATAGCCGATGTGGGATTCTTACCTCAATAACTATGATCTCTGTATTTCAATTGAGAAAAAAACTATTAATTAATAGTGATTATTGGATGAAAGAACAACTTAATAATGATGTAGGTATGGCTGGTGGGAGATGGAGGAGTAGAGAGAGATGAGGCACAAAGAAGAGCACCAGAAGGGACCCATTTCATTCAATGCTCATAGTTTCCTCCAGCAAAGGCTCGCAAGGATTGTATTTAGTATAGTACTCCAGCTATGGTCATACCCAAGGCTCTCCAAACTGTATACTCTTACGAGGTAATTACTTTTCACCTTTCAACTAGTTGGTTTGGTTAGATTTCTCACTTGTAGTGAAAGATAACTGATTCTATTTTACAGAATTGGTTGCCAAGGAGAGTGATGAGTGCGTGGCGTGTAGCTGCAATTGTACATGCCTTGGAAGGATGGGATGAACACGAGTGTGGGGACTTCATGTTTGATGTAGAGAAAGTCTGGCTTGCTAGCCTTCGCCATGGATTTCCTCCCATGGTCACCCCTTGATCTAGTAAATATAGAATATATAACAATAAAGAGAGTTAACTACTAAATAAAAGCAGTCCAAACCGGTAGACTTGGCTCAGACTATTGGAGTAGTTCATGGATATTTTCTTTTCTTATGTTTTTTCCTGGCTATGTGTTGATTGAATGGTGACATAGAGTGAAGTGATGGATGTTAAGGTGTGTAAAGATAGCAAAATGGAAATAGCTAAGGTCTGTAAAGAGATTACTAGAGAGACTTTGAAAAGTGGTGAGGAAAACAAAAAACAAAAAAAGACTTTTTTTTGGTAGAAACATCCCAAAAAAAAACTGTCAATCACTTTATTAGAAAGAAAAAAATATAATTACAATTCGGTTCTCCTCCGGTGGTGGTGGGAGTTAGAGGATCCAGCCTAGCAAAACAAGGGATGTTTGGATCATTTCACAGGGGGCCCACCTATGAAATGACTCAAACACCCCTTGTTTTACTGGGGCTAGATTCTCTAGCTCCCGCCACGGATGGAGGAAAACCAAGTCCCAATTTAATGGGTTGTAGCTCCTCCTCCCAAACAAGGACATGACCCAAGAGCGGGGGAGAAACACTAAGGAAAATGAAAGAAAACAAAGGTGAAATCACAAAGAACCAACTAAGAATTGAAGGCACCTAAACTTGTGTCGAGGTTGTTATACCCGTACCCCGGGATATAATTAAATATCATTTCTTCTCGTGACGTGTAGATACCGCTGCCATGTATGCTGGTGACCTGTTCTCCATGATGGTCAAACCTAGCTACAAAATCGTTGACCACAGCACGGGTTTGCCTGTGGAGGAAAGATTCCTCAACCGCCAGTGGGGAAAGTTCGTTGACGGCGACTTCGTCGACTACCCTCCAAGTACCAGCCCGGGAAGCGAGGAGTTCAGGAGAGAGCATCCTGGACCGTCACCTCAGTTGGATAATTCGTTCGGTGATGAGCTTAGCATTGCCGTGGCGAAGCTGTTCGGGGTCATGGGTAATAAACCATGACAGGGGGAAAAGTAAGTTCTAGCCTCAAGACTTATTAATTATTCTTCCCTTGGTAACCTCGAAGTGCGGGTCCGGGCTTGAACCGCTCGAGCTATTTCATGAGAGAAGGGAATAATTTAAGTTCGGGTAACGCGTACCTTTAGGAAGTACATTGGGGACTTATACCCATCTCTTATGAACCCATCTAAGAATGGGCTTTTCCCTAATTAAGGTTGTGGGCAGGCCCATTTAACCTATTGACCCAATGATGGGTTATTCCATCCACTTACCCACATAGGGCTAATGGGTTGACCCATTAGGCCTCATGACCCATTTGTCTAGAGGTACCCAAATACCCATTTATTATAAATGAGTCCATGAGGGAGAGAGAGAACATTACTTCTCCTTCATCATTCTCTTCTACCCTAAATCGTGGAGGAGAGAAAGAGGAGAGAAAGAGGAGAGAAAGAGGAGAGAAAGAGGAAGAGGAAGGTGAAGAGGCTTGGAGGAAGGTGGAGACCCCATCTCTTGGGCCATAAATCGTGGAGCTCTCTCATCTTGGGGGTAGGTAAGCTATTGAAGCTTCTTCCTTCTTCTATTTTGGATTTTAAAAGGGGTTGGGTAATGGGAGAGATTGACCTAGATCTCTCTTGGAACCTAGGGAGTCGATGGAGCATTAAAGCCCAAGCTATGGTGGAGTTATTTCACTCCATTATGAGCTCTAATGTAAGGGTTCTCATTGCCATTTGAGAGATTTAAGGTTGGACCCTAATGAGCTTAGGATGGAGTTTCCTAGAAGTTCTTGTGCTTTAAAACCACTTGAAAATGGGGTCCTTGGAGGGGAATCCTTCGGATTTTGGACCTGAAGGTGTGAGGGTTTACATGTGGTTTCAGACCTGCAAGAAATCACCGTAAAATTACCTTCCCGAGAAGGCCACTGTGAAGGTCGGATTTACACTCGATTTCAGTTTTCTGAAACCACATCTGCATCCGACCTTGACTAAAATTGTCCTGAGCCCCTGTGAAGGTCGGATTTACACTCGGTTTCAGTTTTCTGAAACCACATCTGCATCCGACCTTGACTAAAATTGTCCTGAGCCCTCGTGAAGCTCGGATTTACACTCGTTTCAGCTTTTCAAACCACATCCGCATCCGACCTTGACTAAAGCTGTCCCGAACCCCCGGTTTCCTAGGATTTACATGTGGTTGCAGAATTTGGGCATGAAACCACTCCTGCAACCACTTTGTTCCTGAAACCTTATACTTAAGTGATTATGGGAGACCTTTTGGGGATCCTTTTCCTTCGCTCGTTTAACCTTATTTCACTCTTTGTTTAGGTTAATATATTCATCTTGTGGCTTATTGCTTGATCGAGGCGACAACTGATAATCTTGGTGCTTGGCGTATACGTTGTGAGTGGGTTTGGTTGTTTGGGCTTGTTATTATTATTGCACTATATATTATGTACTCATTATAATTAATAAGCATGTTTGTGCATATTGCATAATTTTATATCTATTTGTTATAATGTTGATTGGTAATGTTGTACCTTGATGGGTCTCGGTGCGGTGGGTACCGTGCGAACCCGAACACTATATACATTTATGAAGAAATTATGTTGAATGTCATGTTGAATCGTATGCGCCGTGCCGTCTGTGTAACCGGCACTAAACCGGATGAAAAGTTGATGCGCCCGGATTACCTCTCGGGACGATAGGACTTGCATGTAGTATATTGTGGCTAGGATTTCACACCCTTATGCTACGACCCTTACCAACAGGGGTTTAGGTGTTGGGTGATCGACACCGGATTCCGTGGAGGTGGGAGAGGCCACCATGGTAGTATTGGTTATCGGGTCCGCCACCGAGTGGTCTTGGAGGCTTCGATCGGCGTAGGTCCCACATGACAATTGAGGTTTCATTGTGGCAATAAGTTAAGTGACCCACGTGTCTCCCGAGTTGTCACAAGAGCATATGCCATTGACTTAGTTGTTTGTTAGGTGGAAAATGGACTTAACATGTGCATGCATCATTGGACTATGTGAATTGCGTGTTTGTGCATCCCCATCCCCTCACTGGCTCAGTGGAGCTAACCCCCTCGTGCGCACACTTTTTAGATTATGATGCAGGTGACGGATATCTCGCGGGACTTGGAGTGCAGCCCTCGGGGTACGATGAGATTGGTGAGGAGGAACCGGAGGCCGTGTTTGAGGAACATGGGGACGGGTGTCCTTGCGATGATTGTGCCTACGGGCCTTGAGGATATTCGGGACTCGATCCCTTTTTGATTTACTTTTGAGGCTAAGGCCTATGTTGAAATACTTACTGTTATACCATTTTTGATAGTTATTAGATGGTCATTGGAAATGTAACTAATTACTGTATTTATCATCTAGCCTTTGAACATCTTGTAACTATTCAATTTATACGCTTCCGCAATACTACTGATCATTGGAATGTAATATTCCTCTTTTTCTGCATTCTAATATTATATTGTGTTAATATTAGTTATGACTGTGCGTTGGGACACTGTGTCAGTGATCCGGGCGATTTAGTAGGATGACACGCGTCGTCCTAGTCACCCTTTATATGATATTATATTCCTTGTCTGGAATAGGGGCGTGACAGCGTGGTATCAGTGCGAGATGCTCTGCACCAGCCACAGTCTAGCGGATTTGTGATTTACTCTCCACAATAGGTTGCTAAGTTAAAAGCTTCCAACACTGCATAATTGGAATGTGTGTGAATGCTAGGGAGAAGACTAGTTTAGGGTGAAAGCCGAAGACAATAGCAAATGATAGGCACAACAGTGGAAGGAAAGACATGTGTATATATTTATAGATATATTCCTTCGTTTCATGTGAATACATTTTCCATAAGCCAAATGAGTGATTACAAAAATTCAGCTGAATCAGAAACTTCAAATTCTTACAACCAAGAAAAAGAAAAAAAAAAATTTACTACATGGTAAGACAAATAGCTAGGAGTCCATAGAGAGCATGGTGGGAATGGACAGGAGGTCTACTGCTCCATCTCATCATCACTACTGGGCTCATCCTCTCGTGCCCTCATCATGGAGGTAGGAGTGCAAGTCCTCCATCTCGCCGCTCAAGCTCTCCATGCGTCCTGTCTCGATGCATCGAGCCTAGTGTTCACTCCTTCAAACCCCCGAGCCATGCCGGTGCTCATCCGCCCAAAGTCGCAAGAATCCTATCGATGTCCGACCCACTAGGAGCAAGGTGATGAAGAGGCCGCATGCACAGCCGGCTGAGGAGGAGGCTCATGTACCTGAGGCTCAGGCCCGTGGCCCTCTGCTGGGACCAATGGCTCCCCATCACTATATGCATCCATCACAATTCGCATCCTCGCCACTGCATTACGATCTAGAGGTGGATCTTCAGTTAAGTCTTGATCCTCCTCACTCAAGTCAACTCCAAAATGCTGGAAAATAGTGGTGAGCAACCTCCCATAGGGTAAATCTAAGTTCTTCCTGGGATTTCGCCCCGTATGATCCATGGTCCGCATGATAATGTAGGGCAGGCAGATGGGAATGCCTTTGTAGAGGTGATAGGCCACATAGCCTACGAAGATGGAAGGCATGGTGCGGTGACCTGCTATAGGCACGATGTTGTGCTGCACAATCCGGCTCAATATCCTGGGAGAATTAGCAAAAGAAGTCTCAGGCACTTTCTTCTCGAATGCCCCACGTGTAAGCTCCCTGTATAATTCCCTGTATGCCTCTCTCCTGAGAAAGGAGTAGGGATTCTTCCATGGTGCGCAGTAGGTCTTCTCTCCCCAAATAGCTACATTGAGGATGCCTGCCAACTGTGCCCCTGTGAAGGAAATGGTGACTCCCTTGACATAAGAGATGATCCGGTAATCTCGCGTGCCTAGGTTCTCGGTGTGCAGGTTGGCGTAGAAGTGACGAATGAGCTTGGGATAGAATGGCTCTGGAAGGTTGAGGAGGTTGGACCACCCCAAGAGCTTCAAATCTCGGCCCTACTTTGTAGGCCTTGAGGTCTTCCAAGACCACATCTCTCCCCTCCAAGATACTCTTAAAGCGGAAGTAGTCTTGGTACGTTTCTTGTTTTTCTAGGTCTTGAAACCATAGTGCATCCAAGGCAGCTGGGGCAGCTTGTTCGGCCCGTGCACGCCTTGTTCTAGGAGCCATTTACTTCCCTAACCTGCAACCAAGGAAGGCCAAGGATATAGAAACATATTAAGTCAATGCTTGGATATTAAGGCCTAAGCAGATATACAATGAAAAGAGACAAGGAATTAGAACCTAGACCTTGATTCCTACAACAGATTAACCAAATTGCAGCAGGAAATGTACTAGGACAACTTTGTTGTGAATGGTCTAAGGAGTTAGGGAAAAGGGGAATGCATGGCCAACATGTAGATGCAATCATAGAGGATAAATGTACATGGCCACATTATGCTTGGAGAGCATTATATTATGCAAGCAATTAGTTCAAATAAAGTTGGACTGATTTGATAAGAAATATACTAAGAGGTCCAATGAGGAAATTTTCAGATTTGTGTTTGGAAGTTGAAAGGCATAATACACAATGTAAGTACATGGCCATATTATACCTAGAACATGAAGTTTTATACCAAATACCTAGTTCAAGCAATATATGGAGCTAACTTGTGGTAAATCATGCTTAGAACTTCAAAGAAAGGAAAATTCAGATATGGTACATGGATTTTAACTCATAGGAACAATTATTCATAGCCATGTTATGCTTGGGATTAAGCCCTCTTATGAAATGATAAATGCAAGCAAACAAGGGGTGCATTCGATCATGAGGCATGCTTGAAACTCTAAAAGAAAAAAAAAAAAATTCAGATGTGGTTCTTGGAGTTCAAATTGCAAGAAGTAAATAGGTAATGGCTTGAGACAACCCCAAATTACATACACCAAGCCTACCTACCAAAACCGAACTTGATTTGGGCAAAAAAAAAAAAAAAAAAAAAAAGGAAATAGAATTTTCGGTTAGGGTTTTGGGATTTCTCCAAAATCCAACCCAAACCCATGGTGATGGTGCAAAATTGGGGTAAATGCCTCAACTAGGTTGCATATGATGGGAAACGAAGGAGGGATGGACAAAAATCCATCTATATAGCTAGGAGAAAACAAAAAAAAAACTCAAACCTAGTAAACCCGAAATGGGTTTTGGGGTTTCTCCATAAGAGAAGTCGAAGGGAGAAAGAGATAGATCGATAGAGAGGGAAGAGGTCATACCTGAACTCGATCGAATTCTGTGGAGGTGGGTTGGAGTGCCAAAAATCCACCTAGAAGGGAAATGGAGCAAGAACGAGTGCGGTTTTGGGTTCTCCAGAGCGTAGGGTGTGTTTAGAAATAGGAATTTGGGTTTTGAGAAAGAGTTTCGAGTTAGAAATTCTATTTTTGGGCCATGCGGTTTTACACTCGGGTGCAAAACTTTGAAACCGATCGTGAATCCGCGGTTTCCTGAGACCAAACTTTGGTCCCGTGAATCTCGGATTTACACTCGGATGCAGCCTAGTGAAACCGCACGTAAATCCGACTCGGCCAAAAAGGGTTTTTTGACCCTGTTTTGCTTAACCAACTTGTTTCTAATGCTTATTACCCTCATTATTGCTTCCCTTACCCCTCGTGTAACTCTGTGTTTACCTTTGTAAATCGATTTTTGATTGGTTTGCTTAATATTGCTATTGTGCCTATAACGTAGGTGTTGATCGTAACCAGGTGTGAACCATGGTTAATACACGTCAAATGCCAACCGTTCTCTCGCTAGGGAAGAAGCCGGTGAGGCTTCAAATACGGTTCTACCGTAGCACCGCCGCTTAGGTAATAATGCGGATGTCGCCGCGTTGTTAAGCAATAGGTTGCAATCCATGGAACGAGAGCATAGGGAGGCGCAACAAGAGCAGCGCCAATTTATGCAAAACATGACTGCTATGTTCCAAGACTTTGTTAGGGAAAGGCAGCCAGTGCCTCCTCCTGTGCAAGTCAATCCTCCCCCACCTGCCCCTGTGGGTTCTCCTGACCTAGTGTTCCTCCGGCTCAAGCTACTGCGGAATTCCTTTGACACAAGAGGTGCCAGCACCTACTCTACCTCCCACTTCGGTGGCTCCTCCACCCAAGCGGTGGCTCCGGCTTGGGTGGATGCGCTAGGTTATCGGAAAGATTTGAAACATCGTCCTCCAACCTTCTACAAGATGGCCCATGATTCCTTTTTCCCGGCAACATTTATAAGGGATCTTGAAAGATCTTTGAAGTGATACGTGCAATGACACGGACAAGATCCGGTGTGCTACCTACCGCTCGGGTGATTCGATGCGTGGTGGCTCTCCTCTAAAGACCATTTTTGGGCAACTCACCCGAGAGGCAACTTGGGCTCAATTCAAGGAAGTCTTCTTCAAAAATTTCTTCCCTCAGAACTTCCGTGATAGGAAGGAGTCTGAGTTTATGAGCTTCTTTCAAGGATCCAAATCGGTCCTTGAGTACCAGCAAGCTTTTGAGGAGCTGTTTTACTTCGCCCCGGTACACATGAAGGCCGAGAATGTGAATGCTAGGAAGCTTGAGAAGGGGCTTAGACCTAGCATTAGTATTTTTGTGGTGCTACACAAGTACCCTACTTATGCTGAGACGGTCCAGGCCGCTAAGGTGATTGAGGACCAGCAGAGAGAGAATTACAGGGCCATTCAGGCTGGTAAAAGGCCCATGACCTCTCATGAACCTAGGGGATCCACAAAATTCCAAAAGAGAGGATCCTACACTCTCTTTTCGGTCCCGATCCGGAGGTCGAGATGCGGTGCAAGCGCCCGAGGCCTACATCAACTCCTCACTATGGTTCCCAGACTCTTATATGTTACAATTGCAAGGAGTCCGGGCATATGGTTCAAGACTGTCCTCATCCTCGGATGATAGGACCTCCAGGTGCAGCTACACAAAAGGCACCCCAAGCCAAGGCAGTTGTGCGTTCTCTTCTTCCTGCTCCGGCCCATAGATCTCAAGGTCGGGTGTATTCTGTGACAAATGAAGAGGCCCAGGCCGATCCCAGTGTTATTACAGGTAATGCACTCTACTCTTAAGATGTGCATATTAATAGCTTTTGTTTCTAGGATTGGTTGTCTGTTGCTTGTCAGGTGTCGTTCTTGTTTGCTCTTAGCCTGCTTATGCTTTATTTGATTCGGGGGCAGCACACTCTTTTGTGTCCCCTAGTTTTGCTAAGAAGATGTCCATTGAACCAAAGCTAATGACCCAGAAATTGATAGTCAGTACACCAACGGGTAGCAAGGTTGAACTTGACTCGGTTTATGATCCTTGCCCGGTATGTGTGGGTGGTCACGAACTTGAAGCAGGCTTAGTACTGCTGGATATGAAAGACTTTGATGTGATTTTGGGAATGGATTGGCTATCAACTCACAAAGCCAGTCTAATCTATTCAGAGAGGAGGGTTCTATTCAAACCAGCTGAAGGTGAAGAGTTTGTGTTTATGGGTACTAGGCGGGAGAGCCCCAAGAAGGTTATCATCTCGCCCTCCAAGTACGAGTTGTTGGCGAGAGGGATGTCGGTGTTATCTAGCATATGTGATAGACACGAAGCCAAAGGCAGGCCTTTGGAAGAGTTGTACGTGGTGAAAGACTTTCCAGATGTCTTTCCTGAGGATCTAACGCGGTTGCCACCAGATCGCGAGACAGAGTTCATGATAGATCTGATTCCTGGTGCAACCCTAGTATCCAAGGCACCTTACAGGATGGCCCCAACTGAGCTAAAGGAGCTACAAGAGCAGTTGAATGACCTGTTGAAGAAGGGTTCCATTAGACCCAGTGTATCTCCTTGGGGAGCACCTGTGTTGTTTGTGAAAAAGAAGGACGGTAGTATGTGTCTGTGCATTGACTACCGTGAGCTCAACAAATTGACAATCAAGAACCGGTATCCTTTGCCTAGGATCGATGACCTATTCGATCAACTACAGGGTGCTAAGGTGTTCTCAAAAATTGATCTCCGGTCAGGGTACCATCAGTTGAAGATCAGAAATAGTGATATCAGCAAGACAGCATTCAGATCTCGCTATGGTCATTATGAGTTCTTGGTCATGTCCTTCGGGCTGACCAATGCCCCGGCCGCTTTTATGGAGTTGATGAACCGGGTGTTCCACGATGTTCTAGACAAGTATGTCATTGTCTTCATTGATGACATCTTGGTCTATTCCAAGAGCGAGGAGGAGCACGCAGACCATCTTCGCCTAATATTGCAACGCCTAAGGGAGAAGCAGTTGTACGCCAAATTCAATAAGTGTGAGTTTTGGCTACAACAGGTGGCATTTCGGACACCTTGTTTCCGGTAAGGGTATAGAGGTTGACCCTGGCAAGGTGAAGTCGTAGTTGATCAGGCGATACCCAAGAATGTGGCGGACATTCGTAGTTTCCTAGGACTAGTGGCTATTACAGGGGATTTATTGAGAACTTCTCAAGGCTCTCCGCTCCTATGACACGACTGACCCGAAAGGGAGTGAAGTTCGAGTGGTCTGATAGCTGTGAAAAGAGCTTCCAAGAGCTCAAGCAGAGGCTGGTTTCCGCTCTAGTACTTACCATTCCTAATGGTACTGGAGGGATGGTAGTCTACAGTGATGCATCTAAAATGGGCTTGGGTTGTGTTCTAATGCAAGATGGGAAGGTAGTGGCCTATGCTTCTCGGCAATTGAAGGACTATGAGAAGAACTACCCGACCCATGATTTGGAGCTTGCCGCTGTGGTTTTCGCTCTGAAGATCTGGAGACATTATTTATATGGTGAGAAGAGCGAAATATACAGTGATCACAAGAGCCTCAAATACTTCTTTACACAGAAGGAGCTCAATATGAGGCAGCGACGGTGGTTGGAGTTGTTAAAAGATTATGATTGTACCATCCATTACCACCCAGGCAAGGCAAATGTAGTAGCGGATGCGCTGAACCGGAAATCTCAGTCCTTGCCACTGGCATCACTAGCAGCCAGTGCGAAACTCATTGAGGAAGCTAGAAGGATGGACCTGGAATTACTGGTTGATGGTGTTACCTTATCTCTATCAGCTTTATCAGTACAATCCACACTGGTAGGGCGAATTCAATCAGCCCAGGCTTCTGATGAGGAGATTCAAAAGGTTATTGAGGCTATCAAGGGGGACACGCAGCGGGAACTGGATTTTACTTTAACAGAGAGTGGTGTTCTCATGTTCAGACAATGGCTATGTGTTCCTAGTAACCCTCAGTTGAGGAAGGAAGTGTTAGCCGAGGCCCATGACTCTCCCTATTCTATTCATCCGTAGTACGAAGATGTATAG
Organism: Telopea speciosissima; assembly: GCF_018873765.1. Lineage (NCBI taxonomy): Eukaryota > Viridiplantae > Streptophyta > Magnoliopsida > Proteales > Proteaceae > Telopea > Telopea speciosissima. Next base: position 73,233,832 of record NC_057916.1, on the reverse strand, counting down.
AGATCTCAAGGAATATTATGGGTGGAGTGGAATGAAGAGGGATGTGGCTGAGTATGTGGCAAAATGTCTTACTTGTCGCAGTGAAGGCGGACAGACAACCTCATGGCCTCTTACAGTCATTGCTTCCGAGTGGAAGTGGGAGCATGTTACCATGGATTTTGTCACCGGGTTGCCCCGCACGCCTAGAGGTGTCGATACCATATGGGTTGTCGTTGATGATTGACAAAGACGGCTCACTTCATCCCCATGAAGATTACCTATTCGATGGACAAGCTGGCTCGCTTGTACATTGATAATGTAGTTCGTCTACACGGAGTTCCTGTCAGCATCATCTCCGATCGGGATCCCAGATTTACATCTAAGTTCTGGGGGGGTTTTCAGAAGGCAATGGGTACACTGTTGAGTTTTAGTACAGCCTTCCACCCTCAAACCGACGGACAGTCGGAGAGGACTATTCGGACATTGGAAGATATGCTCCGAGCTTGTGCCATTGATATGCAAGGCAGTGGGACGAGCATCTCTCACTTATTGAGTTTGCTTACAATAATGTTACCAGGCTACTATAGGCATGGCACCGTTTGAGGCTCAGTATGGGAAGAAGTGTCGGACACCGTTATATTGGGACGAAGTAGGTGAACGGCGTATTCTTGGACCCGAGTTGATTCAGGCAACATGCGAGAAGGTGGACTTGATTCATGAGCGGATCAAGGCGGCTCAGTCCAGGCAGAAGGGTTATGCAGACTTGAGGCGGAAAGACCTTGAGTTCACTATCGGCGATAAAGTGTTCCTTAAGGTATCACCCTCCAAAGGGGTGATGCGTTTCAGCAAGAAGGGCAAGCTGAGTCCGAGATTTATAGGGCCTTTTGAGATCCTTGCACGGATTGGACAGGTGGCATATCGGTTAGCACTCCCTCCATCTTTAGAAGGTGTGCACGACGTCTTCCACGTGTCCATGTTGAGGAAGTATGTCCATGATCCAAGCCATGTATTGACGCATGAACCACCAGAACTTGCGGCCGACATGTCCTATAAAGAGCCACTGAAAAGATTTTGGACAGCAAGGTTGTTCCTCTTCGCAACCGGCCCATTCATTATGTGAAGATAAAATGGTGCAACCATCCGGAAGAGGAAGCTTCTTGGGAGGCAGAGGTAGAGATGCGGGCGAAATACCCTTTTCTTGCCTATATACAAGGTACGTCAAATTTCGAGGACGAAATTTCTTATAAGGTGGGGGGGATGTTATACCCATACCCCGGGATATAATTAAATATCATTTCTTCTCGTGACGTGTAGATACCGCTGCCATGTATGCTGGTGACCTGTTCTCCATGATGGTCAAACCTAGCTACAAAATCGTTGACCACAGCACGGGTTTGCCTGTGGAGGAAAGATTCCTCAACCGCCAGTGGGGAAAGTTCGTTGACGGCGACTTCGTCGACTACCCTCCAAGTACCAGCCCGGGAAGCGAGGAGTTCAGGAGAGAGCATCCTGGACCGTCACCTCAGTTGGATAATTCGTTCGGTGATGAGCTTAGCATTGCCGTGGCGAAGCTGTTCGGGGTCATGGGTAATAAACCATGACAGGGGGAAAAGTAAGTTCTAGCCTCAAGACTTATTAATTATTCTTCCCTTGGTAACCTCGAAGTGCGGGTCCGGGCTTGAACCGCTCGAGCTATTTCATGAGAGAAGGGAATAATTTAAGTTCGGGTCCCGCGTACCTTTAGGAAGTACATTGGGGACTTATACCCATCTCTTATGAACCCATCTAAGAATGGGCTTTTCCCTAATTAAGGTTGTGGGCAGGCCCATTTAACCTATTGACCCAATGATGGGTTATTCCATCCACTTACCCACATAGGGCTAATGGGTTGACCCATTAGGCCTCATGACCCATTTGTCTAGAGGTACCCAAATACCCATTTATTATAAATGAGTCCATGAGGGAGAGAGAGAACATTACTTCTCCTTCATCATTCTCTTCTACCCTAAATCGTGGAGGAGAGAAAGAGGAGAGAAAGAGGAGAGAAAGAGGAAGAGGAAGGTGAAGAGGCTTGGAGGAAGGTGGAGACCCCATCTCTTGGGCCATAAATCGTGGAGCTCTCTCATCTTGGGGGTAGGTAAGCTATTGAAGCTTCTTCCTTCTTCTATTTTGGATTTTAAAAGGGGTTGGGTAATGGGAGAGATTGACCTAGATCTCTCTTGGAACCTAGGGAGTCGATGGAGCATTAAAGCCCAAGCTATGGTGGAGTTATTTCACTCCATTATGAGCTCTAATGTAAGGGTTCTCATTGCCATTTGAGAGATTTAAGGTTGGACCCTAATGAGCTTAGGATGGAGTTTCCTAGAAGTTCTTGTGCTTTAAAACCACTTGAAAATGGGGTCCTTGGAGGGGAATCCTTCGGATTTTGGACTTGAAGGTGTGAGGGTTTACATGTGGTTTCAGACCTGCAAGAAACCACCGTGAAATTACCTTCCCGAGAAGGCCCCTGTGAAGGTCGGATTTACACTCGGTTTCAGTTTTCTGAAACCACATCTGCATCCGACCTTGACTAAAATTGTCCTGAGCCCCTGTGAAGGTCGGATTTACACTCGGTTTCAGTTTTATGAAACCACATCTGCATCCGACCTTGACTAAAATTGTCCTGAGCCCCTGTGAAGCTCGGATTTACACTCGGTTTCAGTTTTCTGAAACCACATCTGCATCCGACCTTGACTAAAGCTGTCCCGAACCCCCGGTTTCCTAGGATTTACATGTGGTTGCAGAATTTGGGCATGAAACCACTCCTGCAACCACTTTGTTCCTGAAACCTTATACTTAAGTGATTATGGGAGACCTTTTGGGGATCCTTTTCCTTCGCTCGTTTAACCTTATTTCACTCTTTGTTTAGGTTAATATATTCATCTTGTGGCTTATTGCTTGATCGAGGCGACAACTGATAATCTTGGTGCTTGGCGTATACGTAGTGAGTGGGTTTGGTTGTTTGGGCTTGTTATTATTATTGCACTATATATTATGTACTCATTATAATTAATAAGCATGTTTGCGCATATTGCATAATTTTATATCTATTTGTTATAATGTTGATTGGTAATGTTGTACCTTGATGGGTCTCGGTGCCGGTGGGTACCGGTGCCGGAACCCCGAACACTATATACATTTATGAAGAAATTATGTTGAATGTCATGTTGAACTGTATGCGTCGTGCCGTGCTGGTAACCGGGCACTAAACCAGATGAAAAGTTGATGTGCCCAGATTACCTCTCGGGACGATAGGACTTGCATGTAGTATATTGTGGCTAGGATTTCACACCCTTATGCTACGACCCTTACCAACGGGGTTTAGGTGTTGGGTAATTAGTACCCGGATTCGTGGAGGTGGGAGAGGCCAGTCATGGTAGTATTGGTTATCGGGGTCCGCCACCGAGTGGTCTTGGAGGCTTCGATCGGCGTAGGTCCCACGTGACAATTGAGGTTTCATTGTGGCATAAGTTAAGTGACCCACGGTGTCTCCCGAGTTGTCACGATGCATATGCCATTGACTTAGTTGTTTGTTAGGTGGAAAAATGGACTTAACATGTGCATGCATCATTGGACTATGTGAATTGCGTGTTTGTGCATCCCCATCCCCTCACCGGCTCGTGGAGCTAACCCCTCGTGCGCACACTTTTTAGATTATGTTGCAGTGACGGATATCTCGCGGGACTTGGAGTGCAGCCCTCGGGGTACGATGAGATTGGTGAGGAGGAACCGGAGGCCGTGTTTGAGGAACATGGCGACGGGTGTCCTTGCGATGATTGTGCGTACGGGCCGTGAGGATATTCGGGACTCGATCCCTTTTTGATTTACTTTTGAGGCTAAGGCCTATGTTGAAATACTTACTGTTATACCATTTTTGATAGTTATTAGATGGTCATTGGAAATGTAACTAATTACTGTATTTATCATCTAGCCTTTGAACCTCTTGTAACTATTCAATTTATACGCTTCCGCAATACTACTGATCATTGGAATGTAATATTCCTCTTTTTCTGCATTCTAATATTATATTGTGTTAATATTAGTTATGACTGTGCGTTGGGACACTGTGTCAGTGATCCGGGCGGTTTAGTAGGATGACACGCGTCGTCCTAGTCACCCTTTATATGATATTATATTCCTTGTCTGGAATAGGGGCGTGACAGAGGTCCTCTACTGCGAGTTGCCCCTACTGCCGTGTGTGCCCCAGACACAGCAAGCAACGAAAAGACCACCCTACCCCTGCCCGAGCGCCTTGCTCGAGTAGGAGTAAGGCAGTCTTATCGTCTTGTTGTGTCTAGGGCACACGACAATAGGGACAGCTCGGAAGTAGAGGATCCGGATCCCCCAAACTTACATAGAAACCATCATATTAGGGTCCAGATGAGAGAGATAAGCCATTTCTGTAAAACAAAAAAAAAGGGATTTTGAGGAGATTTGTTTTTTTTTTTTTTTTTTACCTTTAGTAGTCACAGCACGATATCTATCCTTAATCCTCTGATCGGATATCTCTAACAATGATGGGACGGGCGTGGGTTTTATTTTGAAAGGTAAAAAAATTCCTCTCTACAAATATGATCAATGGTGACGCAAAACACCAACTTAACAATTTATCCTATAGTATCTCCCTTGAAGGTTTTATTAATCCACAAAGCCTCCCGGAAAAATCTTCTCCCCGATCTCCTGACGGGGCACACAACTTAAGGATATCATCCCAAATATGGATGGTGAATGAGCACTCAAAAAAGCTGGTCCTTACTTTCTAGACCGGCCCAATAGAAGCAACAAAAGAGAGCTACCGAGATATTCCTCTTCAATAATTGTTTTCTGGTAGCCAGTCCATTAAGCAAGCATCTCCACACCATGAAAGACTGAAGAGGGATGCAGATCTAGAACTAAACACAAGAGGACCAATGGACCTGAGGGTGGTGGTTCCTAACAAGGCCTCAAGAAAACTTGGAAGAGAAAAGACTAGAGGAGTTAGCACTCCAAATAATAGAGTTTGTGTCAGTCTCACCATGCCTCGCAATCTTACTCAATTGTTATCACACTTGAGCCAAGTCAACCAAACAAGAGGGTCCAGGATTCCATTCCCCATCTCTGATGACAGACTGAAAAACAAAAAAATTTATCAGACTTGCATCATTTTGGATACGGTGCCATGGGATCAACCAAATCTTAGTGGATTTCCCATTCCTAATGATATGATGAATAAAAGGACAAACACAATCTCTGTACTTCAGAATCTTTATCCACACCCAGGAGTAGTTCTGGATAGGCTTCACAGTCCAAATAGACTCTCTCTTTAAATATCTATGATCCTGCCATTGCACCCACATATAGGGACTCCTTGTAAGATGTCACCCACCCGATTTGCTTCATAATACCTACCACATCCATTTCTTTTATCTTTTTATAACCCAATCCACCCTCTACCTTATGTCAACATATGTGTTAATTCCCAAGCAATATAGTGTATTCTTTTCTCCACCAGAAGAGAGGACCAAGGGAATTTGGGATGTCGAAGCCTGATTTCCTCCGAATTAAGCAGAATGCATGCTGAACTTGCCTGAGGGAGAGAGGTTCCACATTCATTTTTCTTCAGCCTCATAATGAGGAATATTTACCATCTTGGCAGCAGCAATGATTTCATTAAAAAATAGAGTGAATCTCTGGGAAACTCCACTCAAAGTCTATTAATAAATCAGCTATATTCGCATTGGCATTACGGAAAGCATTACCAAGCCATCTGTCCTTCCAAAAATTTTGGAATCTCCCATTGCCTACAATGCATCATCTCCAGCCTCGTCATGCTACCTTTGGTTGGCATTTGTTAAATCGGAAACTTCCTACTAATGACCAAATATGATCCAAAGGCCTATGTGGAGAAGCTGGTGAATTGAATTGTTTTACCATATTTTCGTTGAATGCAAGTTCACCAATATGTATGTAAAAAAAATGGTGAATATCCAGAAAATCAATGAAATGTATTCTATATAATAGAATAAAAATTGAGAAAACAAGAACTAAAACTTGATTCTAATTTGTATAAATTATTGAGAAATGAATTTTTTTTTGTTGAAAATCTGTTTTTGTAAAACAAAAGTTGTGAGGTGGAAGTGAGTAGCTGGAGGAATAAGAAGTACAAAAAACTTTAGTTTCATAGGAACAAAAAGAGAAAAAAAAAATTTGTTGACTGACTAAAACCTTGTCAAATTTCATTTAATCGAATTCAAATAGAATCGGCCATATTGAACCCAATCCCTAGAAACTAGTGATAGTAACCCTAAATCCTAAACTTGAAAGAGTAACCTGAAGCTAAATGTTTATCTCAACCAATTATTTTTAATTATAATAAATATTTTATTTTATTTTTGATGAAAAAATTCATACATGGTAATGTATGAATACAGTCAAGATTTTTGTTCTTGAATAACTTTACTAAATTTAGTCGGAATCAAATAGATATAGCAAGAATTAGCTTAAACCCTAGAAATCTTGTAAAGAAAATTGATGATCAGTAATAATAGCTCATATTAATAAAAAAAAATAGAATTTATATAGTGGTAACATTTATAACATATAAAGACGTCAATACCATTGCAATATAAGATATTTACAGGGAGGATTTTTTTCAACCATCACTAAATTAATCTCTACATATATGATATTTTTTTGGTCGACAAATGAATTAATTGGCAAGCTTTTCAAGTTGGATAGCGGAAAGATGGAACATGGTTTTTTGGGTAAATTACATGTCGCCCCCTGGTTTTCAAACGAAACTCAGATCACCCCCTAGTTGTTGAAAAAACTCAAATCACCACCTGGTTTAGACCCCAATATGACAAATTAGTCCCCACGTTAGTTTTATGCTGCTAAGTAATGATGTCAGCCAGTTAAATAAATTTAAATCCCTAAACTACCATTGACCAATGTTGAAGATGAAAGAAGAGTAGTATTGTAAATTTAATTGTAATGTTTTAGAACAAGGGTAAAATAATCCTTTCACACCAATAACTAACAGCAGATTAACACCGTTACTGTAGAGGGAGTGATTTGAGTTTTTTCAAAAACTAGGGGGTGACGTGTAATTTACCCTTTTTTTTTTTTTAAACATTTTGCCGTACAATATTTACTAATGTTTGAAAAATAAAGGTAGTCGAAAAAACTCATAAGTGCATGGAATATATATATATTTTTCGCTATAGGTCATTTGTATTAAAGAATGAAAGAGAATAAAATATATTAAAAAACACTGTAGAAGATATAAAAGAAAGACAGCTACAACCTAACCAAGAAAGCCCCTGACATCTTTGACAATGCCATCAGATTGGAACTAACAAGTTACTCAAAAAGAAATTGAATCTCGGCCTTCGTTGAACATCGATAACAAGCTCTTGCTGATGAATAGAGGGAGGCACTGAAAAATTAGTGGATGAATCCATCAATCTGGTTGCCGATCTAAGTAAGAAGTCCGCCATTGGGTTAGCCTCCCTGAAGCGGTGAGACACCTTCCATTCAATGGTCAAAAGGTAAGAAAGAAACCCAAATCAGTTCTGCTTTACAAACCAAGGAGTTTACCTATTGGAAACGAGAATTAAGCCTAAGCAGAAACACACTCAATCCATAATTTTCTATATTAAGAGAATGAGCATGCTCCACTCAAAATATAAGGGCCCAAAACTCAGCTTCGAAATTTGTCTTGACTCATCTGAAAGAGAAGACCACTCTAGTGCATGGAATATATAGTTAGATATAAAATTAACAAATTTAACATGCGGTTTAGCTAATTGAAGAGATAAACTGGATCTTAGGAATTCCTGGGTCATTTCGATACCTGGGTCCAATGAGCTTTGAACTGTTATTGTGGCACAACCGCAATAATGGTTGAAGATATCGGGTATCGGTTACATCGGGATCGGTATTGGTATCGGATAGTTAATCGATCAGTCATATAAGATAATTTTACCCTTAAGAACATCAATTTTTTATACCCTTTGTCCGTACTGTACACGATCTAGTATTAGTGCGGTATCAGTATCAGTGTCGGCCGATACAAATCAATACCAATACCTCAAACTATGATAGCAATCCACCTACTATGATGAAGGAATTACTCCACTTTCCATTAAACATTGAACAAGAAATGAATCAAGTTCTCTGTTCAGTCTTTGTTGGTATCTCCCACCTACCTAAAGAAAAATTGAATCAATTTGTGTCCAGTGTTCATGCTTTGTCGATCAAAGACTCGAAGTTTCAGTTCGAACTCCAATGAAAGAGATCCTATTACGATCCTGCTATCCCACTCGAGAGTAATGAACTCTGGTGTGGACTAATATCATCCTGGGCACCCTCACCTACCGAGCCGGTTTTGTGGGCTAAGATTCAGGATTGTATCAGTGGTACCAGAGCGGGCTGCCATGTCTACAGATGGGGGCACCGGCAGGGGCGACCTATGGAAAGGGCTACCTGGTGCTTGAGGGGTCCGGAGTGAAAGCCGCCATGGAGTGGGCCATCGGGGACGTCGGTTTGGAAGCTTGGTGGAATGTTATGATCCTGCTGTCCCACTCGAGAGTAATGAACTCTGGTGGGTATCCCACATCGGAGAGTAATGAACTCTGGTGTGGACTAATATAATCCTGGGCACCCTCACCTACTGAACCGGTTTTGTGGGCTGAGATCCAGGATCGTATCAGATCCCAATATCTTCTTTTTCATATGTTGTGCCACTTATGCATGTTTTTAGTTCATTCCCACCTAACTAAGAAAGATTGAATCAATTCGTGTCTTCTGTTCTGGCTTTGTATGTCAATCTCATTTCGAACTCCAAAGAAAGAGATCCCAATCTCTTCTTTTTTCATGTTGCACCGCTTGTGCACATTCTCGGCTCATCCCCACCTAAACAGAGAAAATGGGGGCACATTCTCTGTTCGGGAACGCATCTGGGAGCAGGGTGCGCCCAGACACATGGGACAGGATTTTGGGAATTTCGAGGGCGGGCCAGTCATTCACCAACCACACCTCTCGACTTGGGTAATGGTTATGACCCGACCTGATACATCTCAATTCTCTCCCTTAACTTGGAGTACGTGTACGTGAACATCATGGATCAATTTGGATTCTTTAGTGCCGAGCTATCTGGAAGGACCATGCTGGCTAGACACGGTGAGGTGCGTATTGACTGTCTTACCCTCACTTGGATAAGACACTCAGGCAGGGACCACACCGCAACAAGAAGAAAGTGATACTTTTAATGAAGAAAGTGATACTCCTCTTGACTAAGAGCTTTGGTTAAAATATCTACCATTTATTGTTTTGACTTATCTCAACCTTTGGTGGAGGAACAGATTATGCTAGTAGTGCCATTTGTCTTTGCAGCTCGTAGAAATAAGGGTGTGAGGCTTGAGAAAGGAGAGTCCTCAGATTTGCAAGGACCACACCACAACAACAAGAAAGGAAAGGAGTTAGTGGCAATAGATGGGTTGTTGCAGCAAACCTATGTTGCTGGTGTCGCTCATCGCATCTCCAGAGCTTCTCAAAAGAATTAGTTATGATGAATTTTCTATTTTGAAATATTAGAGGTTTATCCAATGGTGTTTGGCAGAGCCAAGAGTAGAACCAGATAAGTGCCCGAAAAAATTATTTTCTTCTTTGGGGTTATCATCTTAATTTTATGGGAAAAAGATTTCTGTCAGGAGTGTGGTCTATGCAAGCACTCCCATGAGTCTATCTCTCTGTTCCCCATGTGAAATGACACTTCTGCCCCCTTGTTTTAAGGAGGAGAGAGATAGACATATGGGAGTGCTGGCGTAGGCCACACTCCTATACAGAAAACTGCTTCCCTAATTTTATTTATAATCACAAAATATTTGGATTATTTGGAAAGAGAGTATTAATCGACCATCTATAATGCTCTCTTTTGACCAGCGTATCTCATTGTATGTAGAGGCTATTGGAGTTCGAATTTTTTTTTTCCCACAACAATTGTGGTATGATTTATGATCTATTTCAGGTTTGTCAATTCCTTGGATGGTCGTTGGAGATTTCAATGTGTATCTTTTTTCACATGAGAAGCGTGGCCCGGGTAATTTTAATCTAGGTTCAGTGGAGGAGTTTGCGGCCATGATGGATTCGGCATCCATGGTTTCAATTCCTATATCAGGCTATAGATTTACCTGGTCAAACAATAGGTGTTCGGGTAATGTTTGTACAATGTAGGATAGAAGTATATGTAATGAGAAGTGTTTGGAGGGATTCCCTGATTTCTATCAATGTGTATTAGTTCGTGAGTATTTCAGATCACTTGCCTCTTGTAATGAAGTATCTCATCCTCCCAACATCCCATTTCGAATGCTTCGGTTCTAGATTGATAATATTTATTTTAGAGAGGTTGTTTGTGATTCATGGCAAATCCCGCTTTAGGGTTCTTCTATTTTTGTTGTGGCTAGTAAGTTGAAGAGACTTAAAGGAGTGCTGAAAACTTGGGCACATGAAGTTTTCCCTCATGTTGATAGAGTCGTGTCTAGTGCCAAAGCAACTCTAGAGTGCATTCAAAGTACTATTGAGGCTAATGGAATCTCTGATGCCTTGTTTGATCAGGAACTGGTGGCAAGGTTTGAGTATGAGAAGCAACTATCCTTCAAGAAAAACTTTGGGCTGAAAAGTCTAGAGTTAGATGGTTGAAAGGTGGTGATCGCAGTACCAATTCTTCCATCTTATTATTTATTTTAACTTATGATTAATTGTTTAATGTAATTGGGCATAGTTTTAGGATTCTTAATTATTTTAGATTTTTATTTGGTTGAAGGTCAGCCCAAGCCCATGAATAATTTATTTAATTAATATAAGCCCATTGTAAAGTAAGTTTAGGATTTTTATGGTTGCTTTTAATCTCAACCGTAGTTCCCCTGTGGAGAATTCCTCTGTGGAGAATTCCTCTTCTGCCTATGAAATAGCATCAGTTTTGGAGTGTTTATTTTCCTTTAAATATGTAAGGGCTATGCCCATTTTAGCTAGTTAAATATTGAATTGAATTTTGGAGTTTCTCCCTTTTCAAAGTCTTGAAGAACTTCGCCCCTTCTAAGCCTTGAAGAGCTTGTATCGTGCCGGTTGAGCACACCCCGCCCTCTATTGTTCCTAGAAGAGTACGATAGTAGGCATCCATGTTTCTATGCTTGCATCAAGTAGTATCAAAGCAGGCTGGAGAATTACTATGACAACCATGCAGAGAGGCGACCACACAGCTCTGGTTGAAACGATCAACCCCGAAGAGAAGAATCAACAACTTCACCAACAAGTTTCTGAATTGACTATAGATTATGAGTCAATGACAGACAATGTTGCAGTTGATCGATTCACCACACATGTTGATTTTAGCAAACCTCTAATGTTCGATGAATACCTAGATGGAGTAGACGAACATGGCAATTTTGAGATGCTTGGATCATATCTTGTATCAGAACCGCAACAACAATTCTGGCCGCATCACAGAGTGCCAGCAGCTCTCAACATACTGACCATGATGAATTTTGCTTGTCTCCAGGGAGGCATGCGCCTAGGGTGCTGCAAGGGGGCATCCAGCGGTTGAGCTATACCGCACACATCTCGATGCACACCTAGGGATGTGTGCGACACAGCCCAACGACTGGCAGCACCCTGGGCGTTCCCTGCTCCCTGGAGACGATACTAATCCGACCGTGATGGAGGGCATGACGACATCCCAACATGTTCACAAGTTCAATGAGAAGAAATCAGGTTCCTATTTGGCGGTCAAGAAAGTTGCTACCTTGGCCACGATCATAGTGCAACTATTGGAGGAACTTAGGGAGGATTGGATTGAGTGTTTTTCCAACAACACGAAGGTTGCAACCCGCAATATCATCACAAATTCATGTTTCAAGTGTATTGGTTGCCTCACTATTTTTGTAGATCTCCAATAGAGAAAGATGTTGCTTGCTTATCCTCCCTCGTTTCCATGTTTGTAGGTTGTATGATGGAAAAGGATCAAAAGCATCCGGGTTCGATTTTGGCTTACACTTCAGCGCTTGAAGAGTGTTTCAAGAGATTTTATCTTATTTCCGATTTTGCAAATTCAGTTAGCATATTTAGCGATTTTGCAGGATTGGTAATGGATACAATCACATGTGTTGGAAGATTTGTCGCCACCTCATTTGCCACAAGAATAGAAGGAACAACTTCCAACAAGGAAACATAAACGATGAAGGATGGGAGATCTAATTTGGGTTTCGTGTTTGCAAGTTCCGTTTCAGCTTCATCTCCATCTTTGAAGGATATTTCACAAAGAAGGGGAAGATAGATGGGGAAAAGAAGAGAAGGAATAGAACTCTTATAATGGTTATTACAGTGTATGACAGTGTATGGTGCATGTCGTACACACCCCATTGGGATCAGCCCCTTTAATGTGTTTCATGACCCATTTTTAGAAAAATCTGTCTTGCCATCTCAAATTCAACTTCTTCGAGCTGTGTATATCTCCAACAGATCAGATTTGATCACATTTTACAACAATATTGTCATCCAAGAATCATAAGTGACGAAATGAAATCTTCTTTGTTTACTGACCAATTTGATTGAGAAAGGTGTCAAAACCATTGCTAAAACTTGAGGACGAGTTTTTTTTTCACATGGGGAATATGATGTAGGCCTAGAATTGCATCTTATTATTTATTTTGATTTATGATTAATTGTTTAATGTAATTGGACATAGTTTTAAGATTCTTAATTATTTTAAATTTTTATTTGGTTGAAGGGTCAGCCCAAGCCCATGAGTAATTTATTTAATTCCTACCAAAAAGGAAAAAAAAAAGAGTAATTTATTTAATTAATATAGGCCTATAGTAAAATAGGTTTAGGATTTTTTTGATGGCTTTTAATCTCAATCATAGGAATTTAATAGCGTAGTTGAGATTGATTTGGGTTTTAGAAGTGTTTATTTTCCTTTAAATATGTCAGGGCTATGCCCATTTTAATTAATTGACTTTTGAAGTTTCTCCCTTTCGAAGTCTTGAAGAACTTCACCCCTTCCAAGCCTTGAAGAGCTTGTATCGAGCCGGTTGAGCACACCCTGCCCTCTATTGTTCCTGCAAGAGTATGAAAGTGGCATCCATGTTTCCGTGCTTGCATCAGTTACGAAGAGGAAGGAATACTATTCGGGAAATTCAGATCTGGCAAATCATTATGATAATTTTCACAAATGTGGATCTTCCATTCGGATAGATGATCTCTTTTTTCATATCCCTGTGTTCCGATAATGACATGTTAACCACAACTCCCTCATAAGAGGAAATCAAGGCAGCATTATTTGATCTTGATCCCACCAATTCTGTCTATTAGGAAGGAAATTTGGTCTTTTTACTATCTCAAGTTCTCAACTGACATTTTGTTCTACGCATCTCCCTTGAGTTCACATGGATGGCAAAGGAGTTCGGAGGGGGCTCCATGCACTATGGCAATTGCAAAAATTACTTTCTATGTCAATATCTCCTATATTTGGCATGAAAGGAATCTCAAGATATACATATAATGGGTGAATTAATAATATATTCTCAAGCCCAGGAAATCTTCCCCCTTCCCCCCACCACCCCCCCCCCCCAAAAAAAATAGAAGAAAGAATAATAAAGAAAAAAGAGGAAGGAAAAAATGAAAACAATGGAGAAAATTCTACAACAAAAACAACAGACTATCCCTACAACTAGGGTTGTCAACCGGTCGGGCTCAGTCGGGCCTAGCTGGGCCTCACGGTGCTTAAAGTTTGCACTGAGACCGCTCGTTTAGGTATTCGGGCCTGGCCTGGTCAAGCTTCATGCTATAATAGGGCTAGTGTAATCGGGCCTTAACCAGGCTGTGGACATGTTTAACTCTAAACGGGCCTTAACCAGACCTTAACAGATTAAGAGTAATAGAATAAACAACTTATATTTTTTCTTCCTCGCTTATTAGGTTTATTAGTTTTTGATCAATGGTGAAAAATAAAATCTTAATCATGTGGTCCTCAAAAGATGGATAAATAAGTTAATTAGGATATCAATCAAAGTCAAACGTCTTCTGGGCTTGCTCATGCTACATGGGATCAAGCTACTGCATCAGTTTTGATATGAGAGTGAGACCATATTATAACATATATGTGTGTATTAATAACCTAATCCATTGACCAAGAACTGAAAATTTTCAAGACCCATATTAAGTTAAAACTTGATCGATCATCCAAAGACCAAACTCGTCACTAAAATTTATAAATATTCAGTTTATTAGGTTTCAAAACTACCAAATAAGTCGGGGTAGCATTCGGTCGGTCCAGTCAGGTGCCCGACAGGCTAAGATCCCACACCGGGACCGCCTGGTTACTAAATGTGTCGGGCTAGTAAATGGGCAAGGCCACGCGAGGTCGATCGATTCTGCTGGATCGAGCCTGGAATTAACACCCTTACCTACAGCTGAATCAAGCTACAAGGCAAATCCGAAGAGGATACAAAAGGAAGAGAGAACCAATAACCGCTAGGACCAAGGCCAACTCTGAGAAAATATCCACACACCCCCCCCCCCCCCTCCCCCTCCCCGAAACAGGGGTGTGTAGGTCATGTGTTCTAACCTACTTATATTCTGTTTGTTTGTTGTATGGGGCAGGGCTCTGGCCCTTTGCTGTTGCCGTGAGTCGTTGGTGGGTTTTCTTATTACCTGGCCCATGTGGGTTGTATTTAAAGCTTTTGATATTATCTATTAAAATATATATATATAAAAAAACTTACATTATATGAGAGAGAGAGAGAGAGACAGAGAGCAGAAATATAGACATATATGCTTCTGTACATCAGCATCAAGTGGTAAGAATAGATCATAAATTTTTAGGAAATCCTCCATTTACTGATGATAGGAATAATCAATGCACCGATGCCATATCATAGAGATAGCAAGACTTCCACTTATGCTAAAGGTGGTCCCTCCAAAATTTTTTGTTGTTGTTGTTGTTGTTGTTGTGATGCTCATTTTGTAGTAATTAAATTGGTTGCGGATGGATTAGGGTTTCTCGGTCAATTCTAATATTTTTTTTTTCATGTGGCATTCTTTGTTGTTGCTTAAACTTTATGGATATATTCTTCACATTATGATATTATCGAATTATAGTTTGATATTTGGTCCAATCCAACATTCGGACGTCCAATTCAAAAGAAAGCTTTGAGGATAGTGTAAATAAATCACCACCCATTAGGACATTACCTAATCGGAGATGGGAACGTAGCAGAAAGACATTATATGGATTTGGTTACAAGTTTTGCGAACTTGAACGATCTTCTACAATTTCTTGATATCTCAAAAGGCTTCTCCACAGAGAACTCCATACCGCAAATCCTTGGAAGAGATGGAACCCCACAGAGAACAAGAACATGACTTGGAGAGGAATATTGATCGTGAGAGAGAAGCTAGGGTCTCAAGTTTTTTTTTTTTTTTTTTTTTTGGTAAAGCCCAAATGTGTGAATTCGATATCATCGAAGCATCATTCGGTGTGAACTCCTCCTTTTCCTTTTGTCCTTGTAGGTAGGATACACAATTAATGTACCTACTACCTAGCCCACAAGAGATATAGATAGATTTTTTTCAGTAGGGAAGATAAAGAGAGATTACAGATTAAAATCCTTTGCAGTGTGGGCATTTGGCGGTGCATTAAAGTGTGGCCCTGAAAACTCAACACATGAAAGAAGCTTCATCCAATGGTGTGAGCTCTATACAAAGCAGAGCCACTGTACGCTTTGGTACTATGAGTTATGACTGTGCCAAACCTTTGAAATAGTAGTTCACCTAGGTATCAATGATACGTGACTATTTGACTCCACTTTCCATTATACATTAATACGCCGCCTTGTAGTTGGATGGAAAGCTAATTGTGGGGCTTGCACTTGTGGGAGAATGGTGAAGGACCACGTCCATGAGCGACTCGACATTACTCTAATAAGGGCTAACCCCCTTCCCCTAAACGAGTAAGTAAAGGCCTTATCTTTCCTAGCGCGATACGACTTGTTGGCTGTCCTTTTACTTTACGTCTACTTTCTTCCTCTTTTTTCAAAAATCTCATGTACCGTTCTCCCACGAGAAAGGTGAAGGACCACTGTACATCTACGTATCACTGATGTTTGTTAGCTGATTCCCACGTAATTGGAGAAAAATCGAATCAATTCCTAGGGCACCAACTACCAGGGTCCATCTCTCCTAGAACTTTCAAATTTTGAAGAAAAAAGTGGGATAATTATCGCATCAAGTACTTGAAGTGGTCAAGTGCACATCATGCGGCTGGGAGCCTGGGCACCGCCCATGTGCGCACAGTGGGCCCCACTGTGTGCACATAGGCGGTGCCCAGCTGCATGATGCGCACTTGACCGCGTCAAGTACTTGACGTGATAATTGTGTAAAAAAGTGTCATCGCTTCTCTTTCAGTCCGGATCATGTCCTCGTACAAGGACAGCAACTTCTCTTTGGTAATTTTTTGTTTTTTATATGCTAAAGATCAGTAATAAAATTGAAATAAAAAAAATACACGATTATCATCTAAGTATTTCTAAACTCAAAAACAATAAAATCACTCTACAAATAATGGTTAATCTATCCTATGGTTTGTTTATCCCGATTAGATTTACCTTCAGTCCTATTTGTCTTCTATTCGGTGGATGCTGTATCATAACTTTCGTAAAAAAATCCAATAGCAGATTTCTTGGCCAAGAACGTTGCTAAAAATTCTATATCTACAAACTCTCCGGAATTCCCTCCTCCAGTGCAAGACGAGCTCTTAGAGGATGCTCATTGTAGACCGAGATATTGGTTTCGTAACATGTAATTTTCTTGTCCTTTTTCCTGCTGATGGTCATGTCGTAGGTGGGGCTAAGGGACTTTAGCACTTTGTTTGTAGTTCACTTTGACCTGTAATTCTCCTTGTTTTTAGTTTTTTATTAATACAAATGACCTTTAGCGAAAAAAATCACTCTACAACTAAAATCACACCTTCGGTATTGCCATCAACAGAGAAATAACCCACAAGAGATCTACTCTATTTGACAAACCTTAGTTGAGAAACTGTTGATAAACCTTAGCTAAGTTTTCCATACAATGGTTTCAAATGGCTAAATTAATATAATATATGTTATGTGTGTATCTTGAATTCTTGTTTCCAAGATTGATCCCTTCCGATATTTTTTGGTGAAAACCCGAATGAGATTTCTTTTTTCTAAAGACTGTGATGGTAGTAGAGGGATCACCGATCTCATTTGGAGGTACAGGGGCGAAGCTTCGTGATACGGTTCGACCCGACCCGACCCAACCTGACTTGGAGGAGTATTACCCTGTTTTCGTGTCTTGTTGTATAAGCAAGTGAGATGTCAAATTTGGGGCTTTTTTGTTAGGGTTTTGAGAAGAGAGCGATTGTGCTATTTGCGTGTTCTTGAGAGATCTCCATTGTATCTTCTTCCATTACATAGTACATCACTACATCATCTTCAGCTTTGCCCGTGGACGTGACAAAGCTCGTCAGAGCAAGTAGGGAAAGTCTTATACCATGTTGGAAAGTGAATCTTGATCTTCATTATTAAGATATTCCTTTATATATACAGGTGGTTAGATACAAGTCGCTATGAAAGATAATGTTAGGATGTATCCTTATCATGTAGCACATCATATTGATGTGTGAACCACTTCTTTGCTTTGTTTGTTTACTTCGTATTTCTATGTTGTTTGTTTTAACAACATTATAACAAGGAAAAAAGTGATATATTTTCTTTTGGACGGCCAACATATAATAGACTTCTTTAACACAACTCATTAATTAATGGGATATACCTGCCAGTATTAAACGTTGTCTATCTCTCTCTTTCTCTCTGGATCTGGACTGGAAAGCCACCTAACTTGGAGTAGAAATTGTCTGTTCATTGAATGCCCATGACTGCATTTTCCAAAAACTTAATGGATCCCAACTCCCATCAAACTATTTTTCAAGTACCAACTAAGTGATGGATACCAAATGTCTTACTTATATTCGGAGTTTGAAAGATATCAACTTTGAGGTGTTGGAAACTTCAGTGGTTGATGGGAAGGTACAATGTTACACCTTTCTTTATGACATACAATGTAAGTACACCTTTTATTAGTGTCTATTCTCTAAGATTTAAATCAAGAGGAGTGAATCAGTCAGATAGGCATCTTTCAAGCTATTGAACATTTGTTTGAATCACCTAATTGTAGAATTTGACAACAAAGTAACGATTTTATTTCTCGTCATTGACCATATCAATCCATCAATTGCAATGATGTCAACTTAATAGGGTCGATTACATGGATTCAAACACAACAAAAGAAAATTGAGTTCTAGCAACAACAAAAAAAAGAGGGGGGGGGGCAGGGGATGGGGAAAGAAAAGAGAAATGGAAAATGAAAAATGACAAATGAAAGATGCAATATGAAAAAAATACAAAGATAGTAAGAGGAAAGAAACCCAACCCAACACAACAGGAGAGTCTCAGCTAAATGAGATCCGCTACGACATTGCCATCAGAAGTCATACTTGGTACAAGACCTAGGCTATGCATGTCCTTCCTCACCACTTCTCCTATGGTCATTTTAGGCCTGCCCCTAACTATTTTAGCTCTTTCAATCGGGATCATATCATTCCTCCTTACTGGGACGTCCCTAGGTCTCCATTGAATATGACCATACCACCTTAAACGACTTTCTCGAAACTTGTCACTGATTGGAGCGACTCCCACATCGACTCTAATTCATTCATTCTTTACTGTCCAAGATATCACATATTTGTCATTGAGTTTAGAATCATGTAACTTTGTCTTTTATTCTAAGTGAGGCAAAACACTTTGGCCGACTCCCTTACTAAGAGGACCCTGTCCTTAATGTATAGGACCGTGGCCAATTTCGACTCCACGACTTCTAGAAACTTGTTATTTGAAACTATGTTTACTACACGTTCTTATCAGTAAAGCTTTGTTTACTACACGATTTTAACTTCTAGGTCGTCCCTCCCCCAATTGGTGGCCATGCCGAAAGTTGGGGGAGGGGGTGGGGCTTTGCTATACTTTTTGTATTTTGCTTCTTTTTTCTTCCTTTTTAATATACATGACACTTTAGCTAAAAAAACAAAAAAAAAATTGAATTCGGGACTCAGCTAAGTCATTTCTACGTTATAAATAGTCCTAGGAGCAGAGATACCAGCACGTATCTTTTTTGAGAGATTAAGGTAGAACAAAAGAAATGGCATCCAAACCAGGTCTCCTGACTGACTGGCCATGGCAAAAGCTTGGAAACATGAAGGTACTACTACTACTACTACTATTTTTCATATATTCCTCCACATTTCATCATCTTCTTCTTGTTGTTCTAATGAGGGTTTGTTGTGTTTGAAATGAAGTATGTGGTTTTGGTGCCCGGGCTGGTACATAGTGTATGTTCATTTGTGACCAAAGAAGAGAGAGAGAGGGACATAACAGTCTTGTTCATCTTACCAATCTTGCTGTGGAGATTGCTTCACAGCCAACTATGGATAAGCTTAGCTCGTTACCAAACTTCCAAATCCAAACACAGGATAGTAGACAAAGGCATTGAATTCGAACAAGTGGATAGAGAAAGAAACTGGTGGGTGATGATGAGTTGTCATTTTCTTTCATTATTATTTTTGGCTAACTTTCCTCTTGTCTTTCTCATTCGATTGATTTGATGAGAAATAAATTGCAGGGATGACCAAGTCATTCTGAGTGGCATTCTAACCTACGTTGTAGTTATGTATCTTCCCGGAAGTGCTAGAATGCCATTGTGGAAGTGGAATGGTCTTGTTCTTACCATTCTTCTCCACATGGGTCCAGTGGAATTCCTGTATTATTGGTTTCACAGAGCTTTGCACCATCATTTCCTTTATTCTCGTTACCATTCACACCATCATTCATCTATTGTTACTGAGCCCATCACAGGTAATTAATTAACCCACAGCCACTGTTTCTTAATTCTCGATCTCTTATAATTTGTAAGTATATTTCACTGCTACTTCATGCATTTATACTGATTTAAATTAATCTTTGATGTTAATTTTGGTGGCAGCTGTTATTCATCCATTTGCTGAGGAAGTGGTTTATTTTCTACTGTTTGCAATCCCCATTTTGACAATGTTATTCACTGAAACTGCCTCTGTGGGAGTGATCGTGGGTTATATAACTTACATAGATTTTATGAACTACATGGGTCATTGCAACTTTGAGTTGTTTCCAAAGTGGGTGTTCAGCATCTTTCCTTTTGTCAAGTACCTTATGTATACTCCATCGTAAGTTTTCAAAGCTCCTTTCCTAAGTTCTATAGTTGTTTTTTTATCATGTATATTTTCAGTTTACATCCATTTTACGTACTTTCTAGGGTTCCAGGGGTTGCAGTGGTCATTTAACGCACCCCTGTGTTACGGCATAGGGGTAATGTGTTTGACATGACCGGGTGGCGTTCTCTTTCCCTTTATTTATTTACTGCTAGGTGGAGGGACTCCCAGGTATATAAGGGGCCGTGCTATAGGACTTGTTAGTTGCCGATGTGGGAGTAATCTCCCAACACTCTGCACGTGTGGCAGTTTGCACTATGGAAATGTGGATACGATGGGCTTGTTAGTTGCTGATGTAGGACTAATCTCCCAACACTCCCCCGCACGTGTAGCCATTTGTATTATGGACACGTGGATACAGTGAAAACCCACTCTAATACGAAATAAAGTTTCCATCCAAAAAGTTCAAACTGTTAGGTGGAATGAGTCCCAGGTACATAAGGGGGCTATAGGGCTTGTTAGTAACCAACGTGGGACTAATCTCCCAACACTCCCTTGCACGTGTGATGGCCTGTACTGTGCAAACGTGGATACAATGAAAACCCACTCGAATACCATATAAAATTTCCATCCAAAAAGTTCAAACTGTTAGGTAGAGGGACTCCCAGATATATAAGGGGGCTAAAGGGCTTGTTAGTAATTGACGTGGGACTAATATCCCAACAATTTTTGTTGGGATTCATAATAAACATAGCTTTTTGATCTCATTATTCACTAAAACTGGATTTTACTTTTGGGGCTCCCTTAACAGGACCAGGTGAAAGCTAGCAATAAATGAGTTTGTGGTTTACACTCAAACAGTAGCATAAATATATTTTCACGCCCTCCCACATGTACGAAACACGGTGGTCACATGTCATACTTCTATTGGAGCGTGATTGCATGCCTAATTAATGGGCATGGTGTTGGCCTCAAAAGACTTCCAAAATTCCACGTCGGCTAGCCTTGTTTAGACACACACCTATTTTGTAACTGTAGAGACTATCAGGCCAGGTGATGATGAAATAGATATTGAAAAACAATGCGTCACTCTCCTCAAATTGAAAGGTTTTAGGAAAATGATAAAAAATGCTCCTAGTCGACTTGATCGGTTAGATTTTTGAATTAATCTTTTTTTTTTGGTAAGGATTTTTTAATTAATTCAAACTTCACAATTGGGTGTGTTTTATCCAAGAATAAATCCCTTTAGTATTAAAATATGTTATCATAACGGTACATTTATAATTGGTTATTATTTTATGTAAATTATTATCTTCTATTATCCTCTTTTTGGTGTCTCTCTAGTCATTCTTGTAACATCTTTTTTTTCATTATATGTCATACGTTGCTGATCTTTACCCAAAAAAAAAAAAAAGACTCCACATTTGAAGCAATTTTATAAACATGCTTCTAAATACAGTTTCATCATGTAATTTGCATTCATTAATACTTTGCCAACCCAATCTTACTGGACAAATTGGGTGGATAACACCTTCAATTCTTGTGTCCGTATGTAGTCTATGTGTAATCTGACACTTTTCCCAAATCTCCCAACCATCACCAGTTGAAATCAATGGGTTTCTGTTTTGGAGTAAAAGAGATCGAGATTATATTCGAATTATGATAAAGAATCGATGGATTTACATCCTAAAGAATTTCTTCTCATTGGCATCATTCCTTATAAGAGCGGATAATGTCAGATAATGTCTCAGGGACTTGACAAGAACGAAGTAAATTGGCTAAAAAAATTATTTTTTTGCTCAACCTACCAGGGCACATAGCGGTGGTGGATCTTGGGTGGAGGACTCGGGTTAGAGGATGCATGCCGAGCACCAATATGGGTAAGAGGATTGGATCCATTGAGCACAGCCTTAGGCATGCATTTAACAAGCCATGCCAAACCGCCAAAGCAAGTCTAGGTCCACATACCAATGAATATGGCAATTAATGCAGCAAAATCTCAACAATGACTCACGTCTCTGTCCCCGAACCCCCTTAATTTTGATGACAGTTCCATTAATGAGGATCTCATGGTATTAGGGCCCATCGCATTAGTATTGAGTAGTTATACACTTCATTTATTTACTAATCATCTATTCAATATCAATTCATGTATTAGGGCCCATCCATACAAACTTCTTGTGGACTGAATTGTATTTAGGGAGAGGGTTACGAATATATATAAATAGAGGGTTTTGGTGGAGAGAGAATGGGACCATGGTTTTTGTGAGTGGGTCTGTTAAAGAATCCGTACACTGTATACAGTGTGCAGATGATCATTTACCAGTGTTTTAAAAGATGGTCCACCAATCGTTTATTCATGTCGGCTTCCCGGTCCAATTCCAAAGATGTGTCATTACTTTGAGTAATAGTTATGGGGTGGGTAATAGCAAGACGTATGAATTTCCACCTAATTCTCACGGTCTTCAAGCGTAGCCGAAGATTTAGCAAGAGGTTAAGCTACTCCATCGATTAAATTTTCATAGAAACTGGTTCCCGACTGTTACGGTAACAACATGTGAATTTTTATCACTTGCGGTTCCCCTGTTCGGTACAGTTCCCTAGTGCTTCTAATAAAAGGGGATGGACCCCACCTGGATAGTGTGTTCGATTAGGGGATAGAATGGTCATTTCAGCCCCCTATGAGAGGAATCGCACAACTATACCAATCAGCGAACCTAAGGGGATAAAGATCCACAATATGCTGCCTCACAGAGTATGAGTAGAACAGAGTGACGTTACCTGAGAAGAAGGGGACGATGACTCTGCAAAGATGACACCCATCGAATATAACGTTTCCTGTTGTAGAGATAGTTGACTGAAACGAGAAACTTTTGCTCAACTTATTCTCAATCAATTACTTGCAAAACTAGTGTCATGGTGGTCGCGAGGAGTAACAAACCAAAAATTAGATGGGATTACGCAGAAGAGTGGAGAGAGAGAGAGAGAGAGAGAGACCCAAGTCAAGGTCTAGTGGAAGGAGAAGATGAGCAGAAATTTTTCCTTCAGTCTTATTGAAATCTGCAGACTGTGGTGGTCTTGGCTGGAAATCCAGGGAATCATGGCTGAAATTTGGCAGGAGATGTCTTTGCAGGGGAATGTTATGAGATGGTGAGATTGATGGGTTTCTGTGATTAATTTAATGACGAGATAAGAAGAGACAGGAACAGAGAAATTAGAAGAGTAAGTATTGCAGCTGAGAATGGATTGTCGAGATGGCAGGACAGAAGTAGTAGCTTTAGAGATTCATCTGTTCCAAAATTTCCTCCAGGTCTATGGATTAATTGAAACCAATATAGAGACTTTAGTGGTAGATTTGTTCTACGCTTACAATAAAATGGTTTCCAAAGGTAAATCCAATCTACATTACTTACTGCCCTATTGGGATCGATCAAAGCCAAATACAGAATTATCAACGAATATGTTGAAAGAATAGTTAAAATGATTGCTGACCGGAATCAACTTACTCGCCGAAAACCTGAGGGCCGACCTTATTTGGAAATGGTTGGTACTGGAATTGATTCTGGAACTAATCACTCAATCGTACAGTGTACGCCTTTCTATTCATCTTTTGTCCTCGTCCCTTTCCACAATACAAGGAACAATAATTTTTCTCCTCCTTCTATCAGGAATCACACAGTAATCCAAGTGCAACCAACCGTAAGGAGAACAATTTAATGAGGAGATAGGAAGAAACGATAGTACAGAAGAAAGTATAGACGAAGAAGAGGAGAACAAGGATGAGGATTCTAGTGCGCTTTGGATGCTTACTCCAAATCCTACAATGTCGTCTTCCC
Organism: Telopea speciosissima; assembly: GCF_018873765.1. Lineage (NCBI taxonomy): Eukaryota > Viridiplantae > Streptophyta > Magnoliopsida > Proteales > Proteaceae > Telopea > Telopea speciosissima. The sequence goes on along the minus strand of NC_057916.1, from coordinate 73,209,676 downwards.
TATCGAAACCATCAGGAAGGGGGCTGCGGGGGTGGTAGAAGGGAGAGGGCAGGATGGGGTGGGGATGGAGAGGCGAGAGGGGAGAGAGAGAGAGTAATAGACGAGATCCCTATCTATCCACGACTTGCACCCCAAGCCAACATAACATACCTTCTATTAGGAATCCTTCTAATTAGAACCCTTTTCAATCACACTTCTTCTCAGTTTAGGATTTTGAGTTTTCTACGGTTATTGAGATCCTAGGCTGTGGGTTCCTCTAACATTATAAATACCTCTCTGTAATACTGTTTTAATATGAAAATAAAACATCTACAACATTCTAGTTTAATATGGTATCAAGAGCATGAAGCTCCATTGAACACTCATAGTCATTTTCTTCTTTTTATTTTTTATTTTTTTCTCTCTTCTACTCCAACGAGTAGTGCCTTCTCCCGTCAATGGCGCCTCCTCCTCCTCAGTCCGGGCTCCCTGGTTTTCATCACATTCTCTCCATCAAGCTGTCTTCTAAAAATTATGTGTACTGGAAAACTTAGGTTACTCCTTATCTTAAAGGTCAGGGCTACTTCGGTTATGTTAGCGGCACCAAACTCAGGCCAACAGAAGCTGCTGCCGCTGAAGCATGGGATGAGCAGGATTTCGCTATTATGAGTTTGATGATCTCATCTCTCTCGGATGAGGCTTTGCCTCTTGCCGTTGGAAAAGAAACTAGTAAGGATCTCTGGGCTTAGTGACCAGAGATCAACTTCTTAAAGCATTAGTGACTTTTATTTTCCTCTCCTTGTTCGTGCGATCAACTTCGGTGATTTTTCTCCAATCGGTTTTGGTCTGGTTGATCGTTTTTCTTTTGAGATCAACGTTCGGCTTCGGTTTCTCTTCAATCGGCTGCAGCTTTTGAAACACATCTGTAGAATTACTCTGGTTTGTTCGCACACCTCTGATTTGGAATCTGCTTCGGACGTGGCCATCTGCAAATGTTTAATCTAAGTTTTCCTTGATTATTTTAAACCAAAAGAAGTTGTCACGATCGTGCGACAGAAGTTTGCAGGAATTGCTGTCAGCCGAAACCTTTTTTGTCCGTAAGCTTTAATTTTTGAGTACTTTGATTTGATTGTTATTGAAGAAAAGAAAAAAAAAAAAGGAAAGCAAATCAGAGTACGTTTGGAGAAAGCAAAATTTTACTTGTTGAAACAAAAAAAAAAAAGAAAGTCAAAACAATCAATGCTTTGATTTGAAAAGTAATTAATGTCATTCTGATTTGATTGCTAATTTAAAAAAAACAAAAAGACAAAACAGAGATCGTTGGCAGAAATTCCTTTTTGTTTATTTGGGTTCGGCCACTACCCGTAAGCAGCCAACACACACGCCAGCAGCCAACACACGCGCCAGCAGCCAACAGCCCACACTAGTGTATACATCACGAGTGTCAACGTCGCTGCACCGTCGCTATCTTTTTCTCCGTCGTCTAAATCCAGGGTTCTCCATCTCAGGTGTGATTATTCCTTGAAGTATTTATTTTTATTTGAATTTTACTTGGGCATATAAACAAATCACATAACAATGGAGAAACATGTTGTTCCAATTGAGATGAACAAATTGGAAAGCTTTAGTGGCTCTGAGTTCAGTTCTTGAAAAAGGAGGACTCAGTTTGGATTGAAGTACCTCAATATTTTCTACACTGCGGTAAATAGTTTTTCTGATTGTGCGGACCTAACTGAAGCCTAATGGATAAGTGATGAGGACTTTTGCAAAGACTACCTATTGAACTACTTGTCAGATAAGCTGGCAGAGACCTAAAGTAAATATGAGACTACAAAAGAGATTTGGGAAAACTTAGAAGCCCAATTCAAAAAGGAGGAGGACCTATCAAAGACTCACTTGGTTGACAAGTTTATGGATTTCAAGTTTTAAGAAGACAAGAAAATACTTCCTCAAGTAACAGACTTTGAGAACTTGAGAACAAAACTGAACCAAGAAAATATCCCTGTTGTTGATGCATTCTTAGTGGGTGCAATTATTTTTAAGTTACCCTCTACCTGGCATTCTTTTAAAACTGAGATGCATAGGAAGAAAACACAAGTGGGGCTGGATGATCTCAAACGGTTCATTAGAATCGAAGATGAGAACAGAGCCAGGAACAACTTGGAGTTGGTGAAACAACAACAGACATCTGCCAATTTAGTTTCACAATCCAAGAAAAATTCTAGGTAGTCCAAGCCACTAAAGAAAGAACCCCAACAGTTGGAGGCCAAAAAGACTAACTTTAAAAAGAAGGGCAAGTGCCGCAACTGTGAAAAGTGGGGTCACTATGCATCTGAGTGTAGAGGTCCTAAGAAAGGGAGCACTGACACACCACAGAAGGAAGTTCACATGTTGGTGGACAAGACTGAACCTAGTAACTTTGTGGTTAGCAAGGGTAAGGGGTTGGCCAGTACATCTTAAGATTGGTGGTTAGACTCTGGAGCGACTTGTCATGTTTGCAACAGCAAGAACCTGCTCACTGATGTTGTTCAAGTAGCAGAGACTGTCACTGTTGCAAATGGAGACGTCATGGAAGTGATTCAACAAGGGACAGCGAACCTGGTTCTTTCATCAGGTAAAATATTAATTTTGAAAAATGTTAAAATCTTTTCTGGTTTTGAAAAGAATTTAATTTCAATTGGAATTTTGCTTGATGCTGGCATGTCTATTACTTTTAGCAGTAGTAGAGTAATATTGTCTGTTAACTCTTTTTATTTTGGATGTGCCTACAATTTGAATGGTATGTTTAGGTTGAATTTAGCTAATAAGACAATAAATCAGGTTAACCATATTTCACTTGATCCCAAAATACTACACTGTAGGTTAGGACATTTGAACTATAAAAAAATGCTCAAATTAGCTAAAACTCATAATTTATCATTAAACACTTCAATTAGATTTAACAGATGTAAAGTGTGTGCTCAAACCAAAATAACTAGAAAACCTTTCAGATCGATTTCTAGGAGCACTCAACTTCTTGAACTTATACATTTTGACATTTGTGACTTTAAAAGCTATACAACTAGAAGAGGTTGAAAGTATTTGATAACATTTATAGACAATTTTTTTAGATATTGTCATTTATACCTGTTAAAATCTAAAGTTGAAGCATTTGAAAATTTTAAAATTTTCAAGAATAGGGTAGAAAATCAGTTGAACTTGAAAATTAAAAGCTTTAGAAGTGATAGGGGAGGAGAATACAAATTGACAGAGTTCAAAGAATTCTGTGCCTCTGCGAGCATAATCCTTGAAACTACTACTCCTTACTCACCTCAATCAAATGGCATAGCTGAAAGAAAGAACAGGACGTTAACAGAGATGTTAAACTCTATGTCATTAACAGCTATCATGCCCTCCTGCTATTGGGGAGAAGCAGTGTTGACTGCAAATCACATTCTAAATAGACTACCACATTCAAAACTGACTTCTACACCTTATGAACTATGGCATAACCATCCAGGTAGATATGACACTCTTAAGGTTTGGGGCTGTATAGCTTATGTTAGGATACAAGACCCTAGAAGACCTAAGGTGGGAACTAGAACAAACACTTGTGTGTATCTAGGTTGTGCAGAAGATAGTGCTGCAGACCGATTTTGGATCTATCAATCAATGTGGTGATAGAATCTAGGGATGCTATATTCTTTGAAGATAAATTCCTCAGAGATAAAGGCCTAACCTTGCCTGGTCTGACAGAAATGGTTGCTATAAGTACCGTGGTCCTCGGGACGAGGGTTCCTCAGCCTTATGGGTGACATGGGTTTGATATATATATATGGATGGATAATAGATAATATTATCAATTTATAATATTGATAAATGGGGGATTAGGATCATGCACTAAAATATGCTAATATAATGTGAAGTCGCCACCTTGGGTTAGGGCCTAGGATCGATTAAGTGTAGCCCTATCCGTTGTAAATGGAATTGGGCTACATGACTCCATATGGTCTGACCAAAGGTTCAGGTGAGGGGTCAGGTTACGAGTGTGGGAAGGTGTTAGGCCCACCTCGCCCGGCCGAAGCCGGTCTCTCTGTATTAGATGCTACATAAAGACGAGTGTTCTCTCTCTTTTATTACGGGGATGGGGGATATTATGAACTACATTCAGATGCTATGAATTGATCTAAAACATAATAAACTACATTACATATATGAGAAATATGGACTAAAATGATGAAATACAAAAGGACTACATTGAATCAACAATAATGCAGTAATTATACCTGTATGGTTGTATTCCCCTGGCTCAGGGGAGATAGACGAATGGACTGACGCCGATTCTTTCTGGGCAGAGTAACGGCTCTTTCAAAGGATTTGGAGAGGAGAAGACAGACAAAATAATGTCTGAAATAAAGGGGTTTTGATGGTTATCCGTGCACTGACGGATAATAACACCTTGGAGCAGGAGTGCTCTATGCTCGAAGGGATAATCGAAGGATCTATCCACGACCAAGAAAATTTCACTCACTCACACTCTCATAAGAGAAAGGAGAGAAAAGAGGGAAAAAAATGAGACAAAGAGGGTGGAAATCACTTGGGGAGGGTCTCTCTACCCAAAATTCCTTAGAAAATGAGGGAGGGGGACCCTCCTATTTATAGGGAGGGATCCCCTCTCTCTCCTGGCCAGATAAGTCCTCCACGGCACCGTGGAGATGTCCACGACACCGTGGGGGACTTTTCCACGGCGTCGTGTGTGACGTCAGCAAGCTGATGTCACACCCTCTCATGGCGTCGTGGTAATCCGGTACACATCCCCACGGTGCCGTGGGAAGGGGTCTACGATACTGTGGGATGGAGTCCACGGTGCCGTGGGGGCGCAGTGCCATTTTTTCTTGTTTTTGGGCCTAAAATGGGTCATTTTATGCTCAGTATGGTTCTTGGTTTAATGGGTAAGGTATCTTGGGTCTAGAAAGAGGGAGAGTGCATCGTCCATCATCCATCTCCCGTTGTCATCATCGTCAATTAGGGGGTGACAAAAATCAGTGTCTACAGTTTTCCCCACTTTGGCCGAGGCCTGTGCCAATAGCCGAAGGAAAAAGATAAAAGATCGACTAATTTTATCACCAAGAGCATGTACTGCTGACGCTTTGCTCAAAGGCGACAGAGTTTCTAAAAACAGACGGTTAATCACGATGAAATTTTTTGATAATCCTTAAAAGAAAAACTCAAAAAAACCAAATCTCTATCTTGTGAGCATTGCTCAATCAAATTTTGAGGGTGATAAGGCACCGCTCGATCGAAGATCTAGATAAGGCACCACTCGGCCCATAGATCAAGATAAGGCATCACTCGGTCCAAAGATCTAGCTAAGGCATCACTCAGCCCCTAGATCAAGATAAGGCACCACTTGGCCCGAAGATCTAGATAAGGCACCACTCGGCCAAAAGATCAAATATGAGGGGCTCCACTAGGGATAGAATTTTGAGGGTGATAAGGCACCACTTAACCGAAGATCTAGATAAGGCACTACTCGGCTCAAAGATCAAATTTGAGGGTGATAAGGCACCGCTCGACCAAAGATCTAGATAAGACACCACTCAACCAGAGCTGCCAAACAGGCGGTTAATTGTAATGAAATCTTTTGATAAACCAATTGATCTTGATTGGGAGCAAGAGGACTCGATTGATCTTGAAATCAAGAGGACTTGATTAATCTTGGTTGGGAGCAAGAGGACTCGATTGATCTTGATTGGGAGCCAGAGGACTCGATTGATCTTAGTTAGGAGCAAGAGGACTCGATTGATCTTGGTTGGGAGCAAGAGGACTCGATTGATCTTGATTGGGAGCAAGATGACTCGATTGATCTTGATTGGGAGCAAGAGGACTTGATTGATCTTAGTTAGGAGTAAGACGACTCGATTGATCTTGGTTGGGAGTAAGAGGACTCGATTGATCTTGATTGGGAGCAAGATGAATCAATTGATCTTGATTGGGAGTAAGAGGACTCGACTGATCTTGGTTAGGAGCAAGAGAACTCAATTGATCTTGATTGGGAGCAAGAGGACTCGATTGATCTTGAAAGCAAGAGGACTTGATTGATTGGTCTTGAAAGAATTCATTTGATCTTGAAAGCAAGAGGACTTGATTGATTGATCTTGAAAGAATTCATTTGATCTTGAAAGTAAGAGGACTTGATTGATTGATCTTGAAAGAATTCATTTGATCTTGAAAGCATGAGGACTTGATTGATCTTGGTTGGGAGCAAGAGGACTCGACTGATCTTGGCGCTAACATCTTGAACAAGAGTTAGTATGATTCATGATAGATGATTGGAGTTTATGTATGAGGACTTTTCCTCAACATTTAGGGCTTTTTTCTTTCTTTGTTCTACAGGGTAAGACCCTCCTAAAGCCGAAGAAGTATTGTGGTGTAGAGAAGGTGTTCGCATGGTATAGACATCATTCTGTCGATGATGGCACGTGGAAAGCCATTCTTCAGTCAATCTAAGACAATGGTATGACGTACTTATAGTCGATCTGATTAACCTGTGGAACGACACACTCCAGTTGTTTCGAGGGAAAGACATAGTTTCAGTGAGGGACAGGTCTCATCTGAAATGCTTACTGGGAAATGAGCCATTCACGAGTTTTGACAGTGGTTGGATGATAAAATTATGCGCAAGTGCAGAAGTGGCCAAGAGATCACGACGATCAGACCATTCATGAGTTCGGTAGTTGCCAGATAAATAAATGATTTGGATGATAAATTGCCCATGGGTTTAGACTAAAAAGGATCGATTTGTACATGAGTACAATGGAGCCCGAAAGATTAATGGGATGATCGAACTACACGTGAGTATAGAGAGGATCAAAAAGTTCAATGATTAATTTGTACATGAGTATAAGGAGGATCAGATAATGGATCAATCTTGTACACGCGTACAATGAGGATCAAATGATGGATCAATTTGTCATGAGTACAATGGAGACTGAAGATTCACGAGATGATCGATCTACACACGAGTATAGTGAAGATCAAAAAATGTTAATGATTAACTTATACACGAGTACAAGGAAAATCAGATAATGGATCAATCTTGTACACGAGTACAAAGAGGATCAGGATGATGGGTCAATCTGTACATGAGTACAATGGAGACCAAAGATTCACTGGATGATCGAACTACACACAACTATAGTGAAGATAAAAAATGTTAATGATTAACTTGTACACGAGTACAAGGAAAATCAAATAATGGATCAATCTTGTACACGAGTACAAAGAGGATCAGGATGATGGGTCAATCTGTACTCGAGTACAATGGAGACCGAAAGATTTATAGATTGATTGAACTACACGCGAGTATAGGGAGGATCAAAAAGTTCAATGATTAATTTGTACCTGAGTACAAAGAGGATCAGATAATGGATCAATATTGTACATGAGTACAGTGAGGATCAAATGATGGGTCAATTTGCACATGAATACAATAGAGACTGAAGATTCATGAGATGATCGAACTACACGCGAGTATAGTGAGGATCAGAAAGTTGAATGATTAATTTGTACACGAGTACAAGGAGGATCATATAATGGATCAATCTTGTACGCGAGTACAATGAGATCGAAGAATTATGGGATGATTGAACTACACATGAGTATAGCGAGGATTAGAAATGTCAATGATTAACTTGCACACGAGTGCAAGGGGGATCAGATACTGGATCAATCTTGTGAACGAGTACAATGAGGATCGAATGATGGGTCAATTTGCACACGAGTACAATAGAGACTGAAGATTTATGGTATTATTGAACTATACATGCAAGTAGAGTGAAGGTCAGAAAGTTCAACAATTAACTTGTATGCGAGTACGAGAAGGATCAAATGATGGATCAATCCGTACACGAGTACAACAGAGATTGAAAGGTTAATGAGATGATCAAACTATACATGAATATAGCAAGGATCAGAAAGGTCACAGAGTGATCAAACTATACGTGAGTATAGTGGGATCGAAAAAGTCAATGAATGATCAAGCTATACACAAGCATAGCAGGGTTTAATAGGGTTAAAGGTTCAATCAATTTGTACATGAGTACAGCTGGGACCAGAAGATTCAAATGGTAATCGAACTATAAACGAGTATAGCAAGGATCAAAAGGATCAAATTGCACAAGAGTGTGGAACCATACGTGAATATGGTATAACCGAAAGATCAAACTAACAGTGATCCAAACAACCAAATGCACATGAGTATAGAAGAGGTTAAGGACTTGGTCAAACTGTACATGGGACCAAATCATTAAAGATCGAGTTGTACATGAATTCAACAGTGATCAGATAGTCCAACTGCACGTGAGTGCAGGAAGTACGAGGGTCCGATGGAACTAAATGATCAGAGCCCAGACTGTATACAAATTCTGTCATGATTGGTTGAGTAGGTTGCACGCGAGTGCAACGGAAATAAGAATTCAGATGGTATATGATCAAAGCATTGGTCAGGAAAATGCAATCCTATGCATGTGCAGTATCCATGATGACAATGGAAAGGAAGTCTACCATTAAAACTCAGGTAGTTGCATTATGATCCAAAATGCAACAAAAAAAACAATCTTATGCAAACAATTTTTCATATTTTTATATATATTTTTTTATTTTTAGTATGCAAAGGGAATCACAGTTCTAATGCAAATTATGTCATGCAAAAAAGAAAACACAACCCTATGCAAGTAATCAATTCTATGCAAATGTTTATGACACAAATACAAGCAAGTGAAAAATAATCACATACAACCATAGACACTTACCAAATATTCTCCATTTTTGTGTTGCACAACACTTGTCCTTCACAAAAGCTTAGTGCACAGTTATATGTTACCAAAAAAAAACTTTGGCAGGGAAATCTGAGATTCACTCAAACCCCTTTTTTTTTAATTTTTTTTTTTAAGAAACAATTTTATTTGTGAGAGAAATTTATTTTGAAAACTTATGGTTATTCACATTCTGACCTAGTAATGCACAATTCCATATAGACATATTATTCTCATCCCGTTACACACGTAGACTCGTCAAACATCGCTTATCCAACATCGAACGGGTGTGGGGTGAATTTTTGACAAAGCGAATCAAAGGGATAAATTGAGAGAATGTGTATGAACAAGATGGGTGGATAGGTCATTCTTTCCTCTCTTCATGGAGAGTCATGGCAGTTTATCCCAGACAGTATCATCCTTCTCTGTTTGTACGATCATTTTGTCTTTTAGGCTGAGACTCTTCATGATTGGGAGTCGATCCTCATGGACAACATGCAACTTTAAATTCACATGCTCTTGCCTAGTGGATTGCCCTAAGGAAACAAATCCTTTTTCCTTATGCTCCTTTGTCCTTCTTATCTTGGATAAAGATTGCCTCAGTGACAAGTTAATTCTTCTGGTCGTCATACTGGTTAAGAGGGTGAGTACAATGCTGCTGACATTTAATCCCCTAATCATCTCTTCAGAAATCTTCATGATCTTGGTAGACGTGTTTCTTTTTCTTCACATCATCGGATCGCATCAAAGAGAGAGGGATACTAGTGGGAAAGGGGAAAAAGTAGAAATATGATAGATATGATGCAAGTGAGTAAAAATGAAAAGTTGTACATGGACGAATGGAAAACTGTATATGTGGGAGGACCGAACTTGATTAACACTTCATCAAGTTGCCTACGTACCCCAAATAGGGATCAGGTCGAACGTAGTTCAGGACAAAGATGCCTTAATGTCAAAGCCTTGATGATTAAGTTTCATCATTGCCGGGTGAGCTCGAAGCTATGGATGAGAGTCTCATCACCATTTGGCCCGAGAGGGCTTTACTAGGTTGTAATGGGGCTTAAGACAGGGTTCCAAAGGATGGTAAAGGCTCAAATGTGCCCCTAGGGTCTAACCATGACTCGACACTTCTACTCCCAAAACTTTACCAAGATTCTGGTAACTGAGCTTGTTGGGGAATTTATTCTTTTTTAATAATGTAATCATGAAGTTTGGCAATCCCTCTCGTGTCTCAATTGAAGACTTTGGTAATTTTAACCCTCATAATTTTGACAATATTGTCTCCGAAGGAAAAGTGACTATTTTTGCCCCATGGTCTAAGTGCTCCCAATTATTTATAATGCCTTGAGCCAATGTATCCACTCTTCTCTTTTTTTTCTTTTTTTTCACTCTTTTTCTTTTGGCTGTCATTTTTTTTTTTTTGAACCTTTTTCTTTTTTTTTTTAACTCTTTTTTTTTTTTGCTCTTTTATTTTGAACTCTCATTTTTTTCTTTTTGAGATTGGCCCAATTTCGATTGTGGAGACGGAGCCACTCTCTTTTTTTTTTTTTTTTTGCATCCTTCGAAAACGTATTGCCCTTGTGACATCTTACTTCACCGAGAGACCTCTTCCAGTTAGACCCTAGAAGCCAATGGGACATCTTGATCAGCAAGAGGACATATGGATAATGAGATGTGAGTGGGCTAAAGTGAGTTTTTTTTTTTTTTTTTAAAAAAGGAACGACTACGGCACAACTGGGGGACTAGCAGATTTTGCTGTCTCAGGGTTTATTTGAGATGACTAGCGGCCAAAGGGGGCCTCCCTTAACAGGCTTTATGAGATGAAATATTCATCCAGGCTTCTGGCTTGCTAGAAGGGGATCAGATGTATGGAAAGCTCAAGATCTTTGACCATTAAGACTTTGACATTGGAAAAATGGGTAGCAGTTTTTTTTTTTTTTTATACCAACAGTTATGAAATCATCACAAACTGCTCCTTGGATGAATTAAAAAAAGAAAGGGATTGGAGAAATGGGAAAGAAATATATTCATTGATAACTGTGGAAAACACAGTGGACAAGTTTACAGAAGAAAATTTGACTGAATGAAAAGACCTAAAGACCTAAGGGATGCAGACCCGCTGATGCTTCAGTGTGATCTTGTCTACACAAGAGTGAAGTACTGTCACTACTTTGTCATGGGATTGTGCAGTTTGTACTATATAAAAAAATGCCCCTCTAACTAGAGTTGGGTATTGAATCCATTTTAAGTCGGCCAACGAAACTAATACTCATCAAGTTAATGACTGTAGTTTAACGCCTTCGGGCTATAGTGATGTCCTCAATCAGTGTCTGCCCCTGTTCAATCGGAGGAATACGAAAAACCTTCTTCGACGATTCTACCACTTTGCAGGCTGGCAATGTAAAAGAAGTTTTCTCTTTTAAAATTGGTGGTAGCATCAAAAGGATTTTCCCATAATCCTGGAGGAATCTGCTCCTTAGGGGCTCCATTAATCTCACACAAATAATTCCTTATCTTCTCCCAATCACCCTTTCTATATCCTCTATTAAAGAAATCCACCAAATTGAATGCTGTACTAAAATGAAAGGTGTAGTGAGGTTGACGTATGATCAGATTCGCATTTGGTTCTTCTCGCGACTCTTGTATCCAATAAGGATTGTGGAAGGTATAGAGGACATTCCATTTTGCACAACTGAAAAATTGCAAGAGCCATTGAGTCCGTGCATGTCTAAAACCGAAGAAGGAATTTCATTATGTTTGACCGAGGGGGAACAAATTCTGGATGCAATTCGTCTTGGCTCATATAGGTCAACAATTCTGGAACATGGAAGCTGAATGCTACCACGTACCTTTCGCAAAGATACAAAAGGAAACAAAGGGCTTCAGTAGACTACTGGTAGAGGTCTCTTATCCCAAAAATATTGAAGAAAGGATAATCTGGATGGACAGAAAGTCCTCGGAGGTTGTCATTTCCACGGTTGAGGAGAGTAATTTCATGAAACAAATTCAGGCAATCTTCACTCCTTGATTGTAAGACCTGATGCATGATCTGTTCTTGGAGATGGAAAGGTAAAAGGTCAATCCGATATTGCAATCCTGCCAAAACCTCTTTTTCCTTGATCTCTTCATGGCCTTCAAACCCATTCAGCTTAGTCATATCAGTTGTTGAAGGAAGAGAGGATTCATGAACATCCTGGGCGACCATCATTGATGAAGACTTTTGACCTGTCACTACCTCTTTTAAAGGAACCAACAAAGCTTAGATCAAGGAAGTGGGATCAAACCCTTCTAAATCTTCTTTGAGGGCATTGATTGTCTAATTAACAGACTGTTGTTTTGCCCCTAGCTTGAATTTTCCTGCTTCCAACAGGTCTTGGATAGCATGCCCGAGTGCAATGCATTCATCAGTGGGGTGCCCCTCTTGGGTGTGATAGTCACAGTATTGATCTGGGTCATACCAAAATGGTGGAGGATCCTTGACCGATCACGGAAGAACCGTGCCCAAAAGTCCCAGTTTCTTCAATTCAGCATATGCAAGAGACCTAGCCACACCCAATTCGGTGAACTCACGTTGTCTTGAATTTTTCATATTCGCCTCCAAATTTTGGCTCTGATATTGCATTGTGTGGCTATACTGGCCATATGCCTTTCTGAACAGTTTGTCTTCAATAAGCTTCCCTACGACCATTAGCTCTTCAAAAGTCAAAAGCAATCGTGATATTCCGTGTACAGATTCTACAGGATCATCTCCACCTGTTCTGCTTCTGTTGGGCGATTCCACATCTTTACGGCCTTCTCTCTAAACCTCATAATGAAATTGTAGAACCCTTCAGTAGGGTCTTGCCTTAGGGTCTCCAACTCTTTCCGTGTGACATCTACTTCAGTGTTGTATGAGTATCGCTTTGTAAAGGCTTGCACCACTGTTGACCAAGTCTAAGTCTGTGCCTGATCTAATTGTGTCAACCATCGTAAAGCAGGTCCAGCAAGCTAGTACAGAAAAGTCTGCCCCATTTGATTTTTTGTGAGGCCCCAAGATTTAGCCACTGTAGCAAAGATTTTGAGGTGAGCTTTAGGATCACCTGAACCATCAAATTTATCCAATTTCCATTTGAAGTCTTCGGGTATCTTTCCTTCAGGGAAGAACACCAAGTTATCTTCAGGCTCCTCATGAACCGTGTCCTTGACAGTAATTTCAAGCTATGCAACTTTCTCCCTCATCATACGCTCCCTTTCAGTCTCAGGATACTCCTGAGTTACGTTGATCACGGCATCTTCTTCCTCCATCATAATCCTGGTGGGTACCTTAGGCACTGTCGAGACTACTCTGCGAGTCATAGGCTGAGCATGCTCTGGCTCCCTGAAAGTAGGTATTGTGCCTCCTTGGGACATGTCTCGTACTGTTTGTAAGATTTGCACCATAAATTGCTTCATCTCTGCCACCTCAACCTATAATTGGTCCATTTGTCGACCTAACCGTACTTTCGGTGGATCATTGCCTAACGAATCCATGGTGATTCTATCCGGGAAAGCCTGATCGAGCTGTACCTCACGATGTTGGGTGGAGAAGGGGAAGTCCTGAACACCTCTGGATTGGATCAGACCAATTTGGGTTAGCCTATTGTCATAATGGGCTCACGCGGGTAACAGGAAGTCTTTTGATGTGAATTGTGCTTTACATAAGTCAGAGAGAATTATTTCAGGTCACAAGGAATTTACTTGAGTATGTAAAATATTTTTTTTATTTTAAACATTTTTTTTGTATTTTATTTTTATCATTTTTTTGGTATTTTATTTTTATCATTTTTTTTTTTGTATTTTATTTGGCTCAAGTAATCGAAGTCGTCATTGGAGCTTCTAATATTGTAGAAGTTCTCTCAGACCATACTTCAAATGCCATCGTCGCCCAAACATTTCTTAAAAAAGAAAAATAACAAACAAAGAAGAAAGCCGAGTTTCAGGTTCCTGATGATTATATCTTGAATCAATACGAGGTGCCCCATTTTCAAGGGACATGTGGGAATCCATCATATGGGAGTAGGCTCCCATCTTTCTTCGAGGGACTATCACGGGACTATGGGATTCCTTACTTTGGGCGGCGCCTCGTATTGAGGCCAGATTAATCATCAAGCAACCTTAAACTCGGTCTTTCTTACAGCTAACAATGGTTAATTTGTGTCACACCCTAATCATATATGGTCTATTTTTCTACATGATGCATGTAATGGGTAGGCTTAATAGGATAGAACAAGGTCACCCTTGACAGAATCGATATACCTATCGCTCGTGGTCGCAAATTGCGGGCACGTGGTTCTTTTAATATACCTAGAGAGTAGGTCACATAGTCTCAGAGCAATCAAGCTAATGCCTTTTTTGGGTGGCTAAAGCACCCCATAGCACACTAGTAAATACCCTCGCTAGTGATTCTAAACTCGTATAGTAAATATCAAGGGTTGTAGCTTCACCGCGAATTACCCATGACTCCTCATGGGGTCCAACGACTAACTACGAGGGTAAGAGGGGTTCCCATGCAGTGTGTGTATGCAAGAAAGTGGTACAGGAAGCGGCTATCATCCGATCTCAGAGTATGACGTGCCTCACCCCCCCGGGGGTAAAGGCACGACAGGGAGTACCCTCGTTGTTTGATTTCACTTCGAGCACTATGCATGATGCGGTTAGTACACACAAGGGTTAGCCAAGACAAACATATTATGGTATTTATTTATTATTATTATTTTTTTTTGTATTTTGTTTTGTACATTTTTTTTATTTTGTATATATATATATTATTTTTTTTAATTATTTTTGTTTTTTATTTTTTACATAAAAGTTTGGAGAGAACATTCTGTCATTTATTGATAGCACCTATTTAGAAAGTTTGACCTCGGGTGGACGTTTGTCCACTCACATCCGTAGTGAAGTCGCCACTGTAAGTACCGTGGTCCTCGGGACGAGGGTTCCTCAGCCTTATGGGCGACATGGGTTTGATATATATATATGGATGGATAATAGATAATATTGTTAATGTATAATATTGATAAATGGGGGATTAGGATCATGCATTAAAATATACTAATATAATGTGAAGTTGCCACCTAGGGTTAGGGTCTAGGACCCATTAAGTGTAGCCCTATCCATTGTGAACGGAATCGGGCTACATGACTCCATATAATCTGACCAAAGGTTCAGGTAAGGGGTCAGGTTATGAGTGTGGGAAGGTGTTAGGCACCCACCTCGCCCGGCTGAAGACGGTCTCTCTGTATTAGATGCTACATAAAGATGAATGTTCTTTCTCTTTTATTACGGGGATGGGGGATATTATAAACTACATTCAGATGCTATGAATTGAACTAAAACATAATAAATTACATTACATATATGAGAAATACGGACTAAAAGGATGAAATATGAAAGGACTACATTGAATCAACAAGAATGCAGTAATTATACCTGTATGGTTGTATTCCCCTGGCTCAGGGGAGATAGACGAATGGACTGATGCTGATTCTTTCTAGACAGAATAACGGCTCTTTCAAATGATTTAGAGAGGAGAAGACAGACAAAATAACGTCTGAAATAAAGGGGTTTTGATGGTTATCCGTGCACTGACGGATAACAATGCCTAGGAGCAGGAGTGCTCTATGCTCAAAGGGATAATCGAAGGATCTATCCATGACCAAGAAAATTTCACTCACTCACACTCTCATAAGAGAAAGGAGAGAAAAGAGGGTAAAAAAACTTGAGACAAAGAGGGTGGAAATCACTTGGGGAGGGTCTCTCTACCCAAAATTCCTTAGAAAATGAGGGAGGGGGACCCTCTTATTTATAGGGAGGGATCCCCTCTCCACGGCGCCGTGTGTGACATCACAAGCTGATGTCACACCCTCTCATGGCGCCATGGCAATCCGATACACATCCCCACGGTGCCGTGGGAAGGGGTCTACGGCGTCGTGGGAAGGAGTCCACGGCGCCGTGGGGCCGCAGTGCTATATTTTCTTATTTTTAGGCCTTAAATGGGTCATTTTATGCTTAGTATGGTTCTTGGTCTTATGGGTCGGGTATCTTGGATCTAGAAAGAGGAGAGTGAGTCGTCCATTGTCCATGTCCCGTTGTCATCATCGCCAATTAGGGGGTAATAAAAATCAGTGTCTACAGTTATAGAATCACCCATGGATACTGAACCAATTGTTTCTGACATTCAACCCACAATGGTTACTGAATCAGAATCTAGAAAAGTATCTACTAGAGATAGAGTACCCAAGAATTTTGGTGAGGATTTTGTGACCTACCATCTAGAGGCAGATCCGTCCACTTATAAGGAAGCGATGAGATCTAGGGACTCACTACTATGGAAAGAAGCCATTGATGAGAAAATGAGCTATTTAATGCAGAATGAAACCTGGCACCTTGTTGATCTGCCTAAAGGGGCCAAGACAATAGGGTGTAAGTGGGTACTGAAGAAGAAACTTAATCCGGATAGGTCCATAGCCAGGTATAAAGCACGATTTTTTTGCTAAAGGATCCTTGTATTAAGAAGGGCTGAACAAAAACAAAAGGAACAAAAAACAACTAAAACAACACGGTTAGTAGCTAATGGCTATATCCAAGTGAGAGGGATAGATTATTTTGACATCTGCTCTCCGATTTGCCATTTGGCAACAATAAGAATTCTTCTTGCCATAGCATCTATTTTGACATCTGCTCTCCGGTTTGCCATTTGGTAATAATAAGAATTCTTCTTACTATAGCATCTATTAAGCACTATGTTGTGCATCAAATGAATGTAAAAAGGGTTTTCCTTAATGGAGACCTAATAGAAGAAATCTACATGAACCAACCTGAAGGGTTTGTCATGGAAGGTTCTGAAAAAAGAGTTTGTAAATTAAACAAATCTCTCTATGGTCTTAAATAAGTACCTAAATTATGGCATGAGAAGTTTGACAAGACAGTAAAGAGCCTTGGTTTTCAAACCAGCAACTCGGATAAGTGCCTTTATTTTTTGTATGAGTCAAACAAGGTCGCAATTATTTGCTTGTATATAGACGACATGTTGATTCTAGGTTTTTATTTCTCTATAATGAGAGACATTAAAGAAACCTTGTCCAAAGAATTTGACATGAAAGATCTTGGTGTGGTAGGCACCATTCTTGGAATGAGAGTAAACTTCAGTAAGCAAGGGATCACCTTTAGTCAGTCTCATTACATTGAGAGGCTACTTTCTAATTGGGGATACAGTGATTGTAAACCGATTGAGACACCCTATGATTATAACAAATGGTTAAAACCTAACACAGGTGACATCGTGAATCAGTTAGAATATTCTAAACTGATTGATAGTCTCATGTATGCAATGAGTTGCACTAGGCCAGACATAGCCTTTACGGTAGGCATGCTGAGTCGTTTCACTAGTAATCCTGGAAAATAGCATTGGGATATCTTAACGAGGCTGATGAGATATCTTAAGGGTACTCTATGTTATGCTCTATGTTATATTGGACATCCTCCAACTTTGGAAGGATATTCTGATGCATCTTGGTGCTCAGATTTGGGAGACAGTAGATCTACCAGTGGTTATGTATTTACACTAGGAGGAGCAGCTATAGCATGAAAATCCAAGAGACAGACTGGTATTACTCTGTCATCTATGGAATCGAAACTTTATGCTCTAGCTTCTGCAGAAGATGAAGCAGAGTGGATAAAAGATCTAATCATGGATATTCCATTGAGGAGTTTTAAGTTAAACCCTATATCTATTTTTTGTGATAATCAAGCAATAAAGACAATAATGAATAACTCACTCTTTAATGGTAAGAGAAGACACATCAGGCTGAAATAGGTCATCCTGAATTATCGATCAGAATAAGGGATTATCACTTTGATTGATGTAAGATCAAAGGATAATATGGCAGATGCCCTTACAAAGGAATTAAACAAAGATCGAACATTCAAATCTACGAGAGAGATGGGATTAAAGACCATTTAGTCAGGTCTTAACCTAACCCAGTATTATTTTGAATTATTCGAATCTCATCTAGCCTTCGTAAGCATTCGGGACAGTTTACATGTTTCAGATAACTTAGTCAGGTTACTAAGTATGGGGGTTTGTGAGACCATTCCAAATGTGATGGTGTAGCAAATTTTCATGTGAAGTTTTCTTACTTTGTTATTCCACAAAAGAATATGAAAAATGTCTGATATGTTTCAATGATATTATGCTAGTCTTTATGTCATTCCAAATTTGATGACATGTCTTTCATAGTATGGTGTACCATTCCAAATTTGATGATACAACATAAATCTATGACTGATATGACGAACACAGTATTCCAAATAGAAACATGGTATGGTCCTTGCGATAGAGACTATATAGGATCGAGTTCTTGTAAAGAAACTTGATAATGATGCTTATTATTTTTTTTATTAACCTTCAGCCATATATGGAATGTACTAAGTTCTTATTGTTGAACTAGATACTATTGTACAAATGATTGAATTCATATTATCTTATGAAATTCATATTTGATAAATTACAGAGAATGATGAAGATGGAGGAGAACGGTTGAATCTAGATATCGATGAGGATGACTTACTTGATGAGTAAAGTCACATAGATTGCAAGGACTTTTCTTTATCTTTTGGTTTAGTCACCTGCATGTGGAACTTCGGATTTATTGTTGGGTTTAGTTTTGACCTAAAACCCTAGTTTATTTTTTGAAGTTTACTTACTTGATTATTAGATTATTGATATTCAATTTATATTGATTCAATTACTGATTGACCAATGGTTTTCTATACATTTGTGGTGGATATATATAGAACATAGGAGGAGATTGTAAGGGTATTTATGTAATATCCCTTCATATGTTCTAATATAATCCTACTTGTATTAATACTCAGGTTGTGAGGGGCAACCTAGTTATTAGCCCATCTGACCTAAACCCTAGTTTTCCTATAAATACTAGCTGGAGGCAGCAGTCTGGGTATTCCAAACTAGATACTCAGGGTGTAATGCTTTAAGCAACCATATGCTTAAACCCTAAACCTTAACAGTTTCAGCTCCTCCTCTACACCATGCCTTTTATCTCTTAATGTCGCTCTACAGAATCTCCAACACAAGCCTGATGAATCCATTACAAAATTTCTACAGTGAGCCAAGGCTCTTTCCGATGAACTTACGGCAGCGGGTAAACCCCTTCCCCAAGAAGATTTTAATATTCATATTTTCTACTCTCTTCGTGATGAGTTTCAGGCGATTGTCCCTACTTTAATGGCGCAAACTACCCTGGTTCCATACACGGAACTTCACAGCTTACTTCTCAGTCATGAGTATCTCTTGGCATCTCATCAAGCCATCATTGATCCTTTTATTAATGCCAGCACCAATATTGCTCAGCAACAAGCCCGTGGTGCCTCCTCCAACTACTCCAGCTGTGGAACCTCCTTTCCTCAAGGACGTGGTCGTGGTGGTGGGGGTGGCCGCGGTGCTCCTACTGGACCTAGCGACTTCGATCGCTCCAATGCTTTTGCACACAGCCCGTGTACTATCTGCCGTCGTACGAATCATCAAGCAGCCACATGTTTCTATCAATAGCAGGGTATCGGACACCCATCCAGCCAACCCCTTCTCCCTACCCCCACACCACCTTCTCCATCTCCAAATCAGCGCCCTCCCTTCCCCCATACTGCCTATTACTCCATGCCAACCAACCTCCCTAATCACCCAAACACTCCACACTCTCCCTTCCCATCTTATCCGTCACACCCTTTCCCATCACCCACCTATCCACCCGTCCCAATAACCAATTGGATACTTGATATAGGAGCGTCTCATCATTCCACACCTGATCTTCAGGCATTCTCCAATTATGAACCATATACAGGTACTAACTCTCTCATGGTCGGCAACGGTAATTCTCTTCCTATTTGTCATGTTGGAATTTCTTCTGTATCTACTCCTTCCCGTTCTCTTAAGTTATCCAATGTATTGCATGTTCCCCTCTTAACTAATTCTTTACTTTCTGTTTAGAAATTTGCCACTAATAATAATGTCTTTTTGAATTTCATGCTTCTCATTTTTTTGTCAAGGATTCGATGTCCAAGCGCATGTTTCTTTTGGGAATGAGTAACAATGGTCTCTACTCTCTGCTGTTAGCTCCTTCACTGTCTCCCTCTGTCAATTTTGCTGCTCAGTCATCCTATGCTCGTTGGCATCATCGCCTTGGTCACCCTCATGATCGTGTCCTCCGTCTGATGCTACATGGTGAAAGTCTTTCTAAGTCTCCACACTTATGTCCTGCCTGCCAGATGGGCAAATCGTGTCGTCTACCTCTTCGAGAAACAGCCACTCGTAGTTCTTCTCCATTAGACTTGATTTTCAATGATGTTTGGGGTCCCTCCCCCACTTTATCTTCTACTGGACATCGTTATTACATAATTTTTGTGGATGATTTTAGTAAATTTATTTGGTTTTATCCTCTTAAACTCAAATCCGACGTGTTCTCTATTTTCAAGAAATTTCAAGCTCTTGTTGAGCGTCAATTTAATAAGAAAATATTATCTGTTCACGACTTGCATGCCAAGCCAACATAACATACCTTCTATTATTAGGAATCCTTCTAATTAGAACCCTTTTCAATCACACTTCTTCTCAATTTAGGACTTTGAGTTTTCTACGGTTATTGAGATCCTAGGCTGTGGGCTCCTCTAACATTATAAATACCTCTCTGTAATACTGTTTTAATATGAAAATAATAACATCTACAGCATTCTAGTTTAATAGAGAGAGAGAGATTATGGTCGCAACCGGTCTCAGGTAAATAGCTCAATGGCTAAGATTTGATTGAATTAAATCGACGGTTATTAGTTGAAAAACCCATTGTCAAACTTATTTATCCGTACGTACTGCCACCTTTCAGCCATAGTTATGTCCTTAATTTAGACTTTGATAAGCAAAATCCAACAAAAAGTGGATAGACATGCTTTTGAATGCTTCATAAAATGTACCAAATATAAACAGGTTTCATTCTCTTCATCATACGCAATTTCGAACCAACTACTCCCTCTTCATGCCTCTCTATGATTACATATATGGAACCATGAACAAGTCCACCGACAAATTGTATGAAGATTCACACAAAGGAAGGAAAGAGACACCAGATGTAGTACACCTGATTCATTCAACAACACTTCAGTCCTTCTATCATCTACCACCGGCCATTGCCTCGCTCGCATCTGAGCCTTACAGCTCCAGATGGTACTTATCGATGTTATGGCCGATTCGCTATGGGTTCATGTTGTTCACATCCATATTTGGTTCTACCATTACAGTGGAGAGGAACATATTTGATAAACTCAAGCTGCAAACATGGGCAATCCCAAGATTTAGTTTCCATGTAAGACTCTCTAGCTTTTCCCCTTTTTTCTTGCCCCTATTTGTTGCTTTTGTTTTCTAATGACAGGTTGAGCTTTGCCTCGCAGTATTCCTCGTCGAGCCAAAAGGATTCGATCAACAGTTTGATTGAAAGAGCTACTTTTGAGGCCGAGAATGAAGGTGTTAAAGTTTTGAGTTTAGGTCTTCTAAATCAAGCAAGTTTGTACTTCATACATTAGGGTGATGGTATATATGTGTTTGGATTAGGCAAAACATTTTGGAAGATTAAAATCCTCAACATGGGACAAGTTTTCATACACGGTCGAGACATTAATTAATGGGTGGGGATTTATGACTTTTCCAATTCTTTGTCAGAGACCCTCTCATATACACAGCCGTGTATGAAAACTTTCCCCTTAAAGCATTCTTAAGTTTTTGTATTTCCATTGAAGCCTTCGTTTGTTTTGGTGTAAAATTTTATATGTTGGAAAAAATTTTCATTCGCTGTTTCCATTGAAAAACAACAATGGAAAACTTTTCAACTTCGAAGTTTATGCCGAAACATTAAACAAATACATGGTGATTAACTGGGAGAGCAATTTAATGGAAATGGTGAACTTTATCTCCAGAAGCACCCAAATCTTAAGATAAGAATCGTAGATGGAAGCAGCTTAGCTGTTGCCGTGGTGCTTCACAGCATTCCCAAAGGAACAAAACAAGTGCTTCTCAGAGGAAACATGTCTAAGGTTGTTTGAGCTATTGCCAAGAATTTATGTCAAAGAGGAATCCAGGTACAATATTGATAAGTAAACTCAATTCATTAATCCCTTGAAATTCTAATTAATAATAAATTATTGTTATTTGGGTGAGGGTATGGGTGGGGTAGGGATCAGCTCTCCACATGGGGTGTCAACCCATAGATCTCATCGTTCATATGATGTAGACACGTCAAAGATGGGTTCCACACACCATGGACGATGAGATCCATGTTGGGTGGCACCCCATGTGGGTAGAGATCTAATCCGGACTCGTATCGGTGGGGACTTTAGACATGTTTTACTTTGTCAACTCAATTTTATGTATAACAAGTCTCTAACAATGCTAGAGTGGTGGAAACAGGTAGCTGTGGTGTGCAAGGATAATTATGATAAGCTTAATTTACGAATCCCTACAGAGTTGTGGATTAACTTGCTCATCTCTACCAGTTATACCCAGAAGGTAAAACAATCAGTATTGATCGCTATTTTGTCTCTCTTTTGAATTGAGGATTAATTAAGAAACTATTAATTACTATTGGAGGAAATGAATGTCTTAATAATAATAATAATAATAGTATAGGTGTGGCTGGTCGGAGATGGAGAGCTGAGCGAGAAAGAACAAAGAAGAGCACCGGAAGGGACACATTTCATTCCATGCTCACAGTTTCCTCCAAAGAAGGCGGTGCGCAATAAGGATTGTATTTACTATACTACTCCAGCCATGCTCATCCCCAAGGCTCTCCAAAATGTATACTCTTGTGAGGTAATTAATTAATTAATTAGATTCCAACTTAATTGGAGGTTACTTTGCTAATTTAAGATTTCTCTCTATTATTATATTAAGTAAAAGATCATTACCAGTTCTATAAGTGTTTGCATATATGTATGTACATGGATTTGATCAACAGAATTGGCTGCCGAGGCGAGTGATGAGTGCGTGGCGTGTAGCTGGAATTGTGCATGCGCTGGAAGGCTGGGGATACCATGCTCGACATAGAGAGAGTTTGGCTTGCTAGCCTTAGCCATGGATTCCTACCCATGCTCGATCACCCATTGATCTGAGTCTGCTCTCTCATTTATATATTATGTTTAGTTTGTATATGACAGGCCTCTGATGATTAAAAAAAAAGAGGTGGCCCCAATAATACATAGGTATTTGCTATGTCGATCAATTACTACTTAAGTCTCTCTCTCTCTCTCTCTCTCTCTCTTCATGGAATAATGTATGAAGCTTGCACAGTTGCAACCTGTACTAATATTAAGTGTCCATCTTAAAATCCATTGGTTCAAACTTTAAAGTGGGGTGGCCTCTTGTAGCTCTTGTACTTGATAGTCGGAGCACCCAGCCGATGTGGGATTACCTCAATATTCTCCCTTACATGCAGGTCTTTGGCCTTCTATTTTTGTAGGTGGAGCAGTATATTTAGCCCATCATCGACGGAGGCCCAACGTACCGTGATACCATATTAAGCTTTCATATTACAACCAAATGGTTCAAAGTTGGGTGGCCTCTTGTGGCTCTTATACTTGATAGACGGAGCACCCATAGCCAATGTGGGATTACCTCAATAACTAAGAACACATTTCACTTTCGGTCTACAATGGGATTCTTGATTTATAAGGTAATATAAGGTTATATATCATACTATATTATAAATGTAGAAACTCAAAAGTCATGGCAATTCTTTTCATACCAAAAATACCCTTCAACAATATCAATAAGCCCAAAAAAATACCCTTCATTAATTATTAATTATTAATTGTTATAATTTTCAGCTAAATTAAATTCTTCCTCCATTAATAAATCCCCCTCAATGTTACCTTAATTATTCTTTTATAAAAATTAATGGACCAATCGTTTTCCTACTCAGTTTTCTCACATTTTTTCAGATAAATTCAATAAGAGATAATTATCTTATCAAAAAATAATAATTATAATAATAATAAGAGAAAAGCCGAAGGATGCCCCAAAAAAGGAATTGAAGAATATTACTAGGTCTTAAGGACTAGATAATAACGCCAGGCCTAATTCCAAAATGTGATTCCTATTGCCCAACTCCAAGATGGGGAGTTCGGGATCCAATAGTGGATTGCCTCGAAATGATGGGAGAGGATAGGATCTTGATACCATAATGACTTGGTATAAAATTCTTGGTTTCCTCTAGTGGTAGAGGATCTTTATTTATAGTTGACAACATCAATTACACAAGGGTGGTGGAGGAATGAAATCCTACTGATGATGGGGTCTTATCTATGGAAAAAGGGATTGAACCTATTTTTGGTTCTTTAAATGATGAGCTGATGTTAAAGAGTCTCTAAGGGAGATTAGTGTGGTGAGGAAGTGAGGGTTGATTGTAGCAGTATGGATCTGAATCGAGATGGTGATAAGGTTAGATCATGAGTGACCCCCTCTTAGATAAGGGTGGTGGTGCTTCGGGTGGCCCTTCTGGGGTGGGTCTGATGCATGTCCAGTGGAATGTCCCTTATCCGAGGGGGTGAGAGGGGTGGCTCCAAACAAGAAGGCCAAGTCTTCCAAGTGCTCCAAAGAGAAGTTTGGCTCCACCAATAATGATGATGAAAATCCACAAGAAGTCGTTGAAGCTTGTCCTTCCATTCTTACAAAGAATCATTGCAGGATCTAGGCGATTCCTCCCATTCCGGCCAAGAATCATTGTGGAAAAAAGACCATCGGAGGCCCTTCTACTTCTCACCATTCTCATTCGATCAGGATCACTAGGAGTGGGCTAGTGACTGGGTGTTATTGAGCAGTATTCAGATCGTCTACGGCCTGCCTGCCCGTAGCGGCCATAGTAGCGCACTGATAAGGTGCGGCATAATGACCGTCTTACCCTTGCCCGAGTGCCTTGCCCGAGAGGGGGTAAGGCGGTCATTACGCCTCACCTCATTAGGGCGCTTCTATAACCGCTACGGGCAGCAGGCCGTAGATGATCACGATCCTATTGAGCAGTACTTCCTTTTGTTGAAGAAGAAAAAGTGAATAGTGATTTGAAGGGGTGGGGTCCTTTTGATCAACTTATTGCTTGGCCCACTCATTGGCTAGGTTTTCTCAAGTTGGCCTAGGTTTCTGGCTGATTTGGACAGTATTTGTCCTTCATTCCTATTTGGTTTCCTTCCATCTTGTTCTCGGTTGTAGGGATAGGACATTGATTTTGTTGTGGAGGTTTCTTCTTCTATTTAATTATTTTTTTCTTTTTTCTTATTCTTTTTCCCTATTTTTTAGGGTAGGACAGCACCAGGGGGGATTTTGAGCTTCGTTGAATATGTTTTTCATTCACCCAAAAAAAAAAATCTTTCATTTTCTAACTCGAGTTGCTTGAATCCTCATGGATGACTTGACTTGATTTTCCGATTTGAGCTCTACCAATCCATGACACGGTCTCTTTAGCAATTTGAAATCTTCCAATTTAATGCTTGGGCTCATTGACAAGCTTTTTTTGTTAAATATCAGCAGTTGAGTTATATTATAATCACCAAACTAACATACGGACTACAAAGTCGTTGGGTAGTTGGTCCACCTATGGCATAGCCATCAGCAGAGCAGTACCCAACCAGTTAGGACATTACAAGAATCTGTATCTCAATTTCATTAGGGCGTCCCAGGTAATTTCACTCGTAATGAAAGCTGGGAGGCGTTCCCAAACATTGCTAGTTAAACTGACAAGCTTCTCAACTCATTGAACCTGTATACTCATTACAGCACTAGGAAGAGCATTATAGTTTTTTTCAGACACAAATAGAATGTAATCACTAAAACATGAAAACCAATAATATCCAATATTGTACTCATGGCATCCTTTGCCTCAACGAATGCTTCTATTTACATACATATTACATAATCTTCATGATTGGTGTGCATAAAAAGAGACCGGCCTTCTAGTCGGGCAGACTGGGTACATAAAACATTAAAACCTTCCCAGCTCGTAATCTTTGCGATACCAACCTCTTACAAATATTATTATCCTTATTAGTTAGAGTCATTCTCTCCTCCTATGGGGAAAACCTTATATATGGGTCCTAGACCCTTATCTTGGTGGCGACTCCAGAAGAGAAATAAATATTTTCACCCCACTCCCGGCAACGGCACCGGTCCACCTATGGATGTTCCTTTTCCACCAAATATTGGAGCTGAATGTTGTATTATTGGAGATGACACTTCTATTAATTTTTTATATGATAGATAGATAGGAGAAAATCGAATTATTGATTTGATTTCTGTCGATTTCCCTATTACATACAACTTGAAATCAGTAGTTTCTGAGTATATGGAGGAAGGACGATGGGTGTTGCTAAGTGTATCTTCCACGGAGTTACTGAAGATCTATGAGCAAATTATATCATTCCCCTGCCAACAATTTCCATGGAGGATAGAAGGGTGTGATCTTTATTTGAATCAGAGAACTTCTCTGTTGCTTCAACATGGGAAAAGTTACGCATTAAGAACACTATACAAGGCTGGCCACGACTAGTGTGGCAAAAAGGTTTGCTTCCTCAGACATTTGTATTTGGATGGAGGCTGGTACATGGCTGTTTTCCGACTGATGATATGGTATCATGGCTTTCTATACCATTGGCTTCCATGTGCGAATTTTGCTGTATTAATTTTGAATCCTTCTATCATTTATTTTTGCTTCCTATGAAGGTCTGGGTACCAATTTCCAACATTAGGACAATTCAAAAGAAAGCTTTGAGGATAGTTTGGAAGAAAGTTCTTTGAGCTGATGGGGTGGCGGAGCCAGCCAATAGAGAGTACAGGACACTGTTCATCAATATAGGGCAAAAAGAATAGAGAATGTCCAAGGAGAGAGATAGAGATAGAGAGCACTGACATAGCCTACGTCACTTGCTTAGAGAGAATTTTTTGTAATGTAATTAATTTTTTGGGAAAAGAAGTCTATTCGAAAACGTGGCTCCTGCTTCTAGACACAAGCCTCTGCGAAATGATCATCCCACATCCATGCAAGGCAGAAATCCTATCCCTAATGATGCTTCCATGTGCACTCCCATTTTTCCCTCAAATTGGCACTGGTACCAGACTACAGACAGAAAATTCTCCCCCTTAGCTTTCTTGAACAATAAGGATGATTAGAAAAACTATAGAAGTGTACAAAATTTATAAGTTAGATAAGATAAATATTTTATCATGTGATTTATCTAAATAATTCCTCAAATATGTGCTTTTTCTTTGTCTTTTTGGTTAAAACCCAAATATGTGAATTCGATGTCATCAAAGCATCATTCGGTGTGAAATCCTTGTCCTTCTATCCTTGTAGATAGGATACACAATTAATGGACCTACTACCTAGCCCACAAGAGATAGAGAGATTTTTTTTCTTGGTAGAAAAGATAGAGAGAGATTACAAATTAAAATCCTCTGCAGTGTAGGCATTTGACGGTGCACTGAAATACGATTTGAGTCAACACATGGAAGAAACTTCATCTAATAGTACGAGCTCGATACAAAACAGAACCACTGTACACTTTAATACTATGAGTTATGACTGTGCCAAACCTTTGAAATAGTACATTGTTCACCTACGGATCACTGATACTCCACTAAATGATTCAACTTTCCATTATACATTAATACCCGGCCTTGGAGTTGGATGGAAAGGTAATTGAGGCACTCGCACTCGTGCGAGAACAATGGTGAAGGCCCATGTCCTCTGTTCAGTCTTTGTCGGTCGGTTTCATTTCAAACTTCTTTTTTTTTTGATAATTCTAATTTCAAACTTCAAGGAAAGATATTCCACACTCTAACGTTTGGAATGTAATGTATGTTTGTTAGCTGATTCCCACGTAACTAGGCCTCCAACTACCAACGCCCCATTCTCTCCTACAACTTTCAAATTTTGAAGAAAAATGTGTCATCGCTTCTCTTTCAGTCCGGAATTCCGGATCATGTCCCCAAGGACAGCAACTTCGCAACTTCTCTTTGGTATTTATTTATTTATTTATTTTTCTTTGCTAAAGATCTGTATAATAACAAAATTGAAATAAAAAAATAAAATGTACACGATTATAGTCTAAGCATTTCTAAACTTTATAACTAATAGTAAATCTATTCCATAGTTTGTTTATCAAGATTGGATTTACCTTCAGCCCTATTTCTTCTTCTATCTGGTGGAAACTATCTCATTGCTTTCGCGAAGCAAATTCAATAGCAGAGCCAGTTCATGTAAGAATCAGAATTCATCTCCCTGCCAAGGGTGAGTCCAGAAGGCCTAGTTTGGGCTCCCAACGAAAGAAACTCTGGTAAAACAATAATAGTTATAAAAATCACTCTTTTGTGTGATC
Source organism: Telopea speciosissima (assembly GCF_018873765.1). Classification (NCBI taxonomy): domain Eukaryota; kingdom Viridiplantae; phylum Streptophyta; class Magnoliopsida; order Proteales; family Proteaceae; genus Telopea; species Telopea speciosissima. The sequence continues at coordinate 73,181,462 of NC_057916.1, read as the reverse complement.
AAGTGATGAGAAAGAGGTCAATCGGAAAGTTTATCGCATGTTAGAGTCATTTGTCATGTGTAAATCGAGAGAGGACAATTAGCCAGTGCCTTGGGTCACACTGATTGCGTGGGAATCGAACCCCATCTTGGCCAAGGACGTTGCTAAAAATTCCATACCTACAAAGTCTTCGGAATTCCCTCCTTCAGTGCAAGACGAGCTCTTAGTGGATGCTCATTGTAGACCGAGATATTGAATTTTGTGATATGTAATTTTCTTACCCTTTTCCCTCCTGATGGCAATGTTGTAGGTGGGGTAAAGGGATTATAACACTTTGTTTTTAGTTCACTTTGACTTGTAATTCTCCTTGTTTTTATTTTTTAATACAAATGACCTTTTAGTGAAAAAATCACACATTCGGTATTGCCATCAACTGAGAACTAACCTACAAGAGATCTATCTATTGATAAACCTTAGCCAAGTTTTCCAAACAATGGTTTCAAATGGTCAAATTAATATAATATATGTTATGTGTGTATCTCGAATGCTTGTACCTATTTCAAAGATGGATCCGTTCCGATATTTTTGCTGGTGACCGGAATAAATTTTTATTTTTTTTATTTTTTTATTTTTTTTTTATTTTCTGAGGTTTGTGATGGTAGTGGAAGGACCACTGATCTCATTTGGGGGTACGAGGGCAAAGTTTTGCAATACAATTCGACCCGACCCCGATGGATCGACCCAACATTGGAGGAGTATTACCTTATTTTTGTGTCTTATTGTGTAAGCAAGTGAGATGTCAAATTTGGGGTTTTTGTGTTAGGGTTTTGGGAAGAGAGAGGTTGTTGCGCTATTTGGGTGTTCTTCAGAGATCTCCATTGTACCTTTTTCTATTACATAGTGAATCATATTCACCTTCGCCCATGGATATGACAGAGCTCGTCAAAGCAAGTGGGGCAAATCTTATACCATGTTGATTCTTGATCTTTTTTATTAAGATATTCCTTGATATATATACAAGTAGTAAATTAAGATGTGATAACAAAAAAACAAATTTTAGAATACACGGTGGTTAAATACACGTTGCTTTGAGAGGTAATGTTAGGAATGTATCCTTATCACATAGAACATCATATTGGGGTGTGAATCAGATTAAATATGTGTGTGTTATCTTTGTTTTGTTTTGTTTTCTTCGTGTTTCTATGGTGTTTGTTTTTACAATATAATACGGAAAAAATTGATAGATTATATTTTCTTTTAGCTAAAGATTAGCAAAGATTGAATTAAAAAAGAAAAAAATAATACAAGTGTTTAACGTCTGGGCATACCCAGACAATTACAGATAAACAAAAATAGGAAAATAAACCCTACCAAACAAACACAAGAGAAACACCTCCCACTAGCAAAATCTGAACCTTGCTCGCCCTAAAGCATCCTCTAACAAGGACTTGTTAATAGAAAGAGGAAAATCATTAGTTGGGGTTAATAAAAAAGTATTTAAAGATAAAAAATATATATATACTTAAAGGTGAACAAAATAGGTCCCACTCCTTCACATTTTATCCATTCTATTTTTGTATCAAAGTAACAAACAATAATTGAGTATGGAATAAGTCTGAACGACGTGTCCTGATAATCTAAGACCCCATCACAGTACTACAAATTGATTGATTATTGTTAGCATGACACGTGTTTCTTCTCTGAATGATGTGTCTTGATCCAGACATGATTCAAGGTTATATATTAGGTGTATGTATAATGTTCACGTTATATTGGTGTCTATTCTATAAGATTTTAATCAAGAGGAATGAATCATTCAGATAGGCACATTTCAAACTATTGAAGAATTGTTTGGACCACCTACTTGTAGGAGGGCCCGGTCCTTAATGTGTAGGACTGATTTGTCAATTTCCACTTAATGGCTTTTAAAAATTTGTAATTTGAAACTTATGTTTACTACACGTTTTTATCGGTAAAGCTTTGTTGACTATATGTTCTTAACTTGTAGGTCCCTCCTCTAAGGTAACCTACAAGAAACCCTTTTAACAAAAAAAAAAAAAAAAAAAAAAAGGTGAATTCGTGACTCAGCTCAATGATTTCTATGTTATAAATAGTTCTAGGAGCGGAGATACCAGCACGTATCTTTTTTGAGAGGTTAAGGTAGCACTGAAGGAATGGCATCCAAACCAGGTCTCCTGATTGACTGGCCATGGCAAAAGCTTGGAAACATGAAGGTACCTGACCCTTTTCATTTCCATGTAACATTCCACCACATTTCATCGTCTTCTTCTTGTTGTTCTAATGAGGGTTTGTTGTGTTTGAAATGAAGTATGTGGTTTTGGTGCCCGGGCTAGTACATAGTGTTCGTTCATTTGTGACCAAAGAAGAGAGAGAGAGGGACATAACAGTCTTGTTCATCTTACCAATCTTGCTGTGGAGATTGCTTCACAGCCAACTATGGATAAGCTTAGCTCGTTACCAAACTTCCAAATCCAAACACAGGATAGTAGACAAAGGCATTGAATTCGAACAAGTGGATAGAGAAAGAAACTGGTGGGTGATGATGAGTTGTCATTTTCTTTCAGTATTATTTTTGGCTAACTTTCCCCTTGTCTTTCTCATTCGATTGATTTGATGAGAAATAAATTGCAGGGATGACCAAGTCATTCTGAGTGGCATTCTAACCTACGTTGTAGTTATGTATCTTCCCGGAAGTGCTAGAATGCCATTGTGGAAGTGGAATGGTCTTGTTCTTACCATTCTTCTCCACATGGGTCCAGTGGAATTCCTGTATTATTGGTTTCACAGAGCTTTGCACCATCATTTCCTTTATTCTCGTTACCATTCACACCATCATTCATCTATTGTTACTGAGCCCATCACAGGTAATTAATTAACCCACAGCCACTGTTTCTTAATTCTCGATCTCTTATAATTTGTAAGTATATTTCACTGCTACTTCATGCATTTATACTGATAATCTTTGATGCTAATTTTGGTGGCAGCTGTTATTCATCCATTTGCAGAGCTTATGGTTTATTTTCTACTGTTTGCAATCCCGATATTGAGTATGTTATTCACTGAAACTGCCTCTGTGGGAGTGATGGTAGGGTATGTAACTTACATAGATTTTATGAACTACATGGGTCATTGCAACTTTGAGCTGGTTCCAAAGTGGGTGTTCAACATCTTTCCTTTTCTCAAGTACCTTATGTATACTCCATCGTAAGTTTTCAAAGCTCCTTCCCTAAGTTCTGTAGTTTTTTTATCTTTTATATTGTCAACTTAAATCCATTTTACCTACTTTCTAGGGTTCTAGGGGTTGCGGTGTTAATTTCTTGCACCCCAGTGTTAGGACATAGGGGCCACGTCGCACGCGCCCGCCAATGAGAGCGCACGCGGTGGCACAAAAGAGGGCGGAATTTTTGCCATACATGGGGGCATGGCGATCATTCTGGCCTCTGTTGTGCGAGGGCGTGACCCCTACGTCTTTGGCAGGTAACCTTAGAGGAGCAAAAGAGATTAGAGCTATTACTCTAGAACCCCACTTTCGGCATGGCCATCAATAGGGTTCCAGAGAAACAGACTAATCCAAACTCGAACAGATAAAAATCAGCCCTGAGCAAAGCGAAACCGACTTTTTTCCTGCAGGTCCCATTCAATCTATGACAGCTCCATTAATGAGGATCTCATAGTATTAGGGCTCATCCCATTATTACTTATACACTTCATTTATTTATTAATCATCCATTCAATGTCATATCATGTATTAGGGCCCATCCCTACCAACTTCTTGTGGACTGAATTGTACTTAGGGAAAGGATTACGAATATATAAATAGAGTCTTTTGGTGGAGGGCGAATGGGCCATTGTTTGTGTGAGTGGGTCTGTTAAAGAATCCACACACGGACAGTGTGCAGATGATCATTTACCCTTGCTTTTATACTCAATATTTTAAAAGATGGACCACCAACCGGTTTTCTCATGTCGGCTGTGTCATTACTTTAAGTAGTAGTTATGTCCTCAATTTGGACTTTGATAACCATAATCCAAAAAACAAGAGTATAGATCGACATGCTTTTGAATGCTTCATAAAATGTACCAAATATAAACAGGTTTCATTCTCTTCATCATACGCAATTTCGAACCAACTACTCCCTCTTCATGCCAATCTATGATTACATATATGGAACCATGGACAAGTCCACAGACAAATTGTATGAAGATTCACTCATGGGAAGGAAAGAGACACCAGATGTAGTACACTTGATTCACCCAACAACACTTCAGTCCTTCTATCATCTACCACCGGCCATCGCCTCGCTCGCATCTGAGCCTTACAGCTCCAGATGGTACTTATCGATGTTATGGCCGATTCCATATGGGTTCATGTTGTTCACATCCATAATTGGTTCTACCATTACAGTGGAGAGGAACATATTTGATAAACTCAAGCTCCAAACATGGGCAATCCCAAGATTTAGTTTCCATGTAAGACTCTCTAGCTTTTCCCCTTTTTTCTTGTTCCTATATGCTGCTTTTGTTTTCCAATGACTGGCTGATCTCTATCTTGCAGTATTTGTCGTCGAGCCAAAAAGATACGATCAACAGTTTGATTGAAAGAGCTATTTTTGAGGCCGAGAGTGAAGGTGTTAAAGTGTTGAGTTTAGGTCTTCTAAATCAGGCAAGTTTGTACTTCATACATTAGGGTGATGGTATATATGTGTTTGGATTAGGCAAAAACATTTTGGAAGATTAAAACATTCTTAAATTTTTGTACTTCCATTGAAGGTTCCGTTTGTTTTGGTATAAAATTTTATATGTTGGAAAAGTTTTTCAATCGTTGTTTCCATTGAAAAACAACACTGGAAAACTTTTCAGCTTCGAAGTTTATGTCGAAACATTAAACAAATACATGGTGATTAATAGGGAGAGCAATTTAATGGAAATGGTGAACTTTATCTCCATAAGCACCCAAATCTCAAGATCAGGATCGTAGATGGAAGCAGCTTAGCTGTTGCCGTGGTGCTTCATAACATTCCCGAAGGAACAAAACAAGTGCTTCTCAGAGGAAACATGTCTAAGGTTGTTTGTGCTATTGTCAAGAATTTATGTGAAAGAGGAATCCAGGTACCATATTGAGAAGTAAACTCAATTCATTAATCACTCGAAATTCTAATTATTAATAAATTATTGTTATTTGGGTGAGGGTATGGGTGGAGTAGGGATCAGCTCTCCACATGGGGTGCCAACCCACATAGATCTCATGGTCCATACGATGCGGGCATGCCAAAGGGAGGTTCTACACACCATGGACGATGAGATCCATGTGGGGTGGGACCCCATGTGGGTAGAGATCTAATCCGGACTCGTATCGGTGGGAACATTTAGACATGTTTTAATTTGTCAACTCAATTTTATGTACTACAAGTCTCTATTAATGGTAGAGTGGTGGAAACAGGTAGGTGTGGTGTGCAAGGATAATTTTGATAAGCTTAAGTTACGAATCCCTACAGAGTTGTGGATTAACTTGCTCATCTCTACCAGTTACACCCAGAAGGTAAAACAATCATTGATCGCTATTTTGTCTCTCTTTTGAATTGAGGATTAAGAAACTATTAATGACTACTGGAGGCAATAAAAATGACTTAATAATAATAATAAAAATGTAGGTGTGGTTGGTCGGAGATGGAGAGCTGAGCGAGAAAGAACAAAGAAGAGCACCGGAAGGGACACATTTCATTCCATGCTCACAGTTTCCACCAAAGAAGGTTGTGCGCAATAAGGATTGTATTTACTACACTACCCCAGCCATGCTCATCCCCAAGGCTCTCCAAAATGTATACTCTTGTGAGGTAATTAATTAATTAATTAAATTCCAACTTAATTTGAGGTTACTTTGCTAATTTAGGATTTCTCTCTATTATTATAGTAAGTAAAAGATCATTACCAGTTCTATAAGTGTTTGCATATATGTATGTACATGGATTTGATCAACAGAATTGGCTGCCGAGGCGAGTGATGAGCGCGTGGCGTGTAGCTGGAATTGTGCATGCACTGGAAGGCTGGGATACACACGAGTGTGGGGATATCATGCTCGACACACAGAAAGTCTGGCTTGCTAGCCTTAGCCATGGATTCCTACCCATGCTCGATCACCCATTGATCTGAATCGTATGAATGAATAAAGAGTGCACCAATGAAAGCTGCCTGAAAACATGTAAACTTGATTCAGGGGATAATTTATGAAACTTGCATCTCTCTCTCTCAATTATATATTATGTTTAGTTTGTATATGGCATGCCTCTAGTGATTAAAAAATAAAAGAGGTGGCCTCAATATTACATAGGTAATTGCTATGCCAATAACTACTTAAGTCTCTCTCTCTCTTCATGGAATAATGTATGAAGCTTGCATGGTTGCAAATTGTACTAATATTAAGTTTCCATCTTAAAATCAGTTGGTTTAAAGTGGGGTGGCCTCTTGTGGCCCTTATACTTGATAGTCAGAGCAACCACGGTCGATGTTGGATTAACTCAATACTCCCCCTTACATGCAGGTCTTTGAACTCTATCTTCGTGGGTGGAGCAATGCCCATCATCGATAGAGGTCCAACATACCCGCTTTGATACCATATTAAGCTTCCATCTTAAAACCAATTGATTTTTAAGGCATCAAATAGATGAACTGAAATATATATTATACTATTATATAAGCGCACGAATGCATACTTTGTGACTACTTTTTCACTTGATAACTTTATCCTTTCTTTTTATATTTTTTTCCATCTTTTTATTTTTCCCAAAATGTTTGGGACCCTTTCCATTTTTTTTAATATTCAATTACTCATTAAAAATTAATTTCCTTATTCCTCTCATCTCTCATGATCCCTTCCTCATCTCTCATTCTTTCCATACTCTCTCTCCTACTGCCTTTTTTTATTTTCTACTCTCTCTCCCACTTTCCTTTTTTGCTTCGAAAACTCTTCCCTTCCTCTCTTTCCCTCTCTCACATTACCCTCTCTCTCTTTCTAAAATATCTCTCCCCTCCTAATATGACCGCCCACCCCAATTCATATCTTTCTAAAAAAAAATCCTCTCTCCCATGATTGCTTTCCTAATCTTAGTGTCCTTATCAGTAAACTCATAAAATTTTAGTATGGCCAAGAGAACCTATGAAATCACTATCCGTTTCTAGTTCCATTTTTTGACACCCTTAATTGACCCTAGTTTTGATCTGATTCTTGTCGATTTCCCTATTACATACAACTTGAAATCAGCAATTTTTTAGTACATGGAGGAACTGACGATGGGTGTTGCCAAGTGTATCTTCCTCAGAGTTACTGGAGATCTACGAGCAAATTATATCATTTCCCTGTCCATCGTTATGACAGAGGGTCTGCTAACTGCAATACCGGAGCTGGTTACTAGGGAAGATAATGAGATGCTTGCAAGAATTCCCTCACCTGAGGAAATCAAAGCTGCTGTGTTCGATCTGGACCCCTCCAGTGCACCAGGTCCAGACGGGTTTCTAGGTGTCTTTTTCAGGGTCTGCTGGGACATTGTTGAAGCGGATGTCTGCAACGGGATACAAAATTTCATTCAAGAAGGAGTGATCACAAGGGGCATTAACAGCAATTTCCTAAGCCTGGTACCGAAGGTGGAAGGTGCAAATAAAGTGGGGCAGTTTCGCCCAATATGCTAGGGAACTTCTTTTTTAAATTAATCCCTAAAATTATGGCAACTCGATTGGCCAGGATCCTGCATAAGCTAATCTCCCCAGAGCAAGGAGCATTCCAGAAGGGGAAAGTGATATTTGAGAGCATTGGTGTAGCATCAGAGCTGGCTAATATCATGTCCCTGAAATGTAGGGGTGGTGGATTGGGCATGAAGCTGGACATTCAAAAGGCATTTGATACGCTTGACTGGGGCTACCTTTTTTATGTCCTGCGAGCTTTTGGTTTTTCACAACTATGGATCTCGTGGGTACATCAGATATTGCAGACCACCAAAATTTCCATCCTAATAAATGGAGGTCCAGTGGGTTTTTCGGGGTGGAAAGAGGGCTGCGGCAGGGAGACCCCTTATCCTCTCTTTTATTTATCCTCTCAGAAGAGGTACTTTGCAAAGGTCTCACGGAATTGCGCAGAAGAGGAGAGATTTCAGCTCTTCCAGGTCCACGGCAGGTGGAAACTCCTACTCACCTCCTCTATGCTGATGATCTTTTCATCTTTATGAAAGCAGATTTAAAGAGTGTGCAGCGGGTACGACAGTTTTTAGATGACTATGGCTCCTACTCGGGTCAGGTAATCAACCTCGCAAAAAGCAAGGTTTTTTTTGGAAGAATCACAGCAACCAAGAAGCAACGACTGTCTTTAGCTTTACAAATTCCTATCTGCAAGCTTCCCACCCGATACTTAGGAGTGGAACTAGTGAAAGGAAGAGTGAAAAGGGAGGTACTTATGCCTTTGGTTGATAAATTTAAAAGAAGATTGTCTGCCCGGAAGGGGTGCCTTCTTTCTATGGCGGGGCATGTGGAATTAGTCAGATTCGTGATGTGTAGCATTCCAATTCACAACTTCTCGATTTACCTATGGCCAGCATCAATTATCAACCTCATGGAAAGATGGATACGTAACTTCATCTGGATGGGAGAAGCAGAAAAATCCAAGGCAGTCACAGTGCGTTGGGACAGCCTCTGCAAACCCAAGAAGGAAGGAAGACTAGGGATTCGACGCCTTCGAGTTCTAAATTTGGCCCTGATTGCTAAGTTAGCTTGGTCAATAAAAATGGAGAAGATAAACTTTGCGAGTTTCTTGAGAGGGAGGTTTTTAAAGAAGGATGGCACCCCAAAAAAGGCATTCGGCACATCTACAGTGCTCCCTGGGATTTACAGGGTATGGAACTTTGTTCAATCTGCAGAACAATGGGCAGTGGGCAATGGAACCTCTATCCGGTTCTGGTATGACAATTGGGTGGGAGACCAGAGTATTGAGAATCTATTGAAGCCTAGCAGGATACCCCTCAATCTATCAGCCATAGTTTCAGACTTTGTAGAAGGAGATCATTGGGACTTCCCTAACGTTAAATCTCCAGCGATCCATGCAGTGTTTGAAAAGATCAAGGACTTGGGCATCGCAGCTATGGCAAGAGAGGACCTTCGGATGTGGGCACATTCAAATACGGGGAGCTTTACTGTCAAATCAGCTTGGGAAGGTCTGAGACTAAAGGCAGCCCCTCCACCTTAGAACTAGGCAATATGGCAGCGAGTGCTACACCCTCGCTGCTCTTTGATGGGTTGGAGGATGGCGCATGGTGCCCTCCCAACAGATGACATTGTAAGGAAGAGATCTGTTCCAATTGTGTCAAGATGTGAGCTGTGTAGAGAGGCATGCAAATCAAGTGCACACATTTTCCTGGAATGCCATTTCTCTGTTCAGGTGTGGCATGAAATCCTCTCCTATTTCAAAGAAAATTGGACTAGATTCCCTTCAATGGAACTACTCTTTTCATGGTGGCGAAGGAAGGTGAAGAGCGTGCCCTTAAGCCAAGTATGGGAGCTGCTTCTCATCATTGGTTGTCAACAAATTTGGTTTGAGCGCAATAAACAAAGATTCGACAATCGAGAAGGAACACCTATGTAGGTGGTGAAACGCTGCCTCAGAGAAGTCTCAGATAGCTCAGGTGTTAATGCTATTTGGGTGAAGGGAGTGGAAGAACTGGTCATGGCAAGAAATTTCCATGTAGCCATTGCAAGGCCATCAGCAAGCTCCATCTTAGAACTCAAATGGAGACATCCACCCCCAGGTTGGACAAAGTTGAATATAGATGGCTCGTCCCTGGGAAACCTAGGGTCTTCAGGGGCGGAGGGATTTTCAGAAATCAAGTTGGATACCCAATCCGGTGCTTCACAACTTTCCAAAGAGTGGAGACTAATTTTAATGCAGAGATGGAGGCCTTTTTTAAAGGAATTAGAGAAGCGAAAGAGCTACATATTAGCAATTTATGGGTGGAGTGTGACTCTACATCGGTGGTTTCACTCAAAATCATTTCCATGGCACTTTATACAGCTGTGGTGGACTATATCTGGTTTCCTATGCTCCATTCAATGGCGCATTACACACTGCCTCCGTGAGGTTAACACGGCGGTGGATGCTCTTGCCAAAAAAGTAGCAACTCAACAGGAATCCTACTATTGGACCATCGCCCCCCCTTTCATTGCCCACGCAATTGAATGGGAAGCTTCAGGCCGCCCTTACTATAGGTTCTAACTTTAAGAGATTAGAACGATTTGTTTGTAATGGCGAAATGGGATTGGCCAGCCCTGGCTAGTCTTTATATTCCCGCATGATGTAACAGTTTCTCTATTTTAATACATATATTGCTGATCTTTACCAAAAAAAAATATATCATTCCCCTGTCAACAATTCCCATGGAGGATAGAAGGGTGTGATCTTTATCTGAATTAGAGGACTTCTCTGTTGCTTTAACATGGGAAAAGTTACGCATTAAGAACACTATACAAGGCTGGTCACGACTAGTGTGCCAAAAATATTTGCTTCCTCGGACATCTATATTTGGATGGAGGCTGGTACATGGCTGTTTTTCGACTGATGATATGGTATCCAGGCATTCTATACCATTGGCTTCCATGTGCAAACTTTGTTGTAGTAATTCTGAATCCTTCTATAATTATTTTTGCTTCCTATGAAGGTGTGGGTACCGATTTCCAACATTAGGACAATTCAAAAGAAAGCTTTGAGCATAGTTTGGAAGAGAGTTCTTTGAGCTGATGGGGGTGGCGGAGCCAGCCAATAGAGAGTATACGACGTTATTCATCAATATAGGGCAGAAAGAATAGAGAGTGTCCAAGGAGAGAGATAGAGATAGAGAGCACTGACATAGCCTACGTCACTTGCTTAGAGAGAATTTTTTGTAATGTAATTAACTTTTGGGAACAAGAAGTTTATTCGAACGTGGTTCCTGCGTCTAGACACAAGCCTCTGCGAAATGATCGTCCCACATCCATGCTAGGCGAAAATCCTATATCTGTTGATGCTTCCACACGCACTCCCATTTTCCCCCCAAATTGGCACTGGTACCACACTACAGACAGAAAACTCTATCCCTTAGCTTTCTTAAATGATAAGGATGATTGGAAAAACTTATAGTAGTGCACAAAATGTATAATTTAGATAAGATAAATATTTTATCATGTGATTTATCCAAATAATTCCCCACATATGTGAATTTTTTTTTTGGTTAAAACCCAAATATGTGAACACGATATCATAAAAGCATCATTGGGTGTGAATTCCTTTTCGTTCTATCCTTGTAGGCAGGATACACAACTAATGTACTTACCATCCAGCCCACAAGAGATAGAGAGAGAATTTTAGATTTTTTTTTGGGTAGAAAAGATAGAGAGAGATTATAGATTAAAATCCTCTGTAGTGTGGGTATTTAACGATGCACTGAAGTACGGTCCTGAAAGCTCAACGTGTGGAAGAAGCTTCATCCAATGATGCGAGCTCGATACAAAATAGAGTCATTATACACTTATTACGAATTATGAATTATGACTATGCCAAACCTTTGAAATAGTACGTTGTTCACCTACGTATCACTGATACTTGACTAGTTGACTCAACTTTCCATTATACATTAATACGCGGCCTCGGAGTTGGATGGAAAGCTAATGGAGAGAACAACGGTGAAGGACCACGTCCTCTGTTCAATCTTTGTCGGTGGGTCTCTCATTTCAAACTCCAAAGAAAGATATCCCACACTCACGTTTGGACATTTAATGTATGTTTGTTAGCTGATTCCCACGTAAGCTGCCCGGAAGGACTGTGCTGCCTAGACATGGTGAGGCGTGCAATGATTGCGTTACCCCTACTCGGGCAAAGACTTTGGGTAGGGGTAAGGCAATCATTGCACACCTTGCCGTGTCTAGGCAGCACGGTCTTGCCGGGCAGCTCGGCAATAGTGGATCCAAATTGCATAACTAGACCACCAACTACCAACGTCCTAGCTCTCCCTACAACTTTCAAATTTTGAAGAAAAAAGTGTCGTCACTTCTCTTTCAGTCCGGAATTCCGTATCATGTCCTCATACAAGGACAGCAACTTTGCAACTTTTCTTTGGTAATTTTTTTTTATTTTGTCTTTGCTAAATATCAGTAAAAGAACAAAATTGAAATTAAAAAAAAAAATGTACACGACTGTAGTCTAAGTATTTCTAAACTCAAAAATAGTAAAATCACTCTACAACTAATGGTTTTTTTTTTTTCCTAAAGGTCAGCAATGTATTGATTATGGAATGAAAAGAAGATGTTACAAGATGAAAATCATAACAAGAAAGACAACAAAAGAAGGGCGACACCCCTTAGGTGAACCTGTAATAGGGCCGCCCCATGGCATCCCAGCTTACAAAGTGGGCAATGAAGCCTGGTGAAGGCTGCCAGGAATTAGATTCTTTTTTCTTTGAGGCGTGATTCGCAAGTGCATCTGCGGCTGCATTAGCTTCTCTGTAGCAACGAGTTATTCTCCATTGGATAGAGCCTAGATAGGGGGAGATTGACCACCAGCTTTGCAAGTAACTCCAGGGGATCTTATCGGAAAGAATAGTTGGCACTGCTGCTGCTGAGTCACATTCAATCCAGAGCTAGGGAATGCCCAGGTCACGAGCTTCTTTAATACCCACCATGAATGCTGCCACCTCAGCCATGAAATTGGTTCTAACTTCCAGGTAAGTGGCAAAGCACTTGATCGGAGTGCCATTGTGATTTCTAAAAATACCACCCGGACCTGAGGAGCTTGGATTTCCCAACGAGGACCCATCAATGTTTAACTTCAACTAGCCTGGAGGACGATGCTTCCATTTTACTTCCAAGATAGGCTTTGCAGGAGAGTTGGAGATGGGAATTCGCAGCATTCTAGCCAATGATAAATCATGCACTTACTTAATTCTTACCCTATCTGACTTGGATCAGTACCTCACTTCTCTGAAACACATTGACACCACCTGAGAGTGAGGTCTTTTAATATTATCAAATCTCCTTCTATTGCGCTCCAACCAAATCTGTTGACATGCAATAACAATGAGAGGTCCCCAGATAGTAGGAAGGGGAACAAGCTTAAGTTTTTTCCTCCACCAAGAAAATAAAAGCTGGATACTTGGGAACCCAGTCCAGCTTTCGTTGAACTGAAGCAATATATTCCTCCAAACATCACAAGAGAAGGAGCAGTTCAGAAAGATGTGTGTGCTAGATTCACAAGCAACACCATAAAGCACACACCTAGAGGCCAGTGCTACAGCCTTGCGTTGAACTTTGTCATCGGCTGGAAGGGCTCCATACATCAGATGCCATCCAAATAACAGAAGTTCGGGGCTGCAGGTTATTTTTCCAAATGGCCCATTCCCATTCCCAAGGCGGTGCCTTGGATCTAATTGCCTCCCAGGCTGATGCAATCGAGAATGGCCCTAAATTGGTGTGAGCCCATACACGTCGATCTAGCTTGTTGGAAGGGGGGGGCGTCCAATCTTTGGATGATATTTAGAACATGGTGGAGAGTTGGGTCAGATGTTGCCGGCAGATCCCAAGTACCTTCCATAAAAAAATCAAAAACTTTAGCCTCAAGAGTTCTAGGAATAAAATGGGGATGCATTAGGTCCTCCACGCTCTGGTTACCAATCCACTTATCATACCAAAAGTTAATTGAATGACCATCTCCCACAACCCACCGTTCAGATGTGCATACAAAGTTCCAGACCTTACGAAGACCTGGGAGGATAGTTGAGGTTCCAATGGATTTTTTAAGAGATCCATCGGCCTTAACTAATCTCCCCCGCATGAAGCCTGCAAAGACAGAGGTGTCCGTTTTAATGGACCAAGCTAGTTTAGATAGAAGGGCCATATTAAGCTCACTTAGGCGACGGATCCCAAGACCTCCTTCGCTTTTTGGCTTACAAACACTGTCCCACTTGACTGTTATGGCTTTAGTGCTACCAGACACTCCACACCAGATGAAATTGCGAATCCATCGTTCCATGAGAGCAACATAAGAAGCTGGCCAAAGGTAGATGGAAAAATTATGAACAGGGATACTTCCCATAGCTGACCTGACTAACTCCACTCGCCCTGCCATGGAGAGAAGGCGACCCTTCCAAGCTGCCAATCTTTTTTTGAATTGATCTACAAGTGGAAGTATCATATCCCTTTTCGGCCTACCTTTGCTCAGTTGAACCCCCAAATATCTCATAGGGAGGGAACAAATAGGAATCTGCAACTCCAAGAGCAGTCGCTGTTGTCTCGGCACAAAGATTCTACCTATAAATACTTTGCTCTTAGCAAGGTTAATTTTTTTACCCGAGTAGGAACCATAATTGTCAAGGAAAAGCTTCACCTGTTTAACACTCTGGATATCTGCCTTCATGAAAATAAAAAGATCATCAGCATATAAGAGATGGGAAGGGGTAAACACCTGGCGTGGGCCTGGCAGTGCTGCAATTTTGCCCTTCTGACGAAGATCACTGAGTCCTCTGCAAAGAACCTCCTCTGAAAGAATAAATAGGAGGGGCGAAAGAGGGTCCCCTTGGCGCAGACCCCTTTCCACGCTAAAGAACCCCACCGGGCCACCATTGATCAACACTGAGATTCTTGAAGAGAGTAGAATTTGATGTACCCATGAAATCTATAAATTTGAAAACCCAAATGCACTTAGAACATCAAAGAGATAGGACCACTCTAGAGTGTCAAACGCCTTTTGGATATCAAGCTTCAAGCCCATACCTCCTCCTCTGCACTTGACTGACACTAAATTTGTAAGCTCAGAGGCCACCCCAATATTTTCAAAGATGACTTTTCCTTTCTGAAAGGCTCCCTGCTTTGCCGAAACTAGTTTTTGGAGAATAGAAGAGAGACGGCTAGCCAATATCTTCGGTATAAGCTTGAAAAAGAAATTCCCCAAGCAATTAGGTCGGTACTGCCTCACCTTGTTTGCATTATCAACTTTCGGAACCAAGGTTAAAAAATTGTAATTTACCCCCTTAGTTACCACTCCTCTGAAAAAATTCTGGACACCCCGACAAACATCTCTCCCTACCGTGTCCCAGCAAACACAATAAAAAGTACCAGGGAAGCCATTTGGGCCCGGGGCACTAGAGGGATCCAGATCAAACACTGCAGCCTTTATTTCATCAGGAGAGGGGATCTTGGTAAGCATCCCATTCTCCTCCTCTGTAACAATGCTAGGAATCACTAGAAGCAGGTCAGCCTTCTTGATGGAGTCTCCTCTTTTGAAAAGAGCTTCAAAATGCTTAGCCATACAAGACCCTATGTCTCCTGGATTTGTTAAGACCGAATCATTTTCTTTTACTATTTCTTGAATAGAGTTGCGAGCGTGCCTGATTTTAGCTGACAGATGGAAGAACTTCGAACAACGATCTCCATACTTTACCCTTCTCTCTCTAGCCTTTTCACTCCACAACTTCTCTTGGAGCAAGACAGCCGCATCATAGTTTCTCCTGGCTTCCAATTCTTGCTCATAGAGATCTCCTGGATCCTCTTGAACATCATCCAAGGCATTTTGGGCTGACTCAAGCAAGGCCCTAGTCCGAGAGACATCATGATCTATGTGAGGGAAGACTTCCCTAGCCCAATTTAGGAGAGGACCTTTCAAGCGCTTAAGCTTTTGGGCCACAACAAAGAGAGGGGAGCCATGCACTGGTTCAGCCCAAGATAACTAAACAAACTTTCTGAAATTTGCATGCTCAGCCCAAAAACGTTGCATTCGAAAAGGCACATTATGTGGGCGGCTGGGATACTCACAAGAAACAAGAAGCAGGGAATGGTCCGAGGGTCCCCTGACCAAGACCCGTTGAATGCCTCCAGGATAGTGCTGCCACCATAGGTCATTAACAAAGCTGCGATCCAAGACTGCTAACATTCCCTACCCTTCTGTTGTTAGTCCAGGTAAACTTGGCACCCGTGGAGGGGATTGGAAAATGAGAAGCTGCCTCCACCATGGCTGCAAACTCTTCAGCAGATCCAATATTAAAGCGACCCGAACCTCTTTTTTTGAAAGAGAACATGCATGCATTAAAATCACCCATTACAAGCCAAGGACGACCATTCCCAGCAAGAGACACCAAGTCACACCACAGCTGACGACGCCCAGACTGAAACAGCTTACGTGGACCATCGAAATGAGACTTGTAATGCCGTTGACCTCAACCTGGAGAGAGATCTGCTGATCCGATTGTAAAATAACCACTGGCCTCACCAACCCTTCCTGCCATAGAAACCAGATGTTCGGATTGCCTTCATGCCTGGAGTTTGAAATTAACTCTGCTCTAAACCCCAGCTGAGAGAAGAAAACCAATGGGCATCTATCCACTTCAATCTTGGGTTCTACCAAGCAGAGAAAATCCAGCTTATGCTCATTTGCAGTCAATCGTAAATGAGCTCGAGCCTTGACATTGCCAATGCCCCTGACGTTCCAGTAGATGCACTTCATGAGGAAACTGAGGGGAGATCACCTTGGCGCCCTTGCACGACCCCCTGCTGCTGGGACTTGCTTGTGGCTGCAGCCACCATGTCCATCTCCACATCACGGCGGCGGCGATGAGTCCCTGCAATGATGTTGGCTTGCTCCACGTTCTATCTCGTACCTGGCGTCTTCTTGTCACCTTTGTGAATGCAGCATCACCTTCTGCATCCAAAGCTAACTCAGGCTGGGCATGCGTAACCACGGCTGTGCGACCCTGGTTCTAGCTTGTGACAGCAATAGGCGAGAGATCCACTTCTAGTCGACCTTCTCCATGGCTGGTCCATCTCGAAGGGTCAGCCGGGCTATGGTTGTCTAGCCATGAAGGAACCACGAGTTTAGGCCCATGTGGCTGTGATGGGGACACGTGGGTGGGACTTGCCAAATTTAAATGTGCTTCAACAGCAACGTCTCTACCACCTTCTTCGCTAGAGGAAATCTCAGTGTGCTCATTTCTGATTTGGGGTGATTGAGTGAGTGGGACTCTACTAACTTCCATGTCAGCCGATTGAAGATTATCCTCTTGGATAACCACATTGGATCCCAAGATGTGCGCCTCGATTAGGAGAGAATGAAGTGTTGTGACCTTATCATACACCTCGATTGGGGGAGATTGAAGTGTCGTGACCTTATCATACTCCTCGGCTGGGTGAGATTGATGAGCCGTGTCATGTTCTAACTCCTTCGTCGGACTACCATCGTGCTGAACATCCCTTCTCACCAGGGACCTGCGTTGTCGTCGTCGTCGCCGTCGCCTTCTAGGAGGTAAGACCTGCTCGGATTCTGCACCTGGAATGTCCCCTCCATTAGGCACTGCTGGTTCTCGCTGAGGGCAGCCTTCAGGTTTGTGTCCATATCGGTGACAACTTGTGCAACGCGACGGAGGATCTTCATAATCCACCGTCTGCTTGAAAATAAAGAGTTCAGAAGAGGCTTTTTGTTCCCTTTCAACGTAGACCTCTTCCACTCTAGGACAAGAAATATCAATGTCCACGCAAACTCTTGCGTAGCGACCATAGAATGAACCAGTAGTCTTGCGATCAATAGCGATAGGCCTTCCCACTGCTTTCGCGATAGAGAAGAGAATGTCCTGGTGCCAATATTCCTAAGGTAGCATGGGGAATCGAATCCAAGTGAGTCGATGAGTTGTGGTTTGGGCATCAACCTGAAAATCTTTACGCCATTGTTGGAAACGTAGGATCTGGCCTTCGACACGAACCGGTCCTTTTCTCCAGACACTGGTCATATCACTCGCATTCTGGAACATGAAAACCACAAATCCTTTGCCGATAGACTTCACCTCCACTGAGTCCTTCAATGCCCAGGCCTTAGCTACATCTCGGACTTTGCCCATTGTAGTGAAACGGAAGTTCACCCTACCCAGTAGAGCATACTGCATCTTTTCCAACTGAGCCATATACGCTGCCTGGGGAATTTTGATTCTAGTGAGACTGCCATCCCTCACTGGAGTGGGGAAATTAGCGATCTTTGGCAGACGGGGCTTGGAAACTGCAGCGTAGGACCGAGGAGGGGCGGTGGGTTCCAGCGTGCCCACATGAGCCGGGAAGCCAAGGAAGCCACCCAAATCTTTGACCATAGTAAATTCACCAAAAAAACACCCCTGTTATCAAACAAATTCCAATTCGGAACATCGATTGCCTTCCAAAATGGAAATTCCTCTTCTCCCCAAAATAATGGTTCAAATTCTACAACTAATGGTAAATCTATTCTACAGTTTGTTTATCAAGATTGGATTTGCCTTCAGCCCTGTTTGTCTTCTATCCGATGGAAACTATCTCATTGCTTTCGTGAAGTAAATCCAATAGCAGATTTCTTGGCTAAGAACATTGCTAAAAATTCCATATCTACAAACTCTCCGAAATTCCCTCCTTCGGTGCAAGATGATTTCTTAGCGGATGCTCATTGTAGACTGAGATATCGATTTCGTAATATGCAATTTTCTTGTTCTTTTTCCTGTTGATGCCAATGCCATAGATGGGGCTAAGGGATTTTAGCACTTTGTTTTTAGTTCACTTTGACCTATAATTCTCCTTCTTTTTTTTTTTTTTAAGTGCAAATGACCTTTTAGCGAAAAAAATCACTCTACAACTAAAATCACACCTTCGGTATTTCCATCAACAGAGAAATAACCCACAAGAGATCTATCTATTCGGCAAACCTTACTTGAGAAACTATTGATAAACCTTAGCCAAGTTTTCCGTACAATGATTTCAAAGGGTCAAATTAATATAATATATGTTATGTGTGTTTCTCGAATTCTTGTACCTATTTCGAAGATTGATCCGTTCCGATATTTTTGGTGGTGACTCAAATGAGATTTTTTTATAAGGCCTGTGATGGCAGTGGAGAGATAACTGATCTCATTTGGGGTATAGGGGCGAAGCTTCGCGATACAGTTTGATCCGACCCAATAGATCGACCCGACTTGGAGGAGTATTACCATGTTTTCGTGTGTTGTTGTGCAAGCAAGTGAGATGTTAGATTTGGGGATTTTGTGTTAGGGTTTTGAGAAGATTGGATTTACCTTCTTCCACTATTTGGGTGTTCTTGAGAGATCTCCACTATATCTTCTTCCATCACACAATGAATCATATTCACCTTCGCCCGTGGATGTGACAGAGCTCGTTAGAGCAAGTGGGGAAAGTCTATACCAAGTTGTAATGTAAATCTTGATCTTTATTATTAAGATATTCCTTGAAATACACAAGTGGTAAAATTGTGATAACAGAAACACAAATTTTAGAATACACAGGTGGTTAGATACACGTTGCTCTGAGCGGTAATGTTAGGAATGTATCCTTATCACGTAGCACATCATATTAATTATGTCTACAATCTACCTTGACAGTTTGTGTCTTTTTCTTTTTAATATACATGAGCTTTTTAACAAAAAAACAAGTGGAATTCGGGACTCAGCTAAGTCATTTCTATGTTATAAATAGTCCTAGGAGCAGAGATACCAGCACGTATCTTTTTTGAGAGGTTAAGGTAGAACTGAAGAAATGGCATCCAAACCAGGTCTCTTGACTGACTGGCCATGGCAAAAGCTTGGAAACATGAAGGTACTACTACTACCTGACCCTTTTCATTACCATGTAACATTCCACCACATTTCATCATCTTCTTCTTGTTGTTCTAATGAGGGTTTGTTGTGTTTGAAATGAAGTATGTGGTTTTGGTGCCCGGGCTGGTACATAGTGTATGTTCATTTATGACCAAAGAAGAGAGAGAGAGAGAGGGACATAACAGTCTTGTTCATCTTACCAATCTGGCTGTGGAGATTGCTTCACAGCTAACTATGGATAAGCTTAGCTCGTTACCAAACTTCCAAATCCAAACACAGGATAGTAGACAAAGGCATTGAATTCGAACATGTGGATAGAGAAAGAAACTGGTGGGTGATGAGTTGTCATTTTCTTTCATTTGTTATTTTTGTCTAGCTTTCCTCTTGTCTCCCTCATTTGGTTGATTTGATGGGAAATAAATTGAAGGGATGACCAAGTCATTCTGAGTGGCATTCTAACCTACGTTGTAGTTATGTATCTTCCCGGAAGTGCTAGAATGCCATTGTGGAAGTGGAATGGTCTTGTTCTTACCATTCTTCTCCACATGGGTCCAGTGGAATTCCTGTATTATTGGTTTTACAGAGCTTTGCACCATCATTTCCTTTATTCTCGTTACCATTCACACCATCATTCATCTATTGTTACTGAGCCCATCACAGGTAATTAATTAACCCACAGCCACTGTTTCTTAATTCTCGATCTCTTATAATTTGTAAGTATATTTCACTGCTACTTCATGCATTTATACTGATAATCTTTGATGCTAATTTTGGTGGCAGCTGTTATTCATCCATTTGCAGAGGAACTGGTTTATTTTCTACTGTTTGTAATCCCGATGTTGAGTATTTTATTCACTGGAACTGCCTCTGTGGGAGTGATGGTAGGGTATGTAACTTACATAGATTTTATGAACTACATGGGTCATTGCAACTTTGAGCTGGTTCCAAAGTGGGTGTTCAACATCTTTCCTTTTCTCAAGTACCTTATGTATACTCCATCGTAAGTTTTCAAAGCTCCTTCCCTAAGTTCTATAGTTTTTTTTTATCTCGTATATTGTCAGCTTAAATCCATTTTACCTACTTTCTAGGGTTCCAGGGGTTGTGGTGTTAATTTCGTGCATCCTAGTGTTAGGACATAGGGACGGCGTGTTGGGCACGATTGGGTGGCGTTCTCTTTCCCTTTATTTATTTACTGTTAGGTGGAGGGACTCCCAGGTTTATAAGGGGGCTCTATGCTTGTTAGTAGCTGATGTGGGACTAATCTGGGGGTCTATACTGTAGACACGTGGATACGGTGGGCTTGTTAGTACCCGATGTGGGACTAATCTCCCAACACTCTCCCGAACATGTGGTAGCATCGACTGTGCACACATGGATATGGTAAAAACACACTCTGATACCATATAAGTTTCCATCCAAAAAGTTCAAACTGTTAGGTGGAGGGACTCCCAGGAATAAAAGGGGGCTATAGGGTTTGCTAGTGTTATGACATATATGGATTCAAAATCAGTCAAAATCAGTCCATGGTCAAGAACATGGAACCGTGGTACAAAAAGGAACAACAATTTTGAATCCTTATATGTCATAACAACTAATAACCGACATGAGACTAATCTCCCAACAATTTTTGTTGGGGGTTCGTAGTAAACCTAGCTTTTTGAGCTCATTATTCACTAAAACTGAATTTTAGTTTGGGGCTCCCTTAATAAGACCAGGCAAAAGCTAGTAGTAAATTAGCTTGTGGCCTACACTCGAACAGTAGCATAAATATATTTTGGGGTGCTGTTTTCTGGGTGGGATGTAGAGGCCATGCCGCGTGCGCCTGCCAATGATAGCGCACGCGGTGGCACAAAAGGAGGTGAAATTTCCGCCATACATGGGGGCATGACTGCCATTCTGGCCCCTGTTGTGCGAGGGTGTGGCCCCTGCGTCCACGCAGAAAATATTCTCCCATATATTTTCCCACCCTCCCATGTGTGCAACCCAAAGACTGGTCTGTATACAAAACATGGTGGCCACATATTATACTTCTATTGGAGCGTGATTGCATGTATAATTAATGAGCATGGTGTCAACCTCAAGACTCCCAAAATTTCACGTCAACTAGCCTTGTGTAGACACATCCCCATTTTGTAGCTCTAGAGACTATCTTGGTGATGATGAAATAGGGATTAAAATCCTCTGCAGTGCACCGATCTGGTGGTGCATTGTGGTGCGGCCTTGCAAGCTCAACACGTGGATGAAGCATCATCCAATGGTGCCAAGCTCTCGAGAAGAAAAAAAAAAAGTGCAATTAAGCTTGGCACTGTTGGATGTCGCATCATTCACGTGTTGAGCTTGCAAGGCCGCACTGCAAAGGATTTTTTGCCAATGAAATAGATATTGAAAAAACACTGCGTCTATCTCCTCAAATTGAAAGGTTTTAAGAAAATGACCAAAAATGCTCCTAGTCAACTTGATCTGTTAGGTTTTTGAAGTAATCTTTTTTTTTTTTTTTTTTGGTATGGATTTTTTAATTAATCCAAATTTCACAATTAGGTGTGTTTTATCCAAGAATAAATCCCTTTAGTATTAAAATATGATGTCATCACCTTTTGAAATCAATGGGTTTCTTTCCTGGAGTAAAAGAGAGATTATATTTGAAGATAAAAAATAGGGGGATTTACATCCTAAAGAATTTCTTCTCATTGGCATCATCCCTTATAAAAGCGGATAATGTCTCTGAGACTTGACAAGAATGGAGGAAATCAGCTAAAAATTTTATTTTTTTACTCAACCTATCAGGACCCATAGCGGTGGTGGATGTTGGGTGGGATACTTGGGTTAAAGGATGCATGCCAAGCACCAATATGGGTAAGAGGATTGGATCCATTGACCACAGCCTTAGGCTTGCTTTTAACAAGCCATGCCAAACCGCCAAAGCAAGTCTAGGTCGATCTACATACCAATGGATAGGGCAATTACTGCATCAAAATCTCAACAATGACTCACGTCTCTGTCCCCGAACCCCCCTTAATTTTGATGACAGTTCCATTAATGAGGATCTCATAGTATTATGGCCCATTCCATTAGTACTCATACACTTCATTTATTTACTAATCATCTATTCAATATAAATTCATGTATTAGGATCCATCTTTACAAACTTCTTGTCGACTGAATTGTATTTAGGGAGAAAGTTACAAAAGAATCCGTACACGGACAGTATGTAGATGATCGATCATTTACCCTTGCATTTATACCCAATGTTTTAAAAGATGGTCCACCAACCGTTTATTCATGTCGGCTTCGCGGTCCAATTCCAAAGATGTGTCATTACTTTGAGTAATAGTTATGTCCTTAATTTAGACTTTGATAATTAGCAAAATCCAACAAAAAGTGTATAGACATGGTTTCTAATGCTTCATACATAAAATGTACCAAATATAAACAGGTTTCATTCTCTTCATCATACGCAATTTCGCACCAACTACTCCCTCTTCATGCCTCTCTATGATTACATATATGGAACCATGGACAAGTCAACAGACAAATTGTATGAAGATTCACTCAAGGGAAGGAAAGAGACACCAGATGTGGTACACCTGATTCACCCAACAACACTTCAGTCCTTCTATCATCTACCACCGGCCATCGCCTCGCTCGCATCTGAGCCTTACAGCTCCAGATGGTACTTATCGATGTTATGGCCGATTCCATATGGGTTCATGTTGTTCACATCCATAATTGGTTCTACCATTACAGTGGAGAGGAACATATTTCATAAACTCAAGCTGCAAACATGGGCAATCCCAAGATTTAGTTTCCATGTAAGAATGTGTAGCTTTCGATCTCCTTCTTCTTAATTATCCCTATATGATAGCTACTTTTGTTTTTCCAATGACAGGTTGGGCTTTGCCTTGCAGTACTCTTCATCGAGCCAAAAGGATACGATCAACAATTTGATTGAAAGAGCTATTTTTGAGGCCGAGAATGAAGGTGTTAAAGTGTTGAGTTTAGGTCTTCTAAATCAGGCAAGTTTGTACTTCATACATTAGGGGGATTTATGTAAAGTATACATTACCTAAATATTTTTGAAAGATTAAAACATTCTTCAAAATAAACATATATTGGATCGAAGGAGAATTTTCAACCTGAAAGAAAGAGGAGGTAGGAGTTAGGAGTTATTATTTTGTTGGTAAAAGGAAATCATTTATTGAAGAAACGTAAAAGCTCATGGCTGTGAATTACATAACTCAAGAAGCCATGAATCGAAACTGAGTCATTCTATGGTACACGTTATCGATAGGGCCTTTCTTGCTAGGGAGTCAACCATACTATTGTACTCCATTGGAATTAAAGAACAGATAAAGATACCGAGAAAACATTAATTTTTGTACTTCAATTAAAGGCTCTGTTTGTCTCAGTTTACTTCATGTAAAAATTTTAATGTTGGAAAAGTTTTCCAAAGGTTGTTTCCACTTTCCCTTGAAAAATAAACATTAGAATATTTTTCGAAGTAAAATTTTTCAGGTAAAATTTTACGCCAAAACAAACGGAGCCTTAAAGGGACGTTCTCTGGTCACATGTTTGCTACGCTCAGATATAGGAGCACATGAAATTACGGCTCTGCCCGTAAAATAAAAAATCTCATCCATATTGATGCTCTTTTGTGCAATCTCATTGACTCCATGCTGGTGCAGGAACCACACAACGAGACAGTGATATCTTGCTCTTATTTTTAATATTTTTTTTTTACGGATCTTTAACAAATAATAAAAAAAAATTATAAGAAAATCAACTGTCTTGCCTCCTTGCATTGATACCATATTCATTTGGAATCCAACTTGAAGAACGCTTAGGTAAGTAATGAAAAAGGTTTTTAAATCTTCGAAAGACTACTTGAACTTTGGACATCTCAAAGGGAATAGTCATTGTGGGAAGGAGGACTTACCACACAATGACTGGATACCCATTCAGATAGGCTGGTATCGGCCTAGATCGATCAATTTATCCCTAATTTTCATTAAAAATCAATTCTTTTTTGATGATTTTACCTTTATTTCGATATCAATACTCAATCCAAGATCGATCAGGTATCGATATCGAGCAAGATATCGGTATCGGCCTTGCTTGATATCAATACCTCAAACCATGAGGAGGATTACTATGGAATATTGGTGTCATGACTACATTGCCACTTGCACTTCATCATTTACACTTTTAATTTTTCTTCTTGCATGATGGAACTGATATGCTTATATTTCACTGTAATATCAAACAAATACATTGTGATCAACAGGGAGAGCAATTTAATGGAAATGGTGACGTTTATCTTCAAAAGCACCCAAATCTTAAGATCAGAATCGTAGATGGAAGCAGCTTAGCTGTTGCCGTGGTGCTTCATTGCATTCCCAAAGGAACAAAACAAGTGCTTCTGAGAGGAAACATCTCTAAGGTTGTTTGTGCTATTGCCAAGAATTTATGTCAAAGAGGAATCCAGGTACTAATTCCTTTTTTGTCTCATTCAAACTCTCTACAAATTTATCCATGAGAGAGAGAGGGCTCGATTTCAAGTGGATGAGTTTAAGACATTTTGACTCATTTTAACCAATTCTTTTTATTTTTGGCGGGGAATCAGACCATTGATATGCATAGTCTTTGAGTGTGTTTGGTAACGTTCAGAACAGTGTTCTGAACAGTTCTTTTGTTCAAAAAGAACAAAAAAACATGAAAAAGTGTTTGGCTTTGCGGTTCGTTTTTTCGTTCTTTTAGAACGAACCGGAGGTCTTGAGCACCAAAAGAACGTTCTTTACAGACCGTCTCTGAGACAGTCTGCAAAGAACAAAGAACGACGTGAGCGACGGATAGAAGGCAAAACCTTTGATTTTTTGGAGAAAAAACACGACTCTCTCATCTCTCTCGCTCTGCTACCACGAATTTGGGAGACGACGAAGGGCTCACTCTGCACACTCTCACTTGCTCTCTCTCCCTCTCTATCTCTCGCATGCTGGTAACATTGTTTCCCTCTCTCCCTCTCTATCTCTTGCACTCTCTGCACTTCTCTCTCGCTCTTCCCCGTTCTCTGTCTCACTCTCTCCTTCTCATATACTCTCTCTGTGTCGTTGTTTTGATTCATTTCAGCTCTCTGTCTCTCTCTCTCTCTCCCTCTCATACTCTCCCTCTCACCGTCTCTGTGTGGAGATTATGGAAGACTGATCCAAAATTTTTTCGATTTTGTCTCAGGAAGTGGATCTGCACCCTACAACCGAAAACAACAGATGGATCAGCACCCCTTTGCTTCCCATTTTGTCTCAGGTAATTTTATATCTCAGATCTAGTGTAGTCTACTTTTTTTTTCTTTTTAATTTTTTTTCCTGCTGTAACGGATCAGCACCCCTTTGCTTCCCCTTTGCTTCCCATTTTGATGCATTACAATATGGATGACAAATAAAAATGGTTTTGATTTTACAAGTTGGTATGCCTCTAGATGATTCCATGGTAAATTTTGTGAAGTTGGAGTTTTCTGGTTTACTCTCTTCTGTCTTTGATCAGTAAATTCAAGGTGCAAGAATTGCTTGCACTATAGCTTGACATGGGGAATAGTTTTGCAAATTGAATCATAAGTTGGGACAGTTGGTTGAATAGTTTTGCCACTCATCTTTTGACTTGCATTTTTTTTATTTTTGTTATTAATTTGTTAGGATTTCTTTTTCCATTTTTATTGCTATTATTTCTGCTACTGTATTTTTTACCACATGTTCCAGAGACCTGGAGAAATAACATTAAATAAGAAACCATCATTATAACTCCTACAATTGATTCATAATATCATTTATATCAATTCCAAAATTGGTAATTGTCCTGAACATCCTGAAATGTCTAGGAAGCATGTGATGCAGTCATTGCTAATGGATATTTTCTATCCACAATGGACTAGTTTCCATTGTCTGACCCCTCAAAGAAAGCATAGTCCACAGGGAAGTATTCATTGCCATAGAGGCTAAGGAATGGGTAGATATTAACAGTGAAAGGGGCATCATTCTCATTGAGGTACTGAACTATTTCAATTGTAAGTTCACGTATGTCTGACCTAAAGTCACCAGCAGAAGGGACTGGCTTTCAAACTTTACTGGCTTTGTATCCTCATTTAAGGCTTTCTGAACATTCTGCAAGGCAGGCAGGGTGACTTGTGAGAAGGTGCCATTGTATGTACTGATATACATTATCCTTCCACACTAATCTGATTCAGTTTCCCATTCAAACTCAATCACCTCTACCCAAGGCAACCCACTCACGTGTATTAGTGGAAATCGATTCACATAAAATATGTTGTTATGGTTGAGTTTCCCATTGAAACTCAACTTCCTATCCACGGCAACGTGATTGCATTGAGAAGATAGGAATCCCACTATAGAGTCCTATGCCATCTTCTCTTGTATTGGAAACCGTATTCCCTAGGGTTCCCTTTGTAATTCTTGTATATATATCCGTCTCATTGAGATTGTTAAACATGAATGAAATAATTCTTTACTGATATGGTATCAGAGCTGGGCTGGCAGTGGGTCTAATCGTCGCTCCACGGGAGCTTATACGATATTTTTGGGTCCTACGTTGATCTCCTGGAACTCTCGCAAGCAGAAGACTGTAGCTCGTAGCTCCATTGAATCTGAGTATAAAGCGCTTGCTGATGCGTCTGCAGAGTTAATTTGGTTAGAGGCGCTCTTCAAGGAGATTGGGTTCCCTCTCAAGGGTCCCCCGGTGCTGTGGTGTGACAACATCGGTGCCACTTACCTGTCCGCCAATCCTGTCTTCCACGCCCGTACTAAGCACATTGAGATCGATTTCCACTTCGCCAGAGAACGGGTTGCCAATCGCCAACTCTCTGTTCAGTTTATTTCCACAACCGATCAAATCGCTGATGCACTTACCAAGGGTCTCTCCACCAGTCGTTTTCAGTTCCTTCGTGACAAGCTGAAGGTCCACCAAGCTGACCCTCCACCTTGAGGGGGTGTATTGATATACGATACATTATCCTTCCACACTAATCTGATTGAGTTTCCCATTCAAACTCAATCACCTCTACCCAAGGCAACCCACTCACGTGTATTAGTGGAAACCGATTTACATAAAATATGTTGTTATGGTTGAGTTTCCCATTGAAACTCAACTTCCTATCCACGGCAACGTGATTGCATTGAGAAGATAGGAATCCCACTATAGAGTCCTATGCCGTCTTCTCTTGTATTGGAAACCGTATTCCTTAGGATTCCCTTTGTAATTCTTGTATATATATCCGTCTCATTGAGACTGTTAAACATGAATGACATAATTCTTTACTGATAGTATGTCTGGAGGAAGGGTTCATTGCCCACAGCAACATACCTGCAAATTTTAATGGTTGTTGTTGGGAAGGATGGGATTTTGTGAAGGTATCATGATCAAGGAACTGAAATTGAAACAATTAATATCAAATTTTTGAAAACAAACACCAACTTTGCAGAGCAGTTCCCTGAAGAAAATGACTGGCTGGAAGATTAAGGAACTGAAAGAAGAGCATACCAATGCTAATGGTAAGATGGCTCGTCCTAGTTAAAAATGTCCGCTTTCAGGTGGCATTAAAACAGAAACAGAAGTGATCACAAAAAAATGGACACTCACGAGCTGACACCCATTTTCAGAGAACACCCCAACAAACAGAGGAATTTGAATAAACGACCTGCAAAATTGCAGAAACTGCATTGCTATCATTGAAAACAAAGAAACCCATCAAGTAGAAAGGGAAAATGAAAAGAAGCTGAAGATAGAATGGATTAAAACGAAGAAAAAGAAGTAGAAAGAAAAAAAAAAACAGTCTCAAAGAACAATACCGAGAAGGAAGCAACAATATAAAGAGGTAGCAATGGGCTTTTATGCACCACAAGCTACCAAGTGCACTAGGCACTTGTTCACTAAGCAGGGGTTGTTAGTAGGCCAATCCATGGAGTATTTCAGCCTTGAATTTGTGTTAAAACTAGTGAGCTCACATAGGGCTATTCAAAGTGGACAGAAGTTATATAACAAGAAACTCTCACAAGTCTTAACTATCCCCACTACATAATTTTGGACTTATTAGCGATTATTCCTTGCTTTGCTAGATCATTGGCTATCTCATTTGCTGACTTTGGCTTCTACTGGAATGAGGTATGACGTATTCTCTTAGGAAGCAATGTGAATGATGAAACAATTAAGGTGGGTATAAACACCAAGGCTAACTAGAGGCTTTCCTCATCCAACCAGTGACTATAGCTGAATCATCTTCCACCATGAAATTGACATAGAGCAAAACTGTTGTCTATGACCGGCCGAAAGATGATGATTTCAAGAGTAATAGGAGCTTCTTCTTTTTGGGGGGGGGGGGGGGGTAGTGGCAACACTTGTAGTATTGCTGAAATCGGAAGGCCAAAGGTGCAAATCAGAAGTCCATTTATTTATGTTATGAAGCATAGATGTGAGGTTTGGTTTAGAATTGTGAAAAAAAGATGACTCTTTGTTCTGTACTAACAATCCAATATATCCATGTATTCATCATAACATACCCTTCTGATGCTTGTTTTAAGCTTCTAATTGGCTGGGTATGCATTAGGAGCAGAATCATAGATCCATACTCAAATCACCTTTATCATTGTCCCATCCTCATGTAATGGAAAATCCAAACTACAGCATAAGTTCCTTCTTTATCAAGAAGAAAATTGTGGTTCCTTCTCTATTACCAACCAACAATTGGGTCTGCCTTTGTCCACTTGTGCAAAATTAACAGAATACCCTTCCATCTGCTTTATGGATCTCACTTCTCTTTTCTTAAATCTGTAGCTAGAGTTATTTATGAAAGACATCTCTAGCGCTCATGGGAGTTTGTAACTATAATTTGAGTTATATTAGGATTCTAGTAAGGCCAAAAGGGCCAAATCTGTTTGGTTAATACCTATATGTAGCCTTGAAAACAGCATGTTTGTATGGAATTGTTTGGGTCTTTTGGTTATGGTTGAGGAGTGGTTCTCTTTCAAGTGGACTAACCCTAGCTTTGCTCATTGTGATTAAGCCTCCTATTTCTCTCCATTTTTTTTAATCAACATTCTTCAATTCTTTGGTAATGACTATGACTTTTTTTTTTGGGTAATACATATTTTTATTTCATATTGTTTGTTACATAATGTATGTGTTATTATTCAGATATTATGGCTACTTCATCAAGGTCAAAAGGAAAATCAAAAGTTGGTCCTGTTTCTTGGTCCACTACTGAGGTTGCCTTACTAGTTAGGTTGATGGTAGATAATGTAAGGGCTGGCAACAAGAGTGGGGCAACCTTCAGCAAGAATGGGTGGGATGATATTCAGACCCGGTTAGAAACCACTCTTGGTAGGGTGTTCAATAGGGAACAGATAAGGAACAAGTTCAACAAGATGAGGATAGATTATGGAAGTTTCAAGTCATTGCTTCAAACTACGGGATTTGGATGGAACTCAATCACCCAGACAGTTACTGTTGACGATGACAGTGTTTGGGATAAAGCTATAGCGGTAAATACTATACTAATATCTTCTTTGGTTTGATCTAAATTATTATATTTAGTCTTATGTCGATTATGTAGTAAATATCTAATAATTTTTTTGATATTGTATATAGGCAAATTCAGGATGGAAAAAATTTAGGCATCAAGGCTTGGCACATTGGTCTGAACTCCAAATTATATTTGGAGATTCTTATGCCCGTGGAGATGGTCATTTGGATAACACGCAAGACTGGGTGACAACTAGGATTGATTATCTAGATGTTGATGATGAAATACCTACACCAACCCATACCACTTCAATGGGTCTAAATGACTTTGAAGTCAATGAGGTTGAGGAAGAGACTACAGTCCATAAACAAGATAGAACTCCAACAGCTAAACGGAAGCGAAGTATGAGCGGTAATGTGACAACTGATTTGGAATATGTTGGGAAGTTATGTCAGATAAAGATAGAGAAGGCAACTGCAAGTGCTGAGGCTACTTCTGAAGTTTCTGGCCATGGCACGTCAGTGACTCCTATCGATACTAGTGTTTTGGCATATACATGTGTCCTTGATGAGATACCTGATATAAGTAAGGACATATATTTGAAAGCCTTAAAACAAATTAGGGAGTCCGGACCGTGGAGGGAGTCATTCATTGGTTGTAGGCCTGACAGGAGGATGTGGCTGTTGGAGGAGTTATAGTGTGATGTTATTTAATTCTGTGTGGTGGTCTGAAACAATTTAGGTTGTGTTATGTTTAATTTGGATGGTATGATGATACAATCTTGTATTTTTTTTAATTTTGTGTGGTGGTCTGAAACAATTTAGGTTGTGTTATGTTTAATTTGGATGGTATGATGATACAATCTTGTATTTTTTTTTAATTCTGTGTGGTGGTCTGAAACAATTTAGGTTGTGTTATGTTTAATTTGGGTGGTATGATGATACAATCTTGTATTTTTTTTAGTTATGTTTGAAACAATTTACTTAATGTATTATGTTAAAAGTTTATTACTTGTTGTGTATATTTAGCAGTCATGACAACAATATACCAGTTCAATAATGACTCTTCAAGTGATGAGGATGACTTGATAATGGTAGCTGCAACTTTAGGTGCCGCACAATCTCTATATACAAGAGAACCTTGTAGCGATGGTAGACATCCAGGATCAATTATGGTCCAT
Organism: Telopea speciosissima; assembly: GCF_018873765.1. Taxonomy (NCBI): domain Eukaryota; kingdom Viridiplantae; phylum Streptophyta; class Magnoliopsida; order Proteales; family Proteaceae; genus Telopea; species Telopea speciosissima. The sequence goes on along the minus strand of NC_057916.1, from coordinate 73,150,150 downwards.
GAGGTTTTGAGTGGTCATGCGGACCGTTGCTTTCAGAAGTTCAGCATGGAAAGACATGTCTTCCAAAATCTATGTACACTGATGATATCTAGAAAGTGGTTAAAAAACAGTCAATATTTAAGGGTGGATGAACAAATAGCCATGTTTATGATGATAGTAGGAAGGGGTTTCTCTAATCGGGATATTCAAGAGGAGTGTCAATATTCTGGAGAGACCATTAGCCGTACATTCAAGTGTGTTTTAATGGCTATTGGAAAATTGGCAAAAAAAATGGTCACACCACCAAACATCGAGAAAATTCAATTAGACATGCAATCAAAACCAAAATACTATCCTTTCTTTAAGGTAATATACAATCAATACAAGTATTAAAATTCAATTATTTAAATTTTTCTTATTTTAGTATGGCAAGTTTATTTTATGAATCTGTTTTTAGGATTGTATTGGAGCAATAGATGGTAGTCATATTAGTGACATAGTGCTGCAACAAGATGCTAAGCGCTATAGAAATCAAAAGGGCATTACCCCACAAAACGTGATGTGTATATGTTCTTTTGATATGCGATTCACGTATGTTTATGCGCGTTAGGAGGGCAACGCTAATGATTGTCGTATATTTGAACATGCAAGGAGAGATCCAACATTACAGTTCCCACATCCACCTGAAGGTAAAACCCATTTAATCCTACTGATATATGAAGTACTTAATTTATTGGTAAAGTTGGGTTTTTTCTTACAATGGTTTGTATGTGTAGGAAAATATTATGTTGTAGACTCTGGGTATGCAAGTCAAGTTGGTTACTTGACCCCATTTCGAGGTGAGAGGTACAATATTCCAAACTACAAGGGAGCTGAGAGAAACCCAAAGACTGCTAAAGAGTTGTTCAACTACAAACATTCCTCACTTCGAAATGTAATTGAGCGTACATTTGGGGTTCTGAAAAATAGGTTTAGAATATTAAGACATATTACTAATTACTCAATCAGAGATCAAACTTACATTGTGATCGCCTGTTGTGAGTTGCATAATTTTATTCGTGACGAACAAGAGGTGGACAAAATATTTGCTGGTTTAAGTGCTGACGACAAAGTAGTCATAGATCCACTGAATCCTGTACACTTGCCTTATGATACATCAATGTCTACTCTCAATCAGAGAGAGAGTGCAAGAATCATGAATGGATTGCGGATAAACATTGCAAATGAATTGGCCATAAGTTGTAGGATGGCACAACTTACATGAGTTTCTTTTGTATTTGTTTGACCAAACTAGATATTCAATCAGAGAGACAATGCAAGAATGTGATTTGAATGAGTTTCTTTTGTATGTGTTTGACCAAACTATGGCTTGTTTATATAACTTATGTTGGATTTTACAGAGTGATAATCGCGGATATGGATTTTTTCAATGGATAGAAAAAGGCATGACTCATCTTCTAGCCAACAGACTAATGTATCAGTGGTTTGTCCCTCAGGCTCAACAGCTGTATCCGCTCCGTCTTCTTCGGAATTTCTGAAAGGTTATTGTAAGAGGGTAATTACATCCTCGGAGAATCATGCCAAGATGTTCAAAGACATCCTTCAAGGTCTTACCAAGTTAGACTTGGAGAAAGAAGAAAATTAAATCATGAGAGGGGTTGTCAAAGTTGTAATTTAATGACTTTAATTAACTATAAGTTGACATATTTTAAATTATGTTAAGTTTAGTAATTTATTAGATATTTTAATTTATGTTAAATATGGAACTTATGAGAAATTTTTAATTTATGTTTGTAGACAAACATGTATTTTGAGGTAAGAATGGCAATATTATAATTAACATCAAAACTGTTCTGAACAGATTTTACCAAACACCATTTCCGTTCTAAACAGTGTTCTTGAGAACGTTACCAAACGGTCATTTTCGGTCTCAGAACGACGTTCCAGATGAAGAACGCAAAAGAACGTTCTTAGTCAAGAACGGGCTTTCTTTGTTCAGACCGTTACCAAACGCAGCCTTAGGATACTGTACGTGAGGCACACTCCACAATTTTATTTTAGTGAACACATTCTTTGTCCTGGAGTGTGGCCCATGTGCTAGCATGGGGAAAAATGTGAGCATGTAGAAGTATTAGCATGGGCAAAATTTCTGCCTTTCATAGGGTGGGGGAAGGTTGGGCGATCTTTTCACCCCATATTGTGTCTGGGCGCAGGGGTTACAATCCCTAATCAGCTCTTTATTCCTTATTTTATTTATAAAAAAAAAAAAAAAAAATACCCTAAAAGGCAGTGTGGCCCTCCACCAGCATGGGGCCACTGTAAGGATCTCAAATCCTCTCCAATGACGTTTAAGCACCAGAGTCAATCTCCCGACCATGATCTGGATTCGTATGGAGCCCATCAATAAGGGTGGGATTTTATTCTTTCATGGGGGTGGGACAATCATTTCACAACCCTCTATGTCTGGATGAAGGGGCTACATTGTCTTTCAGGTCCTTTTTCCCTTTATTTATTTATTTATTTTTGTTTGATGGGGGAATGGGTGAGGAGTAGGGACGTTTAGGTATTTTCTTACTTTGTCAATTCAATTTTATATACAAGCCTCTCTTCTCTAATAATGGTAGAGTGGTGGAAACAGATAGGTGTGGTGTTCAAGGATAATTATGATAAGCTTAAGTTAGGAATCCCTACAGAGTTGTGGATTAACTTGGTCATCTCTACCAGTTACACCCAGAAGGTAAAACATTAATCATTGATCACCACTCTTTAATTATCTTCTTTAAATTGAGAATTTAGAGAATACTAATGAGAATGAGTTGAGAATAATGAAGGTGTGGTTGGTCGGAGATGGAGAGTTGAGTGAGAAAGAACAAAGAAGAGCACCGGAAGGGACACATTTCATTCCATGCTCACAGTTTCCACCAAAGAAGGTGGTGCGCAATAAGGTTTGTATTTACTACAATACCCCAGCCATGGTCATCCCCAAGGCTCCCCAAAATGTATACTCTTGTGAGGTAATTAATTAATTAATTAAATTCCAACTTAATTTGACATTATTTTGCTAATTTAAGATTTCAAGATCATTACTAGTTAGTTCTATAACTGTTTTGTATATATGTATGTATGTATGTATGTATGTATGTACATGTACTTATTAATAAACAGAATTGGCTGCCGAGGCGAGTGATGAGTACGTGGCGTGTAGCTGGAATTGTGCACGCACTGGAAGGCTGGGATGTACACGAGTGTGGGGACATAATGCTCGACATTGAGAAAGTCTGGCTTGCTAGTTGCTAGCCTTGGCCATGAATTCCGCCTTCAATTTCCATGCTCGATCACCCCATTGATCTGAAACGTATGAATGAATAGAGACTTTGAATGAAGGTGCCTGAAAACATTGAACTTAATTCAGGGGATACTGTATGCATAGTCTCTCTCTGAAAACTTTAAACTTAATTCAGGGGATAATGTATGAATAATCTCTCTTTCTCTCTCTCTCTCTCTCTTAATGGAATAATGTATGAAGCTTGCACCGTTGCAAACTGTACTAATATTAAGCTTCCATCTTAAAACCAATTGATTCAAAGTGGGGTGGCCTCTTGTGGCTCTTATACTTGGTAATCGGAGCATACACAAGTGATGTGAGATTACCTCAATACTCCCCCTTACGTTTGGGCCTTCTGGACTTTGTCCTCGTGGGTGGAGCAGGGCCCATCCTTGACGGAGGCCCAACGTACCCGCTCTGATACCATATTAAGCTTTCATCTTAAAACCAATTGGTTCAAAGTTGGGTGACCTCTTCTGGCTCTTCTACTTTATAATCGGAGTATCCACAGCCCATATGGGATTACCTCAATAACTAAGAACACATTTCACTTTTGGCTTGGAATGGGATTCTTGATTTTTAAGGCATCAAAGAGATGAATGAAGAATATATATGTATATATCTTTACTATTTTTAAAAGTTCAAACTGATTTCTATTTTCGTATACTTTTTACCATAACAAAAATACCCTCTCCAAATATCTCTACTTCAAACAAACACACCCCTTCGTCCTCCATCCTCTCCTATCTTTTCTCAAATGTTTGTCTCCAACATTCAAGTCTCTCTTTCCTATCTTCCCCATGTAACTATTATCTGAACTTTTGTGAAAGTATAACTCATAAAAAAAATATATATATATTTAAAACTTACTCTCCAATGAATAATTAGCAACCGAAAATAACTCTTTCTCTCTCTCTCTCTCTCTCTCTCTCTCTCTCTCTCTCTCTCTCTCTCTCTCTCTCTCTCTCTCTTCCCCTCTCTCACGATGTCTCTCTCTCCCTCCCTCCTACTCTTTCGTGTCTCCTATCTCTCTTGGTTTTAATTTAAAAAGACTTAAAAAGAAATTAAAAAGACTCTTATAGTAGATATATATGACAATAAAACTAAGTTACTTTTTAAATGTCCACGTAACTACCATCTAAACTAATTCTCCAACGGTATAGCGGATGCCTTCGCAAGGAAGGCCCTGTCACTTGTGTGTGTGATGGATTGGCCATTGTCCACTCTGTGGCTTCATGAGTTATGCGCTCAGGAAGCTACTGCTTGTACACACCCCCCCTTATCAGTAAATTCCCCCATTACCAAAAAAAAGAGTAACTAACCATCTAAACCAATTCTCCAACGAATAATTAGCAACTAAAAAAAGTCACGCCTCCTCTTTTTTTGATTAAAGTATAATCACACAAACCAGACACCAATCCCACACCGGGTGTGTGTGTGTAGTGTGTGTTGTGTGTATCTGCCATTCCACGCCTCTTCTTGAAACAGTCACTGTCTCTTCTTCCTATTTCCTCTCCTATTTATACTTTCAAGTCTCTTCTTCTCTCCAATAGCAACATTTCCTCTCAAGTCTCTCTCTCACTCCAACGAAAACAATCTTCAAAATTCTCAATCAAAGGTGCAATTTTAATTATACTTATTTTTGTTGCTCATTTTTCCCCTACAGAGTACTTTAATAATTAGGCATAAAATCTTTTTATTATACTTATTTTTGTTGCTCACTTTTTACCACCAAATAATTTGATAATAGTTCAGAAATTATTAGCAACAACAATTTGGATATTTTCTTCACAGAAGACCCTCATTCCGATTGCCGAAAACAGATTTGTGAGTTGCCCTCTATCTCACTATCTCTCTATCTTTATGAATCCAGTTTGTTGTTTATTTTTAATATCTTATTTGAAAAAATATATAACGTTTTATATTAATTTATTTGAACTATCAGTATATAGTATTTCAAAGATCTTCTAATTTATATCCACTCAGGATTTCTGATTTTATTGAAAATAAAAATTTAAAAATATTATAGAAACAAAAACTAAAAAACTAAAAATAATATATTAACATTTACAACAATGGAGCAATTTGATTAGAATCTTTTTACTTCAAAACATGTCAAGAACGTTACAAAACTCATTGAAATTCAGAAAAATAAAAATATTAGAGATACAAAAACATTAAAAAAAAAATTTATAGAATAAAAATAAACTGAATTTTAATATAAATTCAGAAAGAATAGAAATATTACGAACACAGATGTAATATATAGTTTAATAATCTTTTCCAAAAATATATATATATAGTTTAATAATAAAATAAAATACATATATATTTTGTTGATAATCAAATCACACATTCTGCTATTATTTCTCGGTAAACAAATTTAATTAATAAAAACTAGTCCATGGTAATACCAGTAATAATAAAATAACTTTTACCAAAAAAAAAGGTGATAATAAAATAATCATAACTGCTTTAGTTGAAATATGTTGGTTTTTTTTGGGTAATAGTTGAAACTGAAATATGTTGGTTATAACCTGTTGAAAAAAATTAAGATATACAAAAATTTTAAAAACAATAATATTACGTTTTATTTATTACCATTTTGAGTTTTACCAGTCACAACAAGATTTCATAGTATAACTCAAAAAAAAAAAAAAAATAAGAATTAAAATATATAGAAATTTTTAAAACAATGCTGCAATTCAAATGCTATCAGTATATAGTATTTCAAATATCTTCTTTTTTGATATCCCTCTTTTTTCTTATCCCTCTTGGTAACTCTCTCTTTCTCCCACGATATTCCTCTCCCTCTTTTTCTCTAGATATACATCTCACCGTCTCTCTCTCTCTCTCTCTCTCTCTCTCTCTCTCTCTTTTGTGTCTCTCCAACGTTCTAGTCTCTCTTTCCTATCTTCCCCATGTAACTGCTATCTAAACTTTTGTGAAAGTATAATTCTAAAAAAAAATATTTTAAAACAATGTTGCAATTCCAATAATATTAGATTTTATATTAATTTATTTGAACTATCAGTATATAGTATTTCAACTATCTACTTTTTTGATATCCCTCTCTTTCCTTATCTCTCTCACTAACTCTTTCTCTCCCTCCCGATATTCCTCTCCCTATGTATATCTCACCGTCTCTCTCTCTCTCTTCCCCTCTCTCTCCCTTTCTCCTACGCTATCTCTTGGTTTTAAGTTAAAAAAGACTTAAAAAGAAATTAAAAAGACTCTTATAGTAGATATATATGACAATAAAACTAAATTAATTTTTAAATGTCCACGTAAATAACTCTTTCTCTCTCTCCCGATATTCCTCTCCTTATATATATCTCACAGTCTCTCTCTTTCTTCCCCTCTCTCACGATGTCTCTCTCTCTCTCTCTCTCCCTTTCTCCTACTCTTTTGTGTCTCCTTATCTCTCTTGGTTTTAATTTAAAAAGATTTAAAAAGAAATTAAAAAGACTCTTATATAATAAAATAATCATAATTGTTTAGTTGAAATATGTTGGTTTTTTTTGGGTAATAGTTGAAATTGAAATATGTTGGTTACAACATGTTGAAAAAAATTAGGGAAATTTATGCATACCACCCCTGAGGTTTGACGAAAGGATATTTTCACCCCCCAGTTTTGGAAAATTCTGCGTACCCCCCTGAGGTTTGCAAACAGTAACAGATAGGTCCATTCCATTAGTTCATGACTAACACTGTTAAAAAGTAGACTTGAACTGACGGAATTGCCCTTGCCATTGGGGATTCAAAGAGAACTAACGGAATTGCCCTTGCCATTGGGGTTTCAAAAATCACTAAAACGTTAAGGGATTTTTAGGGTTTGAAATTGAAGAAATTCCCAAATCAAACACCCTGCGCAGAGCTGCAACTCTTCTTCCTCCCAATCTTGGCCGAGAACCCCCATGACCACTGCGTTGTTCCCTTAATCGAGCCACACCGTAAGAGAAAAGTGTTAAAGAAGGGAAGGGCCACCATTGTTGGAAAGGATTGTTCAACCTGCAACTTCTCCAAGCACGATTAGAGCACCTGCAACTTCTCCAACCTGTGTTTGTGGACCTGCAACTTCTCCAACTTCTCCAACTTCGGTTTGACCTGTGACTCCAAGATCTGTAAGTATTTCTTTGAATCTCTTCATCCATTCTCAAACCTTTCTGATATTGGGGAAAGCTAATCAGCCCTTGCAATCGTATATGAGTTTGGTTGGACTCTTAAAGAAGATACCTGCAGCCCCTGAGGATTTTGGAAGTGTTAAAGGGTACCTTAGATTCTTCCTTCGACAGTAATTTGGGCTCTGTCAGTGGTTTTGTGAGTTGCTGAACTTTGGTAACAGGTTGATGGATGAGTGTGATTTTTGGGTATGATAATTGATTGTGGAGTACTGTTTGCATCCACAGTTTCATGTTATTGATGGTCGGATGAAGATTTATACCATTGTTTTCTAATTCTGGTTGCTAGTTTCTAATTTGGTGTTGGGTTAATAATATGATATCCAACCATTGGATTCTTAAACTGTTTTGGCGCATTGAAGTACTACTAATTGTCTATCTGTGATCTGATTTTGGGGGTTAATCAGAGTCCTAGATTGGAGAATTAATGGTGGTGTTTGCTTGTTGATTTTGAGCCTTCCAATTCTGGTTGTGGGTTGGAATCTGAAATGTATTTAAGGATACCTTGATTCCATCACCCTACTCCTCTCTTCTCGCTCTCCTCTCTTTTCCTAGTGTTACCATTCACGGTACTGTTAACAGATACTTATTCCCAGAACAACCCCTGTCTCATCTCTTTCTTCTTTTCTTTATTCTGTTTTTCTTTTGGACTTTTCCCATCGTAGGTTGCTGAAATCAACAAACCAGAAAGCCTTTTCAATCATGTTTTATCAGGAAAATAGTTTAGATCTGGGCCTATGGCGCAGCCCATCTGATTTTTTATTTTTAATCTAGAATTGGGTTTGAGCTGGCTGTATTAAAGCCTTTCAAAATTGCTTGAAAAACTCACTTTTATGGTTAGCCATTATATTTGACATTGGCATTTTTTACGGATTACCCTTCTATCTAATATGTAGAATATAATCATGAGTTTTCATATCATAAATAGGCAACAGTTAGGGAATACACTCTTAGATTGTTAAAGGGTACCTTAGATTCTTTCACTCATAAGAATTTGTGACATTGATGCATTACGTTGCAAAATTGTATAAAATATTTGGGTTGTGAATGTAACTTTTGGTGTATGGAATTGTGACTAGTCTCTTGTTGATGTTCATCTATCTTCTTTTTAGTATTAATATGTTGTGTTTATGTATTTTGTACAATGTTGTTGATTACAGGGCAGGATTTGAATAATGGAGAATACTGTATGCAAGTTGGTCTATCATTATGTGAAGTCTAAATCCAAAATTGTAGATGTGGACAGATTTGGATATTTGGACATGATTGGTGACATATATAACTTATTGTTGAGTTATATACCCAAGGGAAGGTCTGTCAGTTTTAGTTTGAAATACATAACACCTGATAGTGAAAATATAAACTTGGGCAGAGATGAAGATGTGTTGAAGATGTTTCATGTCTTGAAGGGCCAACCTAAACTGAACATATATCTTTATGATGTGCAAGTGGGTAATCCAGTGTTATGTACTTATGTGAATGGACACACACTTGAAGTGATTGGCGGTGATACTGCCATTGATAAACCAGGAAGTGGAGAGCCACTACTTTCACCTGCAGAGCTATTTGGTGGTGCTTTACCAAGACAAATTGAGACTGCTCTAACAGAAATTGAGACTTTTCCAAGAGAAATTGAAGAAAGTAGTAGGAGATCAAAAGCAACTATAAGGAGGGGTGGTGGTACTTTAGGTTTACCTAAGTTAATGAGTGGTGCCATTGGTAGTGCATCCACTGGTACCACACGCATTGGTACTACACGCCTTGGTACTACAGCCACTGCAAGAAGGAATGTTGGTATTAGTAGTACCTCACAAATGAATCCTGTTGTGAGGAATGAGAATAGTAACACTTGTGTTCTCGAGCCATGAGATCGAAATACTGTTGGTGTGACTGTTTACAATAAGAGTACTGCCAATATGAGTGACTGTGGTATGACATTGCAAGAGGTTGAGATGTCTACTAGATATGTAAGTAGGGGTCATGGGTTTCTCAGGGCATCTACCACAAGTGGTACCAGTATTGCATTTGAACTTGTTGCTTCACCTACCAAGCTGCCTGACAAGGAAGTGGAAGAAAATCAGATCATCAGTGATACATCTGATGATGAATGGGAAACTGGAGAGTCAGATGAAATAAGTGAGAGTCAAAGCAGTAGTGAAGATGATGTTAGTGAAGAAGAGTTGGAGAAAGAGGATACCAGTAATGATGACATATCTGAATGTCAATCAGAAGAAGAGGAAAATGTGGGTGATGGAGAAGGGGGTGTGGACCAAAATGTAGAGTTGGTCAAGAATTCAAGAATGTGCATCATTTCAGGGAAGTCCTAGAGGATTATGAAGTTCAAGAGGGCTTCAAAGCTTTGAGGCAGAAGAATGAGAAATCAAGAGTAACTGCAGTATGTGCTGGGAATGGGTGTGCATGGAGGATCCATGCTTCAGTAATGCCTAGGGATCGTATCACATTTGTGGTCAAAATACTTATGGACAAGCATACATATAGGAGAGAAGTTAGCAACTTGAATGTAACTTCAAAATGGATAGCAAAGAAACTTGCTTCCAATCTTAGGGCAGACCCTGCAATGAGCAACAAGGTAATGGAAAATATGTTGAAAGAGAAGTACAATGTGGATACAACTAATATGAGACTGTATAGGGCAAGATGGAGAGCCAGGGATGAAATTGATGGGAGCCATGCAAAGTCATTTAATAAGTTGGAATCATATGGGGACATGATAAAGGCAAAAAACCCTAGCAATTCATATGTTATTCAATACCAGAATGGAAATAAATATAGAGAGGAGGATGCATATGGGGTAGTGAGAGTAAATCCACAGTTCAAGCGTATGTATATATGCTTTGATGCATGCATACAAGGATTTTTGAAGGGATGTAGGCCATTCATAGGCGTTGATGGCTGTCATCTTAAAGGTTTATATAGAGGAGTCTTAGTTTCTACAATTTCAGTTGATGGAAACAATGGGATATTTCCAGTTGCATACGGAGTTGTAGAATCTGAAAGAAAGGACAGTTGGCTAGTCTTCCTCCACCATTTACATGAGTCCATTGACAAATGCATAGAAAAGGTTTACAATGGAAGACCAACCCCTCATGATATACTCACATTTATGACTAACAAACAGAAGGTACAATATTTTCCTTAAGATGAAGTTTGAATTTAGAATTTTTTTCTTAACATCCTCCCTCACTTAAACAAGTCCCTTATTAATATTATGTAAATCAATATGTTTTGTACAGGGTCTTATTGAAGCAATTTCAACCATTTTCCCAGAAGCAAACCATAGACACTGTAGCAGACATCTATACAACAATTTCAAGAAAGTTTTTAGAGGTGGGCCTGCATTACGAGGTTATTTCTGGGTAGCCAACAAAGTATACAATGTTTTTGAATTCCAAAGGGCCATCGATGATATGAAAGCAGAAAGGAAGGAGACATATGTATGGTTGATGAAGACTCCAGTTAATATGTGGAGTCGGCATGCATTTGATCACAGAACCAAAAGTGATCAAATAACCAACAATATGACTGAGTCATTCAACCAATGGGTTGGATCATGCAGAGATATGCCAATCCTTACCTTAATCGATTTAGTCAAATCTAAGTTGATGGGTAGGTTACAGAAAAGGTTTTCAAAGGATTGTAACTTTGAAGAGCATATCATTCCAAGAATGAAGAAAAAACTTGATGATTTACAGAGAGGTGTCAGGTATTGTAGAGCAACATTTGCTGGAGGAGATAAGTATGAGGTACAGGATAACAGTGTATGGTATGTGGTGGACTTGGCAAATAACTTCTGTGAGTGTGGGATCTACATAGCAACTGGATTGCCATGTAAACATGTGGGAGCATGCATTCAATATAATAGGGTACCTCTTCAGCAATCCTGTGATTCATACTACTCAAAAGAGAGGTATATACTAGCTCATGAGGGAATGATTGATCCATTGTCTGATCTAAGCACTTTAGTAGATAGATCCCTACTTCCACCACCAATGAAGAGGTCAATTGGCAGACCAAATAAGTCAAGTAAGAGAGAACAAGATGAGGCAGCTAAAGAAGACAGTAGGAAGAGGTCTAGCACTGTGAGATGTAGCAAATGTAAATCATTTGATCACAATAGGAGGACATGCAAAGGAGGTCCAGTTACTGAGAAGAGGAAATCTACTTCTAAGAATAAGGTAACTTAACTAATTCTATCATTCTAAAATTAAACTCCTTCAACTTTTATGCATTAATATTTACCACTATAATTCTTTGTTTTGTTCATGCCAGGGGTCCTCTCAGCAGAAGTCCTCTCAACAGATGACACCTAAGAAGGGAACCAGCTCTTCTCAGCCCAGCTCCACTCAGCAGAGCTCCCCTCATATGGTAACCAGATCCTCTCAGCAAAGATCACCTCAGATGGTAACCAGATCTTCTCAGGCCAGGTCCCCTCAGCAAACCTCTCCTCAGGTGGTAACCAAATCCTCCCAGCAGAGATCACCTCAGATGGTAACCAGATCTTCTCAGGCCAGGTCCCCTCAGCAGACCTCCCCTCAGGTGGTAACCAGATCCTCCCAGCAGAGATCACCTCAGATGGTAACCAGAGCTTCTCAGACTAGGTCCCCTCAGGTGGTAACCAGGTCCTCTCAACAGAGGTCCCCTCAGCAGAATGTTGGTGTCAAGGTAGCACTATTAACTGAATTATCATTTTCATTTTAGAGTTTTGTACATAAAACTTAAAATTTTACTTATGTGTTTTGTTGATGCAACTATAGAGGAAATCAAGGTGTGATACACCAGATGATATATCATCATCTCAAAAAGTAGCCAGATCCTTACAACAGTCATGCACAACTGCACAAGATGTGATTCAGAAAAGGATGGTAGCCAAGGCTATAAAAGAGAGGGCAAGGAGAGCCAGTAGAGCTACCTAATGAAATGGTGAGTGGAGTTGCTGTCTAGGACCAGTCTAACTGCACAAGATGTGATTTACTTTGATGACATGATTAGCTAGTTTAAATTAATGCCTGAGTTCCTACATTGGTAAACTGATATGTATTTTTGCCATGTACAGTTCAGTTGCTGTCTAGGAGCAGTCCGTGGAGCTGATGAGTTACTGTGTTGGAGGTGCAGTGTTTTGGAGCTGATGTGTGTTGGAGCTGAAGGTTGGAGGAGTTGAAGTGGAGTTGCAGTGTTAGAGCTGAAGTGGAGGCTATGGGTTGATTTATGATTCAGCAAGTTCTATTGGATTTAGTTGGAAAACATTTTGTAACTTAATGGTTTGACTTGGATTTTTAATGGTTTGACTTGAATTTGGATCAACATTTGGTATTATGTTTGCAAATGCTGTTTTTAATATGATGCAAAGGTACAATTGTTCTCTTTTATTCCCTTTTTGTTTGATTTTCTTTGCAAGGCTTACCTACATAATTGGATGGCCATTTGTTGTCTAAGTTTTGTAAGGAGTTAAAAAACCAAAGTATACTTTCCAAGCTAGTGCGAGTGACAATTTACAATTAATGGGTAAACTGATAACATTTCATTATTACATAACAAAAGGGTCACCTCTCAATGTTCTCTTGAATAGTTTTCTAATCTCGTATGAGTCACTCCCCTACCTGATAAGATATACTGTTGGGCATTATTTGATGAACCTAAGGGTCAGACTATTGGACCAGTAAGCCCTTAATTTGGAGTGGTGAAGATCAAAATCTTCCTCACCTTCTGATTTAGGATGATCCCAAAATTCAGCCCAAGAACCTAATAAGCTTTGAAAGTAAAGCAAAAATTGAAAACCACTCCAAAAAGTATGAACCACTTTGAATTTTTGTGATTTTTTTTTTCCAAAAAATGCTGTGACAGATAGGTTTTGATTTATGGCTCTGGGAACAAAACTAAAGTTTTGTCAAATTTGAGTGAAGTTTGTGACACAATATATGTGCTTTTAGCACGACATCATTTGCAGTTTCTACTGTCAGATTTTTTGCAAATACACAGTCAGTTATCAAACAGTAAGAAATTAGAACAATGAATTTGAACAGTGTGTGTTTGTGACCATATATGCAAGCTTGGAGCTACATTACTATTGGGTGATGCTACCAGTCCTGACTAGCATATTCTTTGCAGATTTTTAGGTTTTGTAGGTCCAAATGTCATAAGAACTTCAAGCAAAGGTGAATAAAGATCGAAGAAGAAGAAGAAGAAGAAGAAGAAGAAGGATCCATTTGAAGAAAAGACAACAAGAATATATACCTTTCCCCCTATTGGATTTTGCTGCCTTGTAGAATAGAAATCTATAAAACTTGATTCAAGCTGAAATGAGAAACAAATAAAATGGGAATTCAAGGGACTTGCCTCTCAGCGGCTTCTGCCACAATGGGTAGCCTGGGTAGCTGACCCAACACCCAACAAGCAAGAAGTTGACCCATAAATCAAACACACCAGAAGATACAAGAACACAGTACTATCCAAACTCATTAGCAAATCCAACCCAAAACCCTCCCTTGGATTAAAGCTCCTCTCTAAAAGATCAGGGAAGATTAACAGCACATCAAGCACTATAGCTTGCATAGTATTAAACCTAACATATCTATTGAAGTTGGGGTTTCTAACCACAACAAAGTAAAGTGTCAAGAACACCAAAAACCATAACATTCTAAATACAATACACTAAAATTCCAAATGCATTCATTGAAAGCAAATTGTTCATTCAAATTACCAAACAAGACCATGTTTATGAACAATCCCTTCCCATACATTAGGTGAAACTCCCCTTTCCATACATTAAGTGCCCTATCCCATACACTCCATCATATTTTCAGAACAATTACAACAAAGTTCAAGACAAACAACGCAACCATCATTTGACAAAACATCTTCATTGCAGCATTTGACTTTTCCAGCTCAATCACTCTATTCTTAAACCTACAAAATTCTTCCTCCTTCTGTTGATCCCTCCTCTGTTGCTCCATCCTCACCTGTTCTTCTACACTAATTACACCCATAGTATTTGTTGGACCTGGACGTGGAGCTGGAACATTGGTGAGGCTACATTGACCTGGTTCACTCATGGTATAACACCATTGGAAGAAGTTGCAGCCACCATTATTTTTGTCTGCACAGTTATAATATATCCTATTTGGGTTATCTATTGAGTTCCAGATCCTCACAGCAGCTCTTTTCCTACAAAAACATAGCTTATTCCCAAACTTAAGGTAGCCTGAATAGCTCTCATTGACACTACCAGAAGACATTGTACCTGCAAACATAACATTGAATCTAAGCATTAATAATAGTCCCATCAAGGAATCAAATGATCTATTCCATGAAGAACTGCTAATGAATTACTGAAGAATAAGGAGGCAAAAGCATATTAAGCAAGCAGAACTATATCCAAGACAAAATAATTCTCATGAGCTAAACCACAATGAAGCTACTAGCACAAGTTATAACACTTATGAAGTTGGAGATGGAATGGAAGTTTACTCACCATCATCTTATGTAAAGAGCTCAAGGGTTTTAGCTCCTGTTCAATTTCAATCTTAAACACTTGTGGGGTATTCCATAGGAAGGGTGGCCTGTTCACATTCAATCTTAATTCAACTTCACCTTTTTGTCCAATCTATAATTATACAAAGTTTGAAAACAAGAATCTAGAGTCAAATGTTACTTTGAGGTGGCCGTTTTATTGAGTACCCTTTGCTCTGTATTTCTTCTTTCTCTGCCTCTGATGATGGAAAGAAGAAGAAGAAGAAGAAAACCATGATGCTCCCTTGTCTGGATGGACTCCTATTTGAGTTAAAATAAAACCGCAAGCGTCCGGGTCAATCGTAGCTACGGGTCGAACACGAGGAGATATACGCCACTCTATTTAACTAACTTAAAAATAATGCAAAGTGAACCAAATTAAAGTGTTAAATTAAACTAATTAAACTAACGAAAATGAATGCATCCTAACTCATAAGCATCTAACAAAATTAAGGGATTAAATTGGCGTCCTAACACATGAGCATCTAACCTATCAAACTAAAGCGAATTGAAAAGAATAAAAATGCAGCCACACATACTAACCACATAAAAAGAAATAAGGAAATAAAAATGCATCCACAAACCACAAGCATATAAAATTAAAATAAAAGAAATAGAGGGAGAAGAAGAAGAAGAAGATAGAGAGAGATAGAGGAGATGGAGAATGAGATTGAGAATTTAGACAGTAAAACTTGGATGTGCTTGCATGAATGTAATTGAAAAGCTTGAATACTTGCATAAACTTACCATGGCCTCCTCTTCTAAATCTTCAAGTCTTGTCATCAACTTAAGAACTTAGACTAGAAGGCTTAAAACCTAAACTAGAATTAAGAAATTACAACCCAATTGAAGACTTAAATTGAAATTAAAGCATAAACTAAACCTATTATAACCATTAAATGAAAATCAAAAAAGCAAACTAGAACTTAGAAAAGCCAAAAACCACAAATTAGAAGGAGAAGAAGAGAAGAAATTTCACTGAGTGAATGAGAAATTTTTACAAGAGAGGTAGGGGTATTTATAGGTGGAAGAGAGGAGAAGAGAGAAGATGGAAGTGTAGGAGAAATATTCCCTAAGAAAAGAGAATATTCTCTTCTCTTTCCTCTTTTACAATGCCTTGAATCCTAAGAAGAAAAAAAAATATAGAAAGAAGTAGAAGAGAAGATTGTTTATATAGACATTCTATTTCTAGAAAAGTAAACTTCCAATTCTAACAAGTGCTTCCTTTTCTTTGTAGATATCTTCTCCAAGCAATAAAATCAAAGCATCTTTGATTTTTCAACCTTCCATAGATGAGAAAATATAAATCTATCCCAAGTAGAATTCCAGAAGTGCCCTTAAGAAGTTGGAGGAGAGAGAGAGTAAGGGTGATGACTAGGATTCCTTCAAGAATAAATAAAATACCCATTCTGTCCTTCAGAAAACGTGGAGCATGGGGTGCTTATATAGGCCTCACCATTGTGTTCTTTGCGAAAAATCACCCAAAATAGACCCAAATTTCGTCCAATTCGGAGTTGGGGAGCCCAAGATATCTCAAGTTGAAGTTGGACTGTCCAGAGCCTTCCAAATGGAATCTTTCGGGTACAGTAAAGTAACTTCTAATTATTTCGTTAAGGCCCCTAGAATCCCAACTTCTGCTTCACTTTGTCCCCATCTGACTGTCAATAATTATAAATAAACCCCTACAGACCATTTTCGAGCGTCGTTACGGAAACGACCATAACTTCTTCGTTTCAACTCGCAATCAAGTGCTGCTTGAACCGTTCTGAAGCTGACTCGATGGGCTATGTATCCATACTATTAACACCTCTAAAAAGCTTAAAAACATCTCCTTAGCATCATCTCCTCCATTTTCACAATAATTCACCTAAACCCTGAAAAGCACAAGAAAGCACCGAGTAACTCTGTCCAATGTGGTAAAATGTATGCTTTATGTCCTAAGCTTTCACACATAAATGTGCACATCAGATTCCCCCACACTTGAACGTTACTTGTCCTCAAGCAAAGAAAAAGATAAATTAACTTAGAATGCAAAAAAAAAATCCTAACTCACTTTCGTAGGAATCACGGTTGCACTTAGCATGTGCAACAAGCCTTTCAACTCTTAGGTTACCCCTAGTAGACGAGTTGTGTCTCGTGGGTGCTTGCAGTGAATATACACCCAAAATTCAATAAATCAAAAAGAATGATGTAAATTTTTCTCATGGCATAAGTAAGATAGGACACACAATCTCAAAGAAATACTCAACTAAAGATTAAGGAGCCAAAGGTTCCCTCACACTTGAATTTTATCACCCCACATCAATTCAAGTAACAAACATGTATCAAGGTCAAGGGATCTCCTCATATTTTCTGAACACTACTCACCTTCAAGTAAATCACTCATAGCACTGATGGAACCAAAGACTTAGGCATTGAGTATTTTTTACCATACTTTTTTTTCCAGGCATTAAGGCAAAAGCTTTTTTTTTTTTTTTTTTTTTCTTTCTCAACAACAAACTCTTTTTCTACTCTACCACTGTTCTCTGAATGACATGGAGGAGCATACACCAGACACTCAAATACTTGGTAGCTTTGCTTTTTGCATGTATCCATAAGACATTGAGACATTGATGCAAGAGTTTCTTTTTTTTTTTGAGTTTCCTTCCAAGGAATTTCGATCAAGTCACCTTGCTTCATGAGGCACAATGCCCTGTCTAGTCCCAAGTACATGAGCTATTTGAACAATATAGGGGCCATCCCATCTAGAACGCAGCTTACCTGGAAAGATATGCAAACGAGAATTGTACAACAAAACTTTCTAGCCTACCTCAAAAGATATTTTCAAAATGTGCCTATCATGGAAAGCCTTGGTTTTTTCCTTGTAAATCCAAACATTCTTATATGCCTCATTCCTAAGCTCTTCCAACTCAGATAGTTGGAGTTTCCTATGGGCACTTGCAGTGGGTAGGTCAAAGTTAAGCTTCTTGATAGCCCAAAAGGCCTTGTGCTCAATCTCTACAGGTAAGTGACATGCCTTTCCATACACCAGACGGTGCGAAGATTGATCAAGATCGATCTTGAAGGCTGTCCTATGGGCCCACAACGCATCTACCAATCGGTTAGACCAATCCTTGCGGTTCGGGTTGATGGTTTTCTCAAGAATTTGCTTGATCTGCCTAGTTGAAACCTCAACCTGGCCACTGGTTTGGGGATGGTAGGGTGTGGCCAACTTATAGACGACACCATACTTTCTCATGAGGGCCTTAAAAGGCCGATTACAAAAATGCTTGCCCCAATCACTAATGATAACCCGGGGAGTATCAAAACGGGAGAAGATGTTCTCCTTCAAAAATTTCACAACCACCTTTTGGTCATTGGTCTTACAAGCAACTGCCTCAATCCATTTGGACACATAGTCCACAGCAAGTAATATGTACAGGTTACTAAAAGAATTAGGGAAAGGCCCCATGAAATCAATACCCCATACATCAAACACCTCAACCACCAAAATTGGGTTGAGGGGCATCATATTTCTCTTAGTAAGACGCCCTAAGGATTGGCATGAAGAACATGCCTTGCAATAAGTAAAAGCGTCTTTAAACATACTAGGCCAATAAAATCCACACTGTAAAACCTTGGCCGCAGTCTTATTAGGCCCAAAATGGCCTCCACAAGCCTGATCATGGCAAAAAGATAAGACAGATTGTTGTTCATGATCAGGGACACATCTCCAGATTACTTGATTCGGGCAGGTCTTAAAAATATAAGGATCATCCCAAAAGAAATACTTAACTTATGCAAAGAAACGATTCTTATCTTGGGTGGACCAATGTGCAGGTGTCACACCCGTAACCAGATAATTAACAATGTCAGCAAACCAAGCTTCACTAGACACTGCCATCAGATACTTATCAGAAAAATTCTCGTTGACTGGAGAATCAATAGTCAAGGAATTAGGCAGTTGGGATAGATGGTCTGCAACCAAATTTTCACACCCTTTCTTATCTGCAACCAAATTTTCACACCCTTTCTTATCCCTAATTTCAAGATCAAATTCTTTTAACAAAAGGACCCACCTAATGAGGCGAGCCTTGGCATCTTTCTTTTGCACAAGATATTTGATAACTGCATGGTCAGTATAAACAATCACATGTGATCCAACCAAGTAGGGCCTAAACTTCTCTAAAGCAAACATAACAGCTAAAAATTCTTTCTCAGTGGTGGTATAATTAAGCTGTGCATCATTAAGAGTCCGACTTGCATAATAAATCACATGGGGTAATTTATTGATTCTTTGCCCAAGAACAGCCCCTGTAGCAAAATCAGAGGCATCACACAAAAGCTCAAATGAAATTGTCCAAGTTGGAGCTTAAATAATGGGGGCTGAGGTCAAAGCTTTTTTCAATTGCTCAAAACTATCATGACACTCAGAAGAGAAATCAAATGGACAGTCCTTTGCCAAAAGAGAAGTGAGAGGTCTAGCTATCTGGCTAAAGTCCTTGATGAATCTCCTGTAAAAACCTGCATTGCCAAGAAAAGATCTAATGTCTTTCACACTCTTGGGTGATTATAAATTGGCAATAAGGTCCACCTTAGATCTATCAACCTTGATCCCTTCTTTGGACACAATGTGACCAAGAACTATGCCTTGCTTTACCATGAAGTGGCACTTCTCCCAATTTAAGACCAAGTTCTTTTCTATGCATCTTTTAAGAACCAAAGAGAGATGATGCAAACAATTAGAAAAAGTAGAGCCGTGAATAGAAAAATCATCCATAAACACCTCTAGAAAGTGCTCTACCATATCAGAAAAGATACTCATCATGCACCTTTGGAATGCAGCAGGGGCATTGCAAAGCCCAAAAGGCATACGTCGATAAGCAAAGGTTCTATAAGGGCATGTGAAAGTGGTCTTGTGTTGGTCCTCTAGAGTAATAGGAATTTGGTTATAGCCTGCATAACCATCAAGAAAATAATAATATTCATGGCCAGCTAGTCTCTCTAACATCTGATCAATAAAAGGCAAGGGGAAGTGGTCCTTCCAAGTAGCCGCATTCAATTTCCTATAGTCAATGCACACTCTCCATTCCATTTGGATACGGGTTGAAATCAACTCATTATTGGCATTCTCAACTACAGTGACTCCTCTTTTCTTAGGCACAACCTACACAAGACTCACCTATTGGCTATTAGAAATAGGATAAATGATGCCATAATCCAAGTATTTTAGGATCTCTTTCTTGATTGCCTCTTTTATCACAGGATTAGCCCTCCTTTGGGGTTCCATAGAAGGTTTGGAACTCTCCATCAGATGTATATGATGTTGAACAATGGAGGGGCTAATACCTTTGATGTCAGACATGGTCCAACCTATGACTTCCTTATAGTCCTTTAGAAGCATAATCAACTCTTCTTCCTGAATAGAAGTCAAATAAAAAGCAATAATTACAGAAAGAGTATGATCATGTCCTACGAAGGCATACTTGAGGTTGCAGGGTAATGCCTTCAACTCTAATGTGGGGGGCTCAATAATAGAGGATTTGGGAATGGAAGTGGATAGGGGTCCAAGGGACTCCAAATGTAGTTGGATGCTCTAGACCTCAGATAAGGGGGTATCATCAACACCCTCCAATTCCTGCATACATTCTTGAAATCTCGAATCAAAATCAATCTCAAAGAACGTATCAATATCATCGAAAAATCCTTGAAGCATATGCACCTCGTCATCCATATCAGGGTGCTTGCCCAACCTAAACACATTGAAGTCAACAGAAGTATTGCCAAAAGATAATTTCATGAGACCATTCCAGCAATTGATTAAAGTATTACTGGTACCTAGGAATGGCCTACCCAAGATGATAGGGATTTGGTCCTTGAAGTTGGCAGTAGGTCGGGAATCTAAAACAATAAAATCCACAGAAAAAATAAATTCTCCAACCTTCAACAGGACATCCTCAATCATTCTCTTAGGAATTTTAACCGACCGATCTGCAAGCTGAAGAGTGATTTTGGTGGGTTTCAGTTCTCCCAATCCTAGTTGTTGGTAGACATGAAAGGGTAAGAGGTTCACACTTGCACCAAGGTCCAATAAAGCATGATCAATAGTATTATTGCCTATAGTGCAAGAGATGGTGGGGCTGCCAGGATCCTTATGCTTGACTGCTACTGGCTGTGAGATGAGAGAACTGATGTTAGCAGCCAAGAATGCCTTCTTGGGCACATTGGTGGTCCGCTTTTGGATACATAAGTCTTTGAGGACTTTAGCATAAGCGGGGATTTGGGCAATGGCATCCAATAAAGGGATATTCACCTGAACCTGTTTGAACACATCCAATATTTTCTCCATAGAAGGAGATTTTTTGCTAACCAACCTATTTGGGAAAGGGGCAGGTGGGGTATAAATTCTTTCAGGGTTGGGCTTTTTAACTTCCTCAATAGAATCCTCTTTGGTTTCCTCAACCAAATCATCTGGAATATTTTCAGGTTCATCAGACGAACTTGAAATAGTAGGCACTTTAATGGCCTCTTCAGAAGGGGGAGAGTCAACAGGAGTACGAGATGGTAAAGACTGAGGTGCACTAGCCTGTTGATACTCACGGCCACTCCTTAAAGTATAAATAGCATTTACCTGTCTGGAGGGCCCTTGGTGCTGTTGGCCTTGTGCAACATTGGTTGGAGGAGGTTGGGTACCTTGCTGAATATGAACCTGATGCCTAGGATTTAGCTCAGGTTGGCTAGGTGACTTCCCTGTTTCCCTCTCATGTAGGATTGTGATAAGCTGGGTGAGTTGTTTCTCCATGTTATTGTGGCTTGTCATGAGAAGAGCTATCTTGTTGTCCATCTCATTCAGTCTTGTTGCCTCTCCTATATTGATAAACCCTGGGGGTTGCTGATAAGGTGCAAGGAGAGGAGGCCTAGCAGAATTAATAGAAGGACCTGGATGAAGATGAGGGGGAAAAGGGTTAGGAGACAACCCTTGGTTTTGTGATGCAAAGTTGGGCCTTTGGACACCAGGCTGGCCTTGATGGTTAAAGTTGGATGGGCCTGCTTGGTTTCCTTGATTCCAGGAGAAATTGGGACGATTTCTCCATCCTGGATTGTAAGTATTGTTATATGGGTTATTTTGGTAGAGAGCACTTACATTCTCAATACTAAAATTGCCCACCAAGGTGTTGGGGCATTCCTCAGAAAGGTGTCCAGGGGTTTGGCACCAACTGCATACCGACACATGATTGACCTGATTAACTGGTATAGACTCTTTAAGAACTATGGACTCCAACCATTTTATGAGGCTGTCAAGCTTGGCCTCCTTGGCTGGCATACCCTCAATTAGATACCTTAGTGGTCCTTTCAGTCTCTTGGGAAGATTCTCATTCCCTAGTCTTATCAATCAAGTTGGTTAAGAATGTCTATGCATCATTCTCCTCAGAAAAAGAAGTAAAGCCTGTTGGACACATGGACTCTACAAGTTGCTTAGTCAGATAATCAATACCCTCATAAATAATTTGGCATAGTTGCCATAAGTTGAAACCATGGTGAGGGCATTCTAAGAGGAGGTCCTTGAATCTTTCCATGAATTTAGAAAATGACTTATGTGGTTTCTGCCTGAACTGGAGGATGTCACTCTTAAGCTTATTGGTTTTGTGAAGAGGGAAGAATTTTCTCAAAAAGACAATGGTGAACTCATCACATGTATTAATGGAGTTTGTAGGCAGTCCATAAAGCCACTTCTTGGCCTGGTCTTTCAGGGTAAAGGGTATAAACCTAAGCCTAACTGCATCATCAGTCAAATTCTAAACCTTAATTAGAACACAGACCTCCTCAAATCCCCTAAGAAAGAGATATGCATCTTCATTAGCCATCCCATGGAAATGGGGTAGCATGCTGATGAAGTTGGTCTTAAGTTCATAGTTATTCCCTGTAATAATAAGCAGACTAATGTATGAGGGTTGTGCAGCCCTGGTGGGGTAGAACCTATCCTTAAGAGTCTTGGGTTGTTGGTCAACCATGGTCAAAGGTGAGGTTAAGGGTAATGGAAGAGGTGGTATTCTAATAAGACGATTAGATGAATCACGAGTCTACACCGTAGCCACCTAAACAGATATGAGATCTCCTTTGAAAAATTAAAGAAGAAAAAAAATAAAAGACTTAAGGAAAAAAAAATACTAAAAATAAGAGGGAGCCCAAGGTAGATAGTGCATCTATCCCTCAAAAATCGAAACAATGGTTCCAAAGCTGTAAAGATGTCATATAGGTTGACAGCAAGGGAACCCGTATAGTCTTCTATAGCTACCTACGGGCGACTCCAAATGGATTCTGATGTAAAGTGAAGGACTACTATACGTTTATGTTTCCAACGCTCTCACTATGTTGCTTTCCTGTTATCAAGAGTGGTCACCTCCAAAGATAAGTCACATGCCAATCCACCCAACCAAGTCAAGATGTAGCATCATAGGTAACTTAATCCTATGAGGGACACTAAAAGATGGAGGGTTGAAGCATATGAAGGACTTTAGATTGGGTGCACACTATTTGAAACAGAAGAGAAACAAGAAGAGGTTTTCAAAAACTGGTTTTTTTTTTTTTCAGAAAAAGAAGAGAAAAAAATAAACTAAAACACTTCGAACTACATAAAAATCAGATAAATAAAATGGACAATAATCTCCCCAGCAACGGCGCCAAAAACTTGTTTGAGTTAAAATAAAACCGCAAGCGTACGGGTCAATCGTAGCTACAGGTCAAACACGAGGAGATATACACCACTCTATTTAACTAACTTAAAAATAATGCAAAGTAAACAAAATTAAAGTGTTAAATTAAACTAATTAAACTAACGAAAATCAATGTATCCTAACTCATAAGCATCTAACAAAATTAAGGGATTAAATCGATGTCCTAACACATGAGCATCTAACTTATCAAACTAAAGCGAATTGAAAGGAATAAAAATGCAGTCACACATACTAACCACATAAAAAGAAATAAGGGAATAAAAATACATCCACAAACCACAATCATATAAAATTAAAATAAAAGAAATAGAGGGAGAAGAAGAAGAAGATAGAGAGAGATAGAGGAGATGGAGAATGAGATTGAGAATTTTGACAGTAAAACCTGGATGTGCATACATGAATGTAATTGAAAAGCTTGAATACTTGCATAAACTTACCATGGCCTCCTCTTCTAAATCTTCAAGTCTTGTCATCAACTTAAGAACTTAAACTAGAAGGCTTAAAACCTAAACTAGAATTAAGAAATTATAATCCAATTGAAGACTTACATTGAAATTAAAGCATAAACTAAACCTATTATAACCATTAAATGAAAATCAAAAAAGCAAACTAAAACTTAGAAAAGCCAAAAAACACAAATTAGAAGGAGAAAAAGAGAAGAAATTTCACAAAGTGGATGAGCAATTTTTACAAGAGAGGTAGGGGGTATTTATAGGTGGAAGAGAGGAGAAGAGAGAAGATGGAAGTGTCGGAGAAATATTCCCTAAGAAAAGAGAATATTCTCTTCTCTTTCCTCTTTTACAATGCCTTGAATCCTAAGGGGAAAAAAAAAATAGAAAGAAGAAGAAGAGAAGATTGTTTACATAGACCTTCTATTTCTAGAAAAGTAAACTTCCAATTCTAACAAGTGCTTCCTTTTCTTTGTAGATATCTTCTCCAAGCAATAAAATCAAAGTATCTTTGATTCTTCAACCTTCCATAGATGAGAAAATATAAATCTATCCCAAGTAAAATTCCAGAAGTGCCCTTGAGAAGTTGGAGGAGAGAGAGAGTAAGGGTGATGACTAGGATTCCTTCAAGAATAAATAAAATACCCATTCTATCCTTCAGAAAACGTGGAGCATGGAGCGCTTATATAGGCCTCACCATTGTATTCCTTGCGAAAAACCACCCAAAATAGACTCAAATTTCGTCCAATTTGGAGTTGGGGAGCCCAAGATATCTCAAGTTGAAGTTGGACTGTCCAGAGCCTTCCAAATGGAATCTTTCGGGTACAGTAAAGTAACTTCTGATAATTGCGTTAAGGCCCCTAGAATCCGAACTTCTGCTTCACTTTGTCCCCATATGACTGTCAATAATTATAAATAAACCCCTGTAGACCATTTTCGCGCGTCGTTACGGAAACGGCCATAACTTCTTCGTTTCAACTCGGAATCAAGTGCCGTTTGAACCGTTGCGAAGCAGACTCAATGGGCTATGTATCCATACTATTAACACCTCTAAAAAGCTTTAAAACATCTCTTTAGCATCATCTCCTCCATTTTCACAATAATTCACCTAAACCTTGAAAAGCACAAGAAAGCACCGAGTAACTCTATCCAATGTGGTAAAATGTATCCTTTATGTCTTAAGATTCACACATAAATGTGCCCAACAACTCCCACCTCCTAAATCATACCCTTTTGAACATGAAAGGGTGAGCCATTTGCGGAGGGAGGACTAGGACCACTCACCATTCCTACCAATCCATTTCTAGCTTTCTTCTTCTCAACTTCTACTACTTAATGAGGGGGGTGGGGGACGAAACTTGCTAGTCAACCCAGAAATGAATTACCATTCCTTCCTTCCTCCAGTGTTACAAGTGCCTTGGTTTTTTTTGGGTTGTTGTACACCTTTGACATAGCTCACATGAATGAACCCATGATGATGCTGATGAAGCTAGACTATTCATGCACCCATTCTCATGTGGTCCACTCATCTCTCTCCGTCTCTCTCCCACCCAATTGGTCCCATGTCTTTCCTTGCCCTGAAGATTTGTACACAAATCCATCATCATAATCACTAATTTCAAGGATAGGCCATTTTACACCTTTGTACAAGAAGCTTCTATTGGCTTGGTCCCTCTTGAACCAGATTTTAAACAAGATTAAACCCAATTAATAATGATGGAAATTGGACTCCCTACATCTGTAATTATGTAAAGAGCTCAAGGGTTTTAGCTCCTGATCACCCAATCAAAGTGCATTCCTACTTCCTTAACCTACTGAATCAAATGAAAACTTCTGGCCAAGTGTTGAGGATCTCTGGTCTATGCAATTACTTAACAACGATTGAACAACCCATAAAATTTTATAGTTTATATCCAATTTTGGGCTTCAGTGAGTAGTGAGCAGTGAGCTTTACTCACGGTCATGGGTTGGACAGATATATCATTTTTTTCCAACCAAACTCATATACGATTGCAGGGGCTAATTAGGTTTTCCCAATATCAGAAAGGTTTGAGAATGGATGAAGAAATTCAAAGAAATACTTACAGATCTTGGAGTCGCAAGTCAAACCGAAGTTGGAGAAGTTGGAGAAGTTGCAATTTCAAAAGTTGCAGGTCCACAAACACAGGTTGGAGAAGTTGCAGGTGCTCTAACCGAGCTTGGAGAAGTTGCAGGTTGAACAATCCTTTCCAACAATGCTGGCCCTTCCCTTCTTTAACACTTTTCTCTTCCGGTGTGGCTCGATTAAGGGAACAACACTGTGGTCATGGAGGTTCTCGGCCAAGATTGGGAGGAAGAAGAGTTGCCGCTCTGCGTAGCGTGTTTGATTTGGGAATTTCTTCAATTTCAAACCCTAAAAATCCCTTAACGTTTTAGTCTTTTTTGAAACCCCAATGGCAAGGGAAATTCTGTCAGTTCTCTTTGAATCCCCAATGGCAAGGGCAATTCCGTTAGTTTAAGTCTACTTTTTAACAGTGTTAGTCTTGAACTGACGGAATGGACCTATCTGTTACCGTTTGCAAACCTCAGGGGGGTACGCAGAATTTTCCAAAACTGGGGGGTGAAAATATCCTTTCGTCAAACCTCAGGGGTGGTATGCGTGAATTTCCCAAAAAATTACGATATATAGAAATTTTAAAAACAATAATATTACATTTTATTTTTTTATCAATCTGACTTCTACCAGTCACAACTAAGAGTTCATAGTAGTATAACTCAAAAAAAAAAAAAAAAGAATTGAAATATACAAAAATTTTTAAAACAATGTTGCAATTCGAATGAATATTAGATTTTATATTAATTTATTTGAACTATTCCTCCCCCTCTTTTTCTCTAGATATACATCTCTCTCTCTCTCTCTCTCTCTCTCTCTCTCTCTCTCCTACTCTTTTGTGTCTCGCTATCTTTAATTTTTTTTTTTACACTAATTTATCCACTCAGAATTTCTGGTCACAACTAAGAGTTCATAGGATAACTCAAAAACAAAAAAAAAAAATAAGAATTAAAATATACAAAAATTTTTAAAATAATATTGCAATTCGAATGGATTAGATTTTATATTAATTTATTTGAACTATCAATATGTAGTATTTCAAATATCTTCGTTTTGGATATCCCTCTTTTTCCTCATCTCTCTTGGTAACTCTCTTTCTCCCACTTTTTCTCTAGATAGACATCTCTCTCTCTCTCTCTCTCTCTCACTCACTGGTTTTAATTTTTTCTTACACTAATTTATCCACTCAGGATTTCTGACTTTATTGAAAATAAAAAACTAAAAATATTACAGAAATAAAAATTAAAAAGATAAAACTAATACATAAACATTTACAACAATGGACCAATTTGATTAGAATCATTTTACTTTATAACATGTCAAGAACGTTACAGAACTCATTGAAATTCAAAAAACTAAAAATATTAAAGCTACATACGTCGAATGTCAGGCCAAATAGAAGAAGTACGATAAACTCTTTTGAGGTTGCCCCCCAGATTCACAAATCTTGCTCTAAAAATTCGCTCATGGTGATGTCTTTATTTCTGATTTGCCGCACTAGTTTAGATAACATGGCTTTGTTGATGTCTTGAAGCCTGCGAATACCAAGGCCACCTTAATCCTCCTTAGGTCTACATACTTGTTCCCATCTAACAGTGACTACTTTTGAGATGTCTGCATCACCCGTCTATAAAAAATTCCTCATCCAATTTTCCATTTTAGAAATTAGAGATGCAGAGGTCACCAATACATTGCAAACTATGAGATGGAATGCCGGATATCACCGAACGGATCAGCTCTGCCCTTCCTGCCATTGACAGGATTTTACCTTTCCAGCCAAAGAGCCTACTTTTAACTTTGTGCATCACTGGTAGCAATATATCCTTCTTGATACGACCTGTGAAAATTCTACATCAAGGTATCTACTGGGAAGAGCGCATTGATTTTGAGGATTTTCCTCCAAGTTTAAGAGGCACAAGCAATACTCCATATGGAATCAACCTTGAAGTATTTAGAATATATCCATTTGACCCACAAGCTTTCTTTTTTTTTAGCAATCTTCCGTAAAAGTTTTATAAGGCCAACCTTATTCACCTCTTTCACCCTTCTAAAATCAAGATTATCATCTATTTTTGGAAGAAAACTAATGCCCAATTGACTCTACTTGTTACTTACACTTGACTCTACTTCCCATTACAAATTTTTAAAAAGTTCTTTGAGCTGCTGGGTAAGGTACACTAGCACCTCACTGCACCTCTCTCACTTAGAATTGCATGGAAAGTTAATGAAGGCGCTAGTACTCATTGGTTACTGGTGAAGAACCACGTCCAAGTTTGTGTCTGTCATTTTAAACTCCAAAAATAGAGATTTCAAAGTAGGGCTGCAACAGGATCGGGTTGGGCCGAACTTTATAGAACCCTAGCCCAACCCTGAGTCCCCTTAGCTGGGCCCAGGCCGACCCGATCTTGACTCAGGGCCTGAAAAATCCAACCCTGACCCGCCCTCAGGGTCAGGCCAGGCTAACCCTGATTGGCCTTGATCATGGGGAGGGTGGAAGGAAATGCATGGGCTAGAAATTATCAATTTTACGTAAAATAACACTATAATAAAATGTATTATATCACCTATTATCTTCATATATAATATACTATATAACAAAATGTGAGTGACATTTAAAGTTTATAATATATATATTATATCCATATATATTTTATAGTATAACTTAAAACAGGGTCGGGCCAGGCCAGACCAGGCTTGGCAAAAAGCCTCAACCCTGGCCCGACCCGATCCTGACTTAGACCTAACAATTTTCAGCCTTGATCCTCCCTCAGGGCCAAATATCTCATCCCAGACCCTGTTCGGGCTCAAGGCAGGCCAGGGCGGGTTCAGGCCGAAGGGCCAAACTTGCACCCCTACTTCAAAGTTTTCATTTTGGAAATTACCCAAAAAAAACAGAAAGACAGTTTTCGTTTTGGAGTTTGGACACCTTATGCACGTTTGTCAGCTTTTTACTAAAAAGATTGTACGTTTGTCAGTTCATTCTACATTTATGAAGACCAACATGGATCTCTAGTATCACTCCCCTACACTGGGTTCGTTTCTAATTCCCCCAAAAAAGTGAACTTCTACCCACTCTTCTCCCCTGATATTTTGAAATGCCGAAGTTACTCCTTTTTACTCCTTTTATTTTCACCTATTATTATTGGCTACTCCACATTTAAATTGACTGGTTCAAAAGACAATTGAACCAAGAAAACATGTAATACCATATTCTAATTTTTAAATTCTTGGAAACTTATCCTCTCAAGTGTCGTGCACTATTCAATATACCACACTTAAAAATTCAATAATCCACCCAACATTTGAAAGGATAAAAAGATATCACTACCCATATTAATACACCGTACTTGAGTGAATGAAAATCCCAAATTTTCACAATCAATAACATAGGAACATTGAGCCGCAAATGAAGATGTTCATCAAAATAAAGTTTGGAATGTGGTTAAATTTTTTTTTGTTTTTTGAAATAATATTAAATGTAGGTACCTTAAGGATAAGTCTATTTATCTATTATTTTCCTATCTCATCCATTCTTGTATTTTCCTCTTACCACCAGGTTTTGGTACTCGGTATCGGTATCGGTCTCTCAATCCGGATCAATCCTTGTCGATTTCGTTCTGGATTGGTCATGGTTTTTTTAAAATTCTTTTTTTTTAATATATTTTACCCTTGTCCGTACTGATCCACCGATACGAGATCAGCCAGTGTAAAACGACTGATCTGACCGATTTGATATTCATTCCTCAAATCATGTTTACCACCAAGGTTCGTAATCTCGGACTCGAATCGGGAAAATCATCTGGATCGGATCAGTATCGACTGAGACCGATCCTGATACCAATCTGATACACCTATTTAGACAAGGGTAAAATGGTCATAAAATCAGATTTTTTATGAAAAAAAAGCACGGGTAAATTCGTCTTATTTGGCCGATCCAATACAATTGATCCACCGATCCAATCCAAAATGCCGATCCGATCCCGCTATCGAGATTACGAACCTTGCTTAGTTGCTTACCACACAATGGACAACGAAACATCATCAAGTTACACCCTATGACTAGAAACATAACGAACTTTCATGACTTGCACATATAACTAACGAGATTGCAAAGTTTTTGTTCTGGAAGAAAGACAATAGTAGGCGACAAGGAATAAACATGGTTAGTGGAGGAATGTCGGCAAGCACGATTCTTTGTATGGTTTGGTAAAAGTTTTAACAAAAAAAAAGGCATAATTTGTTAAAAGCAACCTTTGGAACCGAATAGTTTTAAATATAGGTAGGTAAGAAAGTTAAAGGTACGAAAGTTTTAATAAATATTAGCTAAGTGTAGGCGAGTGATAGTAATTGCCCCCTTCGAAAAAATCAAGTATCAATGGTACATCTCTTTGATACTCATGGAGGAAGGTTTGGAACATTATTAGCTAACCGTATAGCTTGAAAAAATGTTAATTAACCTTACTGTATGCCTTGGCTAACTCTTTCATACATTGCTTTCAACTCTCAACGGCCACATATATGTTTTACTCAGGATAGGGCATAGAATTTTTTTTTATTTTTTTTTTTTTGGACAGCTATCGTAATGGACTTCTCCAACAAAACTCATTAACAAGCTAAAAAGGGATACCTGCCGCTCTCTCTCTCTCTCTCCCTTTCTCTCTCTACTGGAAAGCCACCTTACTTGAACAGCAATTGTTTTTCTCATTGAATGTCCCTGACTTAGCATTTTCAGAACTCAGAACTCCCAACTCCCAACAAACTCAATAATGAAAAGGGTATTCTCAAGTGTGCCAAGTAGCAACTAAGTGATGGATACCAAAGACCCAGATTCAGATTTAGTTAGTTGGGGTCGGGGTAGTTTCCTGATGGCAATGCCGCAGGGGCTGCTTCTCTAACTTTATTTTGCCCGAGAATGCCTAGGTTTCTCTTGATTTGTATTTTTTGTTGTTATTTTCTTTCTTTTCACTTCATTAATGATATTAATGAATCCTTTTAGCAAAACTAAAAAAAATGGATACCCAATGTGGTAAAAGACCTGTGCCAAGTGGCAATTAAGTGATATATACCAAATGTAGTAAAAGATCCTTGGAGTTTGGATCATTAATCAATATTTTGAGGTTGGAATCGGTTAGAACAAACACTAAACAAACAAAAATGAAAACAAAGCAAGATGACACAGAGATTTAACATGGTTCACACATCAGCATGATGTGTTACGTCCACAGGCAAAGTTAAAGATATTTCACTATATAAATTAGAGAAAGTTACAATGGAGATCTCTCAAGAACAACACTCATAAATGATGTTGCTACTCTCTCTAAAAAACCCCAAATCTCACTCACTTTACAACAAAGCACATAAAGGATATAAATACTCCTCCATCGGATCGAGTCAAACCGTCTGCTACCATCATAGATCTCAAAAAAAATTGCATTCAAGTCGGCACCAGAAATATCGGGGGTCAACATTAATAACTAAAACCTTTCAATGGTAGAGTCTCCATGCACTATCATGGGCTTTTTTTTTTTTTTTTGGTTGAATACTATCATGGGCTTAAGATACCATTTCCTTGGCTGTTAGTTATAAGTGTAGCAGCAAAATTGCATTCATGGTCATCAATGTAAGTATACATTTTCCCATAAAAAATAAATAAAAATGTAAGTATACATTTTGGACACCTCAGCTAATAAGGGACATTTCTCTGTTATAAATAGTCTTAGGAGCAGAGATATCAATCAGAAGGTATCTTTTGCCCTTTGAAGAATGGCATCAAAACCAGGTCTCCTTAGTGACTGGCCATGGCAAAAGCTTGGAAACTTCAAGGTACGTATTAACACCTAACCCTAACTCATTTCCATCTTCTTCTTCTGTTGTTCATTCTAATGAGGGTTTGTTGTGTTTGAAATGAAGTATGTGGTTTTGGCGCCTTGGGTGGTACAAAGTGTATATTCATTTGTGACCAAAGAAGAGAAAGAGAGGGACATAACAAACTTGCTCATCTTCCCATTCTTGCTGTGGAGATTGCTTCACAGCCAACTATGGATAAGCTTAGCTCGTTACAACTCTGCCAAAACCAAACACAGGATAGTGGACAAGGGCATCGAATTCGAACAAGTGGATAGAGAAAGAAACTGGTGAGTCAGTCAAGTTTCTTCAATTATTAGTTTTCTCTTCTCTAGCTGATCTCTCTGTGTGGTGTGGTTCACATTTGATTGATTTGATTTGATTTGATGAGAAATGAATTTATTTGCAGGGATGACCAGATCATTCTGAATGGGCTTCTATACTACATTGGATTTATGTATCTTCCGGGGGTTTCAAGAATGCCAATATGGAGGTGGAATGGTTTTGTTATTACCACTCTCCTCCATATGGGTCCAGTGGAATTCTTCTATTATTGGTTTCACAGAGCTTTGCATCACCATTTCCTTTATTCTCGTTACCATTCACATCACCATTCCTCCATTGTTACAGAGCCCATCACAGGTAATTAATTAACAACCCACACCCCAAAACACTGTTTCTTAATAATTCTTCTCTCTTGTAATTTATTTTTTATGTATCAATCAATCTCTCACTACTACTTCATGCAAAGCATTTAATTAATCTTTGATGTTAATTTTGGTGGCAGCCGTTATTCATCCATTTGCAGAGCATTTGGTTTATTTTCTACTGTTCTCAATCCCAGTATTGACTATGTTATTCACTGGAACTGCCTCTGTGGTAGTGTTCGTGGGGTATGTAACTTACATTGATTTCATGAACTACATGGGTCATTGCAACTTTGAGCTGGTTCCAAACTGGGTTTTCAACATCTTTCCCTTTCTCAAGTATCTTATGTATACTCCATCGTAAGTATTCGAAACTATTTTGCTTTCCTATATGTATTGTCAGCCTACTACATCCATAGCCTATGCTCGTGGATAGAGAATTCAATCCTTATTTTTTTGGGTTGGGATGGGATGGGAGGGGAGGGGGGAGGAGGGGGGGAGGAAGAGCACTTCCAGGCTGTGTAGCATATGCTAGTGTCTTGAAAATGATCAGTACATCTGAGAGGTAGTCACATGTCCTTTTTGTTTCCATAAATACCTTCGTGGTGAAAAAAGATCCTGTCAATCCGGACAGCGTGCAGCAGTGTGCAGCGCCTGGGATTGATAGGATGCTTTGACCGCCTTACCCCTTGCCCAACGCCCTGCCCAAGCAGGGGTAAGGTGGTCAAAATGCCCTGTCAATCCCAGACGCTGCACAAATGCTACACGCTGCCCAGATTGACAGGATTACACCACAACAAATAGATAACAAAAAAAGCATAAGTGCATGCTTAATTAATGAGAAATCCAAATCAACCGAAAGTGACGATGTGTATCTTTTTCCTTTTATGGAAACAAAAGGACCAAGTAGTCACGAAATCATAAGTGAAGATTTTATGTCCCAAACAGGGTTTTGTGACTCCCAAACGGGGTTTCATAAACCTAAAAAGACTCCTTAAAATCTCACATCCACCAATGAGGACTAGGGATGTGGGTTCGAGGGCATTGCAGTGTGGGTTCCTGATGAGGACACTAGACTTGACCAGGACATTACAGTGTGGATCCCAAGTGGAAGTACTGGTCCGATAGGTCTCAGTTTGAGCTGTCAATCTGAATAATCCAGAACCAAAATCATTATGATACAATTAATATTATAACGTTCTACGCATGGCCCCATCCCATTATTCTTTATAGGGTATAGCTATCATCAAAATTGTGACGTCAGAAAGTCTTCCTCTCCGGCATGAGGATTTAGATACGCATTCCCAGGTGTTGGGACCGCTGGATGAGTGGTTGGAGAGGAGTTGGACATCCAAGTAATTGGAGAGGATCCGGATCCAAAATTGTAATCTTCTTTTGATTCCCGTTATTTTTATTTACAAAAGTTATTTATTGTAAAGATCAAAAAGGATTTTTAAAATAATTTGAATATCACTATCATTATGTCATTATTATAAGGAATGGCGTTCTCTGCCTGGGAGCATACGGGGGCACAAGTTCTGCCCAAACACATGGGGTGAGGCATAATGGTCATTTTGGCCATTCAGGGGGGGGCAGGGTGGTCATTCTACATGTATTAAGTATTCCTACCAACTTTTTGTGAACTGAGTTCCATTTTTATTCAATATTTTAAAAGATGGTAAAGCCACCGACTGGATGACCCATCCGGTCCACCAGTCCAAGTCCAAAGGTGTGTCGAAACTCAAAACCATGATCATCTCCGAAGAGATTTTGGTTTGACATGAAATCATTTGAAAGTTGGCATATAAATCTTGTACAAAAGTAGCTCTTAGTCTATAGTAATGTAGTTTTGGACTTTGATAAACACATAACTCAACAAAAGAGTAGAGACATGGTTTCTAATGCTTCATACATAAAATGTACCAAATATAAACAGGTTTCATTCTCTTCATCATACACAATTTCGAACCAACTACTCCCTCTTTATGCCTCTCTATGATTACATATATGGAACCATGGACAAGTCCACAGACAAATTGTATGAAGATTCACTCATGGGAAGGAAAGAGACACCAGATGTAGTACACTTGATTCACCCAACAACACTTCAGTCCTTCTATCATCTATCACCGGCCATTGCCTCGCTCGCATCTGAGCCTTACAACTCCAGATGGTACCTATCCATGTTTGGGCTAATTCCATATGAGTTCATGTTGTTTACATGGATATTTGGTTCTACCTTTACTGTGGAGAGAAATGTATTTGATAAACTCAAGATGCAAACATGGGCAATCCCAAGATTTAGTTTCCATGTAAGAAACTATTAACTTTCTCCTTTTTCTTATCCCCTTAATTTATGCTGCTTTTGTCTTCCAATGACAGGTTTGATCTTTGCCTTGCAGTATTCGAAATCAAGCCAAAAGGATGCGATCAATAGTGTTATTGAAAGAACTATTTTAGAGGCCGAGAGTGAAGGTGTTAAAGTGTTGAGCTTAGGCCTTCTTAATCAGGCAAGTTTTTACTTCATATATTATGGTGATTCATGTACAGTGTACATTCTCACATCATTATTTCATATACACCTGTAATTTTTCTTCTTCTATATTTCACTGTAACATCAAACAAATACATTGTGATCAACAGGGAGAGCAATTTAATGGAAATGGTGAACTTTATCTTCAAAAGCACCCAAATCTTAAGATCAGAATCGTAGATGGAAGCAGCTTAGCTGTTGCCGTGGTGCTACATAGCATTCCCAAAGGAACAAAACAAGTGCTTCTGAGTGGAAACATCTCTAAGGTTGTTTGTGCTATTGCCAAGAATTTATGTCAAAGAGGAATTCAGGTAAAATATTGATAATTAATTAAACTCAATTCATTAATCACTTGAAATACTAACTAATAATAAATTATTATTATTATTTGGGTTAGGTTATGGGTGGAGTAGGGATCAGCTCCCCACATGGGGTGCCACCCCACATAGATGTCATTGTTCATGGCGTGTGGACATGTCAAAGGTGGGTTCCGCACCCATTGATGGTGAGATTGATGTGGGGTGCCACTCCATGTGGGTAGACAATCCAGACTTGTAAGGACATTTAAGGACCTTTATCGTCTACGGTTTCTGTCCGGTACAGCTCCTACAATTCTCTAACAATGGGGAGTGAAATAACCATTACACCCCCCAACCAAACACTTTGCCCAAGTGGGGTCCACCCCCCTCTTGTTAGAAGACTGTAGGAACCGTATCGGGCAGGAAATTGTAGACGATGAAAATTCGGACATTTAAACATGTTTTACTTTGTCAACTCAATTTTATTTACTACAAGTATCTAATAATGCCTAGAGTGGTGGAAACAGGTAGGTGTGGTGTGCAAGGACAATTTTGATAAGCTTAAGTTACGAATCCCTACAGAGTTGTGGAGTAACTTGCTCATCTCTACCAGTTACACCCAGAAGGTAAAAGAATCATCGATCACCACTCTCTCCTTTTTGAATTGAGGATTAAGAAAATATTGATGACTACTGGAGGAAATGAATGACTTTAATAATAATAGGTGTGGTTAGTCGGAGATGGAGAGCTGAATGAGAAAGAACAAAGAAGAGCACCGGAAGGGACACATTTCATTCCATGCTCACAGTTTCCTCCAAAGAAGATGGTGCGCGATAAGGATTGTATTTACTACACTACCCCAGCCATGCTCATCCCCAAGGCTCTCCAAAATGTATACTCTTGTGAGGTAATTAATTAAATTCCACCTTTGAGGTTACTTTGCTAATTTAAGATTTCAATTCTCTCTATTATAGTAAGTAAAAAGATCATTACTAGTTCTATAACTGATTGCTTATATGTATGTACATGTACTTAATAAACAGAATTGGCTGCCGAGGCGAGTGATGAGTGCGTGGCGTGTGGCTGGAATTGTGCATGCACTGGAAGGCTGGGATGCACACGAGTGCGGGGACACCACGCTCGACATAGACAAAGTCTGGCTTGCTAGCCTTAGCCATGGATTCCTTCCCATGCTTGATCACCCATTGATCAGAAACGCATGAATGAAAACTGCCTGAAAACATTTAAACTTGATTCAGGGAATAATGTATGAAACTATTGTATCGGTAGCATAATCTCTCTCTCTCTCTCTTTGGAGACTTTTGGATCTTGAATGTGTTTTGGTGGAAACCCATTTGCTAACATTTATTCTATAATGAGTGTTTGGAAGAAGAAACACTGAAAATCCTGTTTCCTTTCTTCAGTGTTGTCAACATAACTACGTGAACTTCCATGGGGGAAAAAAAAAACTGAGCTTTAGGTCAGATTCATCCAACTGTAAAGTAGAAAAATCGTTCTCTTCATTTCTTCAGGTAGAAATTTAATTCTGTTAAGGCCCAGTTAAAGTTAAACTGGTTCACAGACCGGTTAAGGCCCGATGTTAATACCCACGGTGCAGCCTTCACAATTTGTGAGGCCCGGCTTGGCCCGACCAGTTGGCACCCCTAGCCCAAGTAACCACACTCCCTCTCTCTCCCAACCCACTTCGGCCTTCACCGCTCAAACTCAAAAAAACCTAGACAGTGTCACTCACCTCCATATTGGAAGCCCAAAGTATTTTTTTCGTCCAAAATTTCTATAAACAATCCAAGATACCATCAAGGAAGGCATGTTGAAGAAAAAACCTGGTTTTAAAGGATTTCAAACAAGAGTTCATCATCAAAGCTCAACTGTGAGTCCAGGGGTTGCTAAATCCGGCAGGACCTTTAAGATATCAGCCTTTTCTACTGATTCATATGCTGACATTGACCGGATTTCTCCTTTGAGCCCAGAAAATCTGAAACCAAGGACCATTCCAAGAACTCCTCCCCCCCCCCCCCCCTCCACCTCGCAAGAGGTAGAGATTCACTGAAGGGGATTTTTCTAGGCATATAAATGGATTGGATTCAACTCAGATACAGATCGGATGTGATTGGATCTGGATATTCCCTGGCTGAATATGAAACTCGGATACTCTATCTTTTCTGCATAGTCTTACTCTATTGTTTTTGTCACATTTTCTCTAGCTTTATCATTTCAATTTGTTAAGATGAAGCTGTTATCGTGGAATTGTAGAGGTTATGGTTCAGCTTCTACTTCTCGTGCTCTTCTTACTCATGTACATAAATATAATCCTGCTTTTATTTTCTTGTGTGAAACTAGATTTTCTTCCCCGTCTTCATTCAAATACTCAAAAAAATTTCCTCATCTCTCAACCATTTGCTATTCTGACTCCGACGGTTAAATGGATGTTTATGACCCCTCTCCAATGGAGTTTATTCGGCCACTGGTTTTTAATGATTCCAGAATCATCTTGACCGATGTTTTTGATCACAGGAATGGTTCATCATGGACTTAGTTGTGTATTTGATGTGGGCTAAATGCCATACTAAATGCACATCGGTCTCTTTTTTTCATGAGAGTATGATGGTGCATTGAAATCTCCAATAACAAGCCAAGGAATAGATACAATCGGTTGAGGGCCCAACTCCAACCAAAGATCTCTCCTCCTTGCTCTAAAACAATTTATATGCACCATCGTGATCATAGTTGTCAAGGTGTCGACTAGGCGTCAGGCACCTTTCTCTCACCTTGATTTCTGGTGTCGCTTTGGTCGCTTAGGCAACGCCTTGTCACCTTGCCGGTGTCGCCTTGCCTTTTAACCCCCTCGATCGCCTTGGTTTGCCTAGGCACCTTTACAACTATGACCGTGACAATACTATTTGGGCCTAACCATTCAACAATAACATGAATCTAAAACCAATAAAACATTAAAGACATAATCTAGGAATATGAAAAGATTAACACTAGACTCTAGACTATTATTTAGAAAAATTAAAAGACTTTACTATGAGCCTAGGAATAGGAAAAAACTTATAAATATGCCTAGGAAATATGATAATAAGCTACTACTAAGCCTAATCCCGTATATCTCCCTTGTACCCATATTTTAGGCCCATTAAAGTGGTCCATTACAAAAAAAAAAAAACACATGGAATCAAAAGTCCAATGCATACATAATCCCACCCAAGGCTTATTTCCAATAAAATAAACCCATTATGTGACTTATCTGCATCACATAGGCTCTACTATACAAAGAATTTCAAGTTGATACTCCTTAAGAAGATTTCTCAAGGCCACTGTTGCCAAGGCCGCCTTTATTCCTCTCACATTCCAAAACACCACCCTTAAGAGTGCACTTCACAAGGTTTATGAGCTTGATTAGACCTCCGAGGAGCCTGACCCTCATGTGAATTCTTCTTATTTCTCTTTTGCTTTGCCGCAGTAAACACCCTATTCTTCGGTCTCCCGAGTGATAGCATCCATCCCACTCATCTCCAAAAACTGCAACACAACAGCCCCCTGTATCACACTGGGAACCAATGATTCCACAGTAGCACCCTCCCTCACTGGAACCGCTGAATCAAAAGTGCGCCAAGCTTCATCCTCTTCCCTCATTGAGATCAGCCAACCATAGAATGAGGAGCCCCACCACTATGTTGCGAACCCAATTCAACAATAGGGTTATCACCATCCCCTAAGCCATTCTTTAGGCTCCCCAAACCATAAGTACGTCTAGCATTCCCTCCAAGAAAACTGATCTCCTTCCCTTGAGAAAGACTACCCTCCACATCCCACCTAGCAACGGCACTCCTAACCTCAAACAACGAAGCCAGACAACTTGATCTGGACCCCAAACGAGCCCCTCCACAATCAGATTCATAATACTACCCCTCCCCCGGGAATCACCCCTTCCTGCTCCTCATACCAGTCTCTTGTGTTGGCATCCTTCGTCTCTCTATAGTTTTGTATGGTTTGACCAACCCTCTTACAAAACCCACATCTCCCCATATCATCCTCGTATACTACTGGTTGTTTGAACAAAAAAGGCTTTGCCAATCCAAGATGCTGACACTGAACTAGGATCTACTCTAGTCTTGGCGAATATATCTCCATATCAACCAACACATGAACATAATGGCCAACAGAAAATCCTCTTGTGTGCCAATCCAATGACACAGGTCTCCCCACTGCCTTGGGCATAGATACAGAATCTCTTCATGCCAATATTCAAATCCAGGAACCCGATCCATACAAGTTTTGTGGTAAGTTAGTTGGAATTTAGGTTGAAGTCTGGCCAGCATCTCTGGAACTAGAGAAACTGCCCCGCAATCCTAATAGAGCTTCTCTTCCATATCATGGCCATATCGGCCTCTAATGAGAATCAAAAGACAATGAAACCCTTACCTAGCTTAACTATCTCCACCCTCTCCTTAACATGCCATGATTCCCTCACTATCCTCCTCAACTCTTCCATAGGGACTGTTCAGCCTTCCAATCAACGCATAGTGGAACTTCTGCACCTACTCTTCATATGCCCCTAGTGGTATAGTAATCCTTGTTATACTTCCTTCATGAATTGGCTCTGGCAGGGAATCCACATTAGGTGGCACACCAGCACCCACCGCCATGGCAAAAGTCTTCCTTGATACAGTGTGATTCGCAACTTGCGGCTGCGAACCATTACTGCTACTATGGTTTGCGAGAGGATCTCCTAAAGAAGTTAGTGATCTTACGCTGGCCATTAGGATTATGAGCTCCCCCATCTTCTGCCTCACAATCCCCTTCATCATCATTCTCCTTCGTTGCATAAAAAACCCATAAAAAGTCGTGCTCCCACCATTCCTCCTCCTTACTATGAGCGCCCTCCCCTATCCCCTATCACCTTAGAACTTTGTTTACCTTCTCGTTGCATGGACATATCCAGGAGGGGGAGCTAAAATGTTTTTGGAGAGGTATCCTCAGATACAAAATTTCAAAAAATGGGGAGAGGGGTCTGCAAGTAAATTTACCTTCAACTTCCCAATACTCAGTTATTCCCAATCATGGGTATTATGGGCCTCAAGCACTCCCACATCTTGTTGCTGAAGTTCTTTCCTATGAGATTAAATCCTCAAGTAAACCGAACAGCAAGTATTAATTGCAATCAACTGCCTCTTCTTCCTCTTTTCTGAGGAAAATGCAACACAAAATTAAGGGGAAATAAGAATATGTTGTTAAGAAGATAGAAGTCAACAACCAAATAGCAGCTAAGAATAAAAATTGCAAAACGAAAAAAAAAAAGCTAGGAAGTAGGAACAATATAATCCTATCCTGCATTTTTCTCATGATTAGTTTCATAAATTTGTAATTGGTTTATCAGTAAATTGCTACTCATATTTCTGAAAATATGGACATAATTACATTTGTAGTTTTCCTCATATAGTGATTACTCTAGAGTAAACCTTAGGTAGATGGTGAATATGGGGAGATAGGTGTCCTAGTTGAGGGGGTAAGACTGCTTACATTTTCCCCTTCCAGACCCTGCAGTAGCTGGAGCCTCGTGCACTGGGACGCTAAGTAGATTTCCTAGTTGAGGAATAAGATTTGAAATTTTAATTAAATTAGGAAACTATGAGGGTCTAAGAGTAGGCAGCACAGCCCATGAGGCCCCAAGCATGAGCCGCAGCCCAGTATGTAGAGTACACACAGTCTCAAAACTAACAGAGGAAGAAGCAGTCTAGATAAGCCCAAAGAAAACTCTGCAGCAAGGTGCAAAAGCGCTTTGAGCTCCATAGGTGCCATAACAATGTCTCAAATGGCAAGTTAGCAACAACATATTTTACTATTTCTCATCAATAACCATACTCAAGTTAAAAATTTGTTTACATTGCATTGGGACACACACACAGAGGGGGGGGGAGGGGCCGGCAGATCCTTTGCAGTAATTACTTGCCGTAATGCCGGAATCTCAGCATACAGTAAAATGCAGATACACAAAAGGGCAGCAAAGCTCTTGGCAAACATATTTAGAGATTCTATTCTTCAAGTAATGTCTGTCCATTGTGCTTGGAAGCACACAATCAATCTATGATCTGTTACTTTAGTTTCCCTTTTTGTTTGATGTACAGATTTCTCTTTTTAAGCAGACAGGGAAGAGTCAAGTAATGTTAAGCTCCATTTCTAACCTATTGTGGGGCTGTAAGGTCCATGAATTCGGTTTAAAGGGAAAGAAATTTTGAGTTCATTATGGCAGCTTTTGTCTTGGAGACTTTGTCTTTCATAAGGGACATTGTCTACCCCTCATATTCTCCTTTAAGCATTTAGGGTGTTCAAAAAATATGCAAGAATCTTTCAAACATTAAGAACTCGGTAACAGAACTATTACACAAATTTTCATAAGGTTTTGGTCATAATATCATCAAGAATTACGAACAGAGATCTAAGGAGTTCACATTTTACCAAAAAAAAATCTAAGGAGTTCACACAACTATTTGTAATCCTTAATTATGAATGTGATCAACAACAATTATTCAAAAAAAGTAGCTAGAAGTAAATAATGTAATGCGAATCTAAAAGGAAATCAATAACTTATTGTAAACAAAAAAAATCAGTATAAATAGACAAATACAAACCCATTAAAAAAAATTAAGAAGCCCGTGAGCCAATCAGAGCCAAATCAGAATGAAACCAACATAAATATCGAACATTAAAGGACCTTCAGAAGGGATGGAGGAAAAGCTTCAGTCCGGGATCACTAAGTTATAGCACGGGCAGCACATTCAGAAGCCTCACAAGCAGCAACAACATGATTGGAAAAAGAAACCAACAACAAGGGGAGCATTTGAAACACATACCTGAACAAAGGGGAAAGGGGAGCCAGGGGGTAACACATATCAGAGATATAAACAAATATGCCAGAGAATGAGAGAAGTGTCACTGAGTTCTTTACATAAGGTTCTACTAAGCTTTTCACAAAAGAACTTGAATCCAAGAAGAACCTCTTCACGAGATTTTGCAGAACTCCTGTAATCAAAATGAATACAGCTATAAGAACAAGAATAAAGAGAACAATAAACAATTTAATATTATAGTCAGGCAAGGACAAATACCATTAAAGTTCCCTAATTTCCAAAGCCAAATCGTAAATCATAATATGAGTTGGAAACATCCCAAGCTTCAAAACAATGAGAGTGTCAAGAGTAATGAGGAAAACATCCCAAGTTTTCAGGTGGAAAAATCCCAAACTGAGAACTTCGTCAGTTAGAATTTTAACTCTTAAAGTAAAACAACATTGCAGCTCAATGCAGTTGCATCCCCTACTCCAGGGCTGAAAAATATGCACAAGTGCTCAAGGCACAGGTAAACGTAGATCTATTCATTCTTTCTCTAAACAAATAGGGAAGAATCTGAGAGAGAGAGAGATAGAGATGGGTGAGGAAGATGATTCATAGTCTGATACTCTTACGGTTTTACCTGAATCAAGGGCGGAAGGTTGTTGAACAACACAAATAAGGAAGAATCGGAGATAGAGAGATGGGTGAGAAAGGGAACAAAACCTTTAGCCTTCAATCTAGAGAGAAGTAGGGCT
Source organism: Telopea speciosissima (assembly GCF_018873765.1). Taxonomy (NCBI): domain Eukaryota; kingdom Viridiplantae; phylum Streptophyta; class Magnoliopsida; order Proteales; family Proteaceae; genus Telopea; species Telopea speciosissima. The sequence goes on along the minus strand of NC_057916.1, from coordinate 73,106,951 downwards.
TTGTCGTTCCCTTTACCTTACGGATGAGTGCTTTGTTGATTGCAGAGAGACGCTTGGAAGAAGGGTGCCAATCGGTTCGGTTTCGGTCATTCGGTTCGGGTTCGGTTCTGTTCCATGCCTTGATGGGGTGATCTGAAATCGAACTAAGAACCTAGTCGGTTTTGTAAGTGGAAACCGAATCCAAACCTGCTCGGTTCAGTTCGGTTACAATTTTCCAATATGGTTCCATTATGTTAGGCCATCAATTGTTGTTGTCTTGTTGTGTTCTCAAGAAACTTCATTTATATAAATAAAATGCTCACAAAACCTTAAAAAATCAGAATATTAATAAATAAATAAGAATCCCAATTGAATTCTTCACTTTCAGATCTTATCTTTCAACAAACCCTTCAATAAAGTGAGAAAAAGACATCAAAACTATAGTCCAAAAGAAAAGGCAACACCATAAAAAATGAAAACAAATATATATATATATATATATATATATATATATATATATATATATATATATATATATATATATATATATATATATATATATATATATATATATATATATATATATTATTGGTATCGGCAAAAAGGGTGGTGTTTTTTTTTTAATTTTCAATCGATTCAAATAAATATCGGTATCGGATAAAATTCCTCTGCAGTACCGTCGGGTGTGTGGTGCACATCCTGCGGCACAGCAGAGGCCATGTGTGTCGTGCCATGTGTGCCACGTGGCCTCTACTGTGCTGGAGGATGTGCACCACACATCCGACGGTACTGCAGAGGATCCTGGTCCATCGGTATCAACCTTGACTAATACCAGATATCGTGAACTAAACCTTGACCGAAACTAATTAGTGATGGATTTGATTTGAAAACTTGAAATCGATTAATAATTGATTTGCTTTGATTTCTATTAATTACAACATGAACTGAATCGATTAACTCCCTTGGTCATAGATGTCAAATATTTATTCATGATGATGGGTTTCCCTACATATTTATGGGAATGATATTATACCAATGTCAAGAATAATTAATGAACAAATGCTATAATCATTGAGATAGATAGGATCTAAAAGACGGAAATTTACAACGGGTATCATTGAGAATCAGGTGAAGAGCGGTTGTAGGAAGTTGGGAAACATTTTGAAAAGCACGCTAGTTTCCATAACCGGTGGACAGTAGCCGAGAAGCAGAACTGCTTGATGCGAACAAGAATTGAAAAACCGTGGAAATGAGAAGATAATCAGTCTAATTCACCCTACCAAGAGGGCAAGGGATCACAATTATATGCACAGATTCGCAAAATTTTCTTTCAGATCGTATGCGCGAAGGAACAATAAAAAAAAAGAGATGATCAAAGGTCTCATCACCATGTTGATAGAAGTAACAAGAACGGATATTAGACATACCCCAAGATGCTACCTTTACCCGAGTGGTAAGAGTTTGCTGCGCCGCCAACCAAGTAATGTTGTATTATTATTTCAAAAAAGTATTTTTTAAGTCAATGTATTATTTTAAAAAACACTTTAGAGTCAAAGTGAGTCAAAATTTAAAAAATGTGTCTTTTGTTCATTCCTTCTTTTTTTTACTTTCCTCCATTTTTTAGTTTGAATTTGTTATGCTCTCTTGTGTGCAAGAGGTAACATTGGTTGTGGGAGAGTAACTTGAGGAGTACATATATATGGTTGGTTCCTTAAGGTGTGAGCCCTTTGGAGAGGTGGTCACCCTACTCTCTAGTGTGTGTGGGGTCTTTAGGATACTTTTGAACCGCTTCGAGCCGAGGCAAGCAGGGCCGGGCCGGGCCATGGCCGTGGCCGGGGTCGGGGTATGGGTGTGGGCAAAACCTTATTTTTAGGTAGTAGGAGTTTTGCACTTTTGAATTTTAATTTTTCATTTTAAAACTCAGTTTAGTTCACCCATGATTCATCTATACGGTTGAACCGTACATGTCTATTCGTATACATATACGAATAGATACACTCCCTCCCTCATTCACGTGCTGTCTCACCTGTATTCGTATGGATATATCCCTTCATGAAAGGGTACTCCAGTACTATATATACAAAGTCTTGCCTGCCATTTGTTACACACAACAGAAACGAATTGTCTCTGCAACAGTCGGTTCCAGAGACCAATTTCTTACCGCATTTTCTTTAGTTAATAGAGGGCTAGTATTGCCGTTTGGTATCCTTAGTACTCGTATTAGGTTCTGCAACCTATACGTTTAGGAGTTGTTTCATCTTGGAGGGTTAGGTGCAAGGTCAACCCTGTTGCAGAAGTAGGGGCATCCAAAACCTTAAGGAAAGTATCTCTCAGATACGATTCAACTCACCCTGTTCGTGATTGTTTCTGTTTGTGCTGTTCGGAGTTCTCCTCTCTGGTTCGTGTCTCGGTGCTGATAACATGTATTTTTCTAAATACTGTGTTACAAATTAGTCTTACAATATTTGTCTTATATAACAAGTAATAAAAGCATAACACGGATGAGAGGAAGAAGCCCAGATAATACAATGTCAAGGAACCAGAGGACGAGAAGGACGAATATAACCACAAGGAGACTTGACAGAAAAAAGCCCAGAAGGGGTGAGAGTCCACACAACAATATCCATAGACAAACGAGGAAGGCACGTAGTAGAACAAATCTCTAACCAGCGAGAATGAAGAACCGGATCATAAGGCGGAGCTACTGCCATAGGCCGAATATAGAGTAAAGAACTCACAGGAGTAAAATGGTGTGGACCGAGAGGAGGCGCAAGAAGTAAGCCGGGGGTGTGTAAAGAACCCCCTTGGAGCCAAGAGTCATGCCAAAGTAACGTCTTAGAACCATCATGAAGGAAAATCTTTGTACAATGAATGGCATCACATCGGGTGTCTAAAATAGCCCGCCAAGTAGCCGAACAACGAGTCATGTGGTGCCATTTCATATGGGAGGCTTTACTAATGCTTTTAATAGATAATTCTTAACCTCACAGATTCGTCAAGTAAACCTATCTCTATTTTGCTGGGTCTTGCATGTTTCATTTGTTGGAATATCTGGTTAGCCCGGAATGACTTGCTCTTCAATGGTACAACCTGGAGTCCCGAGGAAGTGATCAACAAGACTTGCAAAGACTTTTTTTAGTATCACAATGCTTCTCACAATGTTTATCTTCCACATCTTAATGCAGGTATATATCCATGCTCAATCTTCATTGTGGCCCATTCCTAAACCGCCTTGGTCTCCTCCAGCTCCCTCCTTTCAATTGAACTCTGATGCCTCTTTTCTCAATAACAAGGGAGGTATTGGATACATTTTCAAAGATAGCGGAGGCCGGTGCAGTAGTGGCTGCAGTGTCGGAATCTATGGCCTTTTCTTCACATCTTCAAGGGGAATCATTAGCTCTGAGAAGGTCTACTATTTGGAATCTCTGAGGGTTTGGATAGAGTTACTTTGGAATCTAATTGTAAAGTCTTGATGGATTACATAAACAGTGCAGCTCCCTCCCTCATGCTGATTAGGGAGAATAACAGCACTGTTGACTCTCTAGCCCAGAGGGCTAAGTCCATAACGAGTAGGACTTTGTGGCCTATATCCTCCCCCTGGTTGTCAAATCTTTGTAATCTTGACATCGAGCGTTGGTCTCACTGTAATATATAGGTTTCTTTCTACCAAAAAAACACGTGTCTCTATTTTAATTAATAAATATATAGTCACAAAATCTAGTTAAACGTCCTAATTAAGTCTGTTTAGGTTTTTTTTGTTTGGTAGAATTAAGTCTGTTTAGTTAGGTCTTCTAAATCCGTCCCTGTTAATAAGATACAAGTCACAAAATATTGTTCAAAACATGTATGTCTCAATTAATAGTCACAAAATCTTGTTGAGCAGTGAGCCTTTTAGGTCGTCCAACATTTGTCAATATTAATTAATAGGGAGAGAGACTTCTTTCTCCCTAATTAATATTGAGATTTTGTCATCATTAATATGGCTGCTGGCGTAGATTACGTTGCTTGCTCACAGGGACTTTTTCCTTAAAAAAAAATCAAATTTGTTTGAGGAAATGTATAATTGAAAGTATATAGCAAATTTAACATATGACTTTATCCAAATAATTTCCCATCTCTATGATGCTATGATCAAAGCACCATTGCCTCGTGATGTCATTCAGTGTGAATTCCTTATCTGTTTTTTCCTTTGGTCCTCTTTGTTTAGAGGGGAGGTTAGGGTGGGATCGTTGAAAAGATGAGATCCACATGTTGGTGAGGGTTTTGTTGCGATGAAAATTTTGAAGTAAAGTTACTTTTCCCATTAATAGTAATCAAAGTCCCACCAACTTGGTGGGACTTTGGATAGGCTAGGGGTGAGATTTTGAAGTGCCACATCAGCAAACAAATTATTTAACGATGTTCCTTGAGTTTTTTGTAAGTTCACCACCTCAGGAATAATCAAACAAGGTTGGAGTGGAACTTTGAAGCTCCCTCTAAACAAATGAGGCCAGAAAAGTTTTGTTTTGATAAAATATTTTTCTTCCAAATAGAATACATAATTACGAATGAGAGTGTTTGAATGGAACCTTTATAATTGTATTTAAAATTTGACACATTTTCTTTTTATTTTTTTAATACCTCTTGTCTTGTTCAAAAGTTATGACAAGGTATAAAAGGGGTTTCAAAAATAATTTAAAAATGACAAAACATTTAAATCATTATCAAATGGTGTCTTCGTCATGCACATGTTTCGAGTATAAATCTGAAATGATATTATTACCACACTCATTAAGACAAAATTGTATGTCATACTAAAAAGGTAAACAAAAAACAATAATAATAATGTTACAAATTATTTGATACTTTGATCGAGAAGATGTCATGACCAGAGATGTCATGACCAGGGTTTTAGTAATCAATATTGTTATTATTTGATACTTCGATCAAGAAGATGTCATGATCAGGGTTTTAGTAATCAATATTGGTACCAGTAATGGTCTCTGCCAATACCAATCTGGATTAGTCATGTTTTCTTGAAAAAAAAAAAAAAAAACTTGACTTTTACATTTTTACCCTTATTCGTACTGATCAACCAATATGGGATTGGTTAAGAATCGATATTTGTCTCTACCAATATCAATACGAATTGACCGATTTGACCTATCCGATACCAATTCATCAAACCATGATCCTAAAGGTTAGATCTATTCTTGAACCGTTATCTAATTTATCCGGTCAACAAATAAATTATAATAAATATGCATAGGATCTTTTTAATAGATATGTATCCGATGAGGAGAAGAGTTTATTAATTAATTTACTAGGACTTAAAGAGATGTCGAAGGATTCTATATACTTAGGTACTAAATTGTTGCATCCTTGATCCAAAGTGGCTGGTATAAAAAGGGAAAATTACATGATTAGCTACTTTTGGATTTTCATTTACAAAACTGTCCACTCTATGTTTGAGTTAACAAAAATAGACAAAAATAAGTTAAGGTTTACAAAACTGAACAAAATAGTGTCTCTCCCTCCCTCACTTACTTTTTTAGACATTTTTACCCCTGCCATTGCTTTCTCGCACAAGCATCCTGGGTAATCACAAGGAAGGGAAGGGAGGGGCGGGGTTTGGTAGCAGAGAATGGCGGTGGTGGGGACAGGGGTGGGTTGCAGGGAATGAAGGATGCCTGAGCGAGAAGGCAATGGCAGAGGTAAAAATGTCTAAAAATTTAATTTTGGGAGGGAGAGGCACTATTTTATCGAGTTTTGTAAACCTTAACTTGTTTTTGTCTTTTTTTATTAACTCAAACATAGGGAGGATAGTTTTGTAAATGAAAACCCAAAAGTAGCTAATCATGTAATTTTCCCTAAAAACTATTTAGTCCATAGAGTAGAAAAGAGATTGTCTTTGTGGAAATCAAACCAGCTCACCCATGCAGGTCGTACTGGTCTACTTCAATCTGTATTATATGTTATTCCTTCTTATTGGATTTCATGTTTTAAAAAAGAATTCTTTTGAAAAGGCCTATTAAAAACACCCCTAGTCATATTCTCTTGGAAAATGAGCATCCAAAAAATAGATTATCAATGTGTTCAGCAGCATTCCAACATATCAAAAATAGGTTATATTTCCATATTTGGTTCTTTTTTGTTTGGTTTTGTTTTGGGCATGCCCCGGACTGTGGGGTAGCTCTATTATAATTGTATATTGTTTTTTCTTTTTTTTTTTTTCTATAACTTTGATATTACCTATATTAAAAAAAACATATGCAGTAGTTTGGGATCCTAATATTCTTATGAAGGTGGAAGCCTTGAGTAAGGAGAATACAAGTCAAGGCATGCCATGTAATAATGCTATGGCTTGGAATATGATGCTTAAACCATACCACTTTCCACCAGAGGACAATATTAATTACCTTTGGATTTAACCATATCTCAAGCTGAATCAACAATGAAACTCTTTGACCAGGATGAGAGTGTCCATGAAATAACATCCCCACTTCTAAGGGGTCTTCTAGAAATGAACTAGTTGGTTTCAAACTTGATCAAGAGTACTAGAAGCAAGGGGACCAGGGGACCAAAACCCTCAGAGATAATGGAGGAAACCAAGGCCCTTTTGTTAGAACTTGAATCATATTTGATCCTCTCCCCAAAAGTAGTAATGAGAACTCCACATGGGTGCCAATTGTCTACCCAAAGTCTTGCAGAACAACCATAATCTATTGGATCTTTAATTGCATCCACAGTAAATGGTTTGATTTTGAGGATTTTCCTCCTAATCCAAGAAGCACCAGAGGCACAAGCAACCGTCCATATTGGAATCAACCTTGAAGTATTTAGAATATATCCATTTGACTCACAAGCCTTCTTTCTTTTTAGCAATCTTCCATGGGAGTTTTATAAGACCAACCTTATTTCTTTCTTTGGAAGCAAATTGAAGCCCAACTGACTCTACTTGTTACTACACTTGACTCTACTTTCCATTAAAAATATATATAAAAAAAAAGGGTTCTTTGAGCCACTGGGGCAGGGTACGCTAACACCTCCCTCTCTCTCTCTCTCTCTCTCTCTCTCTCTCATATGAAATCACCTTACTGCCTTCTCAAGTAAATCATAAGATTGCCTTATCTCTATTTACTGCTAGGAACCGACTCAGCGTTGATGATAAGCCTCAACATGTAGGTTAATCAATAACGGAGCCATGTAAATTTTGTCTCGCCTCTCTCTCTCTCTCTTAATATTTAACACTTAGATACTCATCTCCAATAAATTTAAATAAGGGAACTTGGAATTGCATGGGAAGCTAATTAAGGCGCTCGTACTCATTGGTTACCAGTGAAGAACTACGTTCAAGTTTGTAGGATCATTATCCTCTCAGATTCCCTGCTTGGTACAATTGTCCGATTCCTCTCATAGGAGGGCGGAAATGATGGCCTAACCCCCTGCCCGAACACACTGGCCCGGTGTGTTTAAGTTGTCATTTCCGCCTCCTATGAGAGGAACCGGACAACCAGATGGGGCAGGAAACGTCTGTCTAATTTTAAACTCCAAAAATAGAGATTTCAAAGTTTTCATTTTGAGCAGCTTATAAACTTTTGTCAGCTTTTTACCAAAAAAGAATGTACGTTTGTCAGCTCATTTTGCATGAAGTAAGAAAATTTGATAACAGGGCATCCACTACTTAACCAAAATTTTATGAAGACCAAAATGGATCTCTACACGAACTTCAAAATTTTGAAGAAACAAGTGTCATTGATTCATCTCTTTGGTAATTATGGAGCAAGATTTGGAACATGATGTAATCACCCTCACAGAATTGTTTAAACTCGGATCGAAAGAGTACTTGCATTTTTTAAATTAACACAGATTTCTGGCAGAATGACCTTCAGTCAGTAAATCGGTGATATCTCTCTACTCAAATATCGGATTGCAACGATTCAAATTGTGTTTTGAATCTAAGAAATGGGGCTATAACTTTTGTGAAATAGAATTTTCTCAAATTCTACATGGAAGAGAGTGAAAGTGGACCGTCAAGGGACTTTTCCTACACAGATCGAATTTGGGAAGAGTTTGAAATTGGCTTCAAGGTTGAATCTTTGATGCGATGACTTCAATTTTTCTAGGTTGAAACGTACAACACTACAACTCTTCAAGGCTGAATGGAAACCCAACTCTTCAAGGAAGGAAGAAACTCAACTTGATTTCTATGTAGAACTCACCATGGTTCAAGTGTGCACTCAATGAAGCAACAATGTTTTTTATGTATCAAAATTCAACTTCACTATCCATTACATGAGAATTGGCCACTATTTATATGTCTTACAATCTTTGAAAACATTAAATGATCTCAACCATCCCCTATAATCATAGGGTTGAGATTGCACATAGTGAAAATAAAAGGAAAAACATAAATACCTTAGTTTTTTTTTTTTTTTATAACAAATAACTTAGTAATTCCAATACATAGAAACTTACCCCAAGGTGTTGATACTTGTACCTAGGCATTGATACTTGTTCCAAGGAGAAGAATTGAATTGACCAAGAAAGTGTAGTTGAAAGAGCTTGGACCAATGGAATCTTTGGAAGAAGGACTGTCACATCATCAAGCACTAAAGATGTGAAGAGCTCACATCATTTTTTTTTTTTACTAAAGATCATCAATGAATATATTAAGAAGAGAAAAAGATACAATTATTTAACGTCCAGGTATACCCAGAAGATTACAAAACACACAAGCAGGGAAACCAAAAAGGACTCTACCAAACAACCAAATACGAAGTTATAAACCACTTAATCGAATCTATATCTGGGTCTGCCTATGGCATCCTCAAATAAGAAGTTAGTTGCAAACATAGGGAACGATTCCAAAAAAAGGTGAGGTAACCCCACTTTTAGCAGCAAAATTAGTAAGATAGTCCGCAACCAAATTTGCCTCCCTATAGCAGTGCGAGATCTTCCATTGAATTGACAAGAGAAAGGGTTGAAGATCAATCCAAAATTGCCTCACGAACCAGGGAATGCGCCCCGATTGGAAAGCCAAGGGTTGAAAGGATATGCAATAGAGACTCTCTACATTAGTGACCCACTAAAAGAATACTCTTGTTGTTGACTATGGTTGGATTATTTGGTGGTCCAAGTGGTTTGGTTCAGGCCTACATCAGAACATTATTAGCTAACTATATAGCTTGAGAAATTGTTAATAAACCTTACTGTATGCTTTTTGGCTAACTTTTCCATACAATGGTTTCAATAGGAAAAAAAATAAATTTTAGATCGCCATCTTAATGAACTTCTTCAACAAAACTTATTAACAAGTTAGAAAGGGAAATCAGTATAAAAAAAAAAGCTAGAAAGGGATATTGCCCGCACCTCTCTCTCTGGACCGGAAAGCCACCTCATTTTAACCACAATTTTGTCTTCTCATTGAATGTCCCTGATCGACTTAGCATTTTCAGAACTCATAATGGATCCTAACTCCCAACAAACTCAATAATAAAAATGTATTCTCAAGTGTGTCAAGTACAACTAACTGATTGATACCACATATGGTAAAAGATCTATGCCAAATTGGCAAATAAGTGATGGATACCAAATGTGGTAAAAGATCTGTGCCAAGTGTCAACTAAGTGATATATACCAAATATAGTAAAAGATCCTTAGAGTTTGGACCATGCAACCTTTTGAGGTTGGAAACCTTTCAACGGTATGGTCTTTAGTCTTTGAACAGTGAGAAACACGGACCTGGCTCCTGTGCATCCGGGCAGTCGGGCTGCATGTGCAGCGCCAGACTCAAGGTGACACGTTTTGATCGTCTTACCTCTGCCCAAGCACCTTGTCCGAGCAGGGGTAAGGCAGTCAAAGCGCATCGCCTTGAGCCTGGTACTGCACATGCAGCCCGGCTGCCCGGATGCACAGGATCTTTTTCGGAGAAACACTCCCCACAAGCCACAGTTGAGTTCTCCATTCAATATTATGGGCATAAGCTGAAACATACCATATTATTAGAGGATAATGTGAAGGGATTTAAATATGAAAAACGAAGTTTTATATTCCCAAGTGCGGTGCATTGCTCAGTGCACCTTTAAAGTGCATCGGATGGTGCATAGAATGGATCTTTATCCCCTCCAGTTCCCTACTCGGCCTAGATCCTCAATCCCCCTAACAAGGGGTGGTGCAATGACCACCCTACTCTTGCCCGAAAGTAGTCCACCCCCCCCCCCATTAGAGGGACTGGGGAGCTGGAAGAGATAATTTTCCGCATCGCAGCTTGAGACTTGGATTTTTATCCTTCTAAGTGCAGTGGCCACATATTGTCCGATGCACTTTAAAGGTGCATTGGGTAATGCACCGCACTTGAGAGGATGAAAATCTTGAAAAAAACTCATCGGATCAATGTTATTTTTGGATTAAACTATCAAACAATAATTGAGAGTAGAATGTATACCAAACACAGCCTTGTATACACAGTACTACTAGTTGATGGAATGCTTTGCATGTCATGGTCAATGTAAGTAAACCTTTAATTATTTACCAAAAACAAAAAAAGTAAACCTTTAATTGATGTTTATTCTGTAAGATTTCAATTTAGGGGAGAGAATTGGACACCTCAGCTAATAAGGGACATTTCTATGCTATAAATAGTCTTAGGAGCAGAGATATCAATTAGCAGGTATCTTTTGCCCATTGAAGAATGGCATCCAAACCAGGTCTCCTGACAGACTGGCCATGGCAAAAGCTTGGAAACTTCTAGGTATGTAGTAACACCTAACCCTAACTCATTTCCATCTTCTTCTTCTTCTGTTGTTCATTCTAATGAGGGTTTGTTGTGTTTGAAATGAAGTATGTGGTTTTGGCACCTTGGGTGGTACAAAGTGTATATTCATTTGTGACCAAAGAAGAGAAAGAGAGGGACATAACGAACTTGCTCATCTTCCCATTCTTGATATGGAGAATGCTTCACAGCCAACTATGGATAAGCTTAGCTCGTTACAACTCTGCCAAAACCAAACATAGGATAGTGGACAAGGGCATCGAATTCGAACAAGTGGATAGAGAAAGAAACTGGTGAGTCAGTCAAGTTTCTTCAATTATTAGTTTTCTCTTCTCTAGCTGATCTCTGTGTGTGGTGTGGTTCACATTTGGTTGATTTGATTTGATGAGAAATGAATTTATTTGCAGGGATGACCAGATCATTCTGAATGGGCTTCTATACTACATTGGATTTATGTATCTTCCGGGGGTTTCAAGAATGCCAATATGGAGGTGGAATGGTTTTGTTATTACCACTCTCCTTCATATGGGTCCAGTGGAATTCCTCTATTATTGGTTTCACAGAGCTTTGCATCATCATTTCCTTTATTCTCGTTACCATTCACACCATCATTCATCTATTGTCACAGAGCCCATCACAGGTAATTTATTAACCCACACTGTAATTCTCTGTCTCATTAATAATTACTTCATGCATTTATACTTCAAATCTGTTTAATTAATCTTTGATGATAATCTTTGTTGCAGCCGTTATTCATCCATTTGCCGAGCTTATGGTTTATTCTCTATTGTTCTCAATCCCAATATTGACAATGTTATTCACTGGAACTGCCTCTGTGGGAGTGTTCGCGGGGTATGCAACTTACATAGATTTTATGAACTACATGGGTCATTGCAACTTTGAGCTGGTTCCAAACTGGGTGTTCAACATCTTTCCTTTTCTCAAGTATCTTATGTATACTCCATCGTAAGTTTTCGAAACTAACTATGTTATATAGTTTTGCTTTCATTCCTATATTGTCAGCCTACCTATATACATTGCCTCTTTTTTAAAGTCGCATTTGGATAATGTTATCTGTGTTAGATAGATTGTAATAAAATGAGAGATTAAATAAATACTTTGTTATTTTGGAAAAAATGCTTTAGTCCCACATCGAAAAACTACAAGAGTTATAAATGGTATTTATTATATTACCTTCTTTATCTCTTGAATTAAACCGGAAAAGGGAGACATTCTACGGTGTATATGCGAAGACGGCGTAGCCGTCCGCACATGCACACGCACGGCGTGGGCAATAGAGGCGTTAGTAGCGTATGGAGATTTTTTGAAATGATCAGATCCATCGGATTAAACCAGAGATGATCTAGTACGGAGATTTTTTGAAATGATCAGATCCATCGGATTAGAAGATCCTACTGTCACGTTTGATAGGATATGACTGTTGTGAACAGGTTCATCTCTGGTTTAATCTGGACCGTTAGATCGGATGGCAATCGATCTAATGGTCTAAATACAAAATAAATAGATATGTCTATTAAAAGAGGTGCACCACTTTTATAAAATAGAAATGCTCTGTTCAAAAGAATTATTTTGCTCTCTTGCAATTCAATTTATCTGTGTATCTCCTTTAAAATAGCAAGATCACGTTCAAAACAGTTTGAAGTTTCCTTCTTCAAACAGAGTTTTTCCTAACTCCGTCTTCTATGAGTTGAGGAAAACTTTGTCCTTCATCAAAGTGGTGAAGTGAAAAGTTGTTATCTTCTTTTAATCTCATTATTTTTATTCTTAAAAATTATTTAATGTAAAGATAAAAAAAAAAAAAAAAAAAAAAGGGTTTTTTAAAATAATTTGAAAGTAATTATCATTATGTCATTATTAAAAGGAAAAATTATGTTGATCACCCCTGTAGTTTAAATCTATTACGTCTACCATCCTTGAAAATTTCAAATTAAATTCGTACCCCTGTGTGCTAACTCTGGTAGTTTTAATTTGAAAAAACAGTTTTGCCCTTCATTTTTTTCCCACCATTCAACGTCTGCCTCTTCCATCTCTCTTCTATGGCTCTCTCACGAACCAACTGACCAGAGTTCTGAGGGGTGTGGTTTCCCTCCTCGCGACGGAGAAACCTCAAGACGGCGCAACCTTATGCAACAGAGCATCCTCTCGCCGGCACAACCCTATGCGACGGAGCACCCTCACGCGACTTACGGTTTGAATCTACTCCATCTCTCAGGGATTGTGGTTTCCCTTCCCGCGACGGAAAAACCTGACGGCGATGCAACCTATTGCGACAGAGCACCCTCACTCGACTTTTTCTCCATTTCTATTATTCCTCGTTCCGTCTTTCAAACCCTTTTCCCCATTTGATTTTCAAAACGCCAACACCTTTCCAAAACCGAAACCCATTTCTTCCATCCTATTTTTCCCAAAACCCATCGACTAAATCCCTATACCAAACCCAGCCGAATCCATTTCTTTGATCTTCCATTGGTTTCCCAAAACCCATCGACCTCAAAGCTTTCTTATCTTCCTATTTGTCCTCTCCATTTCACTAAACCTGAAGTAGAAACCCAACGTTCCCATTTCTGATCTCCATCTCCATCACCTAGCATAGGAAGTGGTTTTGGCCATACGACAATGAAATTAGGTACCTTTTTCTCTGGAAAATCAAGGGTTTTAGAGAGTAGAATATCACCAGTTCATCTGGAACCATTTGTGATTATGTAAGGAGGGCAGATTTGTGAACAATTTCTCAAATTGGGTTCGCAACCACCGCATCTCGATTGAATGTCAGAGCTGTGAAGCCAACTGCAATTCGGATTTTCGCAGTCTACAATCTTGACGGAAGATGACAATTTGGGGATGAAAGTTGGGATACTTGAGGGGTTTTGGTTTACGAAAGAAAAATTCATGCAGGTATAACGGTGGGTACAGGGAAATCAGACCAGATCACTACCTTTGTCCATTATAAAGGGGACGGTCTGAGGTGGAGTACCGAAGCTGAGGGAAATGGAGTATCCTCCATAGCTATGAGGGAAAAGAGGGGTTTTAGAGAGAACAAAGATTTGAGGGTTCTTTTGGTATATGGCTTTGATTAAAGAGTCGAAAGCCAGGTGGGTGAACTTCTGCCATGGATCTGCAGAGGGGTTCTTGTTGAATTGTGAAAGAGAGAAAGAGAGAGATAGATCCAATTTTTTTGAACCTTCAATTTATAGATTAAACATCAGCTTAAATGAATTTCGATGGTTCCCCTTCTCTTTTCCTCTCTATTTTTCTTTCTGTGAGTAGTTTAGGTGTTTTTAATCTTTGAATTTGTTTGGTTGTTGGTTTAACTCTCTCCAAGTCTCTCTCTACCAACACGAATAAGCCCACCTCTCACATCCTCTCTCTATCCTCTTCGTCTTCTTCTGCGTCTACTTCACACAACCTTCCCGTGTTGGGAACTTCTCCTAACACAGAGGAAGAGTGCCCATGGCGTAGTGTGAGGGGACATCGGCGATGGGAATGGCTGGCGATGGTGGGTGGCCTTGGTTGATCGAGGATGGGAACGGAGGCAGAGGTCGTCTGGTTTTTTTTTTTAGTTTGAGAAGATAATGTTTTGGGGGTAAAAAGGTAAATTACTTTATTCTAAGTGGGGGTAAATAAGGAATGAGACTTTAGTAACTGTTCTAATCTAATGCTAAGGATACGGTTGTAAGGTTTTTCCAAAATATAGAGAAGGTTTTTGAAATAGATTAATTTACGGGGGTGATAGACGTAATAGATTCAAACTACTTCCCTTATTAAAAATGATTATGTAATTATTAAAAGGACCGAGTTTTTCTCCGTGGTGATTGGGGGTATTTTAATCGGAACATACTAAAACCCTAGTAAGGGTTTGTGAATCCTAGAATGGTGGGTGAACCGTCCTCTATGGGTGGAGGAAAAAAAGTAGAGACATGCTTTCTAATGCTTCATAAAATGTATCAAATATAAACAGGTTTCATTCTCTTCATCATACGCAATTTCGAACCAACTACTCCCTCTTCATGCCTCTCTATGATTACATATATGGAACCATGGACAAGTCCACAGACAAATTGTATGAAGATTCAGTCATGGGAAGGAAAGAGACACCAGATGTGGTACACCTGATTCACCCAACAACACTTCAGTCTTTCTATCATCTACCATCGGCCATTGCCTCCCTTGCATCTGATCCTTACAGCTCCAGATGGTACCTATCGATGTTTTGGCTAATTCCATATGAGTTCATGTTGTTCACATGGATATTTGGTTCTACCTTTACTGTGGAGAAAAATGTATTTGATAAACTCAAGATGCAAACATGGGCAATCCCAAGATTTAGTTTCCATGTAAGAAACTGTAGATTTCTCCTTTTTCTTTTCCCTTTTATGCTGTTTATATTTTCTAATGACTGGCTGATCTTTATCTTGCAGTATTCGTCGTCGAGACAAAAGGAAGCGATCAACAGTGTGATTGAAAGAGCTATTTTAGAGGCCGAGAGTGAAGGTGTTAAAGTGTTGAGCTTAGGCCTTCTTAATCAGGCAAGTTTTTACTTCATATATTATGGTGATTCATGTACATTGTACATTACCTGAACATGTATCGTGGTACATATGTGTTTGGAATTGGCAAAAAATATTTTGGATGATTAATACATTCCTAAAAAGCATATACTGTAAGGAGATGTTTCAATATCAGAAAGAATTGAAGAGAAAGTAGCAGTAATCGAATTCAAGAAAAACAATAGATAGAGATATGAGAAAGAGGATGGACAAGAAAAACATATTTAACTTATGCTTTAGTTAGTAGATAAGTGGATGTGCATGTTCAAATGACTCACTTGGTCAACAAATCACTTTTGGCTATCCAATTTGTCCATCCATCTAATAAATTAATTAAGAAATTGTTAGGAATTGTTTGAATAACGACACCTCTATCGGTGTATTTAGAACACGTGATTTTCTTTTGATTGCCCTTTGTCTTTTTACTAAAAGGCATTTAAGTCATGAGAAAAAAATTTATTGAAAATAATTTGTAAGTATATTTACTGTTGTCATTTTAAAGAATTATTATTATCTTGTGCATGAAATGATCCAAACTCCCCTTATATTTGCTGGGCTGGATCATCCAGCTCCCGCCACAGCTGGATGAAAGCCAAGCCCCAATGGAATTATTTGATAGACCCAGCAAAACCAAGGGCAGTAAGATTACAAATTATATGATAACTTAAAGGATGTTAATAAAAAAAATCTCATTAAGTAAAAGTTTTTAAAGATTTCAGTATTTTGCTCTCTTGGAGGGCGGGCCTTGATACAACGGTAAGATTGCTCCATTGTTACCTAAAGGTCATCGGTTCGAACCTGGAAACAGCCTCTTTGAAAAAGCAAAGGTAAAGGTTAGGACTGCTATGGAATAATGATGTGACAACATTTTCTCTCTTCTACTTCATTTACACCTGTAATTTTTCTTCTTCCTGGAGGAATAGATAATGCTTATATTTCACTGTAACATCAAACAAATACATTGTGATCAACAGGGTGAGCAATTTAATGGAAATGGTGAACTTTATCTTCAAAAGCACCCACATCTTAAGATCAGAATCGTAGATGGAAGCAGCTTGGCTGTTGCCGTGGTGCTTCATAGCATTCCCAAAGGAACAAAACAAGTGCTTCTCAGAGGAAACATCTCTAAGGTTATTTGTGCTATTGCCAAGAATTTATGTCAAAGAGGAATTCAGGTAAAATATTAATAATTAATTAAACTCAATTTATTAATCACTTGAAAGTTGAAATACTAACTAATATTAATATTATTATTATTATTTGGGTGAGGGTATGGGTGGAGTAGGGATCAGCTCCCCACAATGGGGTGCCACACCACATAAATCTCATCGTCTATGGGGTGTGTGCACTCCAATGGTGGGTTTCGCATCCCATGGACGGTGAGATCGATGTGGGGTGGCACTCCATGTGAGTAGAGAATCCAGACTCGTATGGACTTTTAGACATGTTTTAGTTTGTCAACTCAATTTAATGTACTACAAGTCTATAATAATGGTAAGAGTGGTGGAAACAGGTAGGTGTGGTGTGCAAGGATAATTTTGATAAGCTTAAGTTACGAATCCCTACAGAGTTGTGGATTAACTTGCTCATCTCTACCGGTTATACCCAGAAGGTAAAACAATCAGTATTGATCGCTATTTTGTCTCTCTTTTGAATTGAGGATTAAGAAACTGTTAATTACTACTGGAGGAAATGAATGTCTTAATAATAATAATAATGAAGGTGTGGTTGGTCGGAGATGGAGACCTGAGCGAGAAAGAACAAAGAAGAGCACCGGAAGGGACCCATTTCATTCCGTGCTCACAGTTTCCTCCAAAGAAAGTGGTGCGCAATAAGGATTGTTTTTACTACAGTACCCCAGCCATGCTCATCCCCAAGGCTCTCCAAAATGTATACTCTTGTGAGGTAATTAATTAAATTCCACCTTTGAGGTTACTTTGCTAATTTAAGATTTCAATTCTCTCAATTATAGTAAGTAAAAAGATCATTACTAGTTCTATAACTGATTGCTTATATGTATGTACATGTACTTAATAAACAGAATTGGCTGCCGAGGCGAGTGATGAGTGCATGGCGTGTAGCTGGAATTGTGCATGCACTGGAAGGTTGGGATGCACACGAGTGTGGGGACACAATGCTCGACATTGAGAAAGTCTGGCTTGCCAGCCTTAGCCATGGATTCCGCCTTCCCATGCTCGATCACCCATTGATCTGAAACGTATGAATGAATACAAAGACTCTACAGGAATGAAGGTGCCTGAAAACATTTAAGCTTGACTCGGGATAATGTATGAAACTTGCATCGGTAGCATAATCTCTTTCCTTTATTATCTTTAGTATGCATATGCCAAGGCATCCGAGGATCGGGTTTGAGGTGGCCTCAATAATACATAGTATTTGCTATGTCAATGATCACTGAAATCTCTCTCTCCACCCACTAAGAACAGTTCAATTTAAGCTTGGAATAGGATTCTTGATTTTTAAGGCAGTAAAGAGATGAAATGAAGAACATTTTTTGATAGACAAAAATATTTATTAAAACGAGGAAGAAAACTGTTCAAGCAATAGGGCCTTGACAGCCCTTAAGCAAAGGAAAAGACTAAGAAGACAAAGCCCCAAATAAGGGGTTTTCAAATAGAAGCAAAGTAGTAACATGCTTCCCAAAGCAATCCAATCAACTCAAAGACCTAATTCCACCCCCTATCACCTCGGTCCACTCATCCTTCACGGAGACACAAAACCTTTCACAACCTTCCCGGTACCTTCAAGAGTTCCTATCTCATTGTGTCCTGACTACCCACGAATTCCCCCCTGCCACAACAACTTGCTTTCAGGTTGCCACTGATATAACCAACCTTTTTCCCAACCACCATTTTAATGAAACATTTCCAACTGTTAACCCACTTCCTTCCACATGCTTTAAGTCTTTAACCCACCACCTGTGGTATCCCACCCTCTACCAGACCAAACAAAGAAACCTGGCTCTCTTCCCACAGAATTGAGCCCCTTACTAAACCATCCACTGATAACCCATAGCCCAAGTTAGGGGTGTCAATTCCAGGCCCAATCGGTTACGGCCCGACCTAGCCCGACCCTTTAAGCAAACTACCCTCCATTTAGCCCACCTGATAACCAGCTCTCCCTTATCCTATTTAACCCCTTAAAAAGACTAACCCATTGAGCCCAAACCAATGGGCAATTGATGGGATTAATTCCTTAACTCAGAAAAATGTTCAGATTCTTCCCCATTAAGCTTCTCCTTCCATAGAATCAGTACCAGACATGTACTGAAATAATGTTCAAATCTCTCTCTCGACTTTTGGGTCTTGAATGTGTTTTGGTGGAAACTCATTTGTTAACATTCATTCTATGATGAGTGCTAGGAAGAAGAAACAATGAAAACCCTGTTTCCTTTCTTCAGTGTTGTCAACATATAATGCTACGGACCTTGCACGGAAAAAAAACAAAAACTGAGCTTTAGGTCAGATTCTTCAACTGTAAAGTAGAAAAACCACATTCTCTTCATTTCTTCAGGTAGGAATTTAATTCTGTTAAGGCCCGGTTAAGAGTTAAACAGGCCCACAACCCAGATAAGGCCTGATTTTAGTACCCGATTAAAGCCCAACACTGACCGAAACCGTCCAGGCAAACGATTGGACATAGTGCAGCCTGCACAATTGGTGAGGCCCGGCTAGGCCCAACCAACCCTGACTGGTTGACACCCCTAGCCCAAGTAACCACACTCCCTCTCCCTCTCCCTCTCCCTCTCCCTCCCAACCCACTTCAGCCTTCACCGCTCAAACTAATAAAACCCTAGACTGTGTCACTCACGTCCATATTTGAAGCCCAAAGTATGTTTTCGTCCAAAATTTCTTTAAACAATCCAAGATTCCATCAAGGAAGGTGTCTCTGTTGAAGAAAAAACTGGTTTTAAAGGATTTCAAACAAGAGTTCATCATCAAAGCTCAACTGTGAGTTCGGGGGTTGCTAAATCTGGCGGGACCTTTAAGATGTCGGCCTTTTCTAGTGATTCAAATGCTGACATTGACCCGAGTTCTCCCTTTGAGCCCAGAAAATCGAAAGCCAAGGACCACTCCAAGAACTCCTCTCCTCCACCTCGCAAGAGGTAGAGATTCACTGAAGGGGATTTTCTGACACTCAAGGCATTCATGATGATGCAGCCCTCGTTCAACACCTCTCCAAGAAATACCTTCTCTATTTTTCAACCTCCCATATAAAACCTGGATCTGTGAAGTTCAAAATGAACAAGTGCACCAGCGATCTTCCACTTTCAGTAAATCTGAAAATCTTTGAGAAGATCGATGGAGGAGACAAGGATGGGAAATCTGTTAGCCACGCCAGTCGAGTGTCTTCCGTCTTTTCTGCATTTTTTTTCTCTATTGTTTTTGTCTCATTTTTTCTAGCTTTATCATTTCAACTTTTCTCCTTAAATGATCTTGCTCTTGCTAGATTATCACAAGTGTTTTGTTAAGATGAAGCTTTTATCATGGAATTGTAGAGGTTATGGTTCAGCTTCTACTTCTCGTGCTCTTCTTACCCATGTACATAAATATAATCCTGATTTAATTTCTTGTGTGACACTAGATTTTCTTCCCCGTCTTTGTTCAAATACTCAAAAAAATTTCCTCATCTCTCAACCATTTGCTATTCTGACTCTGACGGTCAAATGGGTGGTTAACAACTCCTCTCCAATGGAGTTTATTCAGCCACTGGTTTTTAATGATTCCAGAATCATCTTGACCGATATTTTCGATCACAGGAATGGATCATCATGGACTTTGTTGTGTCTTTATGCCCCACCAAAGCCTAACTTAAGGATCTCCTTCTGGAAACAATTGTTTCAAATTCTTGCATCTTGTCCCAAACCGATTCTTCTCATGGGAGACTTCAATGAAATACTTTTTGAACATGAGAAGTTTGGAGGATGCAAACCAAACCTATCCTCAGGATCAGTCCGAGCCTTCTGGCACCTTCTTAGTACCTTTAGCATTTCGGAATGAACTAACCAAGGCCCATCCCCTTCACCTGGTCAAACAAACAGAGCCTCCCAAATTTAATTAGAGAACATCTAGATAGGGATTTGGCTACCTGGTCATGGTGGAACCTTTACTTGAATGCCTTTATTTCAGTTTTACTAAATGTGAAATCAGACCATAATCCACTTCTAATTTTCACGGACCCTTCTACCATTTCTTACAAAAAAGTGTTTCATTTCCAAATTTCTTTGTTTTATCATTCTAATTTCTTGAAAACTTTGTTTCGGATAAATGGAATAATATTCAAGCTGGTAACTTCACCCAAAAACTCAATGGGCTTTCTTGATTTCTTCGGAAATGGAATAAAGAGGTCTTTGGCAACATCCAAACCGTTAAAGATCTTTTCTCTCAACTTCAAAGTGTCCTCACTTCAGACCCATCACCGGACAACCTTTCCTTGATTTCCTCTTTAAAGGCATACCCAGTGCACGAGGCTCCTGCCACTGCGGGGCCTGGGAAGGGTCATAATGTACGCAGCCTTACCCCTGCTTTCACAGAGAGGCTTTTCCAGACACGAACCCATGAGTCATGACCAGTTGGTCACAATGGAGCAACCTTACTGTTGCACCCAGGCCCGCCCTCTCTTGATCTCCTCTTTGGAAGCACATATTGATAATATCCTTCAGACTGAAGAGATATTCTAGAAACAAAAATCTCAAGATAATTATATCTGTCTAGGTGATCGTAACACTCGTTACTTCCATGCTCTTACCCGCAATAGACAATATTTTAATAGATCCTATCTATCGAAAACACTGATGCTGCAGTCCTCTCCTCCTCTCCCCCACCCCGAAATTGCCTCTGCCTTCACTGAATTCTTTTCTAACCTTTTTTCAACTTCTAACCTCTAGACCCCGATTGTATCTAGATCTATTTCAGCCAACTTTTATGGCAAATGACAATGAAAGTTTACCCAACATTCCCATTCTTGATGAAATCAAAGGATGGTCTTAAGCATGATGAACCCTTACAAATCACCTGGAACTGATGGGTTTCAAGCTTTCTTCTACCATAAATGTTGCCATTTAGTCTCCTCAGATTTACAACAACTGGTTCATAATTATTTTGCAAATTGTACACTCCCCTACATTACTCTCTTATCCCTAAGTAAAGAGGGGCTAATCGAGTGGACCTTTTCAGGCCAATTAGTCTGTGTAATGTAGCCTACCAAATAATTTCTAAACTTATGGCACCCAGACTTAGACCTGTTTTGCAACGATTCATCTCCCCTCTCCTAGTTGCTTTTGTTAAAGGTCATCAGATCACTGACAATGTCATATTGGCACAGGAAATTTTCCAGTACCTGAACCACAAAAAAGGAAAATCTGGTTTCCTAACCCTGAAGATCGACATGTCCAAAGCTTATGATCGATCTGAATGGAGTTTCGTGAATGCCATATTGCAAAGTTTGTGCACCAATGTCATTGGTGTAAGCTTGTTCATTTATGCAAGTCCTCTTGTTCATATTCTATCAAACTTAATGGGCAGCCTTCTCTTACTTCACCCCTTCTAGAGGTCTTCGCCAGGGTGACCCCCTTTCACCCCACCTTTTCCTCCTCATTATGGAAAGCCTTTCCCGCATGTTGATAACAGCCCAAAATGATGACCTTTTCAAAGGCGTTACAGTGGCCCAACCGTATCCCATCTCTTTTTTGTGGATGATCGACTTATATTCTGTCGAGCGACTGAAAATGATGTCCTGGCTATAAAATCTATCCTTGAACTTTTTGAAGACTTGTCAGGACAAAAGTGAATCTTGATGAGAGCTTTGTCCACTTTAGTGCCAACTGCCCAGACGACTTGTTGGTCCTTGTCTAGAATCCTTGGTTTTAAACAATTACCGACCAATGCAAATATCTGGGTACTAAATTATTCCTTATCTAGAATCCTGTTGGAAGATGAATCTTCTGTCCCAAGTGGGACACACCACCCTCATCAAATCTGTCCTCTCTGCCATCCCAACCTATAATATGGCCCCTCACTGTTTCCCTCTTTCCATCTGCAAAAAAATTGACTAAATCCAAAGAGATTTCTGGTGGGGCCATTCTCCTGCTAAAAGGAAAATGCATACTAACTGATGGAGTGTGTTGTGCAAACCCAAATTTCTTGGAGGACTGGGTTTTCGCAGCAGTTCAAACCACAACCTTGCTCTGTTGTTACACCTCTAATGGTGGATTCTCAACACCCCTTCCAATCTTTTGGTTGAAGTTCTAAAAGCGAAATACTTTCGAAATTTGACTCTGCTCGATGCCCCCACCCCAAAAGGTTTGTTCCAAATTCTGGAGGGACATATTAAAAATCCGTCCTATTCTTAAACAGTTAATCAATTGGAGAATTGGATCTGGGAATTCAGTGAGAATCTGGTCAGACCCATGGATTCCATCCTTTCCCACTTCTATAATTCCCCCACTCCCCCCCCCTCTCCACATCTACGCCATATTCTTGTGTGGCAAAGAAGGGATCCAAATGGTGTTTGGAACCACCCCTCATCCCCTCTCTATTTCCCTCCAATGTTTCCTCAGACATACTTAAGGTGAAGCTTTCCCCATCAGTTTTAAGAGATGCGTTGTTTTGTCCCTTCGCACCCCACTCCTTCTCATTCTCTCAATTGTAATCTTATTTAGAAACTAAAAGTTCATCCCAAATTCAAGGTTCATAATGGTCTCCTCACCAGATCTTGCCTTAATAAATTTATTCCTATGGACTCCACATGTGTTATGTGCCTTAATGTTGAGGAATCTTTATGGCATCTTGTTAAAAAATTATTTATCCACCCGTGTCTCCCTTTGGATAGTCTGCTGTGTTAGAGCTCTTGTATGATATTCATATTGTTTCCTCCCTTTCCTACAAGGCCGACCTTTTAGAGGAAGCAGTTCCAACATGGTATCAGAGCAGGCAGGGGTCATGGTATCGAGTTCCTCTGGGAGCGGGCAGGTGTTAAAAAATTATTTATCCACCCGTGTCCCCCTTTGGATAGCCCACCACGTTAGAACTCCTGTATGATATACATATTGTTTCCTCCCTTTCCTACAAGCTCGGCCTTTTAGAGGAAGTGGTTCTAGCACATCTTTTCTTTGAATGCCCTTTTTCTCGAGTTATTTGGTTTGCTAGACCCCCTGGTTTACGGACCGCTTCCCTTACTATTTCTTCATTTTCAGAACTGTTTTCCTCCCTAGCTGGAATTGTGCATGACCTTAAAGGCTGAGATGCACACAAGTGTGGGGAGTCAGGACACCATGCTCGACATAGAGAACGTCTGTCTAAGAAGGGTGTAGGGAAACAATGAAGGGCATTTCGGACCCATCAACATATAAAGGGAGTAACGATGACCATAGATTTGTGGGTGAACCCTTCGTCGTGGATGAAGAAAAACTCTCCTTAGAGAGGAACTCGAATGACTTTGCTCAAAAGCTTCATGCGGTTAAGTCGATTGTTAAAGAGTAGAACTCAAATGTCTTTGGAAGCATTTCTTCCTCTGTCTTTGAGTGTCAGTTCACTCTTGATGTTATCCAGCGGAGGCTGCAAATAAATAGTGCCAACTCCTAGTTAATTGAAGATGAGCATTCTACCTCGTAAGATTGGCTTCTCTGGTGTTACAAGAGGAAAGGTTATTGAAGCAGAAGTCTAGAGTGAAGTGATTAACCCTTGGAGATTCCAATTTGCTTTTCTTTCATCGGACTCTTAAGGCGAGGACCAACCAAATTCAATTTAATCGCCTGGTTTCCCTTGATGGGTCTACATTATCTCAACCCTCAAGAGTCTCAGAGATCAAAGGTGAGGTTATTTGAACTATTTTGTTCAATTGTTTAGTCCTCAGTCTCTCCCTCCCCTGCAGCCAATCCTTAGTTATCTCTCCTTCCCTACTATCCCCAGTCAACTTTACCCTATTCTTTACTTCTTCCCTACTAAGGACAACATTATGTCTACTGTCTGGTGCCACAAAACACTCAAGGCCCCAGGTCCGGATGGATTCAGCATGGGGTTCTTTATGTCAGCATGGGACATTATCAAGGACGATCTCTTAAAAGCCATTCGTTCTTTTTCTTCTACCCCACCTCCATCAGGGCCATCAACCAATCTTTCCTTTCCCTTGTCCCCAAGGTTGAGAATGTTTCATCAGTTTTGGCCTTCAGACCCATCTCCCTTGTTTATCTTTTGTATAAGTTCATTGCTAAGGTCCTAGCGGTTAGTGCAAACCAAACAACTTTTATTTCTGGTAGAAATACTGTGGACAATTTGCTTCTAAGTTAGGAGGCCGCCAAGGGTTTTGACCGTCAGTCCCATCCTCCTACAGATAATTATGAATCGTATGGGGTTCCTCACTTAACGTATTGGGTTCTTCAATGTATCTCCTCTAACAGTCTATCTGCTTTGGTTAATGGATCCCCAGTTGGTTTCTTTCAGCCTAAGTTAGGTATTCGTCAAGGTTGTCCTCTCTCCCCCCCCCCCTGATTTTTTCGTTGCCATAGAAAGGCTATCAAGGAGCCTCATGCACATGGCTGACATCAACTAAGTGAAGCCTCTGGCAAAGTTTAAAGCTCTCAAGCTCACCCATCTCCTGTTCGGATGAGGTGTTGATTTTTTTCTATGGCTCCCTCTAGTTCTGTGTCCTCTAAAATGAATATGTTGAGAAGATTCTCAGACATGTCAAGTTTGGTCAATAATCCTTTCAAATCGGTCATCTATCTTGCGTGAGGCCGAGAAAGTGAGGATTAGGAATATCACGGGGTTTTGCTTGGGATCTCTCCTGGTCACTTACCTTAGTCTGCCTTTGATTTGTTCCAAGCTTTTTGTGCATCATTGTACACCGATCCTTGGCAGGCTACGTACGAGGCTCCAGATTTGGAAAACCAGATTGCTTTATTATGCGGGCAGGCTAGAGCTCATTAGGTCAGTGTTGCAGGCTTCCTATCTGATGCAGCCTCGTGGGAAACTACGGATCGGGAGAGTCAAGAACACACTCTCCCAAGTGTGTAACCGCGAACACGAAAACGAGAACAAAGAAATCGCAAGGGAAAAGCTACAACTATTCAAGGTTATGGTGAAACTCTTTGTTGTTTCAAGGGGTTAACGTGACTCTTCAAGGACATGAGAAAAAATTGCAACTCAACTCTTCAAGGATGCAACGTAACTTTCCAGGGTTACGGAGGTGGAACACTTCAAGGTTCCAAATACTCAACTGAGTAAACTTTCATTAATCTATTCATTGATACTTATAACGAGTAAAACTCTTACACATATAAGAAAAAGTAAACCCTAATTCTCAAGCCTCATCTAATCTGCGGCTGAGATTGAACATAATAAAAACAATTAAAACTATCAGGAGGAAAACCCTAACTAGGCAACCATCCCTCCCTCCTTCTCTCTCCTCAAACTCGTCCAAAGAGGGGACTCTCAAAATCGTGGCCTCCAAGGGGAAATTTTCCAAAACCGTACAACTTGTGTACTTTATATTGGCTTCCAAAAATAGAATAGAAATGTAGGCACCGCTTGATAACTTTACCAGAAACTGTTTCTAGTGTTTTGTTATTCTGAGAAACAAAAAAATACCTAAAAAGTGCTTGATAAACATTGTTCCATAGAAATTGTTCTCTAGTGGATAAATCAAAATTTCTGCTCCCTAGGAGACTTTTGAGAGAACATGTCCAACATGTTCTGTCATTGCTCAGCACAAATCGACCACAATTGTGTCCAATAATTTCGACAAGTCTTCAAATTTTGCTTTTCATTTTCATTTGACACAAAGCCCTCGTCCTCCTCAAGAGCTCTGAGAAGACAACCCTAACGGCGATTGCAGTTGCTGCTGCCATCGTCGAAGCTTCAGGCCATCGATTCGAGTTGCTGCTGCCATCGTCAAAGCGGCAGGAACCTCCAACGAGTTCAGATCTGTGTGTATCCTCCATCGCTCTGCCCTATTTCAGTGTCACTCGAGCGGGATCATTCTTTCCTTCTCCATTTCGTCTTGGAGCTTAAAAAGGAAAAAAAATGTCAGTTTTGCCAGACGTAATCTGGAGAAGAATTTTGGAGATGGGAATTGAGAAATCGAAACTCGACTACAAAGACCTCTGCTGCATTTTCATCTCTTGCAGACGCCTGAGTAGATTATCCAGCAAAGATCTCCTGGTTGGATTCCCACGATTTTCAGTACCCCAGTGGTTCAAATCTCCTGGCAATCCGTGATGTCCGCTGCAGCGATCCTTACGTAGTTGTAAAGATGGGCAAACAGGTCTGCTTTTGATATTTTTCATGTTTTAAAGCTCTTCTGTGTTGTGAAAACTTGTTGGAATTAAGACTGATGTTCTTTCCTAGGATGGGTTTTTGCCGACTTGATGATATCTATTTGGGTTTTAAAATTTTGGTTTTTCTGTTTGATTGTGATTGCAAATGGAACTGATCTTGATTTTGACGAATTTTCATAATGTGTGAAGCTTCTGTCGGATTTTTCTTCTCCTGATTAAATATTAAGGACGAAAGTTGTTGAAGCTTCTTCTTCTGTGACCTGTCCCGATAGCTCTGTTTTGAGAACTATCATTCTGTTTTAGATGAGGGTTTGCCTAATCATTTGTTTTTTGATGAAACTTTTCAAGCTGAAGCCATTAAGGAGAGATAAAAATAAAAGGGGAAGAATCTAAGAAATTCAAGCTTACCAATTTTTGATGAATCTCAGCACATAACAGCAAAAAAAGCATGAATTTTAAATGTTGCTTGGCATAGTCTAAGGTGATCAGTTGATAACATGCATGAGATGTGTTGCTTCAACGGTTAAGGCATTGTTCTAAGAATCGGAATAGGGCATCCCTTTCCCTTTCTTAGGGTTTTTTGATGAAATTGTGAAGGGCTTTGTGGAATTTCATTTCGATTATGGTAATGATGGATGAGTGAATCCAACATTCCAAGCAGCACATATGATTTAAAAATAGACTAACTAGATGCCCCTCTCGATGGAGCTTTTACTGGAAAGTTGAATTAATAATTCCAGCCATTGGCTGGGTGGCTGGCAGGCCCTGGGAACTGGCGATTCTACGGCTTTTGCATCAGATCATTTGTTTCTTTCCATTCTCACCCAAAAAAAAAAACCGGCAGATGCCAAATGAGGTTATTGGACTGATGGGTGCATGCCTTGAAGAGAAGATTTTAGACAACCTTTCAATTTTGGGGATTTTTGTATTGAAAATTTGAGATTAGAATTCATGTAAAAATATATTTCACCTGCTGTTCTCTTCTTTTGTGAATGTTGGTTCTGCAACCCAATGTGTGTGAGTGCTTGTTGTGAAAAAGATTTTGTTTGGAGGGTGGAGAAGAAGAGGAGAGGGGAAAAAATCTCAGACATAGATCTATTATGGGCTGCGCAGTCATGTAATGGTTTGTTAGTTCTGTAGTTGATGTTTGTTATCATCCTCTTTGTGTTATGTTTGCAATGGTTGTTATTGTTTGTTCTCTTTGGATTGATTATAGCCTCGCTACAGAGACGTTTTGTTGGTATTTGGTTGGCTGAGATTCATTGTTTGCTTGTGTTTTTCCCACAAATTTGTGCTGCACAATTATTTAAAATGATGGGAATCACAAGTCGTTGGTGGGTCAGTTTAATGGTTTTTCTCTGTTTGAATAATCTGGGTTGTTGGATGATGCCCAATTTCTCTCTTCTTTGATTCCGAGTCATAGGTCCTTGTTCATTTCTTGCTCTAGCTTGCTGTTTTCTAGTGATTTTACAGGGTTCTATAAGTCTTGATGGGTTTTCTGATTTAAGGTAGGTTAAGGTATAGACTTATAAGTTATAATAATAATAATAATAGGAGTACAGCAATGGCAGCAAAAGTGATAGGAGATATGAGACTTGACTGTCCTATGTTCAGCCAACCTGTTCACATCTTTTGAGATGAGACTTGACTGTCCTAGACTGCTAGGAGTGCCTTCAAGTGGTAATTAAACTGAAAATGAACTCATCACTGCAAGTCTCTGCCTCTCTTAGCAAACTAGCAAACCCAAGTCTGAATCTCCAAACTTCCATTAGTACTAGCTAATCACTGATTTTTTTGATGTTCCATTTGCCTGTTGTATGTGGTTTCTCAAAGAAGCCCATCAATTTTCTCTTGTGACAAGGTTACTTTATATTATTGAAGAGTTCATGTTCCAGGTAGAAGGTGATAGACAGAAACTGCAGTCTATAAACATGGGAGTATTTCTCATCACCAACAACAATGCAAACAACGACATGAATAGGCACAGCAGGAACAAGATGTGGATTAGTTCCAACAGAGATGGTGAATTAACATCAGTTTCAGGAAGCTTTAATCATTCCTCTTAGTGACCACCTCAATCTAGCTGCTTTAGACAGAATAAAGACAGCTGCAGGATAGATGAAATGATTTAGCTAAGAGTATAAATTGTTTAAAATTTGGGGGCAGTCTTACATCTATGAATGGGTCTCATGGGCTTGGGCTTGGATAGCTTGCAATTGGGTATTATTTCAGTGTTCAGATTGTGTATTAGTTAAGAGGGTTAGAACCATGGGTTTAGTTTTAGGCAAGTTTAAAATATGTTATTACTTGGGTAAGTTTAAAAGAAAGATAACCTCACTGTGAGCTGAGGTTATCTTTCTTTTATCTTCTTCCTTCCATCTTCTTCTTTGCTGCTGAGTTTGTCAAATCAGGTGTAGCTCATATTCTATGTAACTCAAGAGTTCGTTGTTGCTACTGAATCTAGTGTTTCAAATTCACCCAGCTGTTGCTCTGTTTCTTACAAGACTTTGGAACAGAAGGGACTCGTTTGAACTCTATAGTTTCAATTCCATTTCGACCAAAAAATGGGTGTTAGCATCACTATAAGTTATAATAATAATAATAATAGGATTACAGCAATGTTCATAAAAGTGATAGGAGATATGATGCATACTTGTGTGTCTTTGTGCTGTTCTTTGAGAAAGTGTGCAACAGCAGAACTGCAGCTGCTCTCATCTCTCCCCAGTCCACTCTTCTCTGCAATTTACCTAAATTGCAGCATTTCACAATGGCTGATATCAAGTGTTTAAAATCCAGTCTAATTTCTTATATGAAAATTGTGTGGAAAAAAATAGACAGCCAGCAGTTTGATGTGGTCTGGGATTCTTGAGACTTGTCTTCAGGAATGTCCCCCCTTCTTGCTTAGGCAAGGCACTCCCTGTTTTTGGCCTGGGATTCTTGAAACTTTTCAATATTCCCTCCCTGAGCTCTCCCTGTTTCTCTTGTCTTCCTTTGTCAAACTGTGTTTCAGGGATACTCTTTGATGGATAGCATTGCATGTGTGTCATATTGAGAAATGCTCTTTAATCGAGAATATGGAACTGGTGTGCTGTTAGGTTTTTTGCACCAACTGGAGGCTACCCATCCTGGGTCTGGTTTTGCTAATCCGGCTCAACATTCAGCTCTGCTATTATCTATGAAAGTAATCTTTGATTGCTCAAGGTGGTCAGGGAACCCTGCTGTTACATAGGGGTGTCAAACAGTCATTTTGGTCTGGTTTTGAATGGTGTGAATCCGTTTTTGACATGCACCGGTCTAAAAGTTGTAGATAAGCATGACTTTAGTGGCTCCACTGATAAAGTACTACTTGATGGGTCTTTAGCTCAAATTGGTAGAGCACTTGGAACATGAGCCGCACTTGGAACATGCTCATGTTCCAAGAGGATGGTGGTTCGAGTCCACCAAGGCCTTCTTTATTCAACTGTTCATAGCATAGTCAGTTATGCTACTAATCCACACAAGAACCCAATTTTACTAGCATCTTTAAAATTTGACATATTTTTATACTTACTTTGGTTATGTTAATGAGATATTTAATTTTATGTTAAGGTTGGTAAGAAAAGGATTTTACAAGTCTTTTTTTTGGGATAATTGACAAAGAAATGGTATTATCGTAATTAATATCAAATAGGGAAGATATTTTATTTTAACCTGTATTATCTAAATTACATTATTCAAAGCAAATATTATTAAAATTGGTCACATTACATGTTCCCAGAAACAGATTTTATCAAGCACCAATGGTGTTCCAATTGTCTTCTGAAAACGTTTTCAAAACAGGTTTACCAAGCAGGTAAAAAACGGTTTCTCAACAAAGAAAATGAAAAAAATTATGTTGAGAAACAAAAAAATGTTTTGATATTTCTCAGCACATTTTCACAACAGAAACACCTGGTAAGGTTATCAAGTGGTGCCGTAGTCTTTAGAACATTGACTTTCCAAAATAAATATGACAAAAAGTTGATTGAGTCCAACATGACCCACCACTCCAAATCGGATAAGGTCTTCTCTAATATCGTCTAGGCCTTTTGGGGTGCTCCATATTGACTTCACAATCGTGTGCAAAGTGGTTATCCGTGTGGCAACTTTGATGAGGTTCCTTTTCTTAAAAACATCTCAAAAATAAAGCCAAATAAATAGGGAAGGAGGTAGAGCAAGCTGTTTTCAAAATCGGCCAGGTTTCTCTCTCCTTGAAATCTTCCTTCACACCAATCCTTTTATGCGTGGTTACTTCACTTACTTGAATAACTTCCAAATTGGCTCCCAATAAAATAAGAAAGTGGGTGATAGCAATATCTCAAGGGGTGCTTATCCTTAGCTTCCTCAAAAATAGGGAAGTGGCTAACAAGAGCGGCTGGTTGTGTTCACGCTTCTAAAAATCAAATTTCGCATGAGGTGCTTGGTTCAATTTAGGCTGTTGATCTGGCCTTGCCAAATTGGGCCTGCATCACTATCTATACTGGGCTAAGGTCTTTGGTATTCCTTTGTGTATCATCTCCAAAATTGAGTCCTTGTTGTGGTCCTTCCAATGGGAAAGGAGATGATTCTTCTAAATTTCTTCGTACTTGTAGCTAGGAAACGGTTTGTTTTCCGAAAGAGGAAGGATGCTTGGGCATTAGGAGAGTTAAAGAGGTTAATCACAGTGCACTTATTCCCAATCATGGGTATTATGGGCCTCAAGCACCCCCACATCTTGTTGCTGAAGCAATTACCTAAAAAAAAAAGGTCATACCAAGTGCACAAGGCTCCCACATTTAGCAACGTCTAGGAAGGGTCAAATTTACGTAGCCTTTACCCCTGTTTCCAGAGAGACTGTTTTCAAGACTTGAACCCGTGACCAAGCATTCAGCAAGTGAGCATTAGACCAATGCCCCAAGCACGACCTTCCTATGAGATTAAAAGCCTCAAGTAAACTGAACAATAAGTATTAATTACAATCAACTGCATCTTCTTCCTCTTCTCTGAGGAAAATGCAACACAAAATAAACGGGAATAAGAATATAGTTCAGAATCAGAGGTTTTGGGAATGATGTGACTTGTCATTAATGACAGAGGTCCTCTTTATTTGTAATAGGAATTACAACCCCAAAATCCAAAACCCTAATTTTCTGTTTTTGAATTTCTTGTTCAAACTTCACTAAACCTAGCTTATCAGACTCCTATAAACCTGCCTAGCTTTACCATATAAGATTCATCCTCATTACCCTAAACCTAACCCTAATTTTGACCTAAATCCTCAAATCTGCACCATCGAACCAGCTACTCAACAGGTCCTGGTTTGTTTGGTTCCTAGTGGATCTTCCATCTATCTAGAACTACATTAATAAGATTTTAAATTTTATTTAAAGAGAAAATTACTTGGACACCCCTTGTACTATGGCCTAATTACTTATTCTCCCCAACATTTGAAACAATTACTTGAACACCCCCTGCAGTTTACCATTTCTTTCAAGTAGCCCTGTCCGTTAGTCAGTCACCGTAACCATGGGTTAAATATTTTTTAAATACCAACTACCCTTAAGGTGTGGTGAAGTGACATTTTTAGCCCCCCCCCCGGCAGCCATGGCTGCTGTTTCAAAAACCATTAAGGGTTTGAAAGTTCTACACGATTACTTGTCTTGCTCTCTGTCTCTGATCTCTGCTGAATCGGAGCTTTGATTCTAGTTTCCCGGTGACATTTGCAGAGACGGAATATCTAAGTACCTTTCACATTGATAGGAGTCTTTGGCTCTTACTTCTACTTCTCCTCATTTCATCTTCTTATTGACATGTGTTTTATCGGATTGAAATCCAGAACTTTTAGTTCTCTTCCTTAATTTTCTGAGGAAGTGGATCCCATCATTACATTATTACCAACCCATATATGAAGGGGATAGTGAAAGCTTAACACGTACACTTTAAGTATTAGATTCGAAAGAACCCTTCACACTAATACCACTCACGAATCCACTTAGCTGTTTGGGTCTATGTGTCTGTGTGAGGATTACGATAAAAACAAGGTTTACTCTCACCAAATTTAGATATTTCATTTGGCAAAAATCCAAATACTCTTGTCAATGCTAGCACAGATCCAGGATCGGACAAGAAAGAGGAAATACAGTTCATGAACATGGGCATCCTTTCCTACCGGTCCACTTCTGATTACAGTTCCTCTTGTAGGTGAATAAGTTTGATTCCAGTTACCATTAAGGGTTTGAATCTTAATCGATTTTCAGATTCAAACCCTTAATCGATTTTCAGATTAACACCCTGATTTGAAAATCGATTAAGGGTTTTGGATTATTTTGATTTGAAATTTGTTTAAGAAAAGAGAAATTTTCTGAAATCGATTAGGGTTTGAAATCAGTAGGAGGTAGGGGCGGTGGGGTTGCATGAGGAAGAAGAAGAAGAAGGAGAAGGGGGGTAAATTTGTCAATTTCATTGTTTTCTATTGAATAGGTGATAAGGGTAAAATGGACATTTTCTATTAAACACTAACAGCAGACTGACACCGTCAGGTTTCGGGGGATGTCAAGTAATTGTTTAAACGTTGGTAGTCGTAAGCAAAATGGCCATAGTACAGGGGGTGTCCAAGTAATTTTCTTTATTTAAATTAAGAAACTATGAAGGTCTAAGAGTAGGCAGCACAGCCCATGAGCCCCCAAGCATGAGCTGCAGCCCAGTATGTAGAGTACACCTCAAAACTAACAGAGGAAGAAGCAGTCTAGATAAGCCCAAAGAAAAATCAGCAGCAAGGTGCAAAAGCGCTTTGAACTCCATAGATGCCATAAAAATGTCTCAAATACCCAGTTAGCAACAACATTTTTTACTATTTCTCATCAATAATCATACTCAAGTTAAAATTCGTTTACATTGCATGGGAGACACACACACACTTTGTCTTTCGTAAGGGACATTGTCTAACCCCCCCCCCCCCATATTCTCCTTTAATCCTTTAGGGCGTTCAAAAAATATGCAAGAATCTTTCAAACATCAAGAACTCGTGTAACAGAACTATTACACAAATTCTCATAAGGTTTTGGTCATAATATCATCAAGAATTATGAGCAGAGATCTAAGGAGTTCACATTTTACCAAAAAAAAATCTAAAGAGTTCACACAACTATTTGTAATCCTTAATTATGAATGTGATCAAAAACAATGATTCAACAAAAGTAGCTAGAAGTAAATAATGTAATGCGAATCTAAAAGGAAACCAATAACTTATTGTAAACACAAAAAAATCAGTATGAATAGACAAATATAAACCCATTAAAAAAATTTAAGAAAGTGGAAAGGGAAGCCCGTGAGCCAATCAGAGCCAAACGGAATGAAACCAACATAAATATCTAGCATTAAAGGACCTTCAGAAGGGATGGAGGAAAAGCTTCACTCCCGGATCACTAAGTTATAGCATGGGCAGCACATTCAGAAGCCTCACAAGTAGCAACAACATGATTGGAAAAAGAAACCAACAACAAAGGGAGCATTTGAATCACATACCTGAACAAAGGGGAAAGGGGAGCCAGGTGGTAACACATTTTCAGGGATATAAACAAATACGCCAGAGAATGAGAGAAGTGTCACTGAGTTCTTTACAGAAGGTTCAAACAATCTACTAAGCTTTTCACAAAAGAGTTTAAATCCAAGAAGAGCCTCTTCACGAGATTTTGCAGAACTCCTGTAATCAAAATGAATACAGATATAAGAACAAGATTAAAGAGAACAATAAACAATTTAATATTATAGTCAGGCAAGGACAAATGCCATTAAAGTCCCCTAATTTCCCAAGCCTAGAATGGAGTCAGTCACAACTTACAAGACAAATCGTAAACCATAATATGAGGTGGAAACATCCCAAGCTTCAAAACAATGAGTGTCAAGAGTAATGAGGGAAACATCCCAAGTTTTCAGATGGAAAAATCCCAAACTGAGAACATCGTCAGTTAGAATGAGAAGAAGGGTTTGGGTTTTGAGAAGAAGAAAGGAGTCGGATTTGGGAAGTTGGGTTTTTTCGCCTAGGATTTGGGGATTTAGGGGTAGGAGTAGTTTGGGGTTGAACCAAAACCGGGCTCGTTTGTCCCCCCTAATGCTCTTCTAATTTGAAATTTAGCGGTTTACAACCGTTATATATGAAGGCTTCAACGTGGCAAGCTCACCATATCCCTAAAGGCTTAGGCAGCGTTCTCTTGCACTAAAAAAATATAAAGGAATGCGAAAGAGACATGAAAGCATATAAATGATCTTACATTCTCTATCTTGATCACGGACCAAGGATTTACTCCATTATAGATCTCACATAAATGATCTTACATCCTTAATTACAAACCAAATATTTATTCCATTATAGATCCCTTTCTGATAGGAATCAAACCCTTCTACACTCAAACATAGTCTTTCGAATTGAGGACCCAAGCTACACAAACTAGGGATTTCCTTACCTAGACCACACAGGCCAAGGATTACCACACAAGACAAGAATTTTCACCTAAAGTACATAGGTCAAAGATTTTCTTTCTCAAGTACACATGATAAAAGATGAGCTACACAAGCTCACTTTACAGCAATATGGCTTCTTCTTTTCAAATTTGAGACTATACACACTTCATAGTTCTGTAGATCAGCACAAGATGGTCTCCTCGATGATGTTGTCGAGATAGTTTAAGTATAGTAGGTTTTCAAGATGATGTGTCAATTTAAGCTTGTACACACTTTCTTTTAAAGTTGCTATATTCTTGTTGTTGACGCCAAATGACTCAGCCCTTTTTATAGGTAACAAACTAGCCATTGGTGTTAACAAACTAGCGGTAATTAGAGTTAAATTAAGTTTTTCATTCAAATGGTTATGAATCATCCTTTTATTTTCAAGGAAAACTAGTTGTTGGATATCCACTTTTATTTATTTGTTGGAAGTATTAAATCATTTTGGTTTCCAATATTCAACATGTATTTACCAAGAAAAACTAGCTGATGGAGGTCTTCAAATATGTTTAAGAATCTCACACAAGTGGTTCATTAATAATAAGTCAAAGCTTAACCACTTAGCATTAAATTCTATCGCATCAAAGACTGCACGATTATGATGAAAGATTGTGGTTGTAGGGATTCAAGACTAATATTGTCTTGTTCAAACCGAAGCTGGTCACAGAAGACCGCGGGACCGTCCATCCTGAGATGACTTAATACAATAGCTCTTAGACATACACGGAAGCTTCTCGTGGAGGTCGTCCGCGAATCATCTTTTTAAGCATGATTGTCCGTCCGATGTGACTTAGAACTTTCTTCATTTCCTTATTTTGACACTATCATCCGTCACTTCTCATAGAAGACTGTAAACAGTAACTTAGACATTTTTAAGTCAAAACCATCTAATTTCTTGGGTTTATCCATTTAGGTCCTATTGATATCATTTTTTTTGGGATATTTACATCTTATGGATCATGTACATTAGAATTACAGAGATAAATCATTGAAGCTTAATCCTAATGATTAGTTTTGAAAGATTCTTCAACTTAATGTAACTTTCAATTTTTCAATCTCGCAACTCCACAGATAACTGGCTTCAACTTGTGAAAGTCTATCCTCAACAGTTCTTCTTCCAATCAAGATGTCATCTTTATTTTCAATGCTTTCACCTCAAACACTTGGATAACATCAAACTCTTAGTATATTAACACATATGTTAGTACACCCAAACATACATCACACAATGGTATCCAAAACTCATATTATATAATTAAGAACTTTTAGATCCAACAATTTTGTTGGTTATAACAAGATTATAACCTTACTTTTTTCCCATTATCTTATTTTGAGAAGTTATTTTAGTCAAAGCATAGTTGGAAAACCAGGTTTTCTAACTCATCTCGATTTTTAGAAAAATCTGGTGACTTGGCCTTGACAAATTCGGTTATGGTGAGTCACATATTTTTATTTTTTAATGCAATAAATATGCATAAATTAGTAAAAATCAGAAAAATATCAGAATTTCAAAAAACCAGGAAAGAAAAAAAGAGGAATCACTTATTAATGCATTTTGAGTTTTTACCATTGAACAAGAGGAGGGAAACAAGGAGCTGAGGGTCTCTTATTTTTTTAGAATACGGATTTACTATTTTACTTAATTCATTTCTAAGTGAACCGTCTTTATGGGTTTTTAAAAAAATGACTAAACTGATCACATTTGTCCCTTAGTTGTCATAATCTCATGATTCTCACTTCCTCATTCCTTAGAATTTGTTGAATCTTTAAAAACCCTCAAGATCATTAGTTATTTTATTTTATTTTTATTATTAGTTGGATATCTATTGGATCAAATAATTTTTTTTGCAGATTATTTGAATTTTTTTTCCGATATCTCTAAACGGATATGGATGCCCCTAAACGAATACAGATGTGAACCGAACTCGGATTTACGAATATCCGTTTACACCCCACTCCAAATCAAATCCGATACCATGAACTAAACCTTGACCGAAACTAATTAATGATAGGTTTGATTTGAAAACTTGAAATCGATTAATAATTGGTTTGCTTTGATTTCTATTAATTACAACATGAACTGAATCAATTAACTCCCTTGGTCATAAATATTAAACGGATATTCTTGATGAAGGGTTTCCCTACATATTTAAGGGAATGATATTATACTAATGACAAGAATAATCAATGCACCAATGCTATAATCATAGAGATAGAAAGAGTTCCCCTTATACTTTATGGATATATTACTCACATCATGATCTAACTTAATTATGTTTTGAGATGTAGTCCAAGGGAAGAAGGGAGGATTGGAATTGGAAGAAGGGACAGAGAGAGACGTCCCAACTTCCCAACCCTGCACTCCGTCCCTATTCATGTTAGTGATTAAAATAACAGAAAAAGCAGAAGAAGGAACTGACATTCTGAAATTAGGCATTATTACTGGGGTTTGACAGTGTACACAGAGTTCCCACAATGATTGAGTGCCATCCAAGGGCGATTCTATCATTTACAGGCATGAATAGTATTACAGGGACATTTTGTAATCTTACAAAGTACTAATGGCCCAGACAGGTGACAGACAGCATACATGGGTATTTTGGTGATTATGTCAGTCACAGAGGTCAATGAAGTGTTGACGCAACTCACAAGGGGTATTTTGGACATTTGACAATGATGTGACATATTGACAGTGATGTAGGAGTATCCGAGCTTATATGGCAGAATGGGACACTGCACCTTAGCACTTTACAGTGTTTGGTGGATCCAAATCTCCTACGGCCCAGTTGCCCGTAGCAGCTTGTGCGACGTGATAGGGCCGCGCGTGCAATGACCGCCTTACCCCCACTCGGGCAAGGCATTGGGCAGGGGGTAAAGCGATCATTGCGCACGCAGCCCAGTCTACGCCGCACAGGCTGCTACGGGCAGCTGGGCCGTAGACGATCTGTATGCGTGTTTGGTAGCCTTTGACAGCTTTGGGTGAAGGTCTTATGCTTTCGAAATCGTGACTTTATAGATTCACGAGAAGGTAGTTTGATGGTAATTTCAGAAGTCCAGATGACATCTCTGAAAGGAGGTGAAAACTAAAGAAACATATTTCTTTGAGTCTTTATTCCAGTGCTTTTGGTTTCATGATGTTTTGACATCAGACAGAGGAGATACAACAGTTTCTAGGCAGTCATGGAATTTAGAAGCAAAATAGAAGAGGTTTTTGGAATTCTGAGATGAATTCTGGAACATTTGACTGGTTTTAGATATGTGGAGTGATAGTTGTCATCGTCATGAGTGCAGAACCACAAACCCTATCCAAAAATTCTAACAAAGGAATGAGATATGGCCTAGATACCATATAGGGCTTTGTGGTAGACTAGGAGGATGGAAAAACCAGTGCTCTATCATACACCGGAGAAACCATTGACCAAGTCAGTGGATAACATCCCTCGGATGAGTATCTCATATGGTAGATTCTATATCTGTGACTACTGATAAGGCGCATATAAAGCGTGTGATGCACGGCGTGGAAGCGGTATCTGAGTGCATACGCGCATGGAGATTCGATATTACGCACTATATGGAATCACAAGGAGATTCGGTGGAGCGCAAGCACAGGTACACGAGTAATCAGAATCCCTTTTTGCCATTCTGGTTCACCGTGCATGGATTCCTAAATGCGCAACGCTGTTCTATTGATGGTCTGACATCTGACACGAGTAATCAGAATCCTTTTTTGCCATTCTGATTTGATTTAACGGACGGTATTTGTGACGCCCTTCGAGATCTTCATCAGACGGTTGCTGCTTCGTGCGCTAGTGCTACACGTAATCAAGGTCCAATCTGGTGTTGTGCACGCATGCATACACTTGACTCAAAATTCTATTTCCTCCCCTACGAATAGTTAAACTTGTTTTGGGTATAACTTCTTCATCCGATGCCCAAATGAGCCCATCCAAGTTGCAGATTGCTCAAATCTCCAAGCTCTACATCTTGGAAGTGCAAGAACACTGAGGTTGCAGCCTTAGAGGTGCAAAAATCGAAAAAAACTCTCTCCCCTTCTTCTTGTGTGCATTGGGAACTCCTTGTGAAAATGATCCTGAAAACCACCTTTGTTCAAGGTGGTGGCAACGGAGTTGTTGCCGCAGGTGGGGAAAGGGAGAACAAGTGGGTGGGTCATGGGTGGGGCGGTGTTGCAGGGGAAGGCGAGGAGGGACGATGGTAGGGAATGAATTGGAGAAAGATGATGTGGGTCCCACATTTATGAGATATTAAAAACCAAAAACAGTTAAGTAGGTATCTGGTTTCTTTTATACACGTGTCAGTCTACCACCATATGTGGAGAGTATCTAGTCTCGGCAGTAGAGGATCTGAATCCACTATGTACAGGACTTTGTTTTAATGCGATTGTGCCAAACCTTAAGATTAGTAGTTCAGGTAGGTAGTACTTGTTCACTTTTCCTTATTTATCATTTTCGGCTAAACTTTTTTTTTGGGTAATTTTTGGGTTAACTTTTAGGATTTTTACTTGGGAGGTCAGCACTGGGTCTCATTTATGTCCCATGAGCTATGTCCTGGGCCTGCCATTACTGAAGCTTTTAATATATAATTCCCAACCTGACAGATTCGTCCAATAAACCTGTCTCTATTGAATTATGAATATATACCGTCCTAAGTCTGTCTAGTTGGATCTCCTAAATCCGTCCCAATTAATATGATAAGACTCACCAAATATTGTTCAAAACATGTGTCTCAATTAATAGTCACAAAATCATGTTGGGCAGCACAAAATCTTGTTGGGCAGCGAGCCTTTAAGGTCGTCTTACATTTGTCAATATTAATTAGGGAAAAGGGATGGTAATCGATGTTGTGTCAGCCGTGTACTAAACCCAGACACAACCCAGCATGAAAAGACCGGGAGGGAGGGACTAGGGAGGGAGGGGTTTGCATGGCTCTAGCCAATATGAAGGTCGTTCTACATTTGTTAATATTAATTAGGGAAAAAGAACGGTAATCGGTGCTGTGCTTGGGTGTGTACTTGTGCCCAGACACAACCCAGCGCAAAAAGACTGGCGATGCATGCCTCTAGTCCTTTCCACCTTTCCAGGGGCAACACCAATCTTTTCACATTGGTAGCTACAAACCAAGCACAACAATGGTTAGCGGTCTTTCTCCTTAATTAATAATTGGATTTTGTACATGCTGGCATATCCTACATTTGTCAATAATAATTAGGGAAGTAATTTTCTATCCAGGAGTATGGCCTAGGCCTAAGGGTGTTAAACGGTTCAGTTAAATTCGGTGCAATTTTTTTAGGTAAAACTAAAACCGAATCGTTAAATAAACAGTTTCACATGTTGAAACCAAAACATTTATAAACACTTTTGGTTTAAACAATTTTTGTAAAACTTTTTTATTCAAATCACAACTTTCCATTAAATCATTACATGTATTTAAATTTTTTTTAGGGAGAAAGTTCTTTGTCTGGGAGTGTAGCCTACGCCAGGACTCCCATGAGTCTATCTCTCTCCTCCCATATGAAAAGACATCTTTACCCCCTTGTTTTGAGGAAGAGAGAGAGACACATAGGAATGCTAGCGTAGGCCACACTCCCGGATAGAAAACTACTTCCCTCTTTTTTTTTAATTGAAATGGAAGTATGAATTGAGTTTTTATATGTTTTCTTTAAATAATTATTTATTTGTACCATTATAAATTTACTAATTATTTATTGTAATCATTAATACTTAATTAGTACCATTACATATTACTAATATTTGTTTCGGATTAAACGATTCGGTTCAATTTAATCGTTTAACTAAATGGTCTTAATTTTAGA
This sequence comes from Telopea speciosissima, assembly GCF_018873765.1. Lineage (NCBI taxonomy): Eukaryota > Viridiplantae > Streptophyta > Magnoliopsida > Proteales > Proteaceae > Telopea > Telopea speciosissima. Next base: position 73,066,026 of record NC_057916.1, on the reverse strand, counting down.
ACCAAAACCGAACCATTTATTAAATGGTTTCACGGTTTCGATGTAAGCGACTCGGTTCGGTTTCAGTTTCATTTTAACACCCTTACCTACGTCAGCACTCCCATGTGTCTATCTCTCTCTTGCTCAAAACAAGAGGGCTAAGGTGTCTTTTCATATGGGGTGAAGATAGATAGACTCATGGGAGAGCTGGCGTAGGCCACACTCTTGGACAGAGTTCTTTTTCCCTACTAATTAATAGTTGCTGGGATAGACTACATTGCTTGCTAGGGGGACTTTTTCATTAAAATTATTAACTTTTGTTTGAGGAATAAGGGCAATTGGAAAAACTCATCTCTAGTGCACGAAATGTATAATTGAGAGAAAATAGCAAATTTAACATATGATCCATGATTTTATCAAATAATTTCCCATCTATATGATGATATAATCAAAGCACCATTGCCTCATGATGTCATCCGGTGTGAATTCCTTATCTATTTTCCTTTTCTAGTCCTTTTTTTTTCATAAAAAGTTTTCCATCTAGATAGAATACATAATTAAGTATGGGAGTGTCTAATGACACCTTTATAGTTGTATTTAAAATTTAACACATTTTTTTAATTGCCTCTCTTATTCTCAAAAATTCTTTAAGATAGGATATAAAAGATTTTAAAAATAATTTGAAAGTGATAAAACATTATGTCATTATCAAATGGTGTGTTTATCATGCACATTTTTTGAGTATAAATTTGAAATGTTATTGTTACCCTCGTTAGATACTATAAGGGCAAAAAAAGTAAGACTACAAATTACGACACTTTGATCAAGGAGATGTCCTGACCAAGGTTTTAGTAATCGGTATTGATATCGATATTGGTCTCTACTAATATCGATCCGGATCGGTCAAGATCAGTCATGTTTTCTTCAACAAAAAAAAAAAAAAAAAAAAAAAAAAAAAAAAAAACTTGATTTTTTTTACATTTTTACCTTTGTCTTTTGAGGTTGGAAACCTTTCAATGGTGGAGCTTTACTCTCTCAAGAGTGTGAAACACTCCCACATTTGAGTTCTCCATGCAATATTATGGACTTAAGCTGAAACTAATTACCATATTATTAGAGTATAATGTGAAGGGATTTAAACATGAAAAAAGTTAATACTTGAAGATGAACTAAAATAGGTCTCACGTTTTTACTGGACCGTCAGGACGGATTTAAACCATAATTGGAAAACCAAGTTTTTTTTACTTCACTCGTTTTTATTTCAAAACCTAATGAGTTAGGCGAGTCAAAACTGGTCAGGATCGCTCACAAAGGTTAAGTTTCTCCCCCAGCCTGCATTTTCAGTGTGGGTTTTCCAACTTAGTTAAGTTACCGGGGTTGATGACATAGCAACGAGATAGGTGGTTTGCCATGAAGTGAGCTTGGCTGCCCCAAGTGGTGGATTCTGAGTCGTGTATTATTTTAAAATTTTAAATATATAAACAATAACACTTGAAATATAATACAATGACATGAATTAAAAAAAAATACATTTATTAATGTGACTGTAATACCCATAAAAGAATTAAAAGTGTGTTATTTCTCAAGGAAATTAACAACTTGAGGTTGGGTGATTTACGTTGTCATGCGTTGAGGGATGTGTAGGAAGAAAAAAACTCACGTCTCAACTCTCAACACTCACAATAGGTACCATGCCACCTTTTTCTTTCTTGTGATTGGGTTAAACGGCTTTGGGCAGCTGGACCTTTGGGGTTGAGGATTGATTCTCTGGCCTTTGATACTTTACTCCAGTTCTGTCGGTTCTTTCATTTACAATTTTGCCCTGATAAGGCTTTGTTATAGTGGTTTTTTAGTACTTTCATAATAACATGTTACTTTATATGGTCGTGTCGAAATAGGTTTTTACTTCAGTCTGTACAACCTAATCCTTCACGAATATTACAGGTGGTCTCACAATGGCTGGCTGCTAACTTGAATATAACTGTTTTCAACTCGAATTGTACACAAATGGGGTGTATCCCTGATGTTGCCATTTCTTTAACCTCACCGGTTTTTGCTTTGCCTCATTATGATTATTCTATATTGATTTGTGCAGGATTCAGTTCACCTAGACTGACAGGGGTGGGGTGGGCCTATCTCCTTTTGGTTGATGGCAAGTTTAAGTTTTTTGATGCAGGAAAGCTGCTTTGTACAGTGGATGTAGAACCTTTTGCTATTGCAATTCTTAAGGGTCTCAACCGTGCCGCCTGTATTGGATTGCAGATTAAAGAAATTTGGTGTGATAATCAATGGATCATTGATTCTCTCCCATCTTCAACCAAATGCCAATGGCCATGGCACTTAGTTCCTAAGATGTTACAAATCTCAGATCTAACCCAGCATGTCTCCTTCCGTCCTATCAGTTGTAAATTTAGTAGGGCTGTCGTTACTAAGTTAGCGTGTAATGCTTGTATGGACTCAGTTTTTGAGTGGTGTTTTAGCTTTCGTTTCATCGAAAAAACAGAAAAACACTCACAATAGGTACAAGTCATGCTTTAATAACCTATCATTATCATACATCATGGAACTACAAATTCAGTTTTGACAAATTGTAAATAAAAGTTAATCATAATTTGAACTACAAATTCAAATTCAATATCAATTTTTCCTTACAGTGAGGGTTTCAAAATTTTGACCCAACTCGACTAGTTTTATTGACTCGAGCATAAACACAATGTCATTTTTGACTTGGACAAACTCGAACCTAGTCTGGTCGATCATTTTTTAACCAGATTGAATTGACATGACTCTTGATCAGATTTTGTTATTTTTTATTCAATTCAGGTGAATTTTTTAACCAGGCTGTGATGAATCAGGTTGAATTGACATGACTCTTGACCAGGTTTTGCTTTGCATGATATAGGGTACGTCAATGTACGTACCTGCACCTTTTATCAGTGTCTATTATGTAAGATTTTAATTGATGGGATTGAATTGGACACTCAGCTAATAAGCGACATTTCAATTCTAGGTTATAAATAATCTTAGGAGAAGAGGAGTACTAAAGAATGGCATCAAAACCAGGTCTCCCAGCTTGGAAACTTCAAGGTACGTAGTAACACCTAACCCTAACTGATTTCCATCTTCTTCTTCTTCTTCTTCATCTTCTTCTGTTGTTCATCCTAATGAGGGTTTGTTGTGTTTGAAATGAAGTATGTGGTTTTGGGGCCTTGGGTGGTACGAAGTGTATATTCATTTGTGACCAAAGAAGAGAAAGAGAGGGACATAACAAACTTGCTCGTCTTCCCATTCTTGCTGTGGAGATTGCTTCACAGCCAACTATGGATAAGCTTAGCTCGTTACCACTCTGCCAAAACCAAACACAGGATAGTGGACAAGGGCATCGAATTCGAACAAGTGGATAGAGAAAGAAACTGGTGAATCAGTCAAGTTTCTTTAATTAGTTTTCTCTTCTCTAGCTGATCTCTGTGGTTCACATTTGATTGCAGGGATGACCAGATCATTCTGAATGGCCTTCTATACTACATTGGATTTATGTGTCTTCCCAGGATTTCATCAAGAATGCCATTATGGAGGTGGAATGGTCTTGTTCTTACCATTCTTCTCCACATGGGTCCAGTGGAATTCCTGTATTATTGGTTTCACAGAGCTTTGCACCATCATTTTCTTTATTCTCGATACCATTCACACCATCATTCATCCATTGTTACTGAGCCCATCTCAGGTAACCACAGTTTCCTAATTCTCTCGATCTTGTATTTTTTTTTTTTAAAATCTATCTCATTACTTCATGCATTTATATCTTTGCTGTTAATTTTGGTTGCAGCCGTTAATCATCCATTTGCAGAGCATTTTATTTATTTTCTACTGTTCTCAATCCCAATATTGACAATGTTATTCACTGGAACTGGCTCTGTGGGAGTGTTTGTGGGGTATGTAACTTACATTGATTTCATGAACTACATGGGTCATTGCAACTTTGAGCTGGTTCCAAACTGGGTGTTCAACATCTTTCCTTTTCTTAAGTATCTTATTTATATTCCATCGTAAGTTTTCAAAGCTCTACTACGTTATATAGTTTTGCTTTCGTATATTGTCAGCCTACATCAACTGCCTCCTTTCTTATGGTGCATTTGGTTAAGTGTTTTTTTTTTTTTTTTGGGCGGGGGGAGAAGAGAGGATAATGTTCTCTATCTGAGAGCATAGCGTATGCTACCGCTTGCGGTGTCTATCTCTCTCCTCCTACAACAGGGTACAGATATGTCATTTCATAAGGGGACGAGAGATATAGACACAGAGATGTGTTAGTGTATCCTACGGACAGAGAGAACTCATTTATTTTAATTATTTTTTTGGGGGGGAGGGGGTGGGGGTGTGGTGTGGGCTGGGGAAGAGCATTGCCAAGCTGCGTTGTATATGGTAGCAACTCCTTGTGTCTTCTGTTTTTTTTTTTTTTGCAAAAAGGATTCATTGAAAAACAAGAAGAAAAAAGAAGTAAATACATAACATCAAAACCTGGGCATTCCCAGGCAAAAGACTAGAAGAGAAGCAGACCCACATACGGATACACCATCAGTAGAATCTGCTCCCCCCTCCTAACCGAATCTGAATCTGGCATTGACATTCCGTCATTCCCAATCTCCTCAGAAATGTGTCTTGGGAAGTGAATCATGTACTTTGAAGACCTTGATTTTGCAGCATTTTTCACCAAATAGTCTGCGATGTGGTTCGCCTCTCTATAATGGTGTGTGATCTTCCAAAGGATCGAGTTGAAGAACGGTTGAAGGAAGTTCCAATCTTGAAGAGAAAACCAAGGGATTGCCATGGATTTAATTGTAAGGACAACCGAAGCAGAATCTGATTCAATCCACGAGGCAGGCACATTAAGCTCCGTATCTTTGAGAAGTCCCTCCATGAGACCAACCCGTGCAGAGTGTTCGGGCAGGGGTTAGGCCACCCCCTTATGAGATAAAATGGAAGAAATGGAGGGACAGATAAATGGAAACGATAAAGATCCGATGTTTATATGTACAAACCTCTCTTCTAGCTCTAACAATGCTAGAGTGGTGGAAACAGGTAGCTGTGGTGTGCACGTATAAGTTTGATAAGCTTAAGTTAGGAATCCCTACAGAGTTGCGGATTAACTTGGTCATCTCTACCAGTTACACCCAGAAGGTAAAACAATCATATTGATCACTACTCTTTATCTTCTTTGAATTGAGAATTAAGAGAATACTAACGACAATGATTTTATAATAATGTAGGTGTGGTTGGTTGGAGATGGAGAGCTGAGCGAGAAAGAACAAAGAAGAGCACTGGAAGGGACACATTTCATTCCAAGCTCACACTTTCCTCCAAAGACGGTGGTGCACAATAAGGATTGTATTTACTACACTACCCCTGCCATGGTCATCCCCAAAGCTCTCCAAAATGTATACTCTTGTGAGGTAACTAATTAATTAAAGGGAAAATTACTTGACACCCCCTGTACTATAGTCATTTGGCTTATGATGATCAAAACAATTACTTAACACCCCTCGAAACCTAACGGTGTTAGTCTGCTGTTAGAGTTTAAATTGAAATATCTATTTTACCCTTAGGATTAATTATACCTCAGGTACCAAATATTTATGAAAAGGTCATTTTAGGTGCCCAACTACTTCAACCACACCATCACCTCTACCTCCCCAACTACTTCCGCCATCGCCGTTTTCTCAAGCCCCTCAACCCCTGGATTACGCTCGGCGCCGGACTTGGTGAACTTCCTTGATGTTGATGAAGACGAAACGACCACCGGAAAGCTGGAGTGGATGGGACAATTCCACCAGAGATCGGCAATTTCAGCATAGACCCAACGCCACAAGACTGGAGTCTCATCTCCACGATCTCCACAAGACTCCAGCGCCATCTTCTCCAGCAAAGTTCATCGCGGTAAGCTCTCCCTCTCTCTCCCTCTCTTCCCTATTTCTCTCCATCACTCCTCTCTATATCTTTCTCTGATCTCTTTCCATCTCTTTCCTTCTCTTTCCTAACCCTAGGTGGTGGGATTTTTTATTTTTTTATTTTATTTTTATTTTATTTTTTTTAGGTTTTTAAGTTCCATTCTCCATCAACGGATTTGTCTCTGGTTTCTTTTTAAGTTCTATTCTCCATCAACAGATTTGCCTCTGTTTTTTTTTTATTTTTAAAGTTCCATCTTTTGTTTTGTTTTTTGAAATCTTATCAATATTCATTTCATGTAGTTAGGGCCCAAAGGGAGAAGAAACTTGAAGAAGAAGAAGAAGAACAATAGCAAGAATAAATCGTTACATTTGTTACATCGACCTCTGATATGCTGAATGAAAGGAAAAAAATGAAAATTTTGAAATAAACCAACACCACATACCAGACATGCCATACCAGGAGGATTGAAAAGCGGAACATTAGAATATTGCTCTCCACGTTCTAAAAACAGAACCCTTAGAAACAAAACTTTTCCATTCAAAAGTTGGAATTCTAGAATTTGGACATGATTCGTTAGTTGTGATGGAGATATTCAATTTGCTATTTCTTATCTAATAATATCATTCGTACGCCAAAGAACTTTTGGAGAGAGATAAAGACTTGATTGGTGATCTGTTGTGTCGATTTTGGGGATTTTGCTTGCTTGTTGAAGAAAGGTTTTTGTTAGCATATGCCTAATCGATTTCAAAAAATTCTCTCTGGTTTGGTGATCTATTGTGTCGAACCCTTACTGGCTGCAAAAGGAAAGATCAGATTGCATGCACAATGTGCTCTGCCTACGACAACCCTTGCAACCAAGTCTTCTCCCCGCTACCACCATCTCCTCCTCCGCCGTCCCCACCTCCACCCTCCTCGTCCCGCGCTGAGTGCCCACCACCGCCATCGCCGCCCAGTTCCGGTTCCTTTAAAAACAGAGAATTTTTTGAAATCGATTAGGGTTTCTGAAATAGGTGATTTGCAAGAAGAAGAAGAATGAGGAAGAGGGTAAAAGGGTCATTTCACAGCCCTTTAAGGGTAATTTAGGCATTACAAAAAAATTAACTAATAACATCATCACTAAACTAACGGACAGGACCTACTTGAAAGAAATGGTAAACTGCAGGGGGTGTTCAAATAATTGTTTACAACATTAGAGAATCTAAGCAAAATGGCTATAGTACAGGGTAGGGCTGCAACAGGGTCGGGTTGAACCGGGCTTTATAGAACCCTAGCCCAACCCTGAGTTCCCTTTGTTGGGCCCAGACCAGACCCGACCCAACCCTGATTCAGAGCCTGAAAAATCCGCCCTCAGGGTCAGGCCGGGCTGACGCTGATTGGCCCTAATCATGGGGAGGGGAAAGGAAATGCATGGGCTAGAATGGACAGGGGAGAAAATGATCAATTTTACGTAAAATAACACTATAATAAAATGTATTATATCTCTTATTATCTTTATATATAATATATTATATAACAAAATGTGGGTGATATTTAAAGTTTATAATATATATATTATATCAATATATATATTTTATAGTACAACTTAAAACAGGGTCGGTTGGGCCGGACCAGGCTTAGCCCAAGGCCTCAACCCTGGCCCGACCCGACCCTGACTCAGGGCCAAATATCTCAGCCCAGACCTTGTTTGGGCTCAGGGCAGGCCAAGGCGGGTTTGGGCCGATAGGGCCAAACTTGCACCCCTAGTACAGGGGGTGTCCAAGTAATTTACTCTTAATTAAATTCTACCTTTGAGTTTACTTTGCTAATTTAAGATTTCTCTCTATTATTATAGTAAGTAAAAAATCATTACTAATTCTATAACTATTGTACATGGACTTGATCATAAACAGATTTGGCTGCCAAGGCGAGTGATGAGTGCATGGCGTGTAGCTGGAATTGTGCATGCACTGGAAGGCTAGGATGCACACGAGTGTGTGGACACAATGCTCGACATTGAGAAAGTCTGGCTTGCTAGCCTTAGCCATGGATTCCGCCTTCAATTCACATGCTCGATCGATCACCCATTCATCTGAAACGCATGAATGAATAAAGCGTACTATTCCGGCTTGAGGGCTTGATCCAGGCTAGCCCAACCCCCGAATTTTTATCCTATGCTGTTATAGCATGGTGTTGTACTGCATCGTGCAGCGGCTGCAGAGGCCATGTGCACCATGTGGGATCTGTTGTGCCATATGGCCTCTGTAGCACCGCACGATGCAGTACAGCACCGTGCTGTAACAGCAGAGGATAACGATTCCCCCCACCCCTAGCTGGCCACAAGTGTACTCCTCCAATGACTTAGCATCTACCTCTTCACTTTTCAAAGTCTTCTCTTAGTGGGTAATGATGTGGAGACAGTCCCTATTACATGTTCTTTCAACTATCATAGTGGAAAAATGACGTTGAAGCAAAGAAGATGATGTGAACTCTTTTAAATTCAAAGTACTTGATGATCTGGTAGCCACCTACACATTTATTTTCGTAGAACACTGAGATGGCCGAAATTTATCATGGGCCTGTCATGGTGATTTAATGATGCATATTAGCCCTAATTATGAAAAATAGAATGTACATTTGATAAATATACATATACATAAAAAATGTAATGTAATATTTTTATACTTTATATAAAAATAAAAGTGAATATCTAGAAAAATCCATAAAATGAATTTATAAAATTTCTATATTATTTAGAAAAATATTAAAAAAATCCATGATGAAATTAAAAATATTATTTTCTCCAAGAACTAATTAACTCACCTCTGATTGGAGAATATTGCACAATCAATAATTTGTAGTGTAATAAATAAAATAATTAAATTCATTATAAAAATAACAAAAAACACATGAATCATGCCATTTTTAGTGGAAATGTATTTTTGTAACACAAGAGTTGTGAGCAGGTTGAATGAACTGTTGGAGGAATAGGACATACAGGAAACTTATAAGCAGTTTCAAGAGATCAAAAGAAGAAAAAAAAATTGTTGCTTGGCTAAATCCCTCAGCCATTTAGTCGTAATGGACAAGAATCAACCTAAACCCTAATAAAATACCAATAGTCTACCCCGAGCCCCAAACCCTCAACCCTAAACTAGTGTACCTAAATCAATTATGTTTAATTAAAATAAATAGTCTATTTATTTTCTGTGACAGGTTTCAATTCATACATGATAGAGTATGACTACGGTAGGTAGATACTTCAGTTTTTTAAATTCTTTACTTAATTTAGTCAGAACCACTAGATTTGGCCCTAAACAGCCTAAACCCTAGAAACTCAATAAAGAAAATTTATTATTAGTAGTAATAGTATTATAATACTAGTAATAATAGTAGTACACTAGGAGGATAATAATAAAAAATAAATTTTGTATAACGGCGGTAATAAAAAAAACTGCCGTTATTTGTATCAAATAGCAGTGGTTTTTTACAACCACTACAATATAGATCATCTTGAACTATATATTTGGGTTTATTTGTAACTGAAAAACTAACGGGGAAAGTTTTCATACACCGCTATATAAGCTGTGTATGTAAGAGGGTCTCTTACAAATAGTTGAAAAAGTCATAAATCCCCACCCATTAATTAATGCCTTGAAACTCCCACCCTCACATACATGGCTTACACGATCGTGTATGAAAACTTTTTCCAAAACTAAATATAAAATAGGCCAAACGTTCTCTGTGCCGGGGCGCAGGGTCCGTACAAACATATAGGGTGGGCGAAATGACCACCCAGCCCCCCTGAATAGCAGACCCATGTGTCTAGGTGCAGGCTGCGTTGCGGCATAGAAAACATCTGCCCTATAAAATAATATATAGTGATGGTACGGTAATGAACAAAAAGCTGTCACGGAAAATCTAATATTATACCGTATAACATAAAATCACAACAAATCACAACTAAATCAATAAATAAAAAAAAAAAAAAACCTCGATAATCTAAACCGAATGCAAACTGATTAATCGAAACCGATTAGTAATTGATTTCGATTTGGAAACTTAGAACCAATTAGTAATTGGCTCGGTTTGGTTTATGTCGACTACAACATGAACCGAACTGATTAACACCTTTGTTATAGATACCAAATGGATATTCATGATGGGTTTCCCTACTATATTTATGTGAAAGAGTACAACATGCCCTTCAAGGGAGAGAGAATTTAATTCCAGGCCGGAAGCTAGCCCATAGGGAATGTGGGACACGGTTCGTCAATAGAAGGCACAGAGGAGAGACAATGTCAGAAGGAGAGATAGAGAGAAAGAGTGCTGGCATAGCCTACGGTGCTTGCTCAGAGAGATTTTTTTCTAAAAATAATTAACTTTATTTTTTTATGAATAAGGGTGATTGAAAAACCATATTCATGGTGCACGAAAAATGTACAATTGAGAGAAGATAAGCAAATGTTTTTTTTTTTGTGAATAAGATAGCAAATTTAACTTATGGTTTATTCAAATTAATAATTCCCCATCTATCCGAGGATATGATCAAAGCATCACTACCACATGATATCATCCAGTGTAGTCGATCCAGGGCTTGCCCTAGTGGTTCACTATTTTCTTGGGAGAACTGCATCAGAAGCTTGATCGGTGGTTCAAGTCTCCTTCGCGGTACCTAAGTGCAAGTGAACCATATGTATGTGCACCTACACGTATGTGCAAAGGAACCAAAATCGCCCCTATAGGTCCCATATAATGATCCCTTGTTGGTCTTCTCATTGCCTCCTTATGAGGCCATGTCCCCCTAGTGGGGTCCTTGCACCCAAAACAAAAAATCCGGTTTAAATTTATTTCGAGTGCCTTAACGCATTAAGCCAACTGCCCAACTCCTGCCCAACTCCTTCCCAACTGCAACCCACTAATTAGTACTATGACACAAGAAATGTTTTAATGCGATTGTGCAAAGTAGTTCAGGGTAGTACGTACTCTTTTCTTTTGATAGTGAGTACTCGTTGGTTATTGTTTTCAATTTTGGGCCGCTTGTGTAGGTTTGAATTAATTGGCAGGGCACCCAGTACCTAACCAAAATTTTATAAAAACCAATGTGGATATCTAGTAGAACTTAGAAATTTTGAAGAAACAAGTGTCATTGATGCAAGTGTAATCACACACCAATTCCAAAAGGTTAAGTCCCACATCGAGTGTGGTGTGTGTTGTGTATATCCGTCATTTCACGGTCTTAAAAGTCAGTTAAACTTTTGAGATTGGTGTGTGGTTTGTGTGATTACACTTTCATCAAAAAACAAAAAAAAAATGTCATTGATGCATGTCTTTGGTACTCATGGACGGAGGATTGGAACTTTATTAGCTAACAATATGCTTGAAAAAATGTTGATAAACCTCTTACTTTATGCTTTGGCCAAGTTTTCCATATGATGGTTTGAACTCACAACCATAGCTGGAAAACTAGGTTTTGATTGGGCGAGTCATTTGAGTAGAGTCAAAATTTTTGAAAATCTAGTCAAGAGTCATGTAGATTAGGTCGGGGTAAAAAAACAACAAGAATTGGTCACAACTCGTTCGAGTCATATGACAAGTTTGGTCATTTTTAAAATTACATTACATTGTTCTACTTGAGTTGAGTGAAATGGTATAAACCCTTGAATCCTCTTAGTTTGTTGAGAGAAAATAGAACCGTAAGTCACTTTGTAAATTCTCGACAGATAACAATCGTGAAGCTTCCCTTTCTTCTTTCCAGTTTATCAAATTATTCCTTAAATGAACAGTTTACAAAATGGATGTATATAGAGCCTATACTACAAGAAGAATACATTTGTTTAATCAATTACATTGATCCTCATTATTGAACTCCCACCCTCCCCCCCCCCCCTTTTTTTTTGGGGGGGGGGGGTGTGGGAATGAGGGAGAGGATTTCATGCATTTTTGTTTTCCGCTTTATGAACCACTATTGACTAATAAATAGAAAGTTTAGATGAACACTAAATTCATAACATATACAATAGAAACTTCAAAATATTTCTATCAAAAAACCAACTCCTCAAATAAGAGATCATGAGTTCAAACCACCCCCTTATTAAAGCTCTCCAATTCCCAAAAGAAAAAAACCCTAAATTTTCCAACTATGCTCCAACGGCCAAATTAATATAAAAAAATATTGGAATTTCCTTTTTGATCTTTTGGACGGCCATCTTAATAGACTTCTTCCACACAACTCATTACCAAACTCGAAAGGGTCTCTGGGTGTATGGACTGGAAAGCTCTCTCTCTCTCTCTCTCTCTCTCTCTCTCTCTCTCTCTCATGTCCGGCCCTGACTTTCCATTTTCAGAACTCTTAATGGATCCCAAGTCCCAACTACTAACAAACTCAATAATAAAAACGTATTCTCAAGTGATGGAACTGATCGATGGATACCATATCTACTAAGAGATCCTTGAATCTTGCTGATCTTCGGAGTTTGGAGGTTTCAACCTTTTGAGGTTGGAACCCTTCAATGGTGGAGCCTTACTATCTTAACAGTTTGAACCAAAGTAAATTGTGTTATAAGCGGAAAATAATTCTCTCCAATTCCTTAAAACTGTGCAGTGCGGCAGTTCATGGTAGAGATTTCGACACGTGATAATTCAGACATCCAACGGTGTCGAGCGCAACAAAAAAAGAATAAAAATGGAAGTCAATGAGCTCGGACCGTTGGATGCCCGAGCTGCCACATGTCAAAATCTCCATCCCAAACTGCCGCACTGCACAGTATAGGGAATTTTATATGCAAAATAGTGGGCTTAAGCCTGAACTTACTATATTATTAGAGGATGATATGAATGGATTTAATCATGAAAAAAAAAATTCGCTTTGAAGATGAACCAAAATAGATCTCTGGGCTTTGTCGGGAAAATAAGTCATTTTCCACCAGTGTGCCAAAAAAATATAATATGCAAAAAACTATATAGGAACAACCACATGATGATCAACATTTAGTTCTCACTCTATTTTCTCTCGTGCACTCTTTCCAATATATTTTCAACGGTTCTTTTTCAATGCTATATTTTAATGGTTCTATTTCAACAGCTACATGTCAACAACTCTTTTTCAATGGTTATATTACAATGGCTATATTTCAATGGCTCTTTTCTAACGGCTAATTCTCTCTTTTCCCTATTTATATATGTATTGTAAAGTATAAAAATAAAAAAAATAAAAAGAAAGAAGAAGAATTTAAGTTCAGTATAGCCTCTTGTGGTGAGTGAGACTCACTCTTAGGTCAGACTCTGCATATGTAGTCCTCTCAATTCAATCTAGAACAAGTCCTTGGTTTGCGATTCAAGACTGGAATTCTCTCCAACCTTTCATGAGTTCCATCCCATATGGAGAGGCAAATCACATTGTGATTTCCATTGTTATCTTATACTTGATTTCTTATTGTGACAATAAAATTCTTCTATATTTTCAAGCATACTTTTGAATTGCATTACTAGTCCATATAAAATTTCCACTGGAAAAATAATGGGATTGCAATTTTGTCCAGTTAAACTAAAGGCTACCAATTAAGGATCAAGAAAAATATCTCACTCTTGGATAACACAATAATAGGTGGCTTCACAAAAGTAATACTCTCGCCTCAATAGTGGTAATGACAAATACTGGAAAAATTGCCACATTTCCTACTTCCCTGGACAAGGAGAACTGTCACATGCACCATGCTATAATTTGTGTACGACAAACAGAGCACCCAAAATTTTTTCAGAAACTCCTCACGTTAACTTACAAATCCGCGTATCAGAAACATAAACAAGAGAATGAGAGGGGCGACAATCACCGCTTATTATTTCCCTTTTATAATTATTGAGAGTGAGAATGTGAAGTCAGTTTTCTGCCTTCACTTCCTCTCATAAAAGATATGGTTTCCCCTCATTGTGGAGGAGTTACCCAATAAACTCCCCCTTTGATTCACGAGGAGGGATTCATCTAACTGCCATGCTTCTGTAAAATTCATGTTTCACTTCTCTAGGGAGCTCAGAGCTCAGGGAGTGTCCGAGGGCATCCAAGGGTTGGGTTGTGTCACACACACATCTCAATGCATGCCTAGGGATCTGTGCGACACAACTCAATTGCTGGATACACCATGTTGGGCTCCCTGGAGACGAGCTCAATTGCCAAGGGATAGATACATGAGAGTGTTGGTGTATGCCACATTCCCTGACATAAAACTACTTCCCTTTTATTATCATGATGTAGTGATGATTTGTAGACACAGCACTACTATACATGCTGATGGATTGATGCTTGCATGACGAGGGAATCTTTATCTCCTCCAGTTCTCTGTCCGGCCCAGTTCCCCAGTTCCTCTAACATGGGGCCGGGGGACTGGAATAACCACCCTACCCCTGCCCAAACACTCTGCCCGGGTGGGATTCACCACCCCTCTATTAGAAGAACTAGGAACTGGGCCGGGTAGGGAATTCGAGGAAATAATTTTCCATGACGAGGACTGTTTTCGTCAATTATATTTACTGTAAGATCCAGACACTATTCAAGATTAGATATCTGCGTTATAAATAGTCTTAGGAGCAGAGATATCAGCACTCATCTCTTTTGAGAGGTTATTAAGCTAGGACGGAAAAATGGCATCGAAACCAGGTATCCTGACGGAGTGGCCATGGCAGAAGCTTGGAAACATGAAGGTAGTAGCAGTACCACCTGATGACCCTTTTCCTTTCCATCTTCTTCTTCTTCTTCTTCTTCTAATGATCGATCGATGCTTGTTATGTTTTAAATGAAGTATGTGGTTTTGGCGCCCTGGGTGGTACAAAGTGTATATTCATTTGTGACCAAAGACGAGAGAGAAAGGGATATAATGAACTTGCTCATCTTCCCATTCTTGCTGTTGAGATTGCTTCACGGTCAACTATGGATAAGCTTATCTCGTTACTACACTACCAAAGCCAAGCACAGTATAGTGGATAAGGGCATTGAATTCGAACAAGTGGATAGAGAAAGAAACTGGTGATTTCGATCTCATTAATTAATTATATTTTTCTCTAGCTTTACTTTGTACTTTGTCATTCTCATTTGCTTGATTTGATGAAAATTAATTGCAGGGATGACTTGATCATTTTTAATGGCCTTCTATACTACTTTGGATTTATGTATCTTCCGGGAGCTTCAAGAATGCCAATATGGAGGTGGGATGGTCTGCTTCTTACCATTCTCCTCCATGTGGGTCCAGTGGAATTCATATATTATTGGTTTCACAGAGCTTTGCATCATCATTTCCTTTATTCTCGATACCATTCACACCATCATTCATCTATTGTTACAGAGCCCATCACAGGTAATTCATCATTAACCCACACCCCACACTGTTTCTTAATTCTCGATCTCAAGAGAGAAAGAGAGAGATGATCTATCTACTTGGAAGAATCTGTAGTTTAATCTGTTCATTTTGGTGGCAGCCGTTGTTCATCCATTTGCAGAACATTTGGGTTATTTTCTACTGTTCTCAATCCCGCCTGTGACCACGATATTAACTAAAACTTCCTCTGTGGGAGTGTTCGTGGGGTATACAACTTACATGGATTTCATGAACTACATGGGTCATTGCAACTTTGAGCTGGTTCCAAACTGGGTGTTCAACCACTTTCCTTTTCTCAAGTACCTTATGTATACTCCATCGTAAGTTTTCAAACCTCCTTCCCTAAGTTCTATTGTTTTTTTTTATCTTGTATATTGTGGAAAAATTGCCAATGCCTGTAATAAGGAGGGCGGACCCCACCCCGGCAGAGTATTCAGGTAGGGGTAGGGGTGGTCATTGCACCCCCTTCCCCCTCCTTTATTACTAAGTTTTGGTTAAGTTTTTTTTTTATTATAATTATTTGGCGGGCGTGAAGGTTGGAGGGGGAGGATCTGGAGCATCTCCGCATCTCCAGCTTTTGGGGACGAAATTTTGCTGCTACACTAGTAGTAGGAATGTTCCTGCTAAAAGGCCGGCAATGGGATCGATCTTAGAGGGTATTTTAGAAAATACTAAAACCTCATAGGGTATTAATGAACCCAAAGGAAAAGTAAATTATTCCATTTCCTTTAAAATTTTCCTAGTCGACATAGCTTTTTTAACCTATTATTTTTCCGGAAACTGGATTTTGGATTGTGAGATATCCTCCTTGTTTTTTTTATTGGTAGAGATATCCTCGTTATTCTATAATCTAAAGCTGGAGAAATTTGGCCAAGTAGATACCTTTTTTTTTTGGGTGAATAGCCAAGTGGATACTTAATAGCTTTGGAAATTAAAACGATTATCTACTGGCATTCGACCCAGTTATGGGGGAGCCTGGATCACCTAGATGTCTAGACTAATTACTTTGGAATAGGCTAGTGGGTGATCCTTGGTGCAACGGTTGAGTTACGGATTGAGCTCCTTTCCAGGGAACCCAGCACTCCCAAGGGGCATCCAACTGTTAGGCTGTGCCACACACATCCCTAGGCATGCGCCAAGATGTGTGTGGCACAGCCCAACCCTTACTTATACTTTACCCCCAAAAAAATCACAATATTACTTATACTTTACCCCCAAAAAAAATTCACAATATTACTTATACATGGCCCCATCTCATTTTCTTTATATGATACATCTTGTTGAATCAAAATAGGGAAGTGAGAAATTGTAGGAAAAAGATCTTCTCCAACAACCCATTCAACGGTGGTAATGATTTGGACACGCATCTCTAGGTGTTGGCAAGTGTTGGGATACATGTCCAAATCTTCCCAGTCATTGGATGAGTGGTACGTTGGACAAGAATTAGATGTCCTAAGTGTTAGAGAGGATCCAGATCTGAAATTGTACCCTTCATTTGATTGTCTATTGATATTATTCTCAAAAATTATTTAATGTAAGAGATATTTTTTTTTTTTTCACCATGTGGTGAATGTTCGTCGCACCATCCCAAGGTTCTCAAATTCCTATAGGTTTATAGTATATTCCCCAAAATACCCTCTTGATATCCTTCTGCATGCATCTAAAGCCCTACAATGAATGGATTTCCATTCACCATAGCTTAATAATAAAATTCGGTCCAATCACCAATGTAATGTAAAGTTAAAAAAATTTTAATAATTTGAAAGTGACTTATCATATCATTATTAAAATTTGTACAATTTTTTAATAGGTATATGAAATTACAAGATTTACCCTCATTGTAAAAATAAAAGTGTGTTATACTAATAGGGATGTGTTCTCTATCTGAGAGCGAGGCTCCTAGGCCTACGCAAGACCCAATCAATGCCTCCTTTTTTGTTCAATTTATTGTGGGGGGGAGGGGGCAGGAAAGTCATTTTATAAAGGAGGAATGATAGACAGATACAAGGGTGTAGGCACAGTAACCATGCTCCTAGACAAGAAACTTTCTTTCTATACTAAAACTCAGTGACAAAAAATTAAGATTACGATTTTTTTGTTTTCCATCAAACTTTGTTACAACAAGATTTTCCCTACTTTATATACTTCATTTATTTACCAGACATCCATGGCAATTTGTGTATTAAGTATTCCTAACAACTTCTTGTGGATTGAATTTCATTTATATTGTTTGCCCAAAAGAGAAATCATTTATATTCAATTTTTTAAAAGATGGTACAAAACCATCGACCGGTAAACCTATCCGGCCACCCGGTCCAAGTACAAAGGTGTGTCAAAACTCAAAAACATGATCATCTCACATATCCCCTTTACAAGTTAAACTAAGTCTATTTTGAGATCGTTCAAAATAGTATAAGACATGCTTATGAATGCTTCAAAAAATGTACCAAATATAAACAGGTTTCATTCTCTTCATCATACGCAATTTCGGACCAACTACTCCCTTTTCATGCCAATCTATGATTACATATATGGAACCATGGACAAGTCCTCAGACAAATTGTATGAAGATTCACTCAAGGGAAGGAAAGAGACACCAGATGTAGTACACCTGATTCACCCAATTACACTGCAGTCCTTCTATCATCTACCACCGGCTATAGCCTCGCTCGCATCTGAGCCTTACAGCTCTAAATGGTACCTATCGATGTTTTGGCCAATTCCATATGAGTTCATGTTGTTCACATGGAAATTTGGCTCTACATTTGCTGTGGAGAGGAATGTATTTGATAAACTCAAGATGCAAACATGGGCAATCCCAAGATTTAGTTTCCATGTAAGAAACTATTAACTTTCTCCTTTTTCTTATCCCCTTAATTTATGCTGCTTTTGTCTTCCAATGACAGGTTTGATCTTTGCCTTGCAGTATTCGAAATCAAGCCAAAAGGATGCGATTAATAGTGTTATTGAAAGAGCTATTTTGGAGGCAGAGAATGAAGGTGTTAAAGTGTTGAGCTTAGGCCTTCTTAATCAGGCAAGTTATTACTTCATATATTTATTGCATTTCATGTAGTGTGCAAGGATCTAGATCTCGGTTTTGGTCCTGGTTTCGGTCAGATCCAAAAATGATATCTCGTTTTGAAGTTTCAACATTGGGTTTCAACCCTAGACTTTCCTAGGTTTCGTTTCAGCCAGGCCCGAAATTGAGACACCTTAGAGATTTTGGAAATTTTTTACCAAGATTTAGTTCCATCGTATACATGACCTAAAAAATGCATATATTGGAAGGAGATTTTTCAATATCATAAAGAAAGAGAGGAGTAATTTTTTTTTTTCAAAGATACGAAAAATATTATGACACCTCTATAGGTGTATTTAAAACTTGACACCTTTTAACTGTCTTTTATTTTTTAAGTAGGCCCAAGGAGATTTGAACTCATGACCTCATAATTATAAGGTGTTGGTCTTTTGCCAACTGAGCTAACCCTTGGGGTTTACTACCCATATGTTTTCTTTTCAAAAGTTGTTTAAATTTAAGGTAGCCCAAAGAGATTTAAACTCATGACTTCATAATTATGAGGTGTTGGTCTTTGCCAACTGAACTACCCCTTGGGGTTTACTGCACATATGTTTTCTTTTCAAAAGTTGTTTAAATTTAAGGTATAAAAGGGTTCTCAAAAATAATTTGAAAATGACATATCATTATGTCATTATGTGTGTGTGTGTTAGAAGAAAAAGATGTGCATATGTAATATTAAAAGGACAAAAAAAATAAGGTTATAAATTATTTGGCACTTTGGGTATAGAATTTTCTGAATGACACATCTATAGGAGTATTTAGAATGTGTAACTTTCTTTTGATTGTCCTTTACCGGTGGTAAAGTAGAGTCTTGAAAATAATTTATATATTTATTGTTATGTCATTATTCTACACGTGATTCAAATACTCATGTGAAATGACAGGATTTTACCTGCATTAAAAAAATTATGTATTATACAAAACAAAAAAGTAGGGTTACAAATTATTTAATACCTTAAAGAGTATCAATAAGAAATCTCATTAGGTAATGAGTTTTTAAGAAATTTACAATGTTTTATGCTCCCTTGCATTAATTACCATATTTATTTGTATTACAACTTGAAGAGGGTAAGGTAAGTAATGAAAGTGGTTTTAAAGCTTCCATGACTCCTTAAACTTTGAACTTCTTCAAAGGGAATTAATGGTCATTTTGGGAGGGAGGAGTGGTATGGAATAATGATGTCATGACAATAAGATTCTCTCTTTTACTTCATTTACACATGCTTATATTTAACTGTAACATTAAATAAATACATTGTGATCAACAGGGAGAGCAATTTAATGGAAATGGTGAACTTTATCTTCAAAAGCACCCAAATCTTAAGATCAGAATCGTAGATGGAAGCAGCTTAGCTGTTGCCGTGGTGCTTCATAGCATTCCCAAAGGAACAAAACAAGTGCTTCTGAGTGGGAACATCTCTAAGGTTGTTTGTGCTATTGCCAAGAATTTATGTCAAAGAGGAATTCAGGTAAAATATTGATGATTAAACTTATTTCTTTTAATCACTTAAAATACTATCTAATAATAAATTATTATTATTTGGGTTGAGGGTATGGGTGGAGTAGGGATCAGTTCCCCACATGGGGTGCCAATCCACATAGATCTCATCGTCCATGGGGTGTGGGTACGCCAAAGGTGGGTAGAGATCTAATCTGGACTCGTATGGATGGGTGGGTGGGGACGTTTAGACATGTTTTACTTTGTGAACTCAATTTAATGTATAACAAGTCTCTAATAATGGTAAGAGTGGTGGAAACAGGTAGGTGTGGTGTGCAAGGATAATTTTGATAAGCTTAAGTTAGGAATCCCTACAGAGTTGTGGATTAACTTGCTCATCTCTACCAGTTACACCCAGAAGGTAAACATTAATTATTGATCACTACTCTTCAATTATCTTCTTTGAATTGAGAATTTAGAGAGTACTACTAATGACAATGAGTTGAGAATAATTGAAGGTGTGGTTGGTCGGAGATGGAGAGTTGAGTGAGAAAGAACAAAGAAAAGCACCGGAAGGGACACATTTCATTCCATGCTCACAGTTTCCACCAAAGAAGGTGCGTAAGGATTGTATCTACTACAATACCCCAGCCATGGTCATTCCCAAGGCTCTCCAAAATGTTTACTCTTGTGAGGTAATTAATTAATTAATTAAATTTCAACTTAATTTGAGGTTATTTTGGTAATAATTTAAGATTTCAAGATCATTATAGCTAGTATCTATAACTGTTTTGTATATATGTTTGTATGTACATGTACTTACTAATAAACAGAATTGGCTGCCGAGGCGAGTGATGAGTGCGTGGCGTGTAGCTGGAATTGTGCACGCACTGGAAGGCTGGGATGTACACGAGTGTGGGGACACAATGCTCGACATTGAGAAAGTCTGGCTTGCTAGCCTTAGCCATGGATTCCGCCTTCCCATGCTCGATCACACATTCATCTGAAACGTATGAATGAATGGAGACTACACGAATGAAGGTGCACGTGCCGCCTGAAAACATTAAAGTCAATTTCAGGGAATAATGTATGAAAAACTATTGCATCGGTAGCATAATTTCTTGCTCTACTCTCTATTATTATGTTATGTCTAGTACTTATATGACAGTGCATTTGCTATGTCAATAATTGTCAATAATTCTCTCTCTCTCTCTCTCTCTCTCTCTCTCTCTCTCTCTCAAATAGTATTTTAAGTGCCCTCAGAGGTTATTGCATTTGCTATGTCAATAACCTTTCACCGTGGATGAACCCCCTTTCATTCACTGTACAACTTTGTTTACCTCCTCGATAAAAAATTTGGGAAACAAGATTACTGAAAAATGGATTTCAATTTACCAAATTATTCACCTAATCTTTCGGTTTAATCAAAGTATCTAAAATAAAGATGGGTATAACAAACTACCTAAAACAATGCCCCTCCCTCACCACCTATATTTGTTAAGGGTAAATGTTCTCTGCACAAGCGGAGGCTGCACCCAGACACATGAGAGTGGGCGAAATGATCACCCAGTCCCCCTAAACGGCTGGAATGACCGCCCGACCCCACCCCATATGTTTGGGCTTAGCCTGCGCCCCTGTGCGCTGCGGTGCAAAGAACATCGCCCCATTTTTCAATCATTTTTATCCTACGGTGACTTCGACCCCTACTGCCCTCCCGGTGATTTTAACCTTTGTCTTCAGTCTTCTGAACTGAGATTACTAGTATGAGCATACGAAGCTTGGAAACCGCCACAGGAAAATAGAGATCTTGGCTGCCATCCGTGTACATTCAGAGATCGATAAGCTCACCGGTCCACTATAAGAAACCAGTGTCACTTTCGAGTTCACATAAACCATACATAGAACAGTTCCTCCTGCCAGAAGCAGCCTCGCATTCTTGAAGACAAGACTCGTGCTCTCGTTCATAAAAACCCGGGAGGTGGAGGGGCGGGGGAGCCTTCATATCCTGTAATCTTAGGAGTCCATCATCTCCCTTACAACACTTAAATTCGGTTTTCGGAACGCAACCACCACACCCATCTCACGTTTACTAATTTCGAGGATCCATGGGCTCAACCCTGTAAGGCACTGGCAGAATCATTCTCTACTCAAAATCCAACCAAACAGGGAATAAGCTTGATAAACAGCTCAACCCCTCCTTTTTTCAATTTTTTCTTCATTTAATTTTGGGCCTACGCCAATACTTCCGTAAGGGAAGGCTTTTTTTTTGGGTCTATCCTACTCAAGGCCCATAGGCCAATTACAAGCTAAGGGGTTTTTTTTTGGTCTATCCTTCTCAAGGCCCATAGGCCAATTATAAGCTAAGGGTCAGGCCAACAATCTACAATTTGCTATTCAGAAAAGTCAATCCCTGACCTCTTGAGGGCATGCACTCAATTGGCAAACCACCAACCAACCAACCGAACTAGTGGTTGTTTACAACTTTCAAAACTAACACTCCAGTACTCCAGCAATTTCCGTTCCAGAGAAACACCTGTGGATAATCCGTAAAGCTCCCAGTGGAATTATCGTTTTTGACCTTCCACGACTCAAAAAACTAAGCCAAACCAGTTCTCAACTTCCTCAGCTTCATACCCGGCAATAACATATGGGTCGGGTGATTAAAGCTTTGCCACAACTAATTGTCAGGCCTCAGGGTAGTCATTTTTTTTAACATTTTTTGCTGCTCCTTTTCATCTCCGATTATTTAAAACAAAGGCATCCCATGACAGACTCATATGGTACTCTAAAGACTGTCAAAGACTAGGTGAGGAAAGTTACAGGATACTGTTTCAGGTAGTTCTGTAATACCCACTCTTTTTTTTAAGTAATTTGGTTTAAACCAAAAATAGAGCTAGTAATTTGGTAAAAAGAAACCCATTGAGTAATCATGTAAATTTTCCTAAAAATTTAAGAATGATCAAGATTTAGCCGTTACAAGACCACAGCAATTTCACCCCTGCAATTAAAAATAAGCCGTCTACCAATTACCTATAATAAAACCAACGAAAGAACAAAATTGATCTTCCAAGAATAAATTAAGAAAATTTGCATCAGTGCCAACTCTCTTTTGCTTCAAGGCATAATGATACCCAACACCTTGAACAGATCCTCAAGAAGACAATGCAGCATTACAGTAATGCTGCATCATTGGCAGATCTTGCTCTTTCAGTAGTAGTAAGCCCGCCGAGGTGGATATGCTGCACTGCTAGGATACACGTAACTGCCACCAGCACCACTGCCACTGTCCTGCTTGTCAATTTTGGTTGGGGTGGAGGGATAAGAAAGCAAAAAAGCCAACATAAATAATAATTACATGCACTAATCCAATGCATTGTCAAACAACCCCGCCCCCCCCTTGGTAAAAATTGACAGAACTAGTACATGCATTGAGATTCATGTAGCTAACCCCAATTAGTTGGGACAAGGCTTACTAGAATGAAGGCAGCTGTGTTGAAATCAACCCATAATTGTGAACCGGTAAAGAGGGATTCAATATTTTCAAGGGTCCAGACAACATGAGCAAGTTAAATGTCATTCATCAAGAGCCATTTTCTTTTCTAGATCCCACAAGAAATCAGTGACACTGACCACACAAGTCGGCTAGAAGGTTTTTTCTTAACCTTCGTGGAACCACATGAAAAAGCTCCATGGGTCCAGGCTCCGCACTTAACTCATCACATTATGATTGTAAACATTTATCACTTATTTTCTCATTAGACCTCATGTCTAGAACCAATATTAGTTGGCCAACATGAGTGGCACTTCACTAGTTCTATTGATACTTCGAACTGACCCATCACAGCAGTCACCACTAATACATGCCATGTGGCTGACAAGTCCATGAAAAGTCACCAAAATTACAAAAAAAACATGGTAATTTTAAATCCAGAGGTACTACTGTATTATTACTGAAACATTGGACTCGCTCTTGAGCCACATGTCATGCTTGCTGTGACTAAAACTTGGTTAGTTACCATAGTTATCAAGGCGGGAAAGCGACCATGGCGTTTTAGAGGGGCAAAATTCAAGGCGACACTGCCATGGCGGCAAGGCACCCGCCATGGCGCCCAAGGAGTCCAAGGAGCCTGGACGCCATGGCGACGCCTTGATAACTATGTTAGTTACATCGACATGTATTCAATATCACATGGACCATCATGTCTGAGAGAGAGAGAGAGACCGACCTCATATCTGGCATAGCTTGAATAGTCGGGACCATAAGAAGGTGGGATTACAGATCTTGTGGCAACTGCACAAAAGTAGTAAAGCTTATAAAAAGTCAAAACAAGGCATGATCAAATTAACAAAGAGTGGTTAGCACCAGGAAACTTACCCTAGGACTAACATTCTGAATTTAGGCTACATTTGGTTGTCAGAAATGAAGTGTTGTCTAATAGAGACCACAAAAAAAAGTGAAAGCTATGATTATCTCTCCAATAGGAAACTCATCATTTTGGTTTTTTTTATTTTTAGTTTGCCCCTTTTTTCCAAAAATTTCCATCGGAGGAGAATGCCTCAGTTCATTAGAAAAATGCTGAGAAATGATCAGCAAGTGAAATAAGTCATTATCCAAACAAGCATAATAAATTAAGAGAGAAGGTTCTCTGCACAAGCAGCATAGTGGAATGCACCAATGAGGTGTGACAGAAAGGTTTCATACATGAGAGTGCAGCAAGGTCATTTTATGTGAAGAGGAGAGAGATATAGAGAGAGGGTGCTAGTAAACCCTCCCAAGGGGGCTCAGAGTGTAGAAACGAAATCCCATACACAATGCAGAAAACGAACAGAAAGAGCAATCAATCACACAACGCAAGGATATACGTGGTTTAGCAAGGTGCCTAAGGCCCTAAGTCCACGGAGAGACAAGCAGTTTCACTAGCAATAGAGAAAGGGTTACAAGCTCTCTTCCTCACACCTCCTTGGCAGACCTGCTCGTGTCCTCATCCATTCTTACAAAGAATTCCCGTAAAACCCTAATAACCCCCCATCGCCAACAATTTATAGGGAAAACAAAGAGATGTAATTTCCCAAATTACCCCCATGTAAACCTTAATAATTTTCCTCCAAGTCATTTCAAGGTTAATAAGGGTACACTAGCACCCTCTCTCTAAATCTCTATATCTCCCTCTTCACATAAAATGACCTTGCTGCCCTACGGGCTTTTAACAGCACTTCGGAGTCGGCCCACAACCCAGTGCACATATTACAAGACATCAACCCTCAAAACACCAGACTGCCAGCAAAATTTCAAGTGCAAAAGAATGGAAATACAAACCTCTGCCCAGGGTCCCAATAAAAAGAACAAAAACTGACTCCAGTTTTACAAATAGCAAAAAAAAATTAGTCAAAGCTGTGAAAGTTGGTAATAATGAATCCAAGTTCAAGGGAAAATTTATGAACAGCATTACAGAAAAACAATAATTTTTTGCCTCATCTGACTGCCTTCCATAGTTGAGTGATAATGTTGGAATGACTCATCTCCAGTTTCACAAGAATTTCAAGAGTGCAGAGTCACAATGACAAGATTTTTATTTATCTATTATTTTTTTTTTTTTGGGGGGGGAGGGGGGTGTTAAATTGCAATGATGAGAATGAGTCCATAAAAATGCCAAGAACCAGCAAAACCCAAAATATTGGCTTCAAGACATTACCTCCAGCATAAGCAGCACCTCTGCTCCCTTGAAGATCATATCCAACAGGTCTGTTCATAAAGCAAATCATTATGCACCAGTAAAAGGAGAGGACTTGAAATGTAAAGTTGAGTTGTGAAGCCAGGATGAGACAAACCTTCTTGGTTCAAAACCATATTGATCCCGGCTTTGTTTGCGGGCAGCAGGTTCAAGGTATCCAGCATGAGGTTCCTGAAATTTATCATTACACACAATCAAATCAACAATCAACTACGAAGTCAGAACTGGATACTGAAGAGAAAAAGAAAATTGAATTTACCATATCTGAAAACTGACGCTTTGACCCAGAAGTTGCACCATATGTATGGCCCTGATACCTAGATGAAGATGCAGCATACCCCTGCGCATAAGAATTCCCATAGGTGGTAGAAGCCGCATTGTAGTTTGGCCTTGGCCTCCCAGAGTGAGACTTGTTCCTTCGGCTCCCAAAACTATTGTATGGTGGTCTACCATGCACAATGCCTACAGATTTGAAGGCAAAAACATCATTATTGAGTTCATCATGTAACAGTACATGGAAGGGTTAAAAAATTAAACTAATATGAATAGTTTATGGTATTAAATTGAGCAAATACCACGAGCTTTCTTTGATGACCGGTCACTGGGACCGGTGTCCATGTCTCTCCTACCACGTTTCTCACCCTTATGAGGCTGTCTGTTCCTTGGCCGACTTATTCTTTCTGAGCTGGACGGTGCCTGACTACCCTGATTGCCTTGGGGTTTGTGTGATTTACCTCCTTTAACATTTTTTAACTTTGGAAGAGTCTCCTGATTGCCTTGGGGTGTGTGTGATTTACCTCCTTTAACATTTTTTAACTTCACAAGAGTCTTCTTCCCCTTTCCTCCGGCCCCCTTGGACTTTGCATGATCTTTTGCCTTTGATGGGCCAGTTTCTTCAGTCTTTACACCCTCCTTAACCTTGAAACCACCTCGAGCCCCCCGCTTTGCAAGCCGGCCCTTATTTTGAGGCTTCGCTAGGTTTGCTTTGACCTAAGACAAGGAGCAACTGTTAAGATTATGCTACTTCACATGCCAAATATATTCTAGGTCCAGGACATAGTACCTTGACATCACCCTCACCAATCTGAGCATTATTGATACCCTCCACACAAGCTACTGCACTTTCTCGAGAAGTGAATGTAACAAAACCGAAGTCCTTTCGTTTTTTGACAAGATTCCGAGATAATTGAACTTTTTCTATTACACCATACTGTTTACAGAGCTCCTTCACTTTCAATTCATCCCAAGAATCAGTCAGACCTTCAATAAATACAGTCTTAACCTGCAACAGGACAAAAGACAACTGTTATTGGTTGGAATTCTCTAAGAGAAATCAAACACCAAAATAAAGCATCCAGAGCACTTCCTTCAGCATAAGAGTAAATCTTGTGCACTTTATAGAAACATGTATTTACCAGAGAAGGCTCCACACATGTCTTCCATGGTGGTGTTGATACAAACCACTCATGAATTAAATATGCCTAATGTTGTGCCATAAGAATTGCATATTACCCATAAAGCATAAATTTTTTTTTATCAATCCAGCATACTAGAAGAAATAATGACATCTACCAACAATTATAAAGCAGCCAACAATTTAGTTCTGATCAGATAAGTCTGAGATCTGCATTTCAGATTATTTTATCTTTAATGTCTAAGGCCACCATGATACATTCTGGTTGTATACTTGTATGAAGATGTAGCAAAGATAACTGGGAAGTAAACTCCTTTTTCCATCAATGAAGAAACCTTCATTCAACTCAAAAAGCAGTTAGGCGACATAAAATCAAGGGGAACACCAGAATACAACATGGAGGGGAGAGAGAAAATGATTTTTTCTTTTTTCTTTTTTTTGGGAAAAAAAAAAAGAATGAACTGAAGACTGAGCAAATCCAAACCAGAAGCTTATGACGAAATTAACATTTGGTTCTCTTTCAGATTATTTTAACAAAATAATCCCACATAAACTAGATTGTATGCAAGAATGTCAGCTCAAATTTAATCTCATTTTATTTTTTTAATCATTGCAGCCAATAATACATGAAGAGATCATCATTACACTATTTGTGTATGTAGCCAAGGAAATAACATTACGGCCACAAGTATATACCGAACCTGTGAAAGAGCTTCCTCACTGGGATGAATCGAAGACTGTGCAAAAGCAACTTTAGCACTTCTATCGCAGCCAAAGACAGCATCCGGCTTCCTTAGCCGTTGAAAAGCTGCCATGGCATCAGAGTGGGTACTAAATTCCAAAAGTGCAAAACCTCTGCTCTTTCCTTCAATCTTGGGATCATCAGGTAAATAGATCTCCTCAATTTGTTCAATCCCAAAGCTTTTCAGTGTCTCGAGTACCTTGCACCCAGAAAAAAGCATAACATTATTAGACGTAAACACAAGACAGTGACAGGGACATCACCTGCAGTGACAATATGAAACCAAATGTAAAATTCTAAATTTATGGTGACTGATCATATGCAGTGACCTATAGCACCCAAATGCATTTCGAATGGTAACACAAGTAAAGAGCTGGACCAAAAAAAAAACACAATAGATTGAGTCGTACTTGGTCCTTTGTCCATGTTTTGCAAATGTTGCCCATATAAAGCGTATCATTGTCCTGACTCGGAGATATACCAACACGCTTGCCCCTCACCTTACAATAGCAATAAAACAATGTAATTTATCAAGGTGATCAGAGTCAGACGGAAACACAAAGGCACATAAAAGCAAGCATACAAGTGTGTGGGGGGCGTAAGAAGATCAAAATGTACAACCTCGATCCCATCCTTCAATTCAACAAGGACCTTCTTGGCTTGCTCAACTGTAGCATAACGAATAAATGCAAAACCTTTGCTTTTTTGTGTGGTTGGATGCTTTGCTATCCTTGCAGTCTGAATTTCCCCAAACTCCCCAAAGATTTTAATCAAATCCTCTTCAACTGCCTCCTTGTCCAGTCCCCCAACAAATATTTCAAACTCCTTTTCTTTTTTTATGTCAGTGAGAGGAGCTTCCATATATGCAGAAGGGTCTTCTTCTTCTTCAATATCTTCCCCATCACTTCCACTCTTATCAGTCTCCTCATCCTGATAAACAGTTCCATTGGCATCAGAATTGGTAGTTCCGTCTCCACCTCTTTTGTTATTTTCAACTTCTCCACCTCCTTTGGTATCATCAACTTCTGCATCTCCTTTGCTATCTTCAACTTCCCCACCTCCTTCGGTGACTTCAACTTCAGCAGCTGCAGTCTCTTCTTCAATTACTTTCTGTTTGACACCTAAAATAACCAAGTCATTGTCACATCAGTAACCCTTCGCATTATGAAACCAGAGAAAATTATTTTTTGAGTGTGAAAGAAAGCATGCTACTAAGAGAAGCCTACAAGGCAAAACAACCAAAAACATATTACTTTGTTTCCCTAAATGTACATTTAGCTAAGCTTCTCAGGCTTCTGCAGTTCAGATTCTGAGCAGCTAGCTACTCAACTTGAGAAACTCTAATGCAAACCCACTGAGAAGGATGGAATTTGGAATCTTTCCGCCAGAAGCAGAGAAGCCCGAGAAACAACCCCCTCCCCCCCCCCCCCAATAAATGCTTCTGGGTTTCTGCTTCTATGCAAGAAGCAGGACGTAAGAAGCTTAGCAAAATATGCCCTAAAGTTCTTTATACTGGAACAGCAGGGGTATCTCACAATTTTCCACTTTCGTTAATAATGTGTCTAGAGTTTTGTCTTAGTCTGTAGTTATCACAGTGTCTAGGCGCCCCAAGGCATTGGAGGAGGCCTGGACGCAAGGCGACCAAGGCGACACTAGTTGTGAAGGCGCCCGTATGCCAACTTGCCAAGGCGGTCAC
This sequence comes from Telopea speciosissima, assembly GCF_018873765.1. Lineage (NCBI taxonomy): Eukaryota > Viridiplantae > Streptophyta > Magnoliopsida > Proteales > Proteaceae > Telopea > Telopea speciosissima. The sequence goes on along the minus strand of NC_057916.1, from coordinate 73,036,659 downwards.
CTGGGCAATGCCTTGACAACTATAGTATAGTCTCATTAGTCTTTAATTCAGCTTCAGTTAGTAACATGCGCTTACCATAGTCAGCTGTATTGTGAGGTCAGCAAAAGTCTAGTAGTCATTAGTGAATTGTTTATGGTCTATTGAAGGGCGGGAAGACCACTGCCTGATATAAAATAATATTGTTCCTTTCTTAATTTGTGAAACAAAAGAGAACTCCAATCTTTGGTAGAGCAACTTCACCATGTTACCCTAGTTATTCTTCTTGCCACTGCTAATGAAGTTGATAGTTCTTCTATTACTGTCTTTTTCTTCTATAAGTATCACTCTTCTTATTCCTTCTCCACATTTTCTACTGGTTAGGTAGTTCATTGAGTATCTCATACCTGTTTTTCCTCCCCATTCCTAATGTTCTTCTATTTCTATTACAACTTTGATTTCTTATTCTTCTAGTCTTCACTCTCATTATTTTCAGTTTCGTGCAAACTACAGAACACCAAATTCAGTTACCACTTTATCTTATTTCTTTTCTTCCCAGCTCTAGCTCTCCTTTCTAAACCATAATTTGCACAAGGGAGATATTGGAGGTTGTACTACAACACAATTGAACTCACAGGTCAGATCATGGAACTCTAGAATGATTGAGAGCAAGTGGTGGAGGGTTGGTAGGAAAGAAGTTGCAGGTGAGAGGGGAAATCACATATTCACATAAGAAGAAGAAGGGGGCTACTCAATACGTTGGTTACAAGCATACAAATAATAAAAGAAACAGACTTCAATAAGGACACAACTATACTAGGACTCTTAACAATTTAAAACTTGCTAAAACTATTCCTACGTATCCTAAACCCAAATTAAAGATCTCCTTACATAATTATTCCAAATAAAATAAATAACAAAATCCTAAATATACTAGGACTCTTAACAATTTAAAACTTGCTAAAACTATTCCTACGTATCCTACCCCAAATTAAAGATCTACTTACATAATTATCCCAATAAAATAAATAATAAAATCCTAAATATCTACTAGACTAAAATCCATATTTGGACCCAGTTCTTGATTTGGGTTCCCAAACGGGTTTGGATTAGTCAAAGGTAATGCACCTGCATCAATTCACACGATGTTAAGAAAAATTGTAAAACGAGAGAATCAGAACCATTTGATCGGCATCGACAAATATTGACTTTGAGGCGATGATCCAGCGCATCTCATGATCAACCGGCATGATCTTCTAATGGCCGTTAGGAAACGACGTCTCTTCGATGGGAATCTGATCATTAGGTTTCACAACCGAAATCAGACAGTCGATCAATTCTTCAATAGCAACATTGATCGGACCATACACTTTGGCTTGATCGTCACGTTCGTTGGCCACCTCTGATCCGCCTTCTGTAGATTGCATCATGTTTGACACCTTATCATTAAAGCAGTCATTAATATCAGCCAGCTCCTAACAACCTGTCCTCAAATCAAGAAACCATGTATGGAGATTACAAAGTTCTGTTTGCAATTTATGGAAACCATCTCTAATCGAGAGGAGTAAATCGTATCGATCAACCTCCATAATGTAGTCTCAGGTTCAGCTCTGCTGTGAATAAATCTTTAAGGGCTATTGGGCCATCAGAATAAGGATGAAATAAGGTTAAGAATTAAAGATGGATGGCAAACTAGGAATTGAGGCTAAAATAAGGACAAGGTGGAATAGGGCATGAGAGGGGCATAAAAGGAAAACAATTGTTTCTTTTTAACACAACGTGGATGACATAGGAAGGGGGTAAATCTGGAAAAGAAAATAAGGCTAAAGAGTAAGTGGGGCTTAAAGGGAGTAGTTAGGGAAATAAAAAGGAAAAAATTAAAGAAAAAGGAGCAAAAGGAAATTGGGAGAGGGATACCATGTTTGAGTGGAACTCACTCTCAGAAGATCGAGGAAAGAGGGAAGCTCAGCGACTTTGGACTGTCGGAGGATGGCAACAAGGCGAGGGAGCCGACCAATCCAGAGGATGGGATTCGACTCGCAGAGGGAAGGAGGAAAAACCAGGTATGATTTCTTTTTCTTTTTCTTTTTTTTTTTGGTTTCTTTGGTTCTCTGCTTCTTGCTCTCTCTCCTTTTCTTCACTTTGTTTTTTTCTTTTTTAGCGGAACCCTCGAAAGTAGGTCAATCGAGGTCAGGGTAACCAAGGAGTGGGGGGCAGTGAAGGTGATTCTGGGTTTCTGGTTGGGTTGGATTTGATATCAAAGTGTGGGGTTTCACCAAAAGATGGCCTTTTTTTTAAGGCAAGGGTTAGGGTTGGTGTCGGTTGGGGTTTCAATGGAGTGGGGTTGGCGGATGCAGAGGGAATCAATGGTAATTTTTTATTTTTTTTTGGGGTAGAATCCTATAGGGTTGCAGCAGTAAGGGAAGAAGATGGGATTAGGTTTCTAGACTGGAGAGGGTTGTTGTGATAATCAGAGGATTGGGTTGGGGGTTCAGTTAATGCCTTAGGATGAGGGAGACAAGGTACTAAAACTCGGAACTCGACCCCAACTCGATCCTGGGAAAAACCGAGATCTCGGTCGAGTTGGTGCATTTTTTTTTTCAACTCGGAACCTCAACTCGGTGGGTTTTAGACCTAGTTTGGATATGAAATTTGGTATTCAGCCTATTTTAGGCCATTTAAACACAATGACATTATCAGATTTTGCAAAAACAAAATCCAAATAGGAGTTTTACTTCGGACCTTAAGTTGGTAGGCGACGACATACTAAAATACCCTACTCTACACATAATTTAGTAATAGAAAGCAAGCAAAACATTCAATTAATAGCTAAACAACTAAAATAAGCATTAGAAATGCTAAAGTGATACATCAAACTGTTTAACAATGTTACAAGTTACAACTATCATCATATAAACTGAGTTTGAATCAAGTATTCAGTCCCAAGTAGTGCCACATAATCTTCCCATGACATAGTGTTGCTGCACTGTTGCATATAGTGCTCCACAGCAAGCATATAAGAGTTGTCATCAGCATATGTCAAGTCCTCTATCCTAGGGTATAGCTGTTGCCATGAGGCGTGAGATCCACTGCTACTGTCATATTCAGGCATGTATGGGTGTGGCTGATTTGGGACTGGGAATATGGGCCCAAAACCTGACCAAGTGCTTTGATTGTCGAACTCAAGTGTTGGGACTGAGAATATGGGCCCAAAACCTAACCCAGTGCTTTGAAAAATCCTTCAAATTTGAGATGAATCTTGAAGATGTGTAGCTGAATCCATCAAATGTGCAGCTGAATCAACTCTCCCGCAAGTTACAACTTGAAATCCAAAGGTAAAATAAGTCACAGCCTTCAAATGGGGAAGAAAATAGCTTTTGGGCAGAACTCGATCCAGAAATATCGAATCTGTCGAGTTAGATGACTTTTAAAGAAGTAGATGGGTCGAGATCTGGGTCGACTCGAGATCTCGACCGAGAAAATGTAATTTGAGAACTCATATACCAACTCGACTCGACCTCCCAAAAAAAGGAGATCTTGGTCGAGATCTCGCAAATTCTCGAACTATGGAGGGAGATTGATAGGGAAGGATATTGGATCCTTCAGCTTTGACAACAAATTGGTGGAGGGCCAGTAGGAAAGAAGTTGCAGGGGAGAGGGAAAATCACATAAGAAGAAGAAGGGGGGAGAAGAGTGCACACGCACAGCCACGCAGTCTACTCAAACCATAACTAGTCCATTCTATTCAATCTACTCAATAAGTTGTTTTACAAGGATATAAATAATAAAAGAAACAGACTTCAATAAGGAAACAACTATAATAGGATTCTTAACAATTTAAAACTCGCTAAAACTATTCCTACATATCCTAAACCCAAATTAAAGATCTCCTTACATAATTATGCCAATAAAATAAATAATAAAATCCTAAATATCTACTAGACTAAAATCGACATTTGGACCCAGAACTCGGTCTGGGTTCCCAAACGAGTTTGGGTCGGTCCAAGGTAGTGCACCTGCAACAGCGAGCTACAAAAAAAATAACTCTTGTATCAGAATCAGTTTGGATTTATACCAAGAAGATCTACTACAGTTATTTGCTTATTCAGGCAACTTTAGGAAAATTTGAGAAGAAAGTAATGTAGCTTGAAGAAGAAGAGAATAGCAGCCTACAGTGGGCTTGGGTTAGTTTTAGAACAGTTCTTGGGCCAAAGTGCCAAACAAGACCCAACCCAGATCCTATGGTTTGTTCCAAACCCTATAGTGGTGGGAGCCTTCGTACACTGGCTACATCCTTTGATGTGTGCAACCCAACTAATATACTAAGAAAATTTTTAAAAAAGACGAATAAAGATAGATATAAAATGATTCTCAACCATTTAGCTCGAGTATTGATAACCTTGATCATATCACACGGACCCTTGTTTCCCGGGCACATTCCTCTCTCTCTCTCACACACACACCATTCTCATGTCTCTCAGTATTTTTGTATTTGTTGGCGGTTGCTATCATTATGGTTATAAAAATTCGATTTGAATGGGTTTATTTGACTCAGAATTTAAAAAAAAATAAAAAAAAATGTAAACCTCATAATCAATTCGTGTAGGTTATTCACCTCGATTCTGATTTCTAGCTGATGCAGGCCCAGTCCGCATCATGAAGGCCCCATTTCAAAATCATGCCCAAGATCCAACTCAAGTCCCAGTATCAACTCTTGGTCTAAAACGAACCACAGATCAAGGCCAACAAAGTAGTAACCCAAAGTTGTCACCAGAATTTTATCTGTGCACATATACCAAATTCAAGGGAATTTTTGGATTACCTAAACTGCGATATAGAGAAAACTCAAAGTGTGAAAGATATAGCCCTTTGAGTCCGCTTTCAAATGGTTTTTTAATCATGTCAAACGAAGCTATATCGAAGGAGATATGCATTTTCTACAGAGCATGCGCAGTCCAGTCCACCCAGTCTTGTTTTGAAGTCCATTTCTTGGAGTGTCTCTTCATTTCTTAGTCTTTGATGATGTGGCAAGTCCCTACAAAGTCCAGTATGGATTCTTTTTGGGTCTTCTCATTGAAACAAGCATCAATGTATTAAATCAAGAATCGATGCATTGAAACAATAATCAAGATCTTGGAGCTTGCATCAAAGCATTGGAACAAGATACAAGACTTTGGAACAAGTATCAATGATCAAACATTTATTAATTGGTTCAGCCCACTATATAGTGGATTTTTCATATCATTTGCTTTCTTTTTAAGCTATGTAACGAGTCAATCTCTACCATAGGATCAATGGCTTGAGAATCAACGGTAAAGATGTTGTTGAGAATTTGGGGTTTTGAATTGCCTATAAAAGGCCAGGTATCTTGTTTGTAATGGAGGACTAGAGATTTGTGAAAAAAAATTGCTATAAGCGTTTTCCCTTGAACCAAGATGTGTTCTTGAACGTTAAAGAGTTTATGCCTTAGAAAAACTTAGAAGAGTTTTTCCATCAACCTAGAAGAGTTTATGTTTTTCCTTTTGAAAATCTAGAAGAGTTTTCACTCCATCCTAGAAGAGTTGGAGTTTTCCTCATTGCATCCTTGAAGAGATTGCAAATACTTGGTATTATTACACATCCTTGAAGAGAAGTGTTTTAACCCATATTTATCCTATTTTATTTATTTTTTAATTTCATTCTTCATTTTATTGTTTTGTCCACTTTTGCACACTTTGTGTTCGTGCAATTCACTCTCTTGGTCCAACCTTTTCCTCCGCCTACAATACTAGTGCACAAAGTTAAATCGAGTTCAACTGAGCCCGATCAATTCCCATCAATTCAAATCGGAATGAAAGATGAAGACAAGTCTCTACTTAATTTCGAATATTTATAGATAGTCCGTCTTAGTTGGACTCGGACTCGAAAAAGATAAAGGTTTCAACTATTTAACAATTTTTATTTATTTACAACTGAACATTGGACTGATAAATAGTATTAAATAAATTCAAATCTAGATTTATAAGTCAAGTAGCAAATATTTAAGCTTGGCCAAAATTTTTCCAAGGTTTTTTTGGTATCAATTTTCAATTTATTTACAGCTTATTTTTAAAAAATCACTAATAAAAAACTTTTTTTATAGAAAAAATGAAAACTGTTTGGTAACCATTAGACAAAATAGAATACAGAATAAGAAATCGTTTGGAAAGTAATTATGCGTAAATAAATTTTAATTGTAAATGAAGAAATTCCCCCATAACCCATCTTCTTATCCAAATCAACAGAAACTGTAAGGTGAAGAAATTCCTCCAAATCAACACAAAGCCGGGTAGATGGGTGGGCTGCCAGACAGCATGGGGATGGAGGGAATAGGGTAGGGTGAGGCGGGGGGTAGTGTGCGGTAGGTTGTAGGAAGAAGAATAAGAGGGGGAGACAAGCTGGTGGGTTAGGGTTGAGAGGAGGGGGAGTGTGGGTTAAGGAAACAATAAAAAGAAAATAAAAAAAAAAAAGCGAAATAGAGCTCACCTGCCCTGCAGCAATTCTCAGCTAGCCCCTCGTAATCCTGGAATCGATCTGCTTGGAAACCCCCATCTGAGCCCTCATAAGCTCTCCAACAGTGGCAGGCTTCTTCGACTTTGACAGACTACTCTCCTTTCCTAGACTCTTCGAAGATCTCAACCCCAATGCCTTCTTAAATTTACTAGCAACAGTTGAAGTGAGTGATCTCTGCCAGGAAGGCGAAGTAGAAGAAGGTAAAACAGAAGTAGTATAAGACAGCAACGACGGAGACGGGGACCATCTCATTCTTCTCTGATTTTGGAATGAAAGTTAATGTCCTTCCACTGGAAGATCTACAAGCATTGACGAATATTTCATTAGCGGTCTCTCGGAGTTCCAAATCAGATAAATTCCCACGAAATTCGCCAAACGGAGATGGGAGATCTGAAATTGGCAAAGTATCGTTACTTTCCATATCTCTCTTAGACTCTCCCAGAGTTCTGCACTTAGTTCTCCTACATTGCAGTAGGGAGTAGGGACGGGTGGGGTTGTTTGGGTTGCAGCAAGGGGTGGGGCTGGGGATGGGTGGGGCTGCAGGAAGAAGAAGTAGAAGGGGTCAGGACTTGTCATTCTAATTAAAGTACGGAATGATGCTTTTACCCTTGACTTTGAGGGCTTAAGAGCACATCATTAAACTTGAGCGAAAAAATGAAAACGTTTTTGACTATAATCCATAGTAGACTCAAGAGTCTATAATGATTTTGGGGGGTGTTTTTGTTTATTTTAAATAAAAACAAGTTTAAAAAATGATACCAAACACATGAAAAATAAAAAATTGTTAGAAAATGAAAATGAAAATAAAAAATTATACCAAAAAGACCCTAAAGCTATGTTTAAATGCCAAGAAAAGAAAAAAAACGAAAAGAATTCAAAAAATTTTTAGATTGAAGAGAGAGATAGATACATAAATCAATCATTTGCATCATTATGTTTTTTGAATCATTATATTTTTTCTTTTCTTGGCACCCAAACATAGTCATAAGTCATTATCACATTCGCACCTCGTATTGAAGAAGTCAAAATTACCTACCCTTTTGGCAATATGATGGTACCGATGTCCATGGTGAAGGAGTGAAGGGAAACTCAATCCTTTAATTTTACATTTTAAATTAAAATTTGGATAACTTTTTAAACCAAAGACTATAAGGCCAAGAATAGAGATTAAAGCTCTGCTAATATGCCAATGGATTCATCACAGAGCTTACAAATAACCATTGCCTACTTCAAACATGCATCACAATCCTATAAAGATAGGGAGCTAGAGTATGAGGCCTTCATCCGATAACAAAGTCATAAATAATATATGGTTGTCATAGAACTCCCTCACATGCAAGGGAAATGTTATTGTTGAAAGCCATGTTTATAGGATATTATTATCGTTCTCTCTAGAACAATCAAAGGCACTGATGGAGATTGTATAGGCTGGTACATTCTGGGCCGATCGAAACAAGATGGAGTTACAAGGTTTCTCCTTGTATTCCTTTGGTGATTTCAGTACATTCTTATCTAGTAAAACATGCATGATGTTGCTACTAGAATTTGAACTGCCACGTATGGGGGAGACCTGTATACCACAAACTAAGGGTTGAGCAAGAAAGAGAGTTAGAGCGGACTTTGAGGTGGGCTTTCCAATGCTATAGTTGGTAATCTGAGCAACACTAGTGTGAGCTAAGAACTGAGCAAGTAGCTAGTTAAGTGAGAGTAATAAAATCAGTAATCTGAGCAACAATAGTGATTATTTTAGAAGAGACCATACAAAGGCTTATGAGCCTAAAATCATTCCCTTTTATTGCATTATCTTTCTTAGGGAATATAAAGAAGTGGTTGAGATCAAAAGGAAGATTAAAATTCGCAAAGAAATTATGTACAATACACATCACATGACATTTAATAATATCCCAATTTTATTGGAAGAAAAAGGCCTGAATGCCATCATTACCCCAAGCTTTAAGGGCCCCAATACTTCTTTTTTTTTTTTTGGTCGAAAGGGCCCCAATACTGAAAAGAACATCCATTAATTACCTCCTCTTCAGAAAGCAAAGAACAAAAAAAGTCATTCTCTTTAACAAAAATAATCGGATTAAACAAATTTTCAATAAAAGAAGGGTGCAAAGGATTATTAGTGTTAGAGATAGAACTGAGATGTTGAGGAAACAAATTAGCAATAGTGGGCAAGCCATAAACTTTAACACCATCATTATTCGTTCTTGAGATTACTCTTAGCAACAACATGAAAAGACTTTGTATTCCTATCATATATCCCCAATACACCATAAAGTTAAAAATAAAAAATAAAAAAAAATGCCCTTAGCTTCCAACAAGCAATAGATTTGATAAGACACCTCGGACAATTGAGAAAACACAAAAGATGTAGGAGCAAGAGAGTCTAAATAATGATATTTTTTAAAGTGAAAATTTTTTAAGTTAAAAAATAGGCCAAATTGTACGAAAAAAAAAAAAAAAAAAAAGGCCAAATGTTTTCTGTGCAGTAGCACAGGCTGCACCCAAACACATAAGGGTGGGCAAAATGACCACCCTATCCCCCTGAATGGGGAGCCCATGTGTTTGGGCGCAGCCTGCGCTGCTGCACAGAGAACTTCAATTTCGCCCTAAAAATTATTACTAAAAAAATTTATATTCTAGGTACAGCAAAATCGCATAAGATTAGCAAGTTTACCATTCAAATTATCAAAAATAATACTATTCCATTTAGATTCTAAAAAAAAAACACTCAGAATATTTATACCATTCAGCTTGAAAATGAATTAAGTTTTTGAAAGAAAAAAAAATAGAAAAGAGAAATATTCAAAAGCAAGGACACAATGATCTGAAACAAAGAACATAAAGAAAGGAAAAAAGAACTCTGTCCGGGAGTGTGGCCTACGCTAGTACTCCCATGAGTCTATCTCTCTCCTCCCCAAATGAAAAGACACATTTGCCCCCTTGTTTTGAGGAGGAGAGAGAGAGAGAGAGAGACAAATGGGAGTGTTGGTGTATGCCACACTCACAGATAGAAAACTACTTCCCATAAAGAAATTAGGACTGTGTTTCCCTCCACCCATGGTGAATGAGATCACATTCACCGACGAGCAGGAATAGGTATCGAAAGAGTATTTTGGAACATAGTAAAATTCTAAGAAGGGTTTGTAAACCCTAGGATGATGGGTCAACCATCCTCAATGGGTGGAAAAAAACTTTGTAGACATTAGTCAATAAAACTACCCAACTAAGGCTGGCCAGACGGAAAACTATCGCCCCCAGTACTGGGGGCGCTGCTGCGCGCATCGTGCGGCACAGCAGCGTCCATGTGTGCACAGCGGGCCCCACTGTGCGCACATGGCCGCTACTGCTCGGCACGATGCACACAGCAGTGCCCCCAATACTGGGGGCGATAAAGATCCTGGTCATACCCTATCCTTTCTCCTTATTAACGATAAGGTGGCTCAGAGAATCTTTTCGACAGTTTGAGATTTATTGGCATTAGTCCACTATCTACCTTCAGTTGTCAGATGTGACGGGGTTTTAGGGTTCCTTCCCTGCCCTGGACCCTTCATGTCTCTTCTCAAACAACTAGTCTCCCTCTTACTTATGATAAGCATTAATACTCCACTGTGCACACATGGACGCTGCTGCTCCGCACGATGCACACAGCAGATCCTGGCCATACCCTATCCTTTCTCCTTATTAACAATAAAGTGGCTCAGAGAATCTTTTCGACAGTTTGAGATCGACTTATTGACATTAGTCCACTATCTACCTTCAGTTGTCAGATGTGACGGGGTTTTAGAGTTCCTTCCCTGCCCTGGACCCTTCATGTCTCTTCTCAAAGAACTAGTCTCCCTCTTACTTATGATAAGCATTAATACTCTACTTATGATATTATTGCTTTCTCTTCTTCAGTTGTTGTTAACTTTCCCTGCAACTGAGCTATTCAAATCAGTTAGTGTGAATTTCTGAGCCATGTCTCCGATCTCCAAAGTTTCTGATGTTTCTTATGCTTTGGCACAATGGTGGTGGCAGTGGGGGAGCGAGATCTACCAGTCCACCCACATGCTAACGATCTTTCTGGTGATGGTCACCGTCGTAGTAACAGTCTCACGCTGGTCAAGGAGAGAGAGAACGCCACTGCCTCCAGGGCCACGAGGCCTGCCGATAGTCGGAAACCTCCCCTTCATCGGCACCGAACTCCACCGTAGTTTCGCTAAGTTTGCTGAGACATATGGACCCATCATGAAACTTCGACTAGGTGGCAAGCTGTGCATCGTGGTGACGTCACCATCACTGGCAAAGGAGATCCTTAAAGATCACGACACAATATTCGCCAACCATGACGTGCTGGCGGTGGGGGCAATTGCCGCTTACGGTGGTGTTAACATGGTTTGGTCACCATACGGTGACCATTGGCGTATGCTTCGTAAGATCTGTGTCTCGGAGATGCTTAATCATAGGAGACTTGAAGCCCTATATTGGCTTCGGCGGAGAGAGGTCCGCTATATGGTGAACCAACTCTATTCCAAGGCTGGTTCCCTGATCGATGTTGGGGAGCAGATGTTTCTCACTAGCTTCAATGTTGTAACTAGCATGTTGTGGGGTGGTGATACACTTGAAGGGGAGGAGAGGCGGCGCGCCACCGCTGAAGTCCGGCGAGTAACGGATAGAGTGTTGTTGCTTCTTGGGGAGCCTAATATTTCGGATCTTTTCCCGGCGCTGGCTTGGCTTGATATCCAAGGTATTGGGCGGCAGATGAAGAAGACGATTTCGTGGTTCGATCGGATGTTGGATTCCGTTATCGAACAACGACTAAAAAGAGAAAGAGGGAGCCTGCGGCGAGACGGTGGTAATGAGGATGGTAATAAACAAGCCAAAGATCTCTTGCAGGTCTTAGTACAGCAGCTAAACCTCAAGGCAAAGGAAGGAGTGCCCAACAATACCACCCCTAGCCTTACCATCTCCCACATCAAGGCTTTATTCTTGGTATGGTACCTTTCTCCCAATCAATCAGCTTAGATACAACACCCCCCCCCCCCTTGCCTTGGATTACTAAGGTATCTTAGCTGTCATGTTTGCATATTCGAGGTTATTAGGTTTTGGTTTCCCTATAATGGGTTGTTATTGGTGTAGTCCAGAGAAAGTATTGTGGTGATTCTTCGGCGGGCCGTTTCACCTTATTCTTGGTATGGTACCTCTTGTTGAGATCTTCAAATAGGGGGGAGTGGACCCCACCCGGGCAGTATATTCAGGCAGGGGGTAGGGTGGTCATTTCCGCCCCCTATGAGATGAAATGGAGGGGTAGATAAATGGAGATGATAAAGATCCCTTCAATTTGATATGTATTAATTTCAACCTATGTTAATTCAAGTCCAAACCAGACTGGGTGGGTCTTTAGGGGTAGTTCTATACTTTTTGAGTTAGGGTTTTTTTTTTAATATAATATTGTTATCTCTTTGAAAGATGTGATAGTGAGGGTTTGTAATTTGCTTCACAGAAGCAGTGCAATCATTCTATCACTCGGCCATAGATGTAGCATTCCTTCTTAGAGGTGAACCACGTAAATCTTGTCTTGTGCGCTTGTTCTTCTCTTTCTCTTCGTTTTTCTTCTGCAAAATCGCTATTTTGGGCGTTGTTTTTCTAACATGGATGATTTATATTTTATTACGTACTATTTACTTGATGAAATTAAACTAGGCACTTCTAACTCACTAATTGTTATTCACAGGACATAATGGTGGGTGGTACTGAAACAACATCAACCACAGTGGAGTGGGCACTGGCTGAGCTATTGAAACAACCACATACAATGAGGAAAGCTCAAGAAGAGCTAGAAGAGGTAGTGGGGTTGAACAATATGGTGGAAGAGTCTCATTTACCTAAGTTACATTACTTGTATGGAGTGGTGAAGGAAGTCCTACGTCTGCACCCACCTGGTCCTTTCTTGATTCCTCGATGCCCAAGTGAATCCTGCACCATAGGTGGCTTTATGATTCCAAAGGGTTCCAAAGTTATAGTGAATGCATGGGCTATACAGAGGGATCCTATGTCTTGGGACAACCCCTTGGAGTTCCAGCCGGAGAGGTTCTTGAGTTCAGATGGTGATGAATTTGATTTTAGTGGCAATGATTTTCGATATATTCCATTTGGATCAGGGAGAAGGGTTTGTGTAGGAATCCCTATGGCAGAAAGAATGGTACCATACCTATTGGCATCAATTTTGCATTCATTCCAATGGAAATTGCCAAATGGAGTAGTGGATGAACTTGATATGTCAGATAAGTTTGGTTTGGAATTAAAGAAGGCAACACCCCTTATTGCCATCCCATCACCTAGGTTATCTGACCTCTCACTCTACAATTAAAACCCTAGTTTATATGTAATCTATAAATGCATGTCTTGTTCTCTTTTAGGGTAGAACTTGTCTGGGTTGTTTTATACATTCCTATCAGTGTTTTATACTTTTTATTTTGTGTCCATTTCTATCATCCATTATGTAATTATAAATGAATCATTGTATGTATTTAAGAAAGCTGAAACTTTGCAATCTATGACTTATTACCTAGCTAAGAAAGCTCTTTGGAACAGTCATCAACACTCTATAGCTCCCACCAATGAACAAATGACAACTTTATGAGTGATATGGTGCCCACTATTGTCACATTAGTTTGGATACTCACCAATGGATTTCAATTTCAATTTCAATTTGAGTAAACCCCTATGATCAGTCTTCATGTTGGTGTAGCTTATAATCAAGATTTCCAACTATTGGAAAGGAAGAATAATTACCTTGAGTACCACATGAGCAATACGGCCTATAATACTTAGTTCTTCCGCAGAAAAGCAACGTAGGGATTCATTGTAGCGTTCGCTCAACACTTGCACGAACGATGAATTACTCGCACCTTTTACTCACTACCAGTAAGGTTGAAAAACCTTAGTTTCACTTTGTAGGATCGATGACAACCCAAAAGGGAAATGAATAGGATAGAGCGATAATCTCTACTTTGGTAATTTGTGTTTTGGGGAAGACGATATGATCTCTGGCTTGGAAAAGGGTCTTGTTTTGAAAGGGTAAAAAGGTTTTTTCATGTCCACTTTAAACCCCACGTCATCACCTAACATAGTATGACTAACAGACTGTTAGTTTTGCATGTTTTGAAAAGTTCAGGGGACGTACACATTCGATTTTTGTAACCTTGGGTCAATTTGCACTTAAGGCAAAGTGCAGGGGATGTATGCATAATTTTCCCTATAAATTATTGACAAAACATGTCACTGAATCCAGATTTCATCTATTCGATCATATACAATTCCACTCTCAGATATCTCCATTACATGAAGTAGATTCTGTGTTGAGCATCTCTTTCGTAAAAAACTAGACACCATGAATCTAGCTAACGCATCGATATATAATCCAGCATTGGAAAATGTGTTTTTATATGTTGATAATGGGCACAAGACAAGATGTTGTGAAAACAACAAAGAACCTCCTAAATCCTTAAAAAAACATAGGAAAGGCTAATATTATTATTTTAGAAATTAAAATTCTCAAAAGACAATATAAAATAAATTCTCAAGCTCATTACACAACCTTGAAAAGTTGTGAAAATTTCCCCTTCTTACTATCGATTTTTTTAGTCATACTTGTTGGCCTTTCTTAAAAATTCCATCTTCTAATTTTTGTGGCCATATTTGTTAGCCTTTCTTCATGTGCGTAGGCATCAATATGAATGAGATTTTTTATTTCACAAGGCCAGGGCTGGGGGATTTTCATCCTCTCAAGTGCAGTGCACTACCCAGTGCATCGGACGGTGGTCACTGCACTTGAGAGGATAAAAATCAAAGTCTCAAGTAGGGTGCACCATCCGATGCACTAGATAGTGCACTGCACTTGAGAGGATAAAAATTGAAGACCAAGGCCACACGACCAGGAAAAACTCTTTTACCCCCAGAGGAACAGATCCCCTCATGTCATTGTACATGAGGTTGAGCAAACGGAGATTATTCAAGCTTGCAAAACTCTCTGGAATAGACCCATTTGCCAATGTTGACAATAGTGTCTTTCCTATTCTTCACTATGTATATTGTATTTCTATATCTACTTTGGAGCTTCCTAAATCAGAGAGATCTCTTGTAATCTTTTGCATTCTATATAAACACAACTACCCCTCAATTGAGAGTGTGGATTAGTTTCCCAAGTTAACATGGTATCAATTACCATGATTTCAAATATTAGTATCAGATTAGCTGGTATCACTAATCGATTGATACTATATCAATGTAAAAGTTTGTGATAAGAGCAAAATCTTCCAAAAATTAGAACCAATCGATTTGTATTTGTATCAATATCAATATTGACTCATACTGAGTTCTAGACTGACATCAATACCAATATCAATATCAATACCAATACCAATTTTTAAAAACATGATCCCAAGCCGAGCCCTTCTCCCATTGTTTGGACTTTGGATTCTTCTTCATGCCCATTATTGCTCATGTTTTTCTTATACATTTAGAAGGCTTAAGAAAGCACATACATCAGTAGGCTTACAAATATGATCTGGATCAATTTGTACCAGTTTGCATCGGATAGATTTATCTTTGTCTTCCTCAAAAACAGCTGTTTAGCACAGTTGGTGAGTTGTGGTGTGCTGCATGCCCATGCTCACAAGGAGGTCTCGAGTTCGAGTCTCCTGGCTTTCCCCCCTCCCCAGTTCCCCCTTAAAGAAAAAATATATATATATAAAAGCTCTCGATTTCAAAAAAAATTGATTTTTTTTGACATATTTATCCTTGGTCGATACTCTCCGTAGTAATCCACACCAATAGATAGAATTTGGTAATACTAGTTAATTATGCTCAGGTCAGTGCACTTAAACAATATCATGTGACAATACTCATAGCATGGTAAAAATTACTATCGCCACCATAGACTGTTGTAATTACGTATAAAGAGAATCTATACCATTGATTGGACTAATAAAAAATATATCAAATTTATTTAAAAAATAATTATTACTAACAATTAATAATTATTAAAAAATATATAATGTAAATTATTAACAAAACATGCCACCGAATCCAGATTTCATCTATTCATATACAAACCCACTCTCATATATATTCTCCATTACATGAAGTAGATTCTGTGTTGAGCATCTCTTTCGTACAAAACTCGCCACCATGAATTTGGTGCACCAATATATGGTCTAACAATGAAAAAAGTTTGTATATGTTCATAATGGGTATTAAACAAGATGTTGTGAAAACAACAAAAAACCTCCCGAAGCCTTAAAAAACATGGGAAAGGGTGATATTATTTTAGAAATTAAAATTCTCAGAAGATAATTTAAAATAATTTCTCAAGCTCATTATGTTGATAAAAAAGGTATGGACCTTATGACCATATCTATATATATATATATATATATGTTAAGCATTATGACTATACATTTGTGATAGACAACTTTTGTTGTTGGTGATCATTTGCAAAATAAATAAGGGTGTACCATTATTTAAACAAACAAAAATTTCTAAATTATTGGTTCTATTTCTTA
Source organism: Telopea speciosissima (assembly GCF_018873765.1). Classification (NCBI taxonomy): domain Eukaryota; kingdom Viridiplantae; phylum Streptophyta; class Magnoliopsida; order Proteales; family Proteaceae; genus Telopea; species Telopea speciosissima. Next base: position 73,020,598 of record NC_057916.1, on the reverse strand, counting down.
ATCGATAAATCACAGTAAACCTGCTATTGTACTTGCAACTGGGGGGGGGGGGGGAGGGGAAGAAAACCTACTTACCAGGAATTAATACATTTCGGTTTCTTTATTAATGGACTTGTAAGAATTAGTTTCTTATGATAAATAAATCATGTTTCAAAGATTTAGAAGTTTTTCTTAAGGGAGAAAAAATGCCACTTGGTCGCGCTACACACACCACCCCTGCACCTTGACATAGGGGCACGCAAAATGACCGTCGCACCGCTAATCATTTTTGGAGTTCCAAGGGGGTGTAGTGGTGGCATGCGCTGTACGTCCGGATGGCACTCTCTTTTTCTTTTCTTATTACAGATTTGGTAGTATTTTGATATTTCTAAAACTGGAACCAAAAAAAAAAATTTATTACTTATTAACATTTTAATTAATCACCAGAAGTTAAATAAGGTGCCAATAACGCAATTAGTATTAACAAAAAAAGGTAAGAGTGGTGGATATTCTTCTATGTACAACCTTTCCCAAAGGTGAAGAACATTCAAGCCTTCAAGGTTTATCATCTGGGTTCAAAAGGGCGTACCTAGTGCACGAGGCTCCCGCTATTGCGGGGTTTGGTGAGGGTCATAATGTACATAGCCTTACCCCTGCTTCACAAAGAGGTTGTTTGCAGAGAATCAAACCTATGACCACTTGAACACAATGGAGTAAGGGTGTCAACTCATACCGCATACCAGATACCATGTACCAATACCGATACTATACCAAATAAATTCAATATGGTATCGGTATGCGATACCTATACCAAGTTGGTTTTCAATATGGTATAAGTATGGACAAAATGGTAAAAATGAACCATATCGTACCAAATACCTGTACCGACTTCTACCGAATAGATAAGATATGGTATCGATATGAGATACCTATACCGATCCAATATTCTATACGATATGAGATGAATGTATAGTGTACCGTGCCAAATACCGAATACTGAACCGATTGACACCCTTTAAATGAAACAACCTTACCAGTTACCATTGCAACAAGGTCCACCCTGTGTTTATCATCTGGACACTTAACTCCTAAATTGGAATTATTCTCCCACTTCCAATTGTCTGATCCAAAGAGGTCAAGTGAGGATAAAAATCCGTGAAGATTTCTCATTAGTTTCTCTGTGTTTTATGACAGAGAATTCCGTGAGCTGAAGATTCCATAGATAATGAGTGAGCGCATTAATGACCTTTTTTATTTTATTTTAGTTAATTTTTTATCTTTAGTAACATTATGTTGAATTTTTATCCTCTCAATTACACTGTCCGTACTTGACGTCAACTACATCTAATAGAGGGAGGTGGACCTTACGTAGACCTCACCTCGAACAGTGTGTTTGGGCAGGGGGTAGGATAATCATTTCTACCTCCTCTGTTAGAAGTACTTGACATCAAGTATGGGTAGTGTAATTGATCGAGAGAATTCGATAAAGATCCCATTATGTTAGCCTAGAATCTCTCCATTAAAAGTTAATTTCCTATTATTTGAATTTTATCTACAAAGAACCGTTACTCGTTGGAGGTTGTGTTCCCTCGATCTTCAACGATTGGTCCAAACAAGTAGACCCTGGCTGCATCACATTAATGAAATTTTACCCACAAAAAAAACATTAATGAAATCCCATATAGAATCTGGATTCTGGAATATAAAGTGGTGCCGCTCGTGCTCTGCGTTGCCTGGTCTCCACTCTCCACTCTAGAAAGAAGGAAAATGGTGGTTCTTTCAGCTTCCAATGCTTGGCAATGGTGGAAGAATGACCTTAATTACCAAACTCATGTGCTGCCGATTTTCCTATTGTTAGCCGCGATATGGGTTTTCAAGTCGTCAAGGAAGAAGAAGGTCAAGGAAATACCATTTCCTCCTGGACCACGAGGCTTACCAGTAATCGGTTACCTCCCCCTCCTCGGCACCGAGCTCCACCGTATCTTCCTCGATCTTGCTCATACCTATGGTCCTATCTTTAAGCTACAACTAGGTAGCAAACTCTGTATCGTCATCACCTCATCGTCACTCGCCAAAGAGATCATGAAAGATCAAGATGCCATATTCGCCAATCGTGACATTGTGACAACTGGAGTCATTGCCACCATGGAACAAAAACTCGATTGAAACCTGTCGAAACTATCGAGTTAACTCGATTTCCTAGGTTTTTGAGACGAGTTGAAGGGGGATTTTATAAAATCCCTGGATTCGATGGTTTCGACCAGTTTCGACCATATTTTGGTGGTTTCGACACATGCCCATCGAAACTAGGAGAAACTTGGTTCGAAACTTGGACAGACAGGTATTTATGCTAGAAACTACCAGAAACCAGGACAGACACTTAGTTATGTCTAATATCTTCATTTACTTAAGATATTATTTATAAATAAACAAATACCCCCTATTTGAATCCAATAAAAATAGTTAAAAAATCAAATTTCAAAAGAAAAAAAAGTCAACCCCTCAGGTCAAGAACAAAAACTGGATTTTCAACAGTAAGTGCGATTTTCAACTTTCTAATGCTGGGGTTTTTCTCAAATCTAAAAATTCCATAAATGTCAATATGGCAAAACATTGCTAAAAACCAAAAGTGCGGTAAAATATTCATTTGCTTTGATGTTCAAAAAAATATTTTCATTCAGAGTGATTTTCACAGCATTCGCGCACACCAAATTAAGTTTGACTGATACATAACTGTTTCAATATAAATCAGATTTAAGCAATCTTGGACTTATTGGAAAACTATCAAAACAAATCTTTCTAACAAATCCAAGATTGCTTAAATCTCATTTATATTGAAGGAGTTATGTTCCGGTCAAACCTTATTTGATACCATGTCCAAGAACAATATACAGTATCAAACTTGGATCAAAACCACAAGTAATATTTTTAATGTTCTCTATGTGAAACTAATGCATGGATTGAGTTTAAAATGTAAAAAATAGGCAGCACAACAAGAATCAGAGCAAAAAACCAACTTTTGAGTCTCGAAACCAAGGTTCGAGTTACCCTGAAGAAAGTCTCAAGTTTCGACCGAGATATGATGGAAACCGAGATGAACTCGTTTTCTGGCTGGTCGAAACCCGAGTTTTAGAACCTTGCCACATACGGAGGAATGGACATACTCTGGTCACCCTACGGTGACCATTGGCGTATGCTTCGAAGGGTTTACGTTTCCGATATGTTACACTTGAAGAAATTAGAGGCTCACTGCGGACAAAGACTGAAAGAGATTCGTCACATGGTGGGCCATGTTTATTCTAGTACTGGTGTCCCAATCGACGTCCGTGAACAGATGTTCTTGACCACTTTTAACGTCACAACGAGTATGTTGTGGGGAGGAAATGCTACTGACGATGCGACAACGCTTAAGGGGGAGGAGAGGCTACGCGCCACCGCTGAACTCCGGTAGGTTATGGATAAAGTGGTGGAGCTTCTTGGGGTGCCTAACATTTCGAATATTTTTTCGGTACTTGCGAGGTTTGATTTACAAGATGTTGGGCGAAGGGTGAAGAAGGTGATGTCGTGGTTTGATCGGTTATTGGATTCCGTCATTGATCAACGACTGCTGCAACAAGCCGGAAGCAAAATCAAGGAGGGAGAGGAGGATCCGCTACAGCTACTGTTGCAGCTCCAGACAAAAAGAGATCCTAAGACTCCCCTAACCATCACCCACATCAAAGCGTTGTTCTTCGTAAGTACACGTCTTCTGTTGTATCATTCAAAATTTACTTTTATCTCCTGTGCTTACTTTTTTTCTCCAAGGGTTTTAAAATACGGAATCGGGGATAGAATCGGTCATTGGCGATTCCAAGTCAGCCCAAATTAGTGCTCAAGAACCCAAGAATTGGTCTTTAGATTTAAAAACAAGAAATTTTTAGGGTTTTTGGGTATGAATCGGCGATGTTGGATATGTGAAAATCAGGATCAGTCATGGCCAATACCTCGAATCGGCCTATTCACAGATCCAATTTCAAATTCATGAAGCCCTGGTTAAAACCAGAATCAAGATGGATAAGAAGTAAAGAATCTTTGCTAATTTTGATTTACAAAGTATTGTATATCTTGGCCATGGGGTTTGAAAATCAGTACCAAAAAAAAGGGAGGGGGGATGCAATTCAGATCTTTTGCGGCGCTACGGGCAGCGCACCACAGAAGATCTGGATCCGGGGGTTGAGAATCTACATCCTTTTATGGCTGATTCCAAAAACGAGGTTTGAAAATCTGATCCTTTTAGCATACATGATGCATGTATGAAGGAAACAAATATAGAAAATGACAAAGTTTTTCTTAAGCTATGGTGAAGGGTAATCTCTCCATTGCGGCTTTCGAATGGGAGGATGAGGTTATCGCGCAATAGGAGAGGATATTATCGACTTCATCTAACACTAGTGGAATATTTTTGGACCCTAGGATGAGTGTAGAAAAACTTTTTTCCTATAAGAAATGTCTATTTATATTTATATAGGACATTGGAAAATCCACCCGTATACTGCAAGTTAACACCCGTGTTCTCTCTCTCTCACTCTTCCCTCTTTGAAATGACCCCTATCCTTCTTGTATAATGTCATGTACCGCACCACCATTGGTACTGCTCGCTAGCTTACCACATACGGGCGGTTTACCTATATATTCCTCTCCTTGATAATATTTTTGAACATGACTAACTTGCTTAATGTAATTTACAGGACATGATGGTGGCTGGGACTCAGTGGAATGGGCATTGGCAGAGTGAATGAAGAATCCACATACAATGAAGAAAGCCCAAGAGGAACTAGAACAAGTTGTGGGGTTGGGAAACATGGTGGAAGACTCTCATTTGCCAAAATTACATTATATAAATGCAGTGTTGAAAGAAACCCTATTAAGAATTTTCCAAATGCGACGTGTGGGCTTAATTAATTATTGGGTCGATCATTGATGGGGATCAAGAAATACAAGGGCTGACATGGCTTGCTACTATTTTATTGAGATGGACCGGACTGGCCTGGCCCATTGTGGAAGTGGATTAGGGTTTGGGGAGTATTATAAATACTAATGATGGGGTCACTGCAGTCACTATTCTATTCTCTTTTCTCTTTTCTTCAGAAGAAAAAGAACTCAGTGGGAGAGTCTAGGAGACTGTAGAAGATCCCCATCGCGGTCGTTTGCAAACATCATTTGACAGATTGCTACTGTTCGTGGATATATTCTTATCTCTTCTACATCAACAAACGTGGTACCAGGTACACCTTACTTTCCCTGCTCTTTTTGATTCAATTGTGTTCTAGATCTCTGTATGGGGATGGATTGGGTTTGACAAAACCCTTGATTGTTCTAACAAGTAGTATCAGAGCCATCCATACAAACCTAGGATCAATTGATTGTCAGTTTAAGAACATGAATCGAGTTTTTTACCACGGAAAAATAGATTATTTTTTTTTACCAGATTTTTGGCAAAACTGTACGTTTTAGCCACTGCCGGATTTTTCCACCGGCGAAAATAAAAAATTTTTATATGAGTACGTAGTGCTCGTCGAGACGATCGCGGCGATGTGTGGATAGTCATCGCTGGTGGCCAGACGCGTCGGCACACACTAGCCAAAGGCGCGAGTGAGATCCACGCGCCGGCCACGGTTTTTTTTTTTTTTTTTTTAAAATTAATCGTAGCGATTATGACATCATCTGACGTCATAGGGCTGACATCAGCGGTTGCTTGCGGGTCATGTTTGACCCGATCAGAGCTGACCCGACCCGGTCAACAGAGACCCGGTCAAAGATTACTGACCCGACCAACTGTGACCCGACCCGAGACCCGAGAAGTGACCCATTTTTTTACCCAAATTTTGACCCAGGTAGGTAGGTCGGCAGTCCGATTCAAGCGAACTGGGTTCGGTCTTGTTTGGCTCATTCGTTCCGGCTCGGATTGGTTTAAACCAGTCCAGTTCGACTTTAAAAAAAAAAAAGGGGGAAAATGACCAGAAAACTTCAAATGGACCGTGTGGGTTCATTTGGATGAATTTTGAGGCACGGTTTCTTCTGGTGTGTCTATTTTTTTGTGCTCTTTATTTTAATATGCAATTGGCATATTTTGTATAAATAGAGACCATAGTTTTGGTAGTTTTTGTGTTTTCCAATAATCTTAAATGCATGGTTTAATGGGTGTGGAGCATCGATTTGGGCTCCGATTGGTCTTCTCTTGTTCGAATTTTTAAAATCAACCTGTTGGTACCTGGTATTGGGATGTTTAATACTTCCAGGAATCTGTTTTGGACAATTATGCTACTTTGAACATATTTGGACTATTTTTGGTTGACCACTGCCACTTGGACGATGAATGTGCATGTCACCACACATTATGGATGATCAATGTGTTTACTTCCACATATATTGTTGCATATCAGGTTGAGGAATTGTGAGAAGGTAAAATGGTGATCCACCAAAGTGGCCCATTGAATCCGTTTATGGTTCTGTCAAGGCAACGGAATAGGTGACATTAGCCCAAAGGCGATGTTGCCAAAGATTGACGAGGTGACATGCACATATATTGGAAGGGATAGTAGTCTAAGGGTTCCAGACGCCCAAAGGTACTGAGATTTCTGAAAATTACTGATCTTTTCACAGAAAGGCAGTGTGTCCACCCAAAGATAGTGTACTCAAAGAATTTGGGATGCTTGGCCTAGGGGTTTTCTTACCGCCTAAAGGTGGAGGAAAATTTTTGAAAGTCATCAACATCTCGCGGTAATTACAGTGCGATAAATTATTATAAAATTAAAGTGCATAACCTAGGGGTTTCTCTATCACCCAAAGGTGGAGGGAGATTTTTTTAAGTTATTGCTATCTTGCGGTACTTGCGGTGCGATAAAGACATGTGCATTTGACCTGAGAGGGCAAAATACAATGTGATGATGATCATTGTTTGTGTTTGCTAGTAGTTTGTATGAATTATTTGCATTTGCTAGCTAATTTAATATGATCATATTATTGTTGGAATGTATATATATCACTGTTTATTTGCATGAATGAATTTTCTCCCACAGGATGTCTGTCCCAAATAGTCTTTTGGCATCTATTCATGTTCTTTCTGGGAACAATTACAAGAGGTGGATAGAGGACCTAGAAATTAATCTGGGACTGCTTGATCTTGATATGGCTCTTCGAGAACCAAAACCTGCTGATCTGACGGATGCGAGTACAAATGCTGAGAGAATTAAGATGGAAAAGTGGGTGACAACTAATTGGAAGTGTATACTGGTTATGAAAAAATCCATTCCTAAGTCGTTGCGTGACAGTGTTGAAGTGAAAAGCACTACCACAGAGTTTTTGAGTGAGATAAAGGTTATTTTTGAGGTGTCTCAGAAGGCTGAGAAAGGGGATCTGATGAATCAGATTACGTCGGCTGTATTCGATGGTACTGAGAGTATCAAAGAGCATTTATTGAAGATGGCTTCCACTGCGAACAAGTTGAGGGATCTTGGGATGCCTATAGAAGAAGAACTTTTGGTGCATCTTGCACTTAAATCTCTCCCAGATGTGTATGCGAATATAAAGTCTGCAAATGCTGCTCAGAATGACAAATGGACCATGAAAGAACTGATATCTATCTGTGCCCAAGAAGAAGGAAACACGAAGAAGAAGACTATTGAGAGTGCGAACCTGACTGAGAACAAAGGAACATCTGGAAGTGGAACAAAGAAAGGGAATCCGAGATTTTTTAAGAAAGGTAAGTATCATCCACACAATAAAGAAAGGAGGAGCGTTGGTGAAATTTCATGCTACTGGTGTGATTAGAAGGGACACATGAAAAGAGACTGTAATGCACGGAAAGCCTGGCTGGAAAAGAAGGACAATGCAGAAGATGGCAAAAAGGGGGAATGAATTTTTAGTTGAATTAAAATATTTCATGCAAGCACTTTTAGTTGAATGTTTATTTTTAGACCTTTGATGATTTGTTTGTTTCTGCTTAATTAGTGGGAGTTTTATATTATTTTATTTGATATGCTTGTTGAGTGAGAGTACTTGAAGGATATATGTTTCGTTTTAATTATAATGCTTCCGTTTGATGTGATGAATAGCAGTTGCATGCATACATATGTTGTTTGATATGTTGAAGGCCATTTTGGTCTAAGGATGTTCGATTGGCGACGAGCCAAGTCGTTCAACTATTTTTAGCTATGGATGTTCGATTGGTGGTAAACCAAGTCGATCGATTGCCGACGAATATGACGATGTTCAAAGGTAATATATGAGTCGTACGATGCTCATGATACGTTCAAGGACCCACAAGGAATGATGATGATATTTATGTGATCACAAACGTGTACGACATTCCTTGTACAAAATTATCTCAAGGCGGTTCATGTTAGTAAGTAAATCTTTGTTTGTAGTTGACAGAAAATGATATGCCATATGTTGAGGTGTATTTTCTGCTATTGCTCGACATCGATGTATTTGCTAACTGGATCAAAGTTTAGTAGCATTATTGTTGTATTGAGATTCCATGGCCACATCTAATAATGATGACCTTATAATTAATCTAGCCCAAGTGGGAGATTGTTAGGAATTTTTCAAATGCGACTTGTGGGCGTAATTAATTATCGGGTCGATCATTGATGGGGATCAAGAAATACAAGGGCTGACATGGCTTGCTACTATTTTATTAAGATGGACCGGATCGGACCGGCCTGACCCATTATGGAAGTGGGTTAGGGTTTGGGGAGTATTATAAATACTAATGATGGGGTCCCTGCAGTCACTATTCTATTCTCTTTTCTCTTTTCTCCACAAGAGAGAGAACTCAGTGGGAGAGTCTAGGAGACTGTAGAAGATCCCCATCGCGGTCGTTTGCAAACATCATTTGACAGATTGCTACTGTTCGTGGATATATTCTTATCTCTTCTACATCAACAAACGTGGTACCAGGTACACCTTACTTTCCCTGCTCTTTTTGATTCAATCGTGTTCTAGATCTCTGTATGGGGATGGATTCGGGTTTGACAAAACCCTTGATTGTTCTAACAAACCCTACGATTGCATCCACCTGCTCCTTTCTTGGTTCCTCGATGCCCAACCGTGTCATGCACTATGGGTGGTTTTATGATTCCCAAAGGCTCCAAAATTGTGGTGAATGCATGGACAATTCAGAGAGATCCATTGGCTTGGAAAAACCCCTTGGAGTTCCAACCAGAGAGGTTCTTGAAAAACCATGATGGATTTGATTATAGTGGCAAAGATTTTCGTTATATTCCTTTTGCGGTTGGAAGAAGAGTATGTGTTGGAATCCCTATGGCAGAGAGAATGATGCCATACTTATTGGGATCACTTGTGCATTCTTTCAATTGGGAATTGCCAAATGGTGTGGAGCTTGATATGTCAGATAAGTTTGGTATGGAACTAAAGAAGATAACTTATAGCCATTCCTACACCAAGGTTATCTGACCTTGCACTCTACACCTAAAAAACATAAGAAAACTTAATGGATTTAAGTCTTTCTGGCAAAGCTCCATTTTCCCATCCTTTATGGTGAGTGGTTGATTTTAAATCCATTAAGTTGTCTTATGTTTTTAGGTTGTTGATTCATGCATGTAGCTCATGGAATTGTGTCAGTTATGAGTTATCCTTAGTTGATTCCTTGTAGTAGCTTGTATGGATCTTATATATCAATTAATTATCTAGTTGTCTCCCCCCCCCCTCTTAAAAAAATAAAAATAAAAGTCTTTAGTTGATTTAACAATTGATGTATCTTCTAGATATAATGACTCAGCATCTCTCTTGGCATGATATTTTTAACTTTGTTCCAATGGGCCTCACGACTTTAAAACATGTCATACCAAGTAGAGGAGGCTACTCTTTATCAATAGCTCAGGATTTCCCTCCCTAGCCAATGTGGAACTAAATTTGTACTCTCTCAATGATCTCCCAAACCCCTTAATACTAAGCTAGTACTAAACTATCTCTTGGTGGGGACCCCTCAATGATCTCCCAGACGGACCAGTACTATGCCGTCTCTTGGGTGTCACACTAGATCTAAGGACTTGTGAATGTTGCAATTAAAATAGATATCATGTAATAACATTTTGTGCAAGAGATCATTGCCTGGTCGTGTGGCCCCTGCACCAGTGCGAGCCAATGAAAGCATGTGCAAGGGCATCAATATGAATGAAATTTTTTATTTCACAAGAGCAAAACCATGCGACTAGGCAAAACTCTGTTATCCCCACATGAACAAACCCACTCATCTCATTGTACATGAGGTTGAGCAAAATATTGGATTTTGCCTGTGTTACCCAATTGCCAGAATTGTACCCAATATCCATAAGCGTAACTATTTTGAGCTTCACAAGCTCTGGGGGGATTTCACCATTTGTAAGTTCCCATCAAGATGAAGAAGCTCTAGACTCTGGAGCAACGAACCTAAAAATTGTGGCTGAATAAATTCTTTCATCACCATGGGTGAAGGGAAACTTAGTCTGTTATGTGGGCTCATTAAGTCTTGCAGCCCAATCAACCTCGGCCCTATTATAGTAGTTCCCAATGTCATTGCCAAGGTTACCATGTGATGTGTTCCTATGAATTTTTTTTCCTGTCCTATTCCCTGCCCAGTATAGTGGTCCAGTTCCTCTCATAGGGAGGCGGAAATGATGTTTTAACCTCCCTCGCGCAATGTGTTCGGGTAAGGGGTTAGGTCATCATTTCCCGCCCCTTATGAGAGGAACTGGACCACTGTACCAGGCAGGGAACAGGAGATGATAATGATCTGTGTTCCTATTGGGATGTGAGCAATTTCCCTAACATATTCTCTAGGTTAGGAAAGACCTTTATTTTAAATTTAATTGATTTGCCTAATGGATATAAAGGCTGGATCAGATTCTCACATTCTCGTAAGAACCTGATCTAAGAAGTTGTGAATGTTGCAATTAAAATAGATATCACGTAATAACAATTGATCGTTGCCTGGTCGCGTGGCCCGTGCATTAGGGTGGGCAATTGAAAGCATGTGCGGGGCATCAATATGAATGAGATTTTTAATTTCACAAGGCCATGGGATTTTTATCCTCTCAAGTGCAGTGTGCTGCCCAATGAACCTTTAAAGTGCATCGGACGGTAGCCACTGCACTTGGGAGGGTAAAAATCAAAGTCTCAAGTGTAGTGCATCATCTGATGCACTTTAAAGGTGCACTGGCAGGGCATCGCACTTGAGAGGATAAAAATTCAGGGCCAAGTCCATGCAACCAAGCAAAACTCTGTTATCCTCACAGGAACAAACCCACTCATATCATTGTACAAGAGGCTGAGCAGACAGACATTGTACATTGGCTTTGCCAATGTTGACAATAGTGTCTTTCCTATTCTTCACTATATATATTGTATTTCTATATCTACTCCGGAGTTTCCTAAATTAGAGAGATCTCCAGTAATCTTTTTCATTCTATATAAACCCAACTACTCCTCAATTGAGAGTGTGGATTAATTCCCAAGTTAACATGGTATCAGGCATGGTTTTCTTACCAAAAAACAAAAAAAAGTATTAAGCATGATTTCAAATATTAGTATCAGATCAGCCGGTATTGATAATCGATTGATACTATATTAATGTAAAAGTTTGTGATAAGAGCAAAATCGTCCAAAAATCAGAAGCAATCGATTTCTATTTGTATCAATATCGATATTGACTAATATTGAGTTTGAGACCGACATCAATACCGATACCAATATCAATACCGATTTTTAAAAACATGATCCCAAGCCGAGCCCTTCTCCCATTGTCTGGACTTTGGATTCTCCTTCATGCCCATTATTGCTCATGTTTTGCTTATGCATTTAGAGGAAAATTATCTCCTCCAGTCCCCTAGTGACTATAATAAGAGGTGGGGGGGGGGGGGAGGGGTGGACCCCAACCAGGTAGAGTGTTTGGACAGGAATAGGGTGGTCATTGCAACCCCCCCCCTATTATAGGCATTGGGGGAACTGGGCCGGGCAGGGAAGTGTAGGGGACAAAGATCCTGCATATAGAAGGCTTAAGAAAGCACATACCAGTAGGCTTACAAATAGGGGTGTAAATGAATAGCCGAAATCCATTTTCGAATCTGTGTCCGTATCCGTTTAGCACTATTTGAATCCATCCGAAAGCTAAACGGATGCGGATATGGATAGGCTATAGCTATCCGAAAAGCTGTATTTACATGTAAACGGATAAAATATCCGATCTGTATCCGTGTCCGTATCCGTTTAGCACAATCCGAATCCGTCCGAAAGCTAATTGGATGCGGATGCGGATATAGCACTATTCGAGCCGAATCCGATCCGTTTACATCCCTACTTACAAATACAATCTGGATCGATTTGTACCAGTTTCTTTTTTGGTAAAAATTTGTACCAGTTTGAATCGGATAGACCTTTGTCTTCCTCAAAAAATTGATTTTTTTTTTTACATTTTTATCCTTGGTCCGTACCAATCCACAGCAATAGGTAGAATTTGGTAATTTCAACTTTCAAGAGTCTTCAAGCGGGGCAGTTCTGTCATTCTAGTCAAAGAACGTATATCAGGAGAAGTGGAGAACACATCCAGAAGCATAAACGAAAAATGGAGCTACCTATCCACTCTTCTTGTTTCGTGAAAAGACACACACCATCTCTTCTCCGTCCGCGTCTGCAATTCCCCACCCAAATCAGTCTTACAGTGAGGGTTGAATCATCAGCACAAGATGAGAGTACAAATGAAGGAATTGAAGAGAGTTCCTTTTTGGCTCCTCCCAAGAAATCAACTGAAGCAGGACTTGGCTTCGGCTCTTCTTCTCCTTCTAATGGTAAACTCAGAGAAAAAGAGGGTACTGTAAGTAATAAAAGGAAGGGTAAGAGAAATAGTGAGAGGGCTTCTTCTATAATTCGTCTATCCCCAGTAGAGAAACCCGCTTTTCTCTCCCAGCAGCAGGGAGAATCTCAGTCCGAGGAGCAGAACAGGAACGAGAGCGCTTTTCTACTCACTTGGTTGGGTCTCGGTTCCCTTTTCCTCGTCGAGGGTATTCTTCTTGCAGCATCTGGTACGATTGTTAATTTATTTTCCTTATTTCCACTTAGGGTTTTTATTTATATCATATTTTGCGATTTACTATCTCTAATCTCTGTTTTGGGGATTATTGTTGTTGTTAAACACAAGATATAAAACACTACGCTTCAATTTTTTACATTCTACTGCACAATCACCATTCTGAATAGATAAATGATAATTTGGTAGGAATTGGATTTTGAAGCAAAGAGGTATTAGTGAATGGGAGAAGAGGATAATAGGTGTTTAGGAGTTAAAGGTATTGTTGAGCATCTTCGTAATGAATTAGCTGATCGCATGAGGTGTCTCGAATTGGAGAAATAAGTTGAATTTTAGGGAAAGTTAGCATTGATGTCAATGAGAATGGAAACCTTCTCTTTTGAAATATGAAGGATAGGCTTAGGTTACTGTTTAGCATACTCGAAATGGAAGAGTGTATATCTCTGTCTCTAGGACAAAGAATCACTCAATGACCAGATTGTGGTGGTGGTTCAAGGTTTTGCAACCATATCTACTGCGTAAAGGCATTAGAATGGCTCACAGAGTCGAGCATATTGTAAGAAAGTAATTAATGTAGTCCTAGATAGGTAGGAGACCTACTAGGAGCCAAACAACCGGATCAAATAACAAAAGGGGTTGCTGGTTCGAATGGACAACACTAGGATTTAGGTCAATTCCTAGGGTTTGGGTTGGATATTGGGAAAGGGGTTTATAGGGTATTAATGGGCAGGTCTAGGGGGTCAATATGGTATAAAAAGGTTAGGGTTTGGATGAGTTTTGAAATTCTGCAATTCTGGACAGAATTGAGTTGCAAGTTTTGGGCTTTAATGGAGTTAGGGTTTATGGGATTCAAACCAAAAATAAAGGGGATCAATTGGGGGAAAGGATTAGAGGATTAGAGGATTAGAAGAAGAATTTTGGCGTCAAACTTACTGGAGATTCCACTGGCAGCAAGCTTCGACAGTTGTGAAGGATAAAGCCACCTTCGAATTTGAAGAAGATCATCCCAGCCGTCACGGCGTAAGAAGTCAACTGGATTCCACCAGTCCCTTTCCACCTTGATAGAACCACAAGGATGCACACTCACAAGGAGCACAGGAGCAGCAACAATGGCAGCCAACAAGCAAAAGCTTTTTTCATTAATCAAATTCGTGTACAATGCTGGCCTCCCTTACAAACTTATATAGAAGACTCAAAAATAAACTTAGACACTAAAAAGGAATGGCCTAATCCTATCCCTAACCTATTAGATAATTGAAATTGACTAGGAAACTAAAATACTAAAGGAAATAGATTCAAAACATGGCTGGACTTATAGAGTCCTAATCCAGCCCAACTTACATCACATGACTACTTAAGTTGTCACATGACCACTTAACCAAGTCACATGATCACTTAAATTGAATCAATTGGATGCAACCAATTTGAACTGGTTCAATTAGAAAACATAAAAATAAACTAAGTATTGGGCTAATCCCGTATGCAGCCTATGTACCCCTAGTTTAGGCTCATTAAAGTGATCTAATACATAGAAAACCCTTGGGAACAAAAGCCCAACATGTATATAACCCAACCCTAGGCCTATTTCTAAAGAAATAAGCCAATATCTATGATGAACTGGCATCAGTACTGCTTGGGCTGTAAATGAAATAATTGTTCCAGGTTATTTTAATGATCAAATATTGTAGTAGAGTCCAAGTAATTATGGACTTACCGATCCAAAAGATCTCTTTGTGTCCATGGTTTCACCTTAAGAGCCAAAACCGTAGATAGCTGTCCAATAGGATAAAAGGGAAGGGGGGGGGGGGGAAGACAACTCAATTAAGATCAATGAAATATCTTAATGTGTTGTGTATTTTTTTCTCTCCCTCCGTTTCAAAAAGGTGATATGTGCCCAATTAGCAATTGTGTATAAATATGCACTTAATCTATAGCTGTCCAATAGGGTAAAAAGGGGGAAGGGGGGGGGGGGAGAGACAACTCAGTTAAGATCAGTTAGGAATTAGGGAATTTGTCAAACTGGATGTTAGTATGGGTAGGGATAGAATTTACATGAATCTCAATAGCCACACCAGTGATGCAGCTCCAAGTAGGAAGAAGAAGAAGAAGAAGCCCTGAACTTAGGGCTTGATTAGGGAGCCATAGATTAGGATTATTATTTTCCATACGTAGTTTATTTTCCTGTTTTTAGATTGAACCGGTTTAGAATTGGTTGCACCCAATTGGTTCAATTGGTCTAATTTAAGTGAAGTGTTCCTATTGGTTAATCGGTCCTTATATCCTATTGGCTAGTATGGAATCTTCTTTTAAATTAGTTGTTTTAAGTTAGATGTCATTTAACTTAAGTTAGTAGGGTTAAATAGGTCTTTTACTATTTTAAGTTATTAGTTTTAGTTTAAATTACTTCCCTTCCACGATTTTTGAAGGAGAAGACTTTAATTTGTATTAGGACTTGGCATAAAGCCATATTATAAATATATTAAATCGTGGGAGGCTCCCCCACATTGAATTTGAATTAAAAAGACTATTACTACTGGCCAATTGCTGCTACTGCTGCTGTTCCTACTCTTTTGTGAGTGCATCCTTGTGGATTTCAAGGTGGATAGGGTGGATGGATTCCTGCGACTCCTTGCATCGAGAAGATCGGGAGGTTCCTTCAATTATCAAGCTGCTGCCGGTGGATTCTTGCTATAAGTTTGAAGCTTAAATTCTATTTTTCCATTCATCCTCCCTCCCAATCATTCCCCTTTTTATTTTATTTGAATCCCATCAAAACCCTAAGCCTCCATTATCCCATTGATTCCTTTAAACCCTAGATCATCTAGGTTACATTAAACCTTCATCCATTATCAGAATTCAATCAGATTCAGACCACAGCCCCTTCATACCACTACCTATACTCAGACCCCAAGCTGCTGCCTTATTTGTCTCTCAAACCCTAAAATTCCCCAACTCTATTAAACCCCAAAACCCTAAAATTTCAGAATCAGTACTTCCAACCGTAAAAAACCTCTCATACTTGGATCGAACCTTTGCCTCCCTACCTAGAAAATTCGATCCTAACCCTAGCCCTAAACTCCCATTAAAAACCCTAATTTCAACCTAAGTCCTAAATCCCAAAACCTAAACCCTAACCCTAGAGTTTTAGAATTTTAATT
Source organism: Telopea speciosissima (assembly GCF_018873765.1). Classification (NCBI taxonomy): domain Eukaryota; kingdom Viridiplantae; phylum Streptophyta; class Magnoliopsida; order Proteales; family Proteaceae; genus Telopea; species Telopea speciosissima. Next base: position 73,004,398 of record NC_057916.1, on the reverse strand, counting down.
TCTGTTTAAACCTATTCGAGCTAGGGTTTTATTTAGTAATGATATGCAGGTCAAAAGGTAGCTAATGGAATAGGTTTTGAATAAGTTTAAACAGAAATTAAAATTCTGAAACTCTAGGGTTAGGGTTTAGGTTTTGGGATTTAGGACTTAGGTTGAAATTAGGGTTTTTAATGGGAGTTTAGGGCTAGGGTTAGGATAGAATTTTCCAGGTAGTGAGGGAAAGGTTTGATCCAAGTATGAGAGGTTTTTGATGGTTGGAAGTATTGATTCTGGAATATTAGGGTTTTGGGGTTTAATGGAGTTAGGGAATTTTAGGGTTTGAGAGACAAATAAGGCAGCAGCTTATGGTCGAGTATAGGTAGTGGTATGAAGGGGCTGTGGTCTGAATCTGATTGAAGTCTGATAATGGATGAAGGTTTAATGTAACCTAGATGATCTAGGGTTTAAAGGAATCGATGGGATAATGGAGGCTTAGGGTTTTGATGGGATTCAAATAAAATAAAAAGGGGAATGATTGGGAGGGAGGATGAATGGAAAAATAGAATTTAAGCTTCAAACTTACAGCAGGAATCCACCGGCAACAGCTTGATAATTGAAGGAACCTCCCGTTCTTCTCGATGCAAGGAGTCGCAGGAATCCACCCATCCTATCCACCTTGAAATCCACAAGGATGCACTCACAAAGGAGTAGGAACAGCAGCAGCAGCAATCGGCCAGCAGTAACAGTCTTTTTAATTCAAATTCAATGTGGGGGAGCCTCCCACTATTTAATATATTTATAATATGGCTTTATGCCAAGTCCTAATACAAATTAAAGCCTTCTCCTTCAAAAATCGTGGAAGGGAAGTAATTTAAACTAAAACTAATAACTTAAAATAGTAAAAGACCTATTTAACCCTACTAACTTAAGTTAAAAGACATCTAAGTTAAAACAACTAATTTATAAAGAAGATTCCATACTAGCCAATAGGATATAAGGACCTATTAACCAATAGGAACACTTCACTTAAATTAGATCAATTGAACCAATTGGATACAACCAATTCTAAACCGGTTCAATCTAAAAACAGGAAAATAAACTAAGTATGGAAATCCTAATTTATGGCTCCCTAATCAAGCCCTAAGTTCAGGGCTTCTTCTTCTTCTTCTTCTTCTTCCTACTTGGAGCTGCATCAACTAGCCATGTTTGAGGGAGCCCCTCAAACCGCTATTTATTCATGTAGGGTGGCTGACCAGCAACCTGCTAAAGAGAGGATGCATATCAATACATGCACATGTATGGTCTTCGCTGGTTTATCTCTCTCAGATGTTATCTTTCAGTTTCTATCTAGATGTCACAGAACAAGATGGAGATTAATAAGATTCCTCAAATTCATTCAGTGAAGCCCTCTTTTCAAAGATGTTTATTTCCCTGCTACATTCTTGAGGTTATATTGTCTTATTTGTTGGTGTGATATGAACCTCAAATTAAAGGTCTAAGTTGAGATCTGAATCCTAGGCAGTAAAATCCAGCACTTTACCTCTCTATTCTCTATTTTTTTCAATTATTTTCTGTACTTCTGGTTTTTATGGCTTTATTAATCTCGAGATCCATGATCCACAATTATTCCCTCACTAGAGCTATTTTATTCTGAACATTTGATTCTGACTTAGAAAAGTGAACCATAGGATCAACCCCTTGAATCCCAGTCTCCGTATAAAGCCCATCATTGCTAATCCTAGCATCCATGACTACGACCATATTCTGGTTGGGATCTATGCTTCCTTTCACCTTGATCTTCTTTATCACTTGAGCAAAGATTCGGGATTTCACCCACACTCACTACTGCAACAACTGTCAGTACTAATTACTAAATATATTGAGTGGAACGCGAAATTATATATTAATCAAATTCTGGGTCAAAACCAAGGCATATAAAATTCGCATTGTCCTCACCAAAGGCAAAATGTTAGTGGTACTACTATCCTTTCTGAACATGATTTCCAGACAGGTATTGTCTGAATCTGTTGATTGTTCTATGTCAAACTAAACCAACTTCAGAAATGACTCTCATGTTATCCCTTTAGCAAAAAAATCATAAATAACCCTTTGAAGAAGACTAAAATGAGAACGTTAACCAAGGAACAGAAATTCAATAATCCTTGTGTTTACACTTGTGAAATAACCTAAAAAGGAATGCACAACCACCAAAATCCCTCACTGACCTTGTTCTACATCAAGTGCAGATTTATCACCAAACTAGGCTTCTTTGCTTAGGAATAAGTCTAGGGTTGGGTTATATACATGTTGGGCCTTTGAACCCATGGGTTTTCTATATAATAGACCACTTTTATGGGCCTAAAATATGGGTAATTAAGTTGCATACGGGATTAGTTGTTTTAGTTCCATTCTTAGTTTTATTTTGGTGTTCTTGTTCATAAATTGAACCGGTTCAACTAATGGTTCAATTTAAGTGATTTTAGTAGTTTTCTTTGAAGTATTTAAGTTGGATTGGATTATGACTCTTTTGAGTATTTTAGTTTCCTAGTCAATTTAAGTTATCTAATAGGTTAATGATTGGGTTAGGCACTTAGGCCTTTCTTTTTAGTGTAAGAGTCTATTTTTGAGTCCTTTATATAAGGTTGTAAGGGGGGCAAACATTGTTGACGAATTTTGATATTAATGAAAAGCTTTTGTTGCTCTTCTTCTCCATTGAAGATTTGTCTTGTGTTTGATCCAGGTTGGTGGGATCAGTGTTTGATACGATTGACACTTTGCGGTGGGAAGCCCGGGTGGTTCGTTGGTGGGCTTGGTGTTTGATCCAATCGACACCTTGAGCTGTGAAGCCCAGGTGGTTCTTTTGAAGCTCTCCTTGAATTTCAAAATCAAGACTCAAGAATTATTCAAGATCCTCTAACCAACTGAGCTGCCCTTGCAACAACAGTAAGTTTGAATCATCCCATCAATACCCATTCTTCTCCTAAACCACCCCAAAACCCTAATTTTCCCACCCATCTCCCAAAATTCTTAACAAACCATTCAGCTAACAACACCTTCACATAATTGGATCGAGTATTCTCCTGCCCATTTGGCATACTCAAACCAAGCTGTTTTCCCATTACCCCATTCAAACCACAACATTCCACCTATTTCTGGAGATCATCCCATTACCCAAATTCTTTACAGACCAATCCAACCATAAAAAACTCACCATACCTAAATCTGGGAGAAAGATTTGATATTATGGATACTTAGAGGGGGGAGGGGATGATATTCACTTAAAAAAAAAAAAATTTAAGTGTTATATTATTATTGACTTTAGTCTTACCACTGAATCATCTGATTTTCGTCAAGCTTACGGAGAACCAAAAAATTGGTTGTAGTCACACAAATCACACACCCAACGCAATGTTTCTTTTGGTAATCACACAAACCATGGGTGCGTTAATCCAATGGTTAATCGACTTTTGAGATCTGAAATGACGGGAACATATACAATGCACATCATATTCACACACCCAATATGGAACTAAATCCAAGCACTCAAGCACCCAGCTATCATTATACCGTTTTACATCCATTTATTATGCTTTATATTTTAAAACAATAATTTTCATGCACCGTCTGCATAGAGTACTGTTGTGCCCAGCCAAAATGACCAAAACCCCTGCCTCACTCTAAATACACGCTCTCCTCGACGGAAACACTTTAGGCTTGCATTATTGCATAGGAGACCATAACGCCAGTTGAACTTATCGCCGCTAGCTTCCACTTTCTACGGCCATTGTCTTTGCCATGTCTCTGATCTCCGAGGCTTCTGATTACTTCTTAAACGCAGTTTGGCCTACTCGCATGCTATCGATCTTCCTGGTGTTGGCCACCGCCATAACAATAAGACGGTGGTGGCGTTGGTCGAGGAGGGAGAGACCGCCACTTCCTCCGGGGCCACGAGGCCTGCCGATTGTGGGCAACCTCCCCTTCCTCGATACCGAGCTCCACCTTAGTTTCGCCAAGTTTGCTGAGACCTATGGTCCCATCATGAAACTCCGACTAGGCAGCAAGCTCTGCATTGTGGTGACGTCGCCGTCACTGGCAAAGGAGATCTTCAAAGATCACGACACCGTATTTGCCAACCACCACATGATAGCAGCTGGGGATTTTATCACTTACATGGGTATTGACATGGTCTGGTCACCATATGGTTACCATTGGCGGATGCTCCGTAAAATGTGCGTCTCGAAGATGCTAAATCACAAGAAGCTCGAAGCTCTGTATTGCTTCCGGCGGAGAGAGGTCCGCCACATGGTGAGCCAACTCTATTCCAAGGCCGGCTCTCCGGTGGACGTTAGGGAGGAAATGTTCCTCACAGCATTCAACATCATAACCAACATGTTATGGGGTGATACACTAGAAAAGGAGGAGGAGTGGCGCACCACCGTCGAGGTTCGGCGAGTAATGGATAGAGTTTTAATGCTTTTTGGAAAGCCCAATATTTCGGATTTATTTCCGGCGCTAGCGTGGCTTGATATCCAAGGTATTGGGCGGCGGATGAAGAAGGAGATTTCGTGGTTGGATCGGATGTTGGATTCCGTCATTGAAGAACGACTAAAAAGAGATCGAGAAAGAGAAAGAGGGAGCCTGCGACGAGAAGGGAATGTGGATGACAAACAAGCCAAGGATCTCCTGCAGGTCTTACTACAGCAGCTCAATCTCAATCTCAAGACAAAGGAAGGAGTCCCTAATAATACGACACCTATCCTTACCATCTCCCACATCAAGGCCTTGTTCTTGGTAATGTTACTGGTTTTTTTTTTTTTTTTAGCTTTTTTTGAGCTTTCCGTGCTTCTTTGCAATTTTTATCCTCCCAAGTGTGGTGCTTTTAAAATACCCTCTATTGTCCGCTGCCCATCCTACTGCTGTGCTTCCTCATCGAGGCAGGCGTGCAATGACTGTCATATCCCACTTGGGCAGAGTGCTCTTGCAATGGGTAGGATGGTCATTACACGCTGCCTGTGTGAGGAAGCACGATCCTGCAGCCTGCAATACAAGATCCAAATTGGCACCTGCATCAAATTTTTGTCTTTAAAAGTGTATAGAACAGTGCACTACACTTGAGAGGATGAAAATCCGTAACAAGTTGTGATTGACTTACTGACTGGCCGGCCTGGGTGGGCTAGACTTATGTAAATGACTGTATTTAAATGGCCCAGGTTACAATAGTTTTAAGATAAACTGCCAGAAATATTCAAGGTAATACTAATTAGGTGTTGGCACCAATTACTTGTAAATAATTCATATTCTACGCCCCCCTCTCGAAGAGAACACCAATAGCTTGTTTTTGAACTCTGATGGTTTTGCCTAGATCCTGGATATGGCTTGGACTGAGCTTTTCAGCCCGCAAGGTGAGATTGGGTTGGAATTTTAAGTTCGACGTCTGATCGAGTCAGAGGTGGGTTGCCTTTCTCGTACGTTCACGTACGAGAATATGAACCCAACTCGCCAATCAAGTTGGGCTTGAGCTAAAGCTATAGGTGAACCAGATCCAGTTCAGTTCGATCTGATTTTAAATAACTACACATTAAGGGGAAATGGTTTTTGTAGGAAGCGTGGCCCCAACGCCCAAACACAGAGGAGGCGAAATGAGTGCCCCGCCCCATGAAAAACAGAAATGGCCACCTTATTGATATTTCCTTGCGCGTTCCCATTGCCCCCCCTCCCCCTCCAGGCCATGTTCCCTCACAAAAAACCTCCTATATTAATTATTTCACATTACCATTACAGCTTTATGCTTTCAGAATTATTTTTAAGAATGATTGATGTTTGATGAAGTATATTTTTTTTAAGTTCATAAAAAATTAAAAATGAAAAAAAAAAAAAAAAAAAAAAAAAAAAAAGAGAAAAAAAGAAGAAGATCAGCTAGGGTCAATCAGGCCAGCTCAACCATTACAAAAATTAAGGTCAACCTGACTCGGCCCAGCCTGAACAGGGTCAATCAGGCAGAACTGGATTGAGAAATCTCAGCCCAACTTCAGGGCCAAGTTGAGCTTGGGCTGAGCTAAGGAGACTCAAGGTTGAGCTGAGTTTTTAAAAAACATAGCCCTATTTCACCCCTAATTTCACTAATAGATTACTTAAGTTGTGTGTGTGTGTGTGTGTGTGTGTGTGATATCTAATGCTGTTCTCACTACAAATACATCAATGGTGACTGGTGAGTGATGAAATGGGCACTTGCCCGATTCACTAAATTTTATATATTTATAGGACATGATGATGGCTGGGACTGAAACAACATCGAGCACAGTGGAGTGGGCAATGGCTGAGCTATTGAAACAACCACATATAATGAAGAAAGCTCAAGAAGAGCTAGAAGAGGTAGTGGGGTTGAACAATATGGTGGAAGAGTCTCATTTGCCTAAGTTGCATTACTTGCATGGAGTGGTGAAGGAAGTCCTACGTCTGCACCCACCTGGTCCTTTCTTGATTCCTCGATGCCCAAGTGAATCCTGCACCATAGGTGGCTTTATGATTCCAAAGGGTTCCAAAGTTATAGTGAATGCATGGGCTATACAGAGGGATCCTATGTCTTGGGACAACCCCTTGGAGTTCCAGCCGGAGAGGTTCTTGAGATCAGGTGGTGATGAATTTGATTTTAGTGGCAATGATTTTCGATACATTCCATTTGGATCAGGAAGAAGGGTTTGTGTAGGAATCCCAATGGCAGAAAGAATGGTACCATACCTATTGGCATCAGTTTTGCAGTCATTCCAGTGGAAATTGCCAAATGGTGTGGAACTTGATATGTCAGATAAGTTTGGTTTCGAATTAAAGAAGGCAACACCCCTTTTCGTGATCCCATCACCTAGGTTATCTGACCTCACACTCTACAATTGAAATCCTAATTGTGTAATCTATGAATGCATCTTGGTCTCTTTAAGGTAGAACTTTTCAATGTTGTAAGGTTGAGATAATTGATGCAACAACAATAATTCTTAAAGCCTGCAGCTATATTGTTAGAATGGGTGTGGGAGTTTATTAAATTTCTATTGATCATCGATTAATTTTGTGCACATTTCTGTCCTTGTTGATGCTCTCTTTGGCATATATAATTTATATTTATATTTATGACCTATTTATGAATAATTAATTATGATAATGGCTTATGGGATATAAACAATCGTCGTTTGGTTACTAATAGACTTAATTGATTATATAATAAAAAATATGTTTGGCATGTGGGCAAGAGATCACTACCTGGGCCTCTAGAACTTGCACATGCACGCTGGCCAATGGGAGCATAACATGCAAGCATTGCCTTGGGAGGGATCTGGGGTAGCGCGTGCGTTATTTTCACGTGCTTTTGTTTGTAGGCGTAGGAGCCATGTGGGTCACACGACCAAGTAGCGCTTTTTTCTCCATATTACACATCACAAAAGCTTTCCTTTTAGATTATATAATATATATAGTAGTATATATATATATATGTTAAAATATTATATTATATAGTACATATTATATAATATAATATTATATCATATAAGTGTTGATGTTCACTATGGGGAGCGTAGGCATGGGGTCCTATAACATAATATTATATAATATAAGTGTTGATGTTCATTATGGGGGAGCGTAGCCCTTATGCGTGCATGGGGGCCAATGATAGCATGTGCATTGGCATCATGGGGGTGGCATTTCCATTTTTCATGGGAACAGGGCGGTCATTTTGCCCCCCTGTGTGTCTGGGTACGGGCGATACACTCCCCAATGAACTTTTCTCCGTTGTATAATGTGATATCTATTAAGAGAGACAAACAGAGTGGGGGGTGGGGGTGGGGGGTGGGGGGTGGGGGGTTGGAGGGAGAGAGAGAGAGAGAGGACAAAAGAGAGGTTTTATTCAAAATTTAATATATTTTATTATTTTACCCCCATTTAAGTAGCAATTATGCACATGTTCGTTAATGGTACCCGCATAAATAAATATTAATAGTTTATAGTGATAAATCATAAAACAAATCTTGAGATGTTTATGAAATTATGCTTATATTGATTTATTTTTAATGATAAATAAAGGTTATAAATAATACCAAACACATCTGGTTATGTGTCAGATAAGCATAAATTTAAGCAATACCAAAATAGCGTTAAATTTAAAAATGACATTCAAGAAAGCTGACAATACTAGAGCTTCTTCTTTGTTTCTTTCTCAGACAAGATTGCAATATTGTTTGAAGGGTCCTCCTACATGTCACTATGGAAAGTGAAGGAGATCACTTCACTATATTTTTATGTACCCTCATGAATCATTTTGGTGAGTGGAGATAAAAAGGTTATATTTGTAAATTGACCCCTAATAGAATCTTATAGGGAGAGAACTCTACGGTTCTCTCTCATGTACTTTCTCCCCGTAGCTACAGATCCGGCTCCTGTCTTGCAGTGGTCGGGAGTTGGAGCGTCCAGCCCAGCAAAACCACCTAAAAACAAGGGGTGGGGTGGTCATTTCACATGTGGGGCCCAGGTGTGACCCACCTGTGAAATGACCACCCCACCCCTGGTTTTGGTGTCGTTTAGCTGGGCTGGACGTTCCAACTCCCGCCACTGCAAGACAGGAGCCAAATTCCGTAGCCACACCCTTTCCCTTTGTCCCTCCACCCTCCGCATCTCACTCCCCTCCCCGTATATCTTCGTATCCAGATCGTCTACGGCCTGCCTGCCAGTAGCGGCCAGAGCGGCACACCGATGAGGCATGGCGCAATGACCGCCTTACCCCTGCCCGAGCGTCTTGCTCGAATGGGGTAAGGCGGTCATTACGCCTCGCCTCATTAGTGTGCTGCTATGGCCGCTACGGGCAGCAGGCCGTAGACGATCACGATCCTATATCTTCTCCCCCCTGCAACTCCTCCTCGACCCCTCTATAACTCCCCCTTACAAACTGAATCTTCAGTCCAACCCTCTCTACCCCAAAAATCTGGCTAAGTACGAGTTGGGCAGTGGAGGCGAGTTCCAGATATCAGGCAATACACATCTGGTTTGCATACTGAGACAACCATCTTGCCACTACCACCAGAGAGGGGCATGCCTTCTTTGATTTGAATGGGAATCAAGGCAGTCAAACAGTTTAAATAGAATATATATCATGTTTAACAGAGTTTTTGTTGCTGAGAAGAGGAAAGAAAAATTGTTTCTGAGTTCATTCAAGTGCAATCATTAACAGAATGAGAATAGATTTCTTTTAACAAAAGCTTGAAATGGCAATAACCATAGTTGATGACCATAACAAACCACCTCTCATCTTTGAATTGTTCTCCTCTCAGGTTCTCTGCCCAGTTAGGTTCGTAGGTTCCTCTCATAGGGAAGGCAGAAATGACGACCTCACCCCACCCGGTCAGTGTGTTCAGGCAGGGAGTGAGGTCGTCATTTCCGACCCCCTATGAGAGGAGTAAAGTCCCTCATCTTTCCATTTATAGGGTGGTAGAGCTTCCAAGGGAACCCCATCCCACTACATTCTCAGATGTCACTATAAAACTGAGCAAAAAGGTTCACGTACAAAGTTGACAACCCATCACATATGAACAAGGAACAATTTGGATCCTCTACTGCCGAGCTGCCTGGTAGGATTGTGCTGTTCAGACATGGCGAGATGTGCAATGACCACCTTACCCTTCCCCGAACGCCTTACCCAAGTGGAGGTAAGGCAGTCATTGCACGCTTCACCATGTCTGTGCACAGCACGGTCCTACCGAGCAACTCGACAGTAGAAGATCTGGATCCAATGGACTCTGTTCTTTGTCCCAACTATGAGAGAGAGAGAGAGAGAGAGAGAGAGAGAGAGAGAGAGAGAGAACAAAGGGGGCGGGGTTGCAGAGTGGGGGAAGGGGTTGCCAATCACTTGCCGTAGGGAGAGAGAGGGAGAGGGAAGAGAACCGTAGCTAGGGATTAAAGTAGAAATTTGGTAAAGTATTATTAGTTGTGAAATTACTATTTAAACCCTTCCCATGTTGAATAACATGAGTGAAAATTTGGGGTAGGAAAGTCATAGTGAAGTGAATTGTTTCACTAGGCGTCGTAACATGGAAGAAAACCCTTGTTGATGAATGGATTTTTTTCACTCATTAAATGATGAGGGTCGTATTGCTTTTATAATTATGTGATCTTAACAATGAATGAATATTCACCATGGGTGGAAAAAAAATTCTCCCTGAAAGTTTGCTGGAAATATGGAACTTTTGAAAAACTATTGAAAAAATGAGACGACCAAAAATAGAAAAATAAGTGCCAATGGATTATATGATTACCACATCAAGTTGTTACATGACAAAAGAGAGCCAATGTCTTACCAATAAAAAATAGAGAGCCAATGAGGAAAGTCTTATTATTATTATTATTTTTAGACTGATTGTCACTGCCTTTAATCAACCACGTGGGAAATGGGACTTTATGGTTGACACCATTTTCCACGGGCGCTATCTATTATGTAAGAGAAAGACTTCTCCTCTTCTTACTTCTTCTAATCAACAATAATAGACTTAGAAAACATAGACTAATAAAGACCTTTAGATAAAACTGATCATCAGTTAGTCTTCATAATTGACAACCGATCGATAAGTAGTACCAGCCTTCCACCCTGCCGGAATGGCGTTGTTTACCACAAGTGTCTTGCCGGATTCAAGCGAAGTCAACCTGAGAGAGAAAGGAGCTTGCAATTCAGAGCCATAGTTAAGCTTCCACACTGCACCCCACGACTCCTGCATGCAGAGCCATGTATCTGAGTCCAGAGCTTGCCTGAGATCTACACCACTGAGATCACCATCGCCGTCCTCGAATTCTATCACCGCCGCAAAGTACTCGGAGTTGGACCCAGAATCAACATGGAAGGCAAGCTTTACTCCTCCATAGTTGCACTCCACTCTGCAATCATATGTAACATATATACTTAACTCCTTTACTAATTAATTAGTATCCCATAATCTAATCGAGTCCAAATCCGGATCCTCCCCATGTGGGTTGGCACCCCACGTTGGTAGAGGATCCGAAATCTTTGTACAAAAGGGTTTACTTGAAATACCCATTGCACCTAATGTGGTAATCATGTAATTATTAATTTTTTTTAATGTTGTGTTTGGTATGTATTCTTGAATGTATTCTAAGTCGATTTTGCATTTTCGAACCATAAAAACAACTATTTTTAGCCCACCTTTGATATTGAATCTGCAATTTTCCAGCTTTGCGTAGTTGACTAGCTTGGCCAGACTTCGCCATGGCTCCAAATGAAGTCCCACTCATATCAAAGTGAACTGACTCTGATACACAACCCGGGCACTCATCGGTAACCACGACGGTCACCGGATTCCCTGAACATGCACCATTCTCTGTGCATTTAACCTGAAATGGTAGTGTACAGAGACAGAGAGAGAGAGAGAGGCCAGATTAGTTCTTTAATTCAATAATAGGTTACATGCATGAAACCCAACTCAGTAACCCTTAATTCTACTATTATCATACATAATGTAATCACCTGGTAGCAAGTCCCACAACCTTTGCCTGATTTATATAGAGAAGAGCCTCCAGCTGATACCAAGGAAGAAAAAGGAGATTGCTCTACAGAGGTTCCATACCCACAAGCACCACCTGCATGCACAGTAAGTTTATATTAATTAGCTCTAATTAGTGTCTTATAAAATGATAGAAATTAGAAGAAGAAGAAGAGATCCTTATAAGTAGGCACAGTGATCTCACTCCATTACCATCACTTCCAGGACCAGTTGGACTTCCATACCAAGTTGCTCCAGCAGGTGACCAATCAGACTCAGTCTTAGATGTATTATAACTTGAGAGTACTTTTGGATTAAAGCAAGAACAGTAATCTAGGAGAGAGAATATAGTAAAGAGAGCAAAGATGAAGCAGAAAGAGGAAGCTTGAAGAAGTGTAGAAGCCATGGCCACTAATGGAGATCAGCTAGGTATCAAAGCTATAGTATTATTAGCTCACTTGCCTTGGTTGAAAAGAGAGAAGCTAACTGGTTTTTATAGAGGACGAAAAGTCATTGAAGTTTGCAGCTCAATCAAATAAAGTAATATAAAATTATAGAACAAATCTCATAAGATCTGAACCTTATACTCTACACTTGGGTTACATGAAAAGAAAATCTGAGTCAATTGTCTCACCTCACTACAAATTCACGATTCTGTCAATTATATCAAACTCACGTACGAATCATGGTTTGAGGTATCAGTATCATATCACTCGATATGATCGATTTTGCATGGTTTTGAGGGTGACTAATAGCGATACCTGACTGATATCATATTTGTGAAATGATATAGATAATAGGTAAAATAATAAATAAAAAAATCCATTTTTTAAGAATAAATAAGTGTAAACTTATTCGATACAGCCGATCTACCATACAGTATCTTATCAGTTCTGTAAGTGACAGATACCTAATCCGATACTGTGCACAAAACTCATCTCCCAATTGCATCATGCATTATCAATCATTTGTACTCATCAAACGGTAAAACATACATATTATCGGTTTGGGATCCTCTCCAATGAAGGTGAACACCAAATGAGGCATTCGACAACTGGACTGATTGTGCACGCATTGAGATACACACAGACACACATCATGACACACACTCCGCGCCCCTCATTGCAGTGCATCCGGATCCCACATTACCACTCTCGAAATATTTTCTTCATAGAAAGTGGAAACTACCCATGAGTAACGAGTCGAACTCGGCCGTGCTGAGTCAAGTGACGGGAACGTGCCAGTTGAGACGGTTAATCAGATAGTTATTCTCCATGGTGGGACCCATCAACTGAAATTTTTTTTTTTTATAACGGAAACTTATATATTATATTACCAGGATAGGCCCCAAATTGATTTCTTAATACTAACATTTAACCTGGACCCGCTTTTCAAGGGGGTTTTTGGTTTCATAGAGACAGGAATTTCGGCTAAATTCAGAGGGAAATCCTCAAATCATCCTCCAATGTTGCCGTTGATGGTGGTTATTGGCCGTTAAAATACTGGTAATTTTCATGTTATCTGACGGTTGAGATAGAGGATCATTTCCCAAGTACCAGTCCAAAATTAAAAAACAACGGCCCGTAATACTTGGCTGAGATTAGGGTTTTGAATGACGTTCCCGACGTATCTGAATATGATGTTTAGAAAATCTGGGGACATTTTCCCATAAAGTCCAAAACACAATGCACACAAAGACTTCTTCTCAAGGATTCGGGATCTTGTGGAAGTGCAAGTAATCTTATATGACAATACCCTCCTAATCAACCACACACCGTAATTATTGGTTACTAAAATCAACTAGTACCATGGTCAGGGTAAAAATGTAAAAGAAAAAATAACGAATTTTTGAAAAAAAACAATAGTAAATCCGTCCGATCCAAATTGATACGGGTCGAGATTGATACCAATTCCTAAATCCCTACCAATAACTCCTTTGATGGTAGGGAGTTATTGAGAGTATTATAAGGAATGGGCTTTTGACTTCACTGAGGTACACACAACTCCATCTAGTGTATACATAAGAGATTGTCAAGGGGTAGCCAGTAGACAATCCTTTGCTATTCTCCATTGCTGATGACAATCGTAAATGCAAGAGTACTATCGGAGAATACTGGAGTTAGATAACGCTGTCTGAAGGCATGACGATCCTAAAAGAGATAGGTGTTCCACCTCTAAAGTTTTATATTTGCTACCAGGTATAGATTTTCAACTTAAAAATCATCATTAGATTGGACCAATCTAGTATAAATAGATTAAAGGACTTGATTTAACATGTTTCATTTGATGCTTTTGGATCATATTTGAGGGGGTTTTTTCACTATTTTACGATGCTCCTTGTTTTCAAATAGTATTAACTGATAGCTTAAGAGATTAAAAGAGCCGGGCCAACATAGCATGTTCACGAAACATGATGGATGCATGGGTGGGTAATGGGTTGCTTCTCCACCTATTCATTCATGTCATTCTTTATTTTTCTAACGTTCCATAATGTATCCGATCTCTTACATTAATTGATCCAAACTAGGGGTGTCAATCAGTCGATTCGGTTTGGGTTCGGTTTGGTTTTTTCAGTTTCGATGTGGTTTTTAGGGAAATCAAAACCGAACCAATAAGGACATTTTGGTTTTGACTCGGTTTCGATTTTGATGCAGTTTGGTTTCGTATCGATTTCGATTTATGATGACGGGTTGATAGCGGTTTGGATTCGATTTGATACCAAATTTTTTTAAACAAGTTGGATTCGGTTTGTGCCTGTTTTCTTCTCTTTCTCTTTTCAACTACATAAAATATTTCATTAGCCCCACACTTAAAAAGGAGATCAATTGAAGAAGCATTATTACAAATCAATTTCCTTATTTGCATAACCTCATGCTCGTTGATTTGTAACAATTTCCCTTACAACCATAAATTTGCTCACTAATATTGAAATCAATTCAATTATTCATAATCTTATACTCATTATATTTTTATCGGTTTCATTCGGTTCAATTTTCAATTTGTTATCGATTAGTCTGGTATGGTCTAGTTTTCAGCCGGTCCCATAATACCCCAGTTCAAAACCAATCCAATAAAGATCGGTTCGATTTGGTCTCGGGTTTTTTCGATCGATTTCGATCAGTCTCAACATTTCGGGCTTGGTTTTGACACCCTTAATACAGACATTGAAGACGCTTCACTTGAAGACAGAGCAAAAATGGTGACATTAGGTGGAAGAATCCAAAACGTTCTTCTCGTCATCGGAGAAGGAGATCAGTGTCGTGGCGATGAATCAATCGGTTTCTTACGCGACACTTTGAAATTCTCGTCGAACGATCGAGCTCCAACGATCGTTCTATCGCTGAGATTGTGAACCAAAATAGCAAGCCCAAGTGCCCAACAGAGCTTCCGCTAACAAAATAGAGAAAAAGATTTAGGAAAAAAAACACAGTAACCTCCGCCCTTTCACAGTCGCTCTACTTCCTTTTTGGACCCAAAGTTGAACAATCAGAGTTCATGAAAAATGAAACTGATTGGAATTTTACAGACAAACCAAGAAAACAAAAGGGGGTAAAACAAAAAGAAATAATTACAAATCAGATTTTTGAGATGAAGAAAGAAAACTCTCAATCGTCAACGACAAAAACGATATATGTGGATTTATTTCTTTTCCTGCATTAACCGACTACTCTTAATTCGTCGTCTCCATATCCCTATCGATCGATGATGCTTATCTCCTGCAAATCTAAGGTTTCCTCTTCTCCTTTCTTCCCAGAAACAAACAAGAACAGCAGGTGGTGTGATCGGGATATCATCGAAGAACAACCACAGACGTGATGGTCAGATTTATCTGTTCGTCTTATGAGAAGTTCTTTTTTTTTTTGGTAGAAGTCTGATGAGAAATTCAGAACCCATAGATACGGGAAGCTGTCATTCTCAGTAGATGTAACTATGTCATGAATCCTTCGGCATTTAGTTTCTTAAGTCAAATTGGATTTGTCACACAACGGTCACGAATAAAGGTCCTAATTGATTTTCCTAAACAATATGTTTCAGATTAATATAGGATGCCTCTTCTATCGCGGGACATGTTAGATTCCATGCAAATAGCACATTTGATAATATGCTATCTTGGGGATACACCTACTTTGAGGGGCTATCGAGGGGCTATGGAATTCCTACTTGATAGGCCTCCTATGTTAAACCAAATCAGATTATCGAGGATCTCAATTCTAAATCTCGAATATACTTATTAAGTTAGTTTGTAGCGTACCCTAGTCGTATATGGTCTATTTCCCTATATAATGCATGCAATAGGTAGGTTGATGGGATAGAAAATAGTCACCCTTGACAGAATCGATATACTTCTCGCTTACGCGAGTCATCAGTACGTGATTCTTTTGATATATTTAGGGGATAAATCAGTCAACCTTAGAATGATCTAACTAGTGTCCTTTTTGAGTATCCAATGTACCCCACAGCACACTAGTGACCATCCTCGCTTATGATTCTAAATCTGTACAGTAAATATCAAGGGGTATGGCTTCGCCACTAATTACACATGACTATACATGGGGTCCAATGACTAACCACGGGACTAAATTTGTTCTCATGCTCAGTGTGTGTGCACGAAGGTGGTATAGGAAGTGCCGATCATCCGATCTCAGAGTACTTAGTATGATGTGCCCACCTCCCCAGGGGTAGAGGCACAACAAGGAGTACCTTCGTCGTTTGATTTCACTTTGAACACGATGCATGATGTAGTTAGTACAATTATGTTACAAGCAATGGGGGTTAACCAAACATGTTATCCTACTAACAAATGTCTAAGGGAGAATGTTCTTGCATTTAAAGAAAGCATTTAGTACTGAAAGCTTGACCATCCCCAACAGAGCCGCCAGTGTAGGTACCGCGGTCCGAATCTCTCCCACTTCCCCTCCTCTGGGTGAGGAAGAGACCGGGAATATCTTCTGAATCCCTGCCTATTGTCGATTGACGATGGATTTCTCTCCTTTGGCGTGAGGGTAAGGATCATGCTTTACATATCAAAATAAATGAAGTCACTACCTAGGATTCGGGCCTAGGACCCAATGGGTGTAGCCCTATCTTGTAGGAAGGGCCACGAGATTCCATATGGTCTGGTTAAAGAAATGGTAAGGGGTCAGGTTATAAGGATGGGAAGGTATTAGCATCCCACCTTGCCTGGTTAATCCGGTCTTTCTATTGTAGATGCTAGATATTGAATATTTTCTCTATACAATATACTTATATAACTATGTACGACGAATAGAAAAATTACCAAAATCACATGACATGTTGTTTATCAAGATTTATTTACACAAATATGAAAGGGGAAAGGTTTTGTACACAGTCGTGTAAACCGTTTACAGGAGAGAGTCTCTCACAAAAAGTTGGAAATACCCACTCATTAATTACTACCTTGAAACTCCCACCCTCTCACATACACGGTTTACACGACTGTGTACGAAAACTTTCTCCAATATGAAAAATAAAGATTTCAGTTACTATGTACACTAAAATGATAAACTTGAGAGACTACATTGTATAAATATGAGATGCAATGATTATACCTCTATGTGAAAATGTGATAAACCTCAAACTATTGTCCCTTGGCTTAGGTGGAGACGGATGGTCGGGTCATCACTTTGTCTTGAATTGGTTCTTCAGGCAGAATAACGGCTACGAATGGAACTTTCATTATCTGTATGCAAACAGGATAATGACTGGATTGAGGACTTCTTCGTTATCTGTATGCGGACAGAATAACGACTATAGGAGGCCTGAGACGGGATTAATAGATTTCTCCTTGAGCGGGGTAATTGGTGGATCTACGTATGGCTTAGGAGAATCTTCTCAAATGAGGCCAATAGGGGGAGGGATACCCTCAAATATCACAGAAACGGAGTTGGAGGGTGTCCTCTTTTTTTCTTCTTTTTTGTTTTTAGGGTGGGGGCCCCTCCTATTTATAGGGGTGAACCCCACATCTGCGGCACCACATAGGCCTACCACGGCGTCATGGAGAAAAACATCGTCCTTTTCCTTGGCGTCGTGGAATTTACACGGTGTAGGGGCCTATCCTTCCACGGCACCACTGTTTTGGTGTTCCATCAGACTTCAGATCTTGTGCTTTTTGTGGGCTTTTTTATTTTTTTGGGTTTTGGGATTAGACTCATTCCATCCGTGTCCTGTTTGTCATCATCGCCAAGGATTGTGGCAAAATTTCAATGTCAACACTTAGGCCATCTTTAGTATAGTTTTTATTTTTAATTTTTGCCTTAAAAAACGTTTTTGATTGTGTTTGGTATCGTTTATAGAGCCTGTTTCTATTTAAAAAGGATTGAAAAAAACAAAAAATAAAAAATAGATTGAAAGCCACTTATGGTTTTTAGTTGAAAACTATTTTTCGCTATTTGTGTGGACACTTAAATGAGCGTGTGCTCATAAACCCCAAAATTGAAGGTTAAAATAATAAATTGATTTTATTTTGTAAAAAGGCAAGCCTCTAACCCATTCTTCTTCTTCCCCGATCAAGAGAGAAGATTGGGTGTTTCTTTGGAGACCACGATCGCAGTGAAACAAAACTTTGAAACGATGAAGAATGGGCCCACGAATGTGGAGCTACGGCAGCTAATGCTGCCACCGCCGGCGCCAGCACCACCACCACCACCGCTGCAACCAGTTCTACAGCCATTTTTTCTGAGAAACAACGAATAGGTAGTAAAAAACCAGGGCGTCAAACTATCAAGGTACAGTGCCATTCAATCAACAGGTGAGTGAATACATTCATCAAAAATAAAATAAAATAAAATAAAAAAGGTGGGTGAATACCAAACCCAACCTTGTAAAACACGTTTTCTGGATATCCTTTTTCTCATTCTTGAACGTTAGAAGTCCTCTGTCCCCTACATAACTCATAAACCTTCCAACTAATCTTATAAGGGAACATTAATAAATAAGCTATTTTTTTTCACTGACCAGGGAAAAGAACAAGGAGAATGGGGAGGGGAAAGAAAAAATATATCCAAGTTCAGTACCCATCAGACAAGACAAATTTTGCACACAATGCGGCCAAGTAGCCGGGATGTGTTGAAGAAAGCTTCAGATTATACTTTGATAAAAAAGTGTACAACGAGGGACAAACAAATATCCAATCTGCCATTGATAGATAAGAAGCATCAAACCGGTGAAAATAGAGCACTGGAAAAGGATAAACAAATTCAAAATTGAGTGATGGAGGTGGGGATGTAATTAATTAGAACCTCTGCAAAAAAGTGTAAAGAAGATGGGGGGAGAAGGTGGTTTGCCGCTATTTTTTATGCCGCAGATGAAAGCTACTGGAGGGGGTGAAGTGCTTGAATCATAAGCAATGGATTCCGCTGCTTGAGACCATGAATCTTGTATGAATATGTTGGGAGATGGAGTTTCGGTTTTTGCGATAGTGGACTTCACCGCCTGCAATCGCTTTCATCCGATAGATGAGAGAGAGATATAGATGAGGAAGACGGCGAGATGAGAGAGAAAGATGTGTAGCTACTGCTCTTGTAGGGCTTGGCCCTTAATATATGTAGCCAACAATTTTTGGTGAGAATTTCTGCTTCAACGATGAAAACGCCAAAAGTGGTATTGGGTATAAATATGGTGTTTTCTGCTACTTTCCCACGAATTATTCAATTTGTTTTGATTAATTTGAGCCTTTTCTCATCCCTTTCCGTTTTCCAGGAAGGAAGATGGACGAAGAGAAAAAATCTTCACCCACCATTTCTTCAAAAAACTATTCTACACATGACCATACCAAATCTTTTTTTCATTTTATAATCTATTATGTCTAATGTTTACCAAACGTTTTTAGTTTTTGATCAAAAATGAATTTCATTAATGATTTTAGTAAAATAGACAAAAATCAAAAATAAAAATGATACCAAAGAGAGCCTTAGTTGTTGAGATCATCTCTATCTATAATAAATCTTATCTCTCTCTCATTTTTTGAATTTTCAAATACTCGACTATAATTATCCATACATTATAAATATAAATTCTCCTATCAAGTGAAGATATGGAGAATTCAAACCAGTTCACAATTCTATCGGTCGAAAAGTTGAAGAAAGGAGACAAGCTCGTTCAGGAGTGCTACAATATACCATCTAGGAGGATTTACTCCATTAAGATATCCAATTTGGATGAAAGTATTCGTAAGTTCTACGGAATGGAGTTATAGGTCAAAAACTGGTTCAACAACAAACTGCTTCTAACTAAGATGGAAGAACTGACTATGCAATTGCGACAGCCACGGAGTGTGGGTGTGGCTCCCCATTGCAATGAGGGTTTATTTGTGGTGCTTGAACTCCCAGACCCTGTTTTTGGATTCAAAACACCTCTCGAAGAATTGAAGATTGAATTGTTCAAAAAAAATTTGATAAAGGGGATATGGGAAGTCGACATTAGCTTGAACTTTAAAAAACAAATTATTCCTTCTTCCCTTCTTCTTTGTCGCATTGTTTCTGTTGCTAATTTTCAATTGGATTTAGAACTTATCTTGTTCATAAAAAATAAAAAAAAATAAAAAAATGAAATGCGTGGAACGCCATTTGATAGAGTGTTGGATAAAAATTATATTCAATTTCATTATATCTCATTATACTAAAGATTCAAAAGGTCTTTGTCACATGTGGTCTTTGTCTTTTGTCTAAAAGGTCTTTTTATCAATCTTATTCAAATTTGAGTTTTCATTTCCTTCCATATTTTGAGTTGTATTTGTAAAAGAACCAATGTTATTTAATCCCACATTGGTTAGCTTCAAGGATGTGAGCTTGCTTATAAGTATTCATGGGTTCTTAAGGGACATGGGTTACTTAGAGAGAAGTGTGTCCTCTCACTTGTGTGGGGTACGGGTGTCAATTTGGGACCGGAACCGGGAACCGTCCCAATACCGTCCTGCTAAAACCCAATACCGAATGATAAATGGGACGGGACAGTTCTGGGACGGGATTTCCAATGGGACCAATACCGAAATACCAATTAGGTACCGGATGATACCGAAACTACTACCTTTTAAAAAGAAAAGAATATATAAGATCTTTTTTTTTTTTTTTTTTAAAAAAGGGTATAGAATTATGACTCATTAAGGTTTCACTAATTGCCTTTTGAATACGAAGAGGAACAACAGGTCAACAACCGTAGCTTGAAGTCTATCCTCACAGAACCTGCTACAGTGCTACTCCCTCGACCAACTACATTTACCATGTTCTTCCTTTTTGCACAACGGGATTCTTCCATTTTGTAGGACTTCTCTAGATTTAAAAAAATGAGAAGCTTATTACATGTGATCTTAGGGAATTTTTTTTTTGGTAATAGTGATCTTAGGGAGTTTGAAGAAGTAAAACTATGATTTCATAATTTAAATTGCTTTATAAAAACTTAAAAAGCAGTAGACAACTTAGATTTCATGATAGTGAAAAAATTCCACAACACTAATAAACCCGTCTCGTTAGAAACAATTAAACTTCTTCCTTTTTCTACAGTGCCTAGAACCGTTTAAGAACCGGTACCGTCCCGTCCCGCTAGTAATCGGGACTGGGATCTAGGTTTAGTCCTGTTAACTAAATGGGACGGTACTGGGCACTTTTGGTACCGGTACCAATACCGTCCCGTCCCAAATACCGGGAACCATCCCAATTGACACCCTTAGTGTGGGGGTTGGTCCGGAGTGCTTTTAAATCACGTGCGCGCATGCACGCCGAACTGAACCGGGCCGAGTTTGGGTTTGTATAAATAAATATCTTATTTTTATTTTTATACATGCACCCACAGTACCTATACGAGTATGTATTGGTACCTGTACACACATAAGGAGACACTTAAAGTACCTGTACGTATACAGGGACGCCTGTATACGTACAGTAATTTTACAACCTGCCTCTACGTATTCTATATATACAAGGGTATTGACAGGGGTAACTTCACTTCGTCTCTTCCTGTTTTGTTGCTTCTCAAGGAGTGGTTCTTCTCTGTTTTCGTCAGAGAGTGTTTCTGTCCGTCCTTACTATCTCTGTGTGTTGAGTATAGCTTTTGGACCCCTTCTGTAATCACTTTGGGAGTGTCGTCTTTAGTGATTAGTGGATTGTTTCATCTTGGAGGTATAATCGCACTGTTCCCAGTCTGCACTGATAAGGGGCGATTAAAGACCTTAAGGAGAGTGTCATCTAGATACACCTCGATCCAACCTACTGTCTCCTTTGGCGATATCCTGCAACTAACAAGTACGTATATTTATTTGATTATTTATACTCTTGTTTCATACTGTTGTGTATGCTTTTATTACTGTTTGTATTCTTATATTGTTCTGCCCATAGTCTGGTGATAACAATCTTAAGGTCTTTACATTGTCGTGACTGTTTCTAACAATGGATCTTAATACTGTTATAAACAGATTTAAGACTGTGGCTGGACAAGATACACTTGGTCAAAAGGACACATCCAGTGTTGATCCTATTCCAACTAATGTGGTCCCTGCTGTTACCACTCTTCAACCCGCATTGGAGAAGATGAATATTGTTGGAGAGTTCGATAAGATCGAACAATTTGATGGGCAGAATTTTAAGAGATGGAGGCAAATGCTTCTTTTTGCTTTAACCCAAATAGGTGTTGCTTTTGCATTGACGAATCCCAAACCACCACAAAGTGAGATTCTAGAAGAAGATGTAAAACGGATTGCATGGATTCAAGCCGCTTTTCAATGTAAAAATCGGATATTGAATGCGCTTTCCATTGATCTATACAATGTGTATAACTCATACGAGTATGCATATATGATCCAGAACGCTTTATGCAACAAGTATACTCTTGATGATGTAAGCAACAAGAACTATGTGGTAGTAAATTTTTTGAATTTTGAAATGACCGACGACGAAAGCGACTCTTCCCAAATTGATAAGTTTCAAATCTTGGTGGGAAGGTTATCTAAGAAAAATGTTATTCTTCCTGATGTTTTCGTCACAAGTTCCCTCCTTGAAAAACTCCCTCCCTCTTGGACTGATTTCAAAAATAATATGAAACACAAGAGAAAGGAATGGTCATTTGAACAGGTTGTGATCCGAATCAAGATCGAGGAGAGGAACAGGAATAAGGACAATGGTGGAAAGCCTCTTGGGTACGCAAGACTCAAAGCCAACCTTGTCGAATCAAACAAACAAGGTCATTTCAAAAAAGGTCTTCAAGTCAAGAGAGGCACGAATTTCAAGAGGTCAAAAGTGAAGTGCTTCACATGCAGTAAGCATGGTCATCTCAAGAGAGACTGTCAGAACAAGAAGTCCATGAAATCTAAGAAAGTGAAGGCTAATTTACTGGAGGAGAACATTTTCACCGCCATGATTACAGAAGTAAGTTTGGTTGAAAAACCAAAAGATTGGATACTTGATACGAGTGCAACTCGACATATTTGTGGAGATCGCAATGCGTTCAGTACTTACTCTGTTGTTAATTCGGGTGATCACGTTTTTATGGGAAATTCTCAATCTTCTAATGTTATCGGTAAAGGAACCGTCACATTGAAGCTCACTTCGGGTAAGACACTTGTCTTAAGGGAAGTGCTTCATGTTCCAGACATCAGGCGAAATTTGGTTTCGGGTCCACTTCTCAATAAGGCTGGGTTTAAACTCACCTTTGAATCTAACAAACTTGTACTGTTGAAGAATGATGTTTTTGTTGGAAAGGGTTATGTAAGTGATGGTCTTTTTGTAATCAGTGTTCTAAACGTAATAAAAGATAAGCTGAGTGCTTCTTCCGTTTATATTGTTGACTCTTTCCAATTTGTGGCATAATAGATTAGGACATATTAGTGCTCCTTATTTATCTAGATTATGCAAGTTAGGTCTTATTGATAGCCTTGGAAAGCCACCGGTGTTTAAATGTATTACTTGTGTAGAGGTCAAACTGACAAAGAGGCTACATAAGTCAGTAACGAGGCAAAGTGGTCGCCTTGACTTGATTCATAGTGATTTGTACGATTTTAAATCATTTGAATCAAGAAGTGGAAAAAATTATGTTGTTACCTTTATTGATGATTACTCAAGATTTACTATGTTGTATTTACTTAAATCAAAAGATGAAGCAAGTGATGCCTTTATATCCTATAAAAGAGAAGTTGAAAATCAACTAGAGAGTGAAGTTAAAAGACTTCGAACCGATAGAGGTGCAGAGTATTTTAATCTTTACAAATTTTATGAAGAGAATGGTATTATACATGAAACTACAGCTCCATACCAACCACAATCCAATGGAATAACCGAAAGAAAAAATCGTACATTGAAAGAAATGATGAATTCATTCCTTATCTGTTCTGGGTTAACCCTTGATATGTGGGGGGAAGCTATTCTAACGGCTTGCTATATTTTGAATAGAATTCCTCACAAGAAAACTGGTTTAATACCTTTTGAGTTATGGTTTGATAGAAAACCTAACTTAAAGCATTTAAGGGTATGGGGCTGTTTGGCAAAAGTATTAATACCTGAGTCAAAGAAAAGGAAAATTGGTCCTAAAACCTTTGACTACATTTTTATAGGATATGCTTCGCATAGTAATGCTTACCGTTTTTTGGTTCTAAAAACCATAGATGGTATTTGTGAAGAAAACAACATAATAGAATCTAGGGATGCAGAATTCTTTAAAGATGTATTTCCTTATAAATCCAATGAAATGGGTGTTACTAATGCTAGTGGTGATTTTAATTTCAAAGATGCTGTATCAAAGAGTACAGAAAATGATTCTGTTTATCAAGATGATCCTATATCTAATGATAATGACAAAAGTCATTTGAGGAAAAATAAAAGGCAAAGGAAAGCTAAGCACTTTGGTAATGATTGGGTTGTTTATTCTATAAACGAGGATCCCAAATCATATAATTGGGTTGCCCATATTGTGGATAAGGATCCTCTTACGTATAATGAGGCAGTTACATCCCGAGATGCCGTCTTCTGGAAAGAGGCAATAAAAAGTGAAATTGATTCATTATTATTCAATCATACTTAGGAATTGGTAAACTTACCACAAGGTTCCAAAGTGTTAGACACCAAGTGGATATTTCAAAAGAAATTGAAATCAAATGGATCATTTGATAAATTTAAAGTCAGACTAGTCGTCAAAGGCTTTAGGCAAAAGAAGAATTATGATTATTTTGATACTTTTGCTCCAATAGCAAAAATCACCACTATAAGAGTAATGGTGGCTGTTGCATCAATTTATAATTTGGTGATACACCAAATGGATGTAAAAACAACATTTCTCAATGGAGATTTAGAGGAAGAGATATACATCAGGCAACCAAAAGATTATACTGTGCCTAGATAATTAAATAAAGTATACAAACTTGTTAAGTCCTTGTATGGACTAAAACAAGTGCCAAAGCAGTGGCATGAAAAACTTGATATGGTACTCATATCAAATGGATTTCTTGTAAATGATGCCGAGAGGTGTCTATATAGTAAGTTTCATCACGAAAAAGGTGTGTTCATCTTACTTTATGTACATGATATATTGATTATGGGCACTAGCCTAAATATAGTGAGACATACTAAAAATCTCTTAATGTCCAATTTTGAAACCAAGGACATGGGAGAGGCTGATGTGATTCTAGGAATCAAAATCATCAGGAAGGAGAAAGCGATTATCTTATCACAAGCTCACTATATAGAAAACTTGCTTAAAAAGTATGGATATTTTGACTTATCGTCGGTCAAAACACCTTTTGAGATGGGCTGTCATTTACAACGACATCAAGGTGACCCTGTGAATCAGAAAAGATATTCACAGATAATTGGTTCTGTTTCTTATCTAATGAATTGCACTAAACCTGATATAGCTTTGGCTGTGGGAAAACTGAGTCAATATACTCATAACCCAAGCAACGAACATTGGGATGCTATTGAAAGACTAT
Source organism: Telopea speciosissima (assembly GCF_018873765.1). Taxonomy (NCBI): domain Eukaryota; kingdom Viridiplantae; phylum Streptophyta; class Magnoliopsida; order Proteales; family Proteaceae; genus Telopea; species Telopea speciosissima. The sequence continues at coordinate 72,978,967 of NC_057916.1, read as the reverse complement.
TGAGGTATCTAAAAGGTACCGTTAATTATGGTCTTCACTATAGCGAAAACCCAGCTATATTAGAAGGTTTTTGTGATGCTAACTGGATATCAGATACAAATGAATCGTTAGCAACTAGTAGATATATATTTACACTAGGAGGTGGAGCGATTTCGTGGAAATCGGTTAAACAGTCCTGTGGGACAGGATCCACGATGGAAGCAAAATTTATTGTCATGGAAAAGGCAGGAACTGAATCTAAATGGCTTAAAAATTTAGTGACAGATATTCCACTATGGCCAAAACCTGTTCCTTCGATATCACTTCATTGTGATAGCATGGCGGCTATAGCTAAAGCTAAAAGTAGAGTCTATAATGGAAAAAGGAGGCATATTCGCCTACGATATAATCTTGTAAGGCAGTATATAAATGAGGGAACAATAGCTATCGATTTTATAAAATTGGACTGTAATTTAGCAAACATGTTCACAAAACCAATGCCTACAAAGATCTATATAGAATCATTTAAGGGAATGGGCTTAAAACCTATGACATAGGTCATGTGATGGAAACCCAACCTATGAAGAGGTTTAACTCCTAAATTAGGTTCAATGGGTACAAACAAAATCACCGGATGATTTGATGAGTACTATCAATAGTTGCTCATTCTGTTAGATGGAAAGGTAGTACCACCACAATGAAAGAGGTTGAGTTACTAACTCTTAATCAAACCAAATCTCATGAAATGTGGGGGTGTGTTATCTGTGGTGCACACTGTGGGTTGACCTAAATGGATGTAGGAGGTGAGGCCACCTACCAATGAGAGTTTTAAAGACGAACTCTCTAAACGTCCATAATACTAAGATATGGGACAAGGTCGGATTCTGTTTGAAAAACAAAGTAAAATGTCCGTTTAATTTATAAGGGTACGTCACGTAAAGTCGACTGATAGGATATGAGTGGTGAGCTTGCCGGCTACACCAATGAGGAAAGGTTCAAGAAGTCTGACTTCACTCGTACTCTGTAGCGAAGTTCATCAGACCTAGTGTAGGTTCAAGTCCGAAAAACACCTGCAATGATGTGTCCTATTATGTCTAATATACTCAACACTTTTGTCACTCTATTGACATTTTGAATCTTATGGGGGATTGTTGGATAAAAATTATATTCAATTTCATTATATCTCATTATACTAAAGATTCAAAAGCTCTTTGTCACATGTGGTCTTTGTCTTTTGTCTAAAAAATCTTTTCACCAATCTTATTCAAATTTGAGTTTTCATTTCCCTCCATATTTTGAGTTGCATTTGTAAAAGAAGTGTGTCCTCTCACTTGTGTGGGGGTTGGTCCAGGGTGCTTTTAAATCACGCACGCACACACGCGTTGAACCGAACCGAACCGAATCGAACCGAACCGGGCCGAGTCCAAGTGTGGGTTTGGGTTTGGGTTTGGGATTTTTGTTTTTATACATGCACCCATAGTACCTATACGAGTGTGTATTGGTACCTGTACACACATAAGGAGATACTTAAAGTACCTGTACGTATACAGGGATGCTTGTATACATACAGTACCTTTACAACCTGCCTCTACGTATTCTATATATACAAGGGTATTGGCAAGGGTAACTTCACTTCGTCTCTTCCTGTTTTGTTGCTTCTCAAGGAGTGGTTCTTCTCTATTTTCATCAGAGAGTGTTTCTGTCCGTCCTTACTATCTCTGTGTGTTGAATATAGCTTTCGGACCCCTTCAGTAATCACTTTGGGAGTGCCGTCTTTAGTGATTAGTGGATCGTTTCATCTTGGAGGTATAATTACACTGTTCCCAGACTGCACTAATAAGGGGCGATTAAAGACCTTAAGGAGAGTGTCATCTAGATACCACTCGATCCAACCTACTGTCTCCTTTGGCGATATCCTGCAACTAACAAGTATGTATATTTATTTGATAATTTATACTCTTGTTTCGTACTGCTGTTTATGCTTTTATTACTGTTTGTATTCTTATATTGTTCTGCCCATAGTCTGGTGATAACATAGAGGAAGAACAACAATTCCTACTAACCTGGAGGAAACTCTATTCTTTGTCGTTGTCACAGACCATAAAAAAAACTAGTCTTTCAAGGTTGCAACACTTTCTAACTTAGATGGAACTTCAAAACCCATGTATTAGTATTTCATCACCTTCTGAAGCAGAAAAAATCAGAGCCACTATTACTGTAGGTCTCGGTAAAGAAAGGGTAGAATGGCTTTTATGTATATAAGTAATGGAGGTTAAAATGGACATTTCAAGTTTTAAGTTAACAGTGTTACACTTTAGGAGAGAGGTTGAATTTTGAAAATTTTTTGTGTGGTTGTTCATTTAGGCCTAAATGCTAGGATGTCCGTGAAATTTACCCAAATAAAAATAATACCAAATAGAGGATTTTTTAATCCTCTTTAATTCCTAAAAGTGTGAAGTTCGGCAGTGTTAGGTGGAGATGTTGACACTTGGCAGTTTGGACATCAAATGGTCCCAATTCATTGACTTTTCTGTTTTTTTGCCTCTCATTTTAATTTTTTGGGAAATTTACATTTACCACTCCCATGATTTCAAACTATTACGTCTACCACCCCTAAAATTTTCCAAATTACATTCATACCCCTAAATGATAACTATGTCAGTTTTATTTTGAAAAGATAGTTTTGCTCATAATACCCTTAATCGTTTAACTTGGAGCGAGAAGGATTTGGGAGCACTTGCTGCTCCGGTGACCAGCTCCTGCTCCAGCAACCATCTCTGCACTAGAACAGGGGATTGGGGAAAATAAAACCAGAGATAAAAGGACGAGAAGAAGAAGAATGAAAAAAGAGAAGGGAAAAACAAAAACCCTTGTTATTGTTTTTACAATTTCTCCACTCAAGCGAATTACAAATTCAAATCAAGATTGAAGACCCAAAACATACGAAAATTGAGAGAAGAAGAAGTCAGCAATGAAACCCTAGGACATATCCATCACTGACGATGATGACTACCTTGCAACCAGCCTTCTTCTTCCTAGCCGATTCTAATTGGATCTTTTAGCGTTTGAAAAAAACCCAATTCATCTCCTCTATGTTCTGAACACAAACACAATCCACCATTTAACCCAACAAAACTCCCCTGGAGATCTCATTGTCACTTGAGCAGTGCTCCCCACGTTGTTGTCCTCTCGTTCCCATTCTCAAGCCACCCTATATCTCTCTTCATGCTCGACTGTTGCCCCGGAGGTGATGTTCTCATTCTACGACACTGCAAAATCCAATGGCCAGATCTTCATGAACATCGACAAAGACCTTGAGAATCTAAAAGCTTATGAAGTAGATGATGGGATACCAGAAAACAATGTATTCACAGGCAACATACAGGAGCAAATGGATCTTTTCATGGTGACGCCATGGAACTTCAAGAAGGGCTTAGAAGTCGCAGTGGTGGAATGAAGATTACATGAGTGATGAGTGATGCTTTTGTAAGGGTATTTATGTAATATCCCTTCATATGTTCTAAAATAATCCTACTTGTATTAATACTCAGGCTATGAGGGGCAATCTCATAATTAGCCCATCTGACCTAAACCTTAGTTTCCTATAAATACTAGCTGGAGGCAGCAATCTGGGTATTCCAAACTAGATACTCAGGGTGTAATGCTTTAAGCAACCTTGTGCTTAAACCCTAAACCCTAACAATCTTAAAGCATTAGGATTTTTGTTTCTCTGCGATCAAGATTGGTTTTGATTTCTCAGATTTACAATTCCGTTAGAGATCGTATTACGCTTGGAAGATCGATCCTTGATTCGGCCTTGGAGATCGTACGTCACGATTGCAGGTTTTTTATTTTAAAAGATCGACTTCAATTCTGTAATTTTCGTTGGCGTAATCGTCTTCAAAACGGAACCTGAAGGGAGCAAGCATTGATTTCTCTTGCTGCTTTAGCATTCGGCTCTTCTCAGCATTGGCAATCGTGCATTGATTATTGAAAGGAAAAGGTCAAATCACGTTGGCAGAGAGGCAGAGAGCCAGAGAGCCATCTGTTCAATGAATTGTTTTGATTTGTTGACAAAACACAAAAAAAAAGGAAATCAGAATTCGTTGAGAGAGGAAGGTCTAAGCTTTTGTTTGAGAACAGGACACAAAGTCAAACTTTGTTTTTGATTTTGAAAAAAAAAAAAAAAAAAAACAAAGGAAACGTAGAAGAAGACAAAAGGCTTTAGCTTTTGATGGACTGCGACCAGTGCCAGCCGTTATCGAACAGCAGCCAGTGACCTGTGTCTGCCAGCACTAGGGTGCACACCACAACTGTCGACGCCGCTGCACTGCCGCCATCCTTTCCTCCGTCATCTGAATCCAGGGTTCTCCATCTTAGGTGTGATTGTTCCTTGAAGTATTTATTTTTATTTGAATTTTTACTTGGGCATATAAATAAATCACTTAACAATGGAAAAACATGTTGTTCCAATTGAGATGATCAAATTGGAAAGCTTTAGTGGCTCTGAGTTCAATGCTTGGAAAAGGAAGACCCAGTTTGGACTGAAATACCTCAATATTTTCTACACTGTAGTGAATAAATTTTCTGATTGCACAGACCTAACTGAAGCCCAATGGATAAGTGATGACACTACAACAAAAAGGGCTTATAACTGCGTTTTTTTCCGCAGTAATAGGCCCAAAAATTCGCTGCAATAACCTATAACTACGGATTACCTGCAGTTTTTTATCTGCAGCTACAAGTACCGTCACTAAGTCTGTAGCTGCGGTTATCCTACCGCAAGAAAAGGGTACTCTGTAGCTACGGATTTTTAGTTGTGGATTTTTCCGCAACAAATTTATAGCTGCATATTTTTTAGCTATGGATATTTTCCGCAACAAATCTATAGCTACGGATTTTTAACTGTGGATTTTTCCACAGCAAATCTATAGCTGCGGATTTTTAACCATGGATTTTTCCGTAGTCAATATCTAACTACGGACTTTTAATTGTGGATTTTTCCGCAACAAATCTATTGCTGCAAATTTTAGTTGCACAATTTTGTGTCCCAAAATTTATAGCTACGTTTTTTAATTGCGGATTTTTTATGCAACAAAATCTATAGACATGTAGATGCAGATTGCAATTGCAAATTTTTGTGCATTAAAGGCTATAGCTGCAGATATTAGCTACGGATTTTTTTTATGAAACTTGTAACTATGGATTTTATTTGCGGATTTTTGTGCATCAAAGTCTATAATTACAAATTTTAACTGCAACTTTTTGTGCAACAAAATTTATAGTTGTGGATTTTAATTATGAAAATTTTAGATTATGCCTGTTTCTTGAATCCACATAATCCATTCATTACACAATACATCTAAAATAAAAATCCATTCAACATGTAATATGGCTAAAATAAAAAACCATTCAATACACATAATTGTTTAACACCAAAATATATATAAATGCATAAATCGTGTTTATCATCCAAATCACTTAAGTTCAAAATACATCTAAAATAAAAATCATGTTCACCATCCAAATCACTTAAATCCAAAATACCTAACAAATCAACAGTAGTATCCTAAAAAAACTCAACTCCCAACAATTCACATTGTACGCCAAAAAACAAAAACCACTACTTAACTCGACTAGTAGTTGAGTGCTCCTTGTTGTTCAGATCTTGACCGAGTCTCAGCCTCCCAAGCGCTATGCTGATGGGGAACTCTACAATGGTCTACCACCTTCTTGATTGACTATATTTTGAGTTTATGGGATACTTCCTGTAATCAATATTAATAAAATTAACAATTAAACAATTATTTAATAAATACTCATGATAAAATCATAAATTGTATATCACTTTACCTTGTTGAGACGAAGAAGCATTATGACTAGCTAAAGAAGAGCGATTCCCTTGTAGTGTTGACTCATCGTGACCACTATAGGCATCAGGTACCTATCACACATATATAGATAACAAAGGATTATTCTCAAAATAAATAATAGTTAAAAATAATGACCAATAAATTATAATAGAAATAAAAAAAATTTGTAACATGAAAATAACTTTTAAGACTAGCATAATAAAAGCATCTAGCATATTAAGCCTTCAAATTGACAATCAATACAAAGTAGCCTTTCAAATCCATAGAAAAGGATAGAGAGTTGATCCAAAAATCTATGAAAATTGTTCACTAAACTTCTATAACCTGTACAACACTCATTACCACATGTATAAAGTTGTAAGCATTTGGGAATTGGGATTAACAAAGTTTCTAATGAGAAAAAGGAAAGGGGGCCAAAACTGATTATGTGTTGATTTCACATTAATCAATTGGGTTTATTACTCAGATTCTGATTATTACCTTCCACCAAATTAAAATTCAGATCTTCTAATCTCAAGTTGACATTTTGATAGATATCAATTCTGAACTCAGATTTCACTTTCTACATTGTTACTAAATTAGATTTAAGTGATTTCATATTCTAAATTTGAGGTAGAACAGAAAAATAATAATAATATGCAACAAAATTACTCATATCCAAATGCTAGAGTTCACTTGTTTTTGTTCACTTGCTGCTGGAAGGACGGTGGATCTGACAATGAGCCACTAATCTAATTCACAGTATAAAACAAAAACGTGATGGGGAACATATTCTACTTAGGATAGTAACTAAAAGGATAAAAGCATGCAAATATTATTTTGTAACTTCAACAAAATTTGCAAGTTGAGAATCAATATGATCAAAATTAATTAGTTTATCAACTAACCAACTTCTTAGTGAAAGCAGAGAACATGACTTCCAAGAAACATACCTACTCATAGATCCAAACTCCAAGGATGCTAAAAGATTGAAGTAGTTCGGAACCACATATAAACATGACCCTGAGGGACTCTAGAAGGAAAACAATGAATAATCAACTAGTCATCCAACCCTCATCTGAGGTATTAACAAAAACTATAATTTATCCCTTAAGCTTACAAAAGAAAAAGAAACAAGGAATCTGTAGGTATCATTGCAGTAAGCATATACAGCATCATAATGCTATTCTTTTTCCTTTTTTTTTGGTTGAGGGGGGGGGGGGGGGAGCTCCCATTAATAGCTCTATATCCTAGCTAAAGCAACCAGAGAACTTACCTTTGGAAATCAATCTACTCTCAGACAATAAGTAGCTATGAATCCTAGCCAAAACAGTCAAAGTGCACTGGAAGCCACTTTGCTTCCCCTACAAAAAGAATCTAAAGCATTTGTTCAATTTCAGACAATGAAGACATCATGGAAAGAAAAGCTAAATGTCCTTTGGCACTAAAGAGTCGTCTTGAGCCCAAGAAAGGGCAACAAATAAAATGAAGCTATATTGCAGAAGAAGAGAATCCCACTAAAACTGAAATGCAGAGGAAAATGCAAAGAGAGAGAGAGATTTAAATACATTTAGCTCTTTTATATTATGGACAGGATAAAAGAAATAATCATGCTAATGTTATACACTTACACCCATACTGACATTTTAAGCACTTACCACGAAAACTCTCTTCTAGCTATAATCTGCCAAACATTTCAGGTTTGAGAGGTAGAGAGATATCGCCAAACGGGTTTCAGATTTCAATCCAGAAAACCTGTCTTCTGGAAAACGGCATTCCAGACACGGCAAAGATCCCTCCCTTTAAGCTACCGCCCCACCCCTTCTTCTTGGAAACAACCTCTGTAGAACAAAAATATTGTAATAGAAGTTCTAGAATTAAACTAATATAACTTACTATAAAGTTATGTTACACTTAGCGAAAAGAAATTAAATTTTAAGATAACATATGAAAAGAGAGGATTTATTTGAATTCTTTTACACAGTTTTTACCCTGAAACAAGTAGGGCCAAGCTTTTTCCAAAATGCAAAGTGTAACATAAGATTTTGATTAACTCACTAATTACAGGTATGTCCATTTCCAAACTGATGATCAACAATAACCTAAACCCATCCATGTCAGGCATGTGAACATCAGTAATCATAATATCAAAATTGTCTTTTTCCTCCCATAATAGCTTGTGTTGTGGCTAGCTCCATCTGAGGCAATCTTAACTGCAATGCATTTGGGGGAAAATTGTTAAGGAAAACATAGCCAAGTTATGAGAAATGTCAATCAGATCTTTATATTGAACATATAAAAAAGAAAAGTACATTATGACATGGAAATTATTAGAACAGTAAGGTACGGCATTATATTGAGCTTCGGACACCAAGGGACTGGATTGCATAGGTGAGATAGGGAGGACAGTTAGAAGAGAGTGAAAGAGTGGTCTCTGGTTTGAGGTTTCTTGAACATTTGATTGTGGCTTTGCCCTTTGAATTTACCCTCAAGAAAAATACAAAAAGAAAAGAAAAAAACAGGGGACAAAAAAGAAATCAAAACATAGGAACAATCAACAAAACAAAAGGCAAAACAGAAAAATCTTTCTTTGTACAAAGACAAAGTTCAAATAAAGGCTGCATGGAAGAAAAGTCTCAGAATATATAGCTTGAAATTGAAATTTCACCATGAGTGAACTAGATCTTCTCCTCTCACAGTCTTCTATCTGTTTCAGGATTGTGCATTGAACAGTTTGTAGAAGTCTCTACAGGCACTGATTCACTCCCCAATCAATCAATAGTAAACTATAAGGTCCCAAATTTCAGTCAACTGTAGGTCTTAATAGGATGAAACAGCTCCCAAAATTTCAGAACAAGCCAATACACTGAATACTGACTTCACCATTTATTAACCATTTAAAAGACCCCATTTTTCATAAAGCAATTTGTACCACCATGATTCTTCTGAAACCTTGAGTAAAACCTCTAAAAATATCACTCTTGAGGTCAAAGTGCTAGTAGCTCAGCATCAGACATGTCACCCTCACGCACAAGACCCACCAAGTAATTTGACTAGAAGTCCTCAAGATCTACCGAAATTTCTCATTAAGATGCAAATAGGGAAGGCATTGATACTAGTACCCAAAATAATGTTATTAGCTATTGAGAACTCAGTCGGACTACTATAATATCAATCAGGTACTAAGGTCTCAAGCAAGTATCAAATCAGTTAAAAAAACAAGTTCAAAAAATGTCCTAAGAACCCCTTACCTTGATTTTTTTATTATTTTTGGTCTCAGTATACATTTGAATCTCAATTGCATACACCTCCAAAAGTTGTGTTCCTTTCTTTTGATCATTAGTACCATCTTCTTTTCGACAAGACTTGTGAAGCTCCTTCCAAATCTAAATGTTTGGAAGAAATAATTAAGAATCATTATACTTTTACAATTTAGCACAGCACGAAAATATTGCCAAAATATGCTCTGAAAGTTACCTTATTCATTCCCCCCCCCCCCCCCCGCCACAATACACATATGCATATACATCATATCACATTCTAAGTGGAGTTAAATATCTGAATTCATTCTTTGCTCCTCTTAGAGGTCACGCACACACACACACACACACACACACGTTTGCATATACATCATCTAAGTGGAGTTAAATATCTGAATTCATTCTTTGCCTCTTAGAGGTCACACACACACACACACACACACACACACACACACACACGTTTGCATATACATCATATCACATTCTAAGTGGAGTTAAATATCTGAACTCATTCTTTGCCTCTTCAAGGGCTCACACACACACACACACACATACACACATATGCATATACATCATATTACATTCTAAGTGGAGTTAAATATCTGAACTCTTTGCCGCTTCAAGGGCTTTAAGAGTAGCATGATAGAACTCTTATAGAAGGCCAAAGTTCTGGCTAGCTGACCCAGAAGCAAAATCCACTATATTGTTTATACACTTTTCACGGTAATTTCGTGTTACAGCTGATTTAATGGGCAGAGGCAGTCATATATTTTATTATTTGGAAAATACATATGGTAGAGTAAAAACTACTTGAAATGAAAATAAATAAGATGAATATCCTTACCTCTTTTTAAAGGTTTAACGTTCTCCTTAAAGAGTTCCCACTCATTTCCATTTTGTTGGTTGGAAGCGAGAAACTCTGAAGATCTTCCATGGCGCAAACACACAGGTCCCAGAAAGAAGGAATGAATGAGTATCCAGAGGGAGAGAGAAAGAGAGAGAGAGTCAAACACACCTTTTAGAGATTCTCTAGAGGTTGTAGCGGGCGAGGGTCGGGAGCGTCTCTAGAGGTTGCAGAGGGAGAGGGCCAGGAACGGTGACAGAGGTTGCAGCGGGAGAGGGCCGGGAGAGGTGAGAGATTGAGGGTTAGGGTTAAAGAGAGAGAGAAAGAGAGTTGAAAAAGGTTTGGGAAACAGAGAGGGGCATGGAGGTGATTGGAAGCGGAAGGCAATAGGGTTGAGAGAGATTTTTTTTAATTTTGGTAAAGGCGGGGAGAGAGATTTGAGAGATTGAGAAAGGGGCGCACGGGTGACTGGAAGCGGGAAGGGAATAGGGCTCGGGTTTACGGCGGGAAAGAAAAAGATATTCAACACAATTTATATTGAGAATCGATCATCTTCACGTACGTGCAGATGAACGTACATCTCAGAGCCAATCACATATTTATTTTGAAATTCTAATTTAAGCTGAATTGTTCGGTACAGTTCAATTTTCGATTTATTCGGTTCTTATACGGTTCAGCTGGTTCTTATACTCGGTCCATATATTATAATATATAATATATAATATATAATATAATCTATTATACTATAGTATAGTATATAGTATAGTATTATTATAAAATCTAATAATAATTCTAGAAATATAAATATGTATATATATACACACACTATAATATATTAGTATTATAATGTATTAATATACTATAATATATTAATGGGAAAGAGAACGCTACCTTGTCTCGTCCAGCGCGTGGCCCCTATGCCCAGGTAGAGAGCTGTACAAAATGACTGTTGCACCCTCAAGGATTTCTGCCTTTTCATGGGACACGACGGTCATTTTGTGTGGCTATGTGTCTCGGCGTAGGGGCCGCATGCCACACGTGACCAAGTACCGTTCTTTCTCCCTATATTAATTTATTATAATATACTAGTATCCAAAATCAGTTTGGATTCGGTTCTAAAATTCGATACTCAAATTGAAGAAAACATTTTATTCGATTCGGTTTGGCTTATTCGAAACTGGTTCGAATTTGATACTCTTAAGCAACTAGAAAAAATCTCTACACGCATATGCACACCCTTGCACCCGGTTCTGGTTAAAAAAATGTTTTTTTTAGTGATATGTACGTGTATGCATATTATACACGCTTTTACTAACTATGGTGCTGGTTGAAGGTAATGACTATGGGAGAGGGTTCTCTCAAAGAGAGAGAGAGAGAGATTACCTTCTTTGCTGTCGTCGATGCAATAGATCGAAAGTCTGGAGTGAACAGGGTTACTGGAGAGTGAGAGTGAGCGAAGGAAACGGTTTGCAAGTAGGTTTGGGTGAGAATGAATTTAGGGGTCATAGGTTGGGGGAGAGATGTAGTTACCGCAGTTTTAAATACCGCATCAAGTATCTTATATTCTCGCGATTTTTAAGATTTTGTTCTTACAGCTTATAGGGTCCTCTATTACTCATAGCTTTATATATCACATCAATAAGAATTCCATATAATTACGATTTTGTTTCCACAGCTATAGGGTCCTCTATTAGTGTGATTTTAAATACCGCAACAATAAGTACCACATATTACTGCACTTTTTAACTGTGATTTTGTTTTCGTAGTTACAAGGTCCTCTGTTTTATTGCGGTTTTGAATACCGCAGCAATAAGTATCTCATATTACCGCAATTTTTAACTGCAGTTTTGTTTCCGCATTTATAGGTTCCTCTATTATTGCGATTTTAAATACCGCAGTAAAATGTATCTCATGTCACTGCGGTTTTTAACTACGGCTTTGATTCCATAGTTATAGGGTCTTCTGTTACTGTGGTTTTAAATACCGCAGTAAAAAGTGTCTCATATTACTGTGGTTTTTAATTACGGTTGTGTTTTTGCAGTTACAGGTCCTCTATTACTACGATTTTAAATACCGCAACAATAAGTGTTCCATATTACTGCAATTTTTAACTGCAATTTTGTTTTCGCAATTACAAGGTCCTCTGTTACTGCGGTTTTTAAATACCGCAGCAATAAGTATCTCATATTGCTACATATAAAGAAATCGCAGTTTTAAGACATTTATAGCTGCGGTTTTTTTTTAAAACCGCAGTAAAGTATCTGTAGCTATAAGTGTATTTTGTTGTAGTGTGAGGACTTTTGCAAAGACTACCTATTGAACTGCCTGTCAGATAGGCTGGCAGAGACCTATAGTAAATATAAGACTGCAAAAGAGATTTGAAAAACCTAGAAGTCCAATTCAAAAAGGAGGAGGACCTATCAAAGACTCACTTGGTTGACAAGTTTATGGATTTCAAGTTTCAAGAAGACAAGGAAATACTTCCTCAAGTAACAGACTTTGAGAACTTGAGAACAAAACTGAACCAAGAAAATATCCATGTTGTTGATGCATTCTTAGTGGGTGCAATTATTTTTAAGTTACCCTTTACCTGGCATTCCTTTAAAACTGAGATGCATAGGAAGAAAACACAAGTGGGGCTAGATGATCTCAAACGGTTCATTAGAATCAAAGATGAGAACAGAGCCCGGAATAACTTAGAGATGGTGAAACAACAACAGGCATCTGCCAATTTCGTTTCACAACCCAAGAAAAATCGTAGGCAGTCTAAGCCACCTAAGAAAGAACCCCAACAGTTGGAGGCCAAAAAGACTAACTTTAAAAAGAAGGGCAAGTGCCGCAACTGTGGAAAGTGGGGTCACTATGCATCTGAGTGTAGGGGTCCAAAGAAAGGGAACACTGACACACCACAGAAGGAAGTTCACATTTGATGGACAAGACTGAGCCTACTAATTTTGTTGTCATGGTTGGCAAGGGTAAGGGATTGGCTAGTACATCTTCAGATTGGTGGTTAGACTCTGGAGTGACTTGTCATGTTTGTAATAGCAAGAACATGCTCACTGATGTTGTTCAAGTAGCAGAGACTATCACTATTGCAAATGGAGACGTTGTGGAAGTGATTCAACAAAGGATAGCGAACCTGGTTCTATCATCAGGTAAAATATTAACTTTGAAAAATGTTAAAATCTTTCATGATTTTGAAAAGAATTTAATTTCAATTGGAATTTTGCTTGATGCTGGCATGTCTATTACTTTTAGTAGTGGTATAGTAACACTGTCTGTTAACTCTTTTTATTTTGGATGTGCTTATAATTTGAATGGTATATTTAGGTTGAGTTTAGTTAATGAGACAATAAACTAGGTTAACCATATTTCACTTGATCCCAAAATACTAAACTGTAGATTAGGACATGTGAACTATAGAAAAATGCTCAAACTAGCTAAAACTCATAATTTACCATTAGACACTTCAATTAGATTTAATAGATGTGAAGTGTGTGCTCAAACCAAAATAACTAGAAAACCTTTCAGACTAGTTTCTAGGAGCACTCAACTTCTTAAACTTATACATTCTGACATTTGTGACTTTAAAAGCTATACAACTAGAGGAGGTCGAAAGTAATTGATAACATTTATAGACGATTTTTCTAGATATTATCATTTATACCTGTTAAAATCTAAAGATGAAGCATTTGAAAATTTTCAAGAATAAGGTAAAAAATCAGTTAAACTTGAAAATTAAAAGATTTAGAAGTGATAGGGGAGGAGAATACAAATTGACAGAATTCAAGAAATTCTGTGCCTCTGTAGGCATAATCCTTGAAACTAGTGCTCCTTACTCACCTCAATCAAATGGCATGGCTGAAAGAAAGAACAGGACGTTAATAGAGATGTTAAACTCCATATTATTGACAGCTGGCATGCCCTCTTGCTATTGGGGAGAAGCAGTGTTGACTGCAAATCACATTCTAAATAGACTACCACATTCAAAATTGATTTCTACACCTCATGAACTATGGCATAACCATCCATGTAGATATGATATTCTTAAGGTTTGGGGCTGTATAGCTTATGTTAGGATACAAGACCCTCAGAGACCAAAGGTGGGGACTAGAACAAACACTTGCGTGTATCTAGGTTATGCAGAAGACAGTACTGCAGACCAATTTTTGGATCTATCCACCAATGTGGTGATAGAATCTAGGGATGCTATATTCTTTGAAAATAAATTCCTCAGAGATAAAGGCTTGACCTTGCCTGGTCTGACAGAAATGGTTACAGAATCACCCATGGATACTGAACCAATTATTTCTGACACTCAACCCATAATGGTTACTGAATCAGAATCTAGAAGAGTATCTACTAGAGATAGAGTACCCAAGAATTTTGGTGAGGATTTTGTGACCTACCCTTTAGAGGCTGATCCATCCACCTATAAGGAAGCGATGAGATCTAAGACTCACTGCTATAAAAAGAAGCTATTGATGAGGAAATGAGCTCTTTAATGTAGAATGAGACCTGGCACCTTGTTGATCTGCCTAAAGGGGTCAGGACAATAGGGTGTAAGTGGGTACTGAAGAAGAAACTTAATCCGGATGGGTCTATAGCCAGGTATAAAGCACGGTTAGTAGCTAAGGGCTATACCCAGGTGAGAGGGATAGATTATTTTGATATCTACTCCCCGGTCTTCCATTTGGCAACTATAAGGATTCTTCTTGCCATAGCATCTATTGAGCACTATGTTGTGCATCAAACGGATGTAAAAACAGCTTTCCTTAATGGAGACCTAACAAAAGAAATCTGCATGAACCAACCTGAAGGGTTTGTCATGGAAGGTTCTGAAAAAAGAGTTTGTAAATTAAACAAATCTCTCTATGGTCTTCAACAAACATCTAAATTGTGGCATGAGAAGTTTGACAAGACAGTAAAGAGCCTTGGTTTTCGGATCAGCAACTCGGATAAGTGCCTTTACTTTTGGTCTGAGTCAAACAAGATCGCGATTATTTACTTGTATGTAGACGACATGTTGATTCTAGGTTCTGATCTCTCTGTAGTGAGTGACATTAAAGAAACCTTGTCTAAAGAATTCGACATGAAAGATCTTGGTGTGGTAGACACCATTCTTGGAATGAGAGTAAGCTTCGATGAGCAAGGGATCACTCTTAGTCAGTCTCATTACATTGAGAGACTACTTTCTAGTTGGGGATACAGTGACTATAAATCGATTGAGCTACCCTATGACTATAACAAACGGTTGAAACCTAACACAGGCGATACCATGAATCAGTTAGAATATTCTAAACTGATTGGTAGTCTCATGTATGCAATGAGTTGCACTAGGCCAGACATAGCCTTTATGGTAGGCATGCTGAGTCGTTTCACTAATAATCCTAAAAAAGAGCATTCGGATGCCCTGACGAGACTGATGAGATACCTTAAGGGTATTCTAGGTTATGCTCTATGTTATACTGGACATCTTCCAACTTTGGAAGGATATTCTGATGCATCTTGGTGCTCAGATTTGGGAGACAGCAGATCCACTAGTGGTTATGTATTTACACTAGGAGGAGCAGCTGTAGCATAGAAGTCCAAGAGACAGACTGGTATTGCTCTGTCATCTATGGAATCGAAACTTTATGCTCTAGCTTTTACGGGAGATGAAGCAGAGTGGATAAAGGATCTGATCATGGATATTCCATTGAGGAGTTTTAAGCTAAACTCCATATCTATATTCCGTGATAATCAAGCAATAAAGACGATAGTGAATAACTCACTCTCTAATGGTAAGAGGAGACACATCAGGCTGAAATAGGCCATACTGAATTATCGAATAGAACAAGGGATTATCACTTTGATTGATGTGAGATCAAAGGATAATACGGCAGATGCCCTTACAAAGGGATTGAACAAAGATCGAACATTCAAAACTACGGGGGAGATGGGGTTAAAGACCATTTAGCCAGGTCTTAACCTAACCCAGCATTATTATGAATTATTCAAATCTCATCTAGCCTTGGTAAGCATTCGGGACAGTTTACATGTTTCAGATAACTTAGTTAAGTTACTAAGTATGGGGGTTTGTGAAACCATTCCAAATTTGATGATGTAGCAAATTCTTCATGTGAAGTTTCCTTACTTTGTTATTCCACAAAGGAATATGAAAAATGTCTGATATGTTTCAATGATATTGTGCTAATCTTTATGTCATTCCAAATTTGATGACATGTCTTTCATAGTATGGTGTACCATTCCAAATTTGATGATACAACATAAATCTATGACTGATATGACGAACACAGTATTCCAAATGGAAACATGGTATGGTCCTTGTGATAGAGACTATATAGGATCGAGTTCTTGTAAAGAAATTTGATGATGATGCTTATTATTTTTTATTTACCTTTAGCCATATATGGAATGTACTAAGTTCTTATTGTTGAACTAGATACTATTGTACAAATGATTGAATTCATATTATCTTATGAAATTCATATTTGACAAATTACAGAGAATGGCGAAGATGGAGGAGAACGGTTGAACCTGGAACTCGATGAGGATGACTTACTTGATGAGTAAAGTCACATGGATTGCAAGGACTTTTCCTTTTGACTATTTCTTTTGGTTTAGCCACTTGCATGTGGAACTTCGGATTTATTGTTGGGTTTAGTTTTGATCTAAAACCCTAGTTTTATTTCTTGAAGTTTACTTATTACTTATTTGATTTATTGGATTATTGATATTCAATTTATATTGATTCAATTACTGATTGAACAAGGGTTTCTATACATGTGTGGTGGATATATGTAGAACATAGGAGGAGATTGTAAGGGTATTTATATAATATCCCTTCATATGTTCTAATATAATCTTATTAGTATTAATACTCAGGCTGTGAGGGACAATCTCATAATTAGCCCATCTGATCTAAACCCTAGTTTCCTATAAATACTAGCTGGAGGCAGCAGTCTGGGTATTCCAAACTAGATACTCAGGGTGTAATGCTTTAAGCAACCTTGTGCTTAAACCCTAAACCCTAACAGCTTTCTTGTGGTTTCCTAGGTCCTTGGTTGGCGGTTTATTTTAGTGGGGCTTTTGCGCTCACAACTCAGATCTACACTGATCTGATCCGCTCAACCATTGGAGTTGGTCCAATTGGGGGTTCAAGAATACCGGATTTTACAAGAGATCGATTATACCAAACAAGAGATAGGCATCGTCGACCAAATAACTAGCTTTGGGGAAAATTACATTTGTTGAATTTCTCTTGTTCATCTTTCAGTGAGGTATAAGATCGTTGGCCGAAAGACCGAACGACACAAGATGAGGGCTCATGATGATGTCAGTGTCGACAGCCAGGGAAAGAACACCCACAAGAAATAGATTAAGCTAAAATTTGCCGTGTCCTACGGTAGCTGTCACCGGCACTGCTTCTATAGGGTTATGACTTCCCTCTTTGTTTTCTTTTTTTCTTTTTTTGGATTTTGCAAGAAAGGGGGTGGGGGCGGGGTAGTACAATTTCTGGTTTTTTTTTTTTTTAAAAAAAAAAAAAAATAGAGTTTAAGGGGTAAATATGTAATAGCAATTCATCAAAAAATGGGGGTAAATATGGAATGAAGTGCTATTAAGGCCATTATGGGCATTTAGATTAATTTGGACTATGACATCGTCACTTAATTGTTCTAATCTTACGATAGGGATACGATTATAAGAATATTTCAAAATGCAAGGGAGGTTTTTAAAATAAATAAAATTTCAAGGGTGATAGACGTAATAATTTGAAATCACAGGGGTGGTAAACGTAAATTTCCCTAATTATTTATTTATTTATTTAAGGTTAGTGTATCATAATGACACAAACTTTGAGTGATAGTGACGTATATATTGTTACTCAGAATAAAGCTCAGTTTTAAATTAAAAGGTAATCATGACAATAGTTGTCATATCTAGATTTATTTTTTTGATAAAATTGTCATATTTTAACTTACCCTTTATAATTTTATAAGAAAAGAAATTCATGGGGTGTGGACCCCACACCCCAAAGATGGTCCCCACACCCATGGATGTGGTTAAATGTCATAGGAGAGGATCCGGTCTCCTTTTTTTTTTTTTTTGATAAAAGAGCTTTATTAACGCTGGAACAAAGTTCCAGACAAATTAGCAAATAACTGCAGTCTAATACAATCAGGAGGGAGAGAAGAGGGCCAAGGTAAGTTCAATTGTGAAGAAGCCCCCAAGGAAGCTAGACGATCTGCCACTGAATTTGCTTCACGGAGAGTATGAACAAAGGAAATGTGACTGAAATGTGTGACTAACATTCTACAATCCTGCAGAATGGTGGCCACTCTCCAAGGGCATTCCTGAGTTTGGTCCGAAAGACATTGAATCACCAACATATTATCACTTTCGACTATAAGATGAGAAATGCAAAGAGTAATGGCCATTTGGAGAGCAGTCCGAACAGCAAGAGCTTCTGCTACCAGATCGTGATTCCTGCCAATGCCGTGAGAGAAACCGCAAACGAAGGACGCATTGGGGAATCTACAAACTCCCCCCACTCCTGCAAACCCTGGGTTCCCAAGACTAGCACCATCAATGTTAAATTTAAAAAAATGGGGCGATAGGAGGGAACCATTGAATTAATCTGGTCGTCCTTACAGGCGGATCTGTGAAGTCCTGCTATTGATCGCAAGAAGATACCATTGCTCTGAGAATAACTGCCGAAGGGTTAAAGTGAATTCCTCTGAAAATGAGATCCCAATAAGAAGTTCATATGTACCAGAGGATGCTACAGAACAATGAAGTTTTGAGCCAGGCTTCACGATGAGACGTGATAGATGACTGCAGAAGATGGAGAATTCCACTCTTGATGTCTGGATTCGTAAAATACTCTAAGAATCCCACTTGGTTCCAAATACTCTTAAAAGGATCACAGTTAAAGAACAAGTGAGAGGGATTCTGGTGATGAGATTGACAGATGGGACAAATAGGATTTAGACGAAGACCTCTCATATTCAGAAGATCCTGCAGCGGCAATTTTTGGTGAAGGGTCCTCCATATAAGATGCTGAACTTTCGATGCCGTAGGAAGTTGCCAAATACGCAGCCAACAATTATCAGAAGCCTGAAAGTTTCCTCTGATAGCCAGACTGTATGCAGAAGACACCGAAAACTTACCCGAGGAAGTGCCCAGCCACACTAAGCGATCATTGCCGGGGTGAATGGGAAGCGGAATAGAAAGAATCTGGATCGCCACATCAGGGGGCCACCAATGAAAAACCCGTTCTCGAATCCAAGAACTATTGAAGGCATCAATAAACCAGTCAACCGAGGTGGGAGCTTGCAGAGGTAAAGGAAATGGGGCAGTTGAAGGAGGACAGAATGGAATCCAATAATCAATCCATGGATTGATAGTGCGCCCATTACTGATCAGGTGGAAAATACCCATTTGGAGAATCTCGGGGGCAGAGCACACTGATTTCCATCCCCAAGAAGCATTCACAGGGCATCTGGCATTCATAAAGGTGCAATTCGGGAAATACTTCTCTTTCATAAGAGTGGCCCACAGGGATGTAGGAGAGGAAAGGAGTTCCCACCCCTTCTTCGCCAATAAAGCCGCATTCATTGGAGAGGAGAGTTTAATATTAAGACCCCCATGCCGTTTGGGTTGGCAAATTGTATTCCAGGAAATGGTGGGTATGGCCGTTGTGCTACCATTGGACCAGAAGAAATTGCGGCTAGTTGCGTCGAAAGCCTTGTGGATTGACGCGGGAAGCTTGAAGCAGGACATAGTGTAAAGCGTCATCGCCGAGAGAGTGGATTGAATCAACACTGTTTTCCCCACTGGGCTAAGGTAGAGAGTTTTCCAATGCTGTAATTTTTTAGTAACCCGATCAACAAGACTGGAGCAGTGATGCGTAGAGATCTTTCTACTAATAAAAGAAATATCCAAGTATTTATCCAGTGCTGAAGTGGGAATAATTTGAAAAAATTCCCTGAGCTGTCTTTTCAAATTGGAGCTAATATTTGGGCTAAATTGCGCTGTAGATTTATGGAGATTCAACTGTTGCCCAGAGATTTTGCAATAATCACTCAAGACAGTACTGAGTGCCCTAGCTTCAACCATGGAAGCCTCACCGAACATAATAAGATCATCCGCGAAGGCCAAGTGAGACAGTTTTTTGCCATTTCTTTTCAATTGGATTCCTTTGATATTCCCTTCCTGTTGCACAATAGTCAACTTCGTCGAAAGGACCTCCGCACACAGAACGAACATATAGGAGGATAAAGGATCTCCTTGCCTCAGCCCCCTGCTAGGCTTCAGGAATGGGAGAGGAGAGCCATTAAGTAAGATGCCTAATTGAGTGTTCTCCCCGCAGAACATGACCCTGTTGACCCAAATTTGATTGAAACCAAAATTCAAGAGGGTGGTACGCAAAAAACTCCATTCAACTCGATCATAGGCTTTACTCATTTCAAGTTTCAAAGACAATAAGCCTTTATTTCCTCTTCTGGTTTTCTTGATTTTGTGGAGGAGTTCGTGACTGATGAGAA
Source organism: Telopea speciosissima (assembly GCF_018873765.1). Taxonomy (NCBI): domain Eukaryota; kingdom Viridiplantae; phylum Streptophyta; class Magnoliopsida; order Proteales; family Proteaceae; genus Telopea; species Telopea speciosissima. The sequence goes on along the minus strand of NC_057916.1, from coordinate 72,958,482 downwards.
CATTATCCTGTATATGCCTGCCTTTAATGAATCCATTCTGGCTGAAGGAAATAATTCTGTTTAAAATTGGCCGAAGACGCTTGACTATGATCCTTGAGATCACCTTATAAATGAAGTTACAAAGACTGATGGGTAGGAATTCATTAATGGAGGAAGGCTGATCCACCTTTGGAATGAGTGCTATGAATGTATGATTAAGAGAAAGAGTAAATGTTCCATTATTGAAGAACTGCAGAATGGAATGATCAATTTCCTTCCCAATGATCGGCCATAAATTCTGGAAGAACATACCAGCGAAACCATCCGGCCCTGGGGATTTATTTGGAGCCATTTTCCTGATGGTATTGAATATCTCAACCTCAGTGACAGGTGCCAGGAGCCGCAGATTATCAGCTGAAGTAATTCTACCCCTGATTGGCTCAAAATAATTATTGTCAATGACAGGATTGGAAGAAGTGAATAGATTTTTAAAATAATCCTGAAAGGCCAATCCAATTTGTTGAGTGTCAGTTAATGTAACACCACTTGCATTAATAAATCTCACAGTGTTTCTAGCTCTTCTCTTAACAGTGGTAAGATGAAAGAATTTAGTATTTCGATCCCCATTCTTGATCCAATTACTCCTAGACTTTTGCTGCCATAGAAGTTCCTCCTGATGAGCAAGCCTCTGAATGATAGCTATTTGATGTTTCTCATCCAAAAACCACTGATCTGATCTAAGAGCAGGCCGAATTGAATAATGAGATTCCAGATTCCTTTTTGCCCTTTCCAAATTATAGAAATATTACCCACTGTGTGCTTATTCCAATGCTTCAAATTCTGTTGCAAGGCAATCAACTTTTGATGCAATTGATAAGACGGTGGGTGATCCATGAACATAACAATCATTCCATGCAGTCTGAATTACCTGCTGATAATCAGGTTCGTGAAGCCCAAATTCTTTGAATCTAAATGGCCTGGCCTTAAATGGTGCTTGAGGTTCAGTATGAAGGATTAATGCTTTATGATCCAAACTAGCCATCACTTCAGAAGTTACCTTCGCATTGGGAAAGAGTTGCGACCATTCAGAGTTCGCCAAAAACCTATCCAGTTGGACTTCGACACGGCCAGTACCAAATTGCTTATTGTTCCAAGTATAACTGCTATCCGAAAGAGGAACGTCTGCTACACAAGTGATATTACAAAAGTCGTTAAAAGGTTCCAATTGACTTTGTAAAATAGGACGTCCTCCAAATTTATCTAGCTCCCTCATTCAAATAGGCATTCCAGTCACCCGCAAGCAGCCATTTGTGTGAATCCAATGGAACAAGAGAACCAAGAATTTAAAATTGTGATCTTCGTATATTAACAGTGCAACTCAAGTAAACAAAAGAAGCAGTCTAATATTGATTCAAATCTCTAACAAACAAAAAAACATGCAGACACCAATTACTTTTCCACAAAAGGGTACAGTCTATACTATGAGACCATACCAAAAGAAGTCCACCAGAATTTCCTACGGAAGGCACGCATTCATAGTTGGCATAACCTAGAGAACGACATAAACCATGGACATTAGAATTGGACTGCTTGGTCTCCGAGAGAAAACACACTGAAGGTTTGTATTTTTGAACGAGTTGGCAAATCTCCCTCTTTGTCGCAGGTCGACCAATCCCACGACAGTTCAATGGTAGTAGCTTCATGATCCCCCGGTTGTTTACGGCCAACCACCGACGCCTCAGCCTCATAAGCCTGAATTTGCTCATGATCAAATTTGCCCTTCTTAGATGCTTCATCCCCTCCCGGAGGGTTCAGTTGGAGGGCCAGTGGATCGTCCTCCACAATCACAAAAGGCCTCTTCTTAAAAGGAATGAGAACTTGGTCAGGCAGAATGGGGTGCCCCTGTAGAGTGACATGCCCAGCTGAACTGGCGACCCAAAAATGACGTTGCCTTCCTGCTGCATCCACTGGCACCAAGGTATTACTCGAAGAACACTGCCCACGAAAGGCCCGAAATGCTAAGTGCACTTGCTGCAGCGATTGAGGTCTCGATGCCACAGTAACCGGAATCAGAGTAGTATTAACTTGAGTCTGAGTAGTCATTGTTGCCGAAGATACATAGTTACTGTTCCTTAAAAGATCTGTCATGACCTTCCTATTACTGACAGAAGTAAGAGGAAGATCAATTTTGAGAGAGTGAGTTATATTAATGATTGACTGCAGGATTTCGGTCTTGCGTTTTTGGGAGTACGAAGATGGGTTAGGCTGAGGATTAACCTCAGCAGCTTTTCCTTTGTCAGAAGTGGGGGCATTAATATCAGTTTCCACTTCAAAAAATTCCTCATACACTTTGCAAACCTCCGATAGGAGGCTGGCTCTATGTGGGGGTATCGTAGCTCTTAGAAGAAGATTTTTCACTGCTTCAGGGTCAGAACTGGCCAACGCAACACGATACTCCTCTCGCAGCCTGAAAGAACATTCATCTCCAAAATGCCCAACATTAACACAATTTGGGCACACCTGGAGCGGAAGATGCTCATATAGAATGTCAACTGCCACAGAACCTGCTGGTCCCAGATGGACCAAGGCATGAGGAAAAAGAGGATATGTTAAAGGAATAATTATTCTTGCCGCTGGGTTGTAGCTCGAACTAATAGCTCCAGAGGGACATTCCAATTCCAAACAATGACCCACCTTCGAAAAGATAGAGTGCAGCACCTCTGTGCCAAAATACTTCCAATGTAGCTTCTCCAACTGAACCCACACAATCGCCATTGTAAACACAACCTGTTCAGCGGGAATATCGGGGTTCCAAGGACCACCAAATGTCCATGATAAATCCAAGGCTGAGAGAACAGGATGACATGCATGTCATGAGCAGATTTGAGTTTAATAATGAAACGATCTGCAACCTGCTCAACTAAATGGACTTCATCAACTTTGACGGAACGGGGTTGTCCAGCCTTATTGAACATCGCACGAACTTCAAGCGCAGCAACACAGACGTTATCTTGCACCCACCCAACGATAGAATATTGAAAGTTTGCACGAGCTTGGTGAAGCGCCTGTTCTGACACCATCACCGAAGGAATGAGTATCTTTGGCAACGCCAACTTAGCAGTGAACTCAGTTGCTAGTTCTTCAAAGACTTTTGTACCAGAACTCTCACCCAGAGAGAAAGAAGAGAGTACAGAGGAATGAGAAGGGCAAGCCATGAGGATGCAAGAGGAATCACACAACAACGCCACAAAAGCACTCACTAAACGGACTGTGTCTAAAGGGAATTTGAGAATGGAACCAACACCCCAAGATTACCATCAATATAGAGCACCCTGACTCCATCAAGACAACTGATACCCAAATCTTTGAAAAGGATAAGAATAGAGAGTTCATGATGAAAAAATCCATGTGCAAGAGTGGAGTAATTACAAACCATAGGCACAGATAGGCTAACTTCTTCAAAAGGATCAATAAAATCTCCAACCGCCGGATAAAACGCCATAAACTTAAGCATGCTTCACAAAACCCAAAAGTGCAAGAAATCACAGAGAAGAAGATGAACCACTTACTAAATTGTGATTAGTGGATGCAAAACCCGCCTGAGATGTAAGATTAATGGACGAATCAACAAGCAGCCAACTCCAACACGATTGTCCAAATTGTCGATAAGCATTAAATGCAAAGAAGCTCAAAGAGACTACCCAGGTACACATCGCGCATGCATGTGGAAGATGAAGATGGATTAGCAGCTAATAATCATCACGCTAATCCGACTACCAATGGAAGTAAGCACATCGCTAAACCAGCAACCAATAGAAATGCTTCGCAAAAGATAATCAACAAAAACCCATCGAAGGATTAGGGTTCCAGGCTTGGAAGAGCAGACGGACAGTCGAACCCTAGACACAGCCTCCAAACGTAATGATGGAATCCAGGAGAAACAAGTCCACCTCAGCAAAGGATTAAGAAAAAAGTAAAACCCCTAAGCAAGGAGATGCAAAGAATCAGAGAAATCAGTAGAGCAAGGGATGAAAGATGATCAAGATGATCAAACCGAAGGAGTTTTAGGATAAACAGCAAAAACTTCGTATTCTCCGCAAAATCTTGGTTCATCCGCTCTATCTTTTGCAATTTTTGAATTTTTATTCTTAGATCCGGTCTCCCACTTCTTATCATAATGGCAAGGGTGTTTAACTATTTTTTTTTTCTTACATTATTGGCTCATTGTATTCAATGGACGAAATTTTTTTTTTTGGTAAGAATGGACGAAATTTTGATGCTACATGTAGCACAAAGGCTAAGAGTCAAGAAAATGAGATCTCAAGGTGTACTTTAGATCCGTGGATTCAGGAGTTATGTTCGACTTCTATCCATATGTAATTCATGTTGAACTTAAATAAAGTTCATCTATTCCTATAAAAAAATATATATTTTAGAATAGAGTTTTTTTCAAATGCCCCATTCAAATTGTCCAAACGTACAAATGCACCCCCTGAACTTTCACTATTTTTTAATGCACCCCTACTTTCCAAACTTTGTAACACTCTAGTCCGGTCCGTTAGTAAATATATTAAAGGTGTACAAATTCGGGAAAATCCCAATCCTTCCTATCTCTTTGTAAATTTCCCAGCAACAATCAAGATTATTCGATTTCAACATATCATTCAAGAGATAATTGCAGACAAACACTAGGAACAAATCCAATCTTCACTGTCTTCTGGAAAGAAATCAATCCTTCTCGAACCATGCCCAACTTAACATAGGCTTTAATGAGCAACAACCGAATCCCAATTGCAACCTTCGGTAGACAAAACAAGATCTCGAAAGACATCCTCACTCACTAGGGTGAATTTCCTTAGCTGATTCTTTGATCAGTTCAGATAAAAGATTCATCGCTTGAGCAAAATTCCGAGACCAGACCAAGATATGTACAATGATGGATCAGGATCATCTCTAGGGAGCAAGGAATGCCCAGGGTGCTGCCAGTCGTTGGGCTATGCCACACACATCCCTAGGCATGCGCCAAGATGTGTACGACACAGCTCAACCGCTGGATGCCCTTGGCAGCACCCTGGGCGCATGCCTCCCTGGAGACGAGCTAAATTCTACAATGATAGAGTAGTTTTGGGAGGTGGGTTATGGACCTGGGGACCCACATGTGAAATGACCATCCAACCCTTGTTTTTGCTGTCGATTAGTGGGGCTAGATCATCCATCTTCCGCCATGACTAGACAAGATCCTTTTTCGATGCGTTACAAGTGTAGCAGCAAAGTGTTTTTTCAAATTATATGGTGGTCGTGTCGATGTGCACGGCAGTAACGCAAAATTTTAATAATAAAAAATAATGATATTTTGATCCATACAAAAAGCGTCATTTGTGTCAATTTCAGGGATTTTTCTCCTCTCAGGTTCCCTCATTTATAAGTTTTAGTAAGTACCCCTTAGAATCGTGACACATGGCATTGCTTAATCCAAGGGTCATGACTATCCAACTTTAACCCAACCCTAAACCTCACCTAACCCGTTCTCTCTCCTCTCTCAGTCCTCCCATCTCTCCCTGTCTACCCCATTCTTCTTTCTTCTTTCCGGCTAATTCCGATAGAAATCAGACAAAATAAGGTACCATTTGACAACATTTTGTTTCTATTGTTTCTGTGCCAATAATGTTCCCAACACACAAATGGCACAGAAAAAGCGTTTGATTAACCTGTTTTGTTTCAAGTGTTTTTGATAACAAAAATCAAAATTTATAACAATTTATGCAAAAAAAACAAAACGTTATTGTAAAAACAACAATTTCTTGTTTTGATTGTTTTGTGGTCTAAAGTGAAAAACGGTTGCCCGAGAATTGAAGGAAAACTCCTATCTCTCAGCCTTCTTCCTTCTCTTCTCTATTCAACTAGCGTGAGAGCTCCAGAAAATCCATGGCGAAATACGGGGAAGGAGACACCCGATGCAAAAACAAAAGGCCATCTCACAAACCTCTCTCACAAAACAACCGTCTTCTGCTTGCTTGTCTTCTTCAACCTCAAGAACTGCTACTCACAGCTTCTCCAAACTCAAGACCTACAACGTAATAGATTCTCCTACCGCCATCGAATCTGTGCAACTCGCCTCTCTCTTGCCTCGGTGAACGTTTGAAAGAGACGACCCTACAACCTCTCCTACCGCCATTGAATCTGACCTACAACTCACCATCGTCACTTGACGTTCTCTCCTACCACCATCGCGTCAACTGCAACTATCCTCTCTGCTTGATAGTGGCTCATGAAGTAAGTAATCTGACCTACAATTTTCTTCTTCTTCAATCGAATCTAGGGTTCTAATACCCAAATTCGGATGCAATGCACTGTTTGTGGCATTTGATTTGTTCGAATCTAGGGTTCTAAAATACCCAAATTCGGATTTCGAAATGTACAAGAGAATGGGATGTAAGCTACAAGAGATTGGTTCGAATCTCATCCGTGAAAACCCAATAAAACATCCTCATCCTCTCCGATAGAGTTCTCAACCCACTCCATGGAAGTCCTCATGTATGCCTTGGTTGAGGTTTATTTCTCCCTGCTCCCTCTTTTCTTTAAATGATATAGAATTGTAATTGTAATTAAATTTAATGATATTCTTGAAGAGTACCTGGAGTTGCAGTGCTCTGAATTTCTGCTGCACTAGTTGTTTAATTTTAAAAATCATTATCTCTTTTGAATTTATGTATTTTATGTTGGTTCAATTAGCTTCTTCATCTTTTACCCGTAGCACTTCCTCTAGAAGATAAATGACAGCAGTGTGAGGAATTTACCGTTAGTTGTATGCTAAAAGTAGCCAGCATAGTGATATTTATGAAAAATTGTCTGGAGTTGTTGGATTCCTCTGTCTATTGTCACAGATAGTTGATGAGCCTTGAACAGACAGTGAATATTACCAATCTTGATATAGTTTAGGCAAACAGGATTTATGTCGCTGAGATGAAGACCTTTACAGTTGGGATTGATATCAACAACAAAAGCACTCCTGTAGGTTCATATTGATTTTAAATTAAACATGGCAACTGCTGCACTAGTCGTTATTGTAACATGGATAAACCATCTTAGATGATTCCTCCCATTCTATGTGTAGGTTTGAATGTTTGATTAGATGTTTATTTAAGTTGAAAGTAAGGTCCTCCATTACACAACCAGTCCACTTCACAAGATTCTAAAAGTCATTTCTTTCATCCATTCATATTTAACATGAACAGAAATGAGGCATTCTCTGTGAAGACTAGATGCATTTAAATGTTGTGGCAAGCCAATTGTCTGATTTCAGTTTAATTGACAGCAAGTATTGAAGCTTAAATAACTGCATTCAGTGTTGTTCTTAGATGATTTTTCGTAGCTTTATTTATCCTTGTAGCCAAACTCTGTCTGGGCTTAAACTTTACTTGTAAGCAGAGGACCTTAGGTCTTTGCAATCCACAAAATATAGCCCCATTGGACCTGCCATATGCAGATATCAGGGTCGTATTCAATTTGACCCAGCAAATCACTGAGTCATGACCAAGGTTATAGGATCTTAAAAATTCACATTCTTGAACCTTCATTAATGGGTCAAGATGCTCTGCAACTTCATTGGCTTCCTTTGAGCTTTTCCTTTTCTTCTTTTTTTTTTTTTTTTTTTTCCCATGGTGGAGTGGATAAAAACAGATGCTACCCACCATTACCAACTGAAGACTTGGAAGTCATTTTCAGTAGAACAAAGCTCTCTTTCTCAGTATAAAGCTCTCATTATGGGAATTGAAGCCTAAGTGGGAGTGATAGGAGAGGTCAGTATCACAAAGAAAAATCCATAAAAACTTGCTTTGTGATGTGTCTTCTTCCTTATTTACAGCTTCCTCTTTCTCCTATTCCAGTGGAACTCATCTCACATGCTAAAAGCTAAATTAGAAGGTAATCACAAATGCTTGCTTCCACATATGAGATTTCAATGGATTTGATCATGATATCAAACCAATTGAAAGTCAATCTAATCAGAGTAGATTTGGATGTAACTGTATCTGGTTTGTGTCTGTTATGAATTGGTCTTCATTAGTTGAATCATTTATTACTTGACTTATGTAGAGATGGTTGAGTCAACTTAATGATGCTTTTGGTAATTAAAACCAATATAGCCCCACGTGAAGTTGTGCATGCTCTCCTTCATTCCTGTGACTTGTCACTTGTGCCTCTGGTCCAACATATATAATGGAATGAAATGGATGAGATACCCACCTTCTATTTACTCTCAGAATAATGAGAGATGTTGTAGATACCTTTGGAGTACTCAAGCTACCTAAAATTGTAAGTACAAAAATATATGCAGCTTTGGACTCACTATGAGCATTGGAGGTTTCCTTAATGTGGACTCATCTTGTGCTTTTATGTGTATCATTTCCCGTTCGATGGGCATAATGTGTCAAGGTTTGTGACAAGATCTCATGGTTGTTTGTAAATTCCAATGTCTACTTGATGGGTCTTTAGCTCAAATTGGTAGAACACTTGGAATAGGAGCATGTTCCAAGAGGATGGTGGTTCGAATCCACCAAGGCACTTTTTATCCAACTGTTCATAGCATAGTCAATTCTAGCACTAATCCACACAAGAACCCAATTTTAATGGCATCTTTGAAATTAAAAACTTTTTGTGCATCTCTGTATCTTTTATTTTAATATACATTTTATATGGATTTGTAAAAACTTTTAATGTCTTAACATTGTTAACTTTATATGGATTATAGTAGTAATGGTATTTCTATAATTTATAGTAATATATTAGTGCATATATGTCTCTTTTTTTAATGTACACTTTATATGAATTTTTATTAATATTTAAAATTTTTTAATATAATAATAATAATTCTTAATATCCTAACATCATTGACTTTATATGGATTATAACATTAATGGCATTTTTATAATTTATAGTAAACATTACAAAACTGTTGTAGAAACAAGTTTTATCAAACACCTTTACATTACAAAAGTGTTTTGGATACGTTCCTGTAACAGGTTTATCAAACACCTTTTAGGAAGTCAGTAACGTTAATACCAAAATACGTTTTTTATCAGAAACGGCACAGATTTCTTTGTGCATAGCTTGAAATACAAAAGGTTCGGCCGAATCGGAGGTTAGGTTCGCATAGAATGAGATCTAAGCAGATAGATTTGGATCTCTGAAGCAGAACAATAAAAAGAAGAAGAAGAAGACCAAATCTGGTCTAATATATAGAAAACGAAGATGAATTAGAAGATCAGTTGGGTAAATCTGTCATCGCTTCGGTCTTCCTACAGAAAATATTGATAGATCCATAGATTGCAAAAGAATTTAGCTTGGTCGGCAAAATAGAAGTGAATTGGAAAGTGATCTGTGGAAGGATTTGTAAAAGCATAGAAGGTTGGAATGGAACATATCTAAATCGTCGAATTTTCAAGAAAGGAAAGAGATTGATTGAAGTGAGAAGGACATCAGGAGAAGAATCGGTTAATTGCTGATATGAGCAAACAAGAACCGGCGAAGCTCGATAATGAGCAGATTGCAGAGTTACGGGAGATAATCTGCTCCTTTGACCGGACCGACGATGATAGCTTAACACAGTTGGAACTTGAATCGCTTCTGAAGATCAAAGGAATTGCAAGGTACAGCGAAGGAAGGAAAGAAGTTCAAAACAAAAGAGGGAAAAAATTAGAAATCTGATTTCTGCCAGACAGGGAGAGATGGGGAGGAGTGAGAGAGGAGAGAGAATGGGTTAGGTTAAGATTAGGATTGGATACTCATGACTCTTGGATTAAATAGTGCCACGTGTCACAATTCTAAAGGAATACTTACAAGAACTTATAGATAAGGAATCTGAGAGGAGAAAAATCTCAATTTCAGTCATCGCAACCCCTCCAGTAGAGCTTATAGCCGCTTCCACTTTGGACGGCCTCTGTCTCAGCCATGTCTCTGATCTCCAAGGTTTCTGATGCTTCTTATGCTTTAACGCGATGGTGGTGGCGAGCCGGTAGCGAGCTCCATCAGTACTGGAAAGACGATTACTTCTTAAACGCAGCATTGACTACTCGCTTGCTATCGATCTTCCTGGTGTTGGCCACCGCCACGACAGTAGCACGGTGGTGGCGTTGGTCAAGGAGGGAGAGACCGCCACTGCCTCCAGGGCCACGAGGTCTGCCTATTGTGGGCAACCTCCCCTTCATCGGTACCGAGCTCCACCGTAGTTTCGCCAAGTTTGCTGAGACCTATGGTCCCATCATGAAACTCCAACTAGGCAGCAAACTCTGCATTGTGGTGACGTCGCCGTCACTGGCGAAGGAGATCTTTAAAGATCAAGACACCGTATTTGCCGACCACGACGTAACAACGGCGGCGGCTATTGCCACTTACGGGGGCATTGACATGGTATTTTCACCATACGGTGACCATTGGCGGATGCTTCGTAAGATCTGCTTCTCGGAGATGCTAAATCACAAGAGGCTCGAAGCTCTGTATGGCCTCCGGCGGAGAGAGGTCCGCCAATTGGTGAGCCAACTCTATTCCGAGGCTGGCTCCCCGGTCGACGTTGGGGAGCAGATATACCTCACCACATTCAATGTCATAACCAACATGTTATGGGGTGATACACTTGAAGGGGAGGAAGGGCGGCGCACCACCGTCGAAATTCGGCGAGTAATGGATAAAGTTCTGATGCTTCTTGGACAGCCCAATATTTCGGATTTATTTCCGGCGCTGGAGTGGCTTGATATCCAAGGTATTGGACGGCGGATGAAGAAGGAGATTTCGTGGTTCTATCAGATCTTGGATTCCGTCATCGAAGAACGACTAAAAATAGATCGAGAAAGAGAAAGAGGGAGCCTGCGACGAGAAGGGAATGTGGATGGCAAACAAGCCAAGGATCTCCTGCGGGTCTTACTACAGCAGCTCAATCTCGATCTCAAGGCCAAGGAAGGAGCTCCTGGCCTGACCATCTTCCACATCAAGGCCTTATTCTTTGTACGTTACCTTTCCTTTCCTTTCCTTTCCTTTTTGGGCTTTTCCGGGCTTCTCAAAACTATTTCGGTTCATGTGCACCCATCACCCTGCCATTGGGCTGTGTCGCACATATTTTTAGGTGTGCATCGAAATGTGTGCAATACAGCTCAACCGTTGGATGTCCCCTGACAGCACCCTGGGTGTTGGGCTCCCTGGAAACGATTTTGTGCTCTCCCATTAGGCTCCACTTACACACGAAGACCACACTCCACCACAAAGAACTCTTCCTCATATTTTACATACTGCATTTAAGGCTTTATATTTTAGAATTAATTTTAAGAACAATTGATGTTTGATGATGTCTATTTCTTTTAGTGCATATAAAACAAAAATGAAAAGAAAAAAAGACCAACTAGGTCAATCAGGGCTTGCCCAACAAAAACAAGATCAATTGGATCAACC